>NC_141184.1:5607500-6232500 GCF_055505025.1 Bos grunniens | reverse complement strand
TTCTGTATTGGTAGGCAGGTTCTTTACCACTAGAGCCACCTGTGAAGCCCTATGTTACGGTAACCATGTTTAAAGACTACATATGTCTTGGCATTATCTATATATTCTAATATTTCTGCAAAGAGAGATTTATAATTTGCCTTCCTACTTAAAAATTTTGCTTTTTATCTTATATTTTAATTTGCCTGTTAAGTCATTGAGAAGGAAAAAAAAAAGACCAAACGGCGCGCCACTTCAGAAGGAAGTCAAGCACGAGCTTTTAAGGCTGCTTAATCAAAATCTCTACTGTTTTCCACGCACTGTTAAAAATCAATGGGAACAAAAACAATCAATAATGAGCACAAAATGCTCCTGTATTTTAAAAAACAAAGAGTAAAGCAAACGATCAAAGTTAAATACCAGAAAAATGTTAGCGGAATTCAGGCAGAATTTTTGCCATCATTGTTCTCCATGAGAAGCATGCTTGAATACGTTCAATTCAGGCTCACTCAGAAGTTTCAAGGCCATAAATTTCAAAAGACAATGTTCGGAATGACATTTGGATGTCGAACTTGTGCAAAGAGGATGAACACCATGAAAACAAACTAAGGCAGGGACTTTGGGGTGGAAAAGACAGAAAGACTTTTTAAAGTGGCGTTTTCCCCTTTACACTAGGAATTTTTTGGTTCTCATTTGTAACTGCTTTTGAAAAATGACAACATTTAAAAGAAAAGTACAGAAAAGATAATACAAGAAACACCCATGAAGCTACCATCTACATCTATAAAAATGATGCAAAAACTACTGAGAAACTCCCTTTCCTTCTCTTCACAGGGACCATGGCATCCTGGATTTGCCTGTACTTTTACCATACTTGAATAGTACCAGAAATAAAACTCAGTGCTGTTCTCTGTTTTAATCACACCAAACGGCTTTCGACATATTCCCAGTATTCAGTAATTTGCTATAGTTTATTCAATTTGATGTTCTGGGTGACCATCTCTGCTAGATCCTTACAAACACAGTTCATTTTATTCAAGTTTGATTAATATTCTTGTCTATAAATGTACCATAAGCTAATTTTTTCTTTTTCCTAGCAATGGACACATTATCTGCTTTCCAGTGTGTATTGTGATTGGGCTTACATTATGATAAATGATGCTAAAATGGGTATTCTGGAAACTGTCTTCTTGGGGACACTCGTTGAAGCCTCTCCAGAAATACCAAACAAGTAGCATTTCTGTTCAAAGGCATGCCTGAGTTTATTCTAAAGGAATTATTTTAATTTTCACTATCAACACCCGTGTGCCTCTCTCAGTCCTTCCACTGAGGAACTGTCAGGCTCTTTAAAAGTTACCAGTCTGATCGCTGTGTGACCGAAACTCATTGTTCACTCTCCTCTGACTATGAGGGAGGTTGAATATTGAAACCTCTCCTTTTTTTGTAATTTAGACTTTATCATTGAAAAATATATTTCATATACTTTCCATATATATGCAATTTTGGCTTCATAACTTATAGGAGAGAAGTTTTTTATCAGAAGTATTCATGGCAAACATCTTCTCCAAGTCCTGCTTCTTCACTTTTTTTTTAGTGGTGTCTTTGCACAAATGAAATTTAAAATTTTAATGTTCTAAAATTACCAATCTTCCCTTTATAGATAGTGTTTTTTGGGTCTAAAGTTCTCACAAAAGCATGAGCCATAAAGCAAAAGATTTAAACACCGAGGCACAGAATGTTAGAACTTTCTCTACCACAGAAGTGATCACAGGCTGAAACTAAGTCTGTGATGCACGGAAACACAAGGCTCATGCGGAAGTGGAGTCGCCCAGGCGTGTCCAGCTCTGTGAGCCCATGGACTGTGTGGTCCACGGAATTCTCCAGGCCTGAATACTGGAGTGGGTAGCCTTTCCCTTCATCTTTCCAACCCAGGGATCGAACCCAGGTCTCCCACATTGTGGACGGGATTCTTTACCCGCTGAGCCACAAGGGGAGCCCAATGGCTCATATAATGTGCAGCTACTAAAGACTATTTTGATGCAAATGTATTCATATATTTATTATTTATTCTTTCCTTCCTTCATTCATTTCTTTTTATTTTTGTTAACTGTTCACTGTCTTGAACAAAAGTCCCATGATGCTAAGGATTTTTAAACATTGTATTTATTTCTATAGAACAGTTCTAGGAACATAATAGCTTGTCTATGAGTAGTCACTGAATGATGAATGAATTACTGCAGTTTAATTACTTTGCCAACAAAGGTCCATCTAGTCAAGGCTATGGTTTTTCCAGTGGTCATATATGGATGTGAGAGTTGGACTGTGAAGAAAGCTGAGTGATGAAGAATTGATGCTTTTGAACTGTGGTGTTGGAGAAGACTCTTGAGAGTCCCTTGGACTACAAGGAGATCCAACCAGTCCATTCTGAAGGACATCAGCCCTGGGATTTCTTTGGAAGGAATGATGCTAAAGCTGAAACTCCAGTACTTTGGCCACCTCATGCGAAGAGTTGACTCACTGGAAAAGACTCTGATGCTGGGAGGGATTGGGGGCAGGAGGAGAAGGGGACGACAGAGGATGAGATGGCTAGATGGCATCAATGACTCGATTGACGTGAGTCTGAGTGAACTCCAGGAGTTGGTGATGAACAGGGAGGCCTGGCGTGCTGCAGTTCATGGGGTCGCAAAGAGTCAGACACGACTGAGCGACTGAACTGAACTGAAGGAGATATGAAAGATGTGTACAAAATTTTATACATGAAGTTTACACTACAGCATTTTGTATAACACTGAAGCATTGAAAACTACCTAAATGCACAGCTTTAGGCAGCTGGGTGAATAAAGGATGTTCTTTATCTGAGATGTCCACGACAGTAACCACGAGCCACAAATGACTGGTAAGCACATGAAATGTGGCGGCAAGGGAACCAAAATTTTGTCATATTTAACTTAAATTTAATTTTGAATAGCCACACGTGGCTTGCAGCTACCATTCTGGACTGTGCAGATCTAAACCGTAAGACTAATACAATCCAAAGGATCGGCCGCTCTCATTTCAACTTTGCTGCCAATTTTAATGTTTCCCTGGTAGCTCAGCTCATAAGGAATCCGCCTGCAACACAGGTGACCCTGGGTTGATTCCTGGGTTGGGAAGATCTGCTGGGGAAGGGACAGGCTACCCACTGCAGTACTGTGGGGCTTCCTTAGTGGCTGAGACAGTAAAAAATCTGTCTGCAATGCAAGAGACCTGGGTTCAATCCCTGGGTTGGGAAGATCCCCTGGAGAAGGGCCAATTTTCTTATACAAAAACCATGTATAGTGTATATGTATAAAAGTATGGAGATCTTTGATTCTTCTGAATTGAACTAGTATTTAAAACCAAGTCCCTCTATTAAAAGATTACATGATAATTGTACAACCATACAAGTGTGCATGCACACACACACACGTATATAATACAAATGCTGGCCAACATGATAGGAATGCAATATTCCTGAAATAAATTAAGAAGGCTTGAAAAGTATTAATATCTAACCCTCCTATTTTAAGAACATCTTTTAACTTAATTTCTATATATTTGTTTGTAATTCTTTTTGTCCATACACATACAAAATTATATTTAAAGAAATATCCACAACAAAGCATTGGATAAAGTGTATGCTTTCTACTTGAATTTAAGCAATTGAAGCTACACAATGAACCAACTCTTCTCAGTTTAAAAGCAAAAGGTCTGAACAATTTGCCAGAAATGCACTCCTACCCCAAAACTCAAAAACAAGCTGAATATCGAGTGCTGCTTAAGTTTTTATAACTTTTAACAGAATTGGTACTTGAAGGCAACCATTCAAATATGTAGTAGGCATTCAATACATACTCACTGACTGACGAATGACTGCTACTGAGGACATTTCCCTCCTCTGGAAAAGAAACATTCAAAGAAGACACTGCTCCCCACCCCGCCCCAGCTACAGGAGGATCCAACAGGGTATATTACATAACAGTGATTTGGACACATGACTTCAAAGATGTATTTGTCAAACAGTCAAGTACAAAGAGGCACACAGGTGAATACAGTGCATGCCCAGGTACCTGCGAAGAAGCCTGACTCGCCTGCCATCTGAGGATGAACGGATTATAACAGCACCACTGTTTTCCATCACAGCATCTTGGAATGGACAGCAACTGGAATGCCATGGGGGAAGTGGAGGCAGGACCAGGTTGGGAAGAAAAAGCAGTCTAGGATCATCACATTTTGGGAATAGTCATTGACCCCCTTGAGTTTCTCATGAAAGCTGCTGAAGCATATGAATATATTCAAAAATATTTCAAAGAATTCTAAAAGACTCTTGAGAACCCAGGAAATCTGTCATGAACCCCCAGCCCCTGCTCTGGGCTCGAATGTCCAGCCAGAGTCTGTAACCTGCTGGAAGCCTGGAGCGACAGAACAGAGGTGGCTTTGACCCACGACTCTCTGGGCTCCCCAGGTGGTGCTAGGGGCAAAGAACTAGCCTGTCAATGCAGTAAATAGAGTGAAGTGCAGGTTCAACCCTTGGGTCAGGAAGATTCCCTGGGGGGAGGAGATGGCCACCCACTCCAGTATTCTCGCCTGGAAAAATCCCATGGACAGAGGAGCCAAGCGAGCTGCAGTCCCTGGGGTTGAAAGAGTGGGACACGACTGAAGCGACTTAGCACACGCACCTCTTTCCTGGGACTCGCAGAAGCTCCGTGATGAAAGAAGTTAGTCTACACAGCGGACCCTTTTTTAGGCCGTAAGGGATGTAAGAAAGAGAAACTTGAAGTGGTCCATTTTCAAGACAAAGGCGAGGCCTGCACTCTCAAGTTAGGGTTGGGGGAAGGAGATCAGACTGGATCCTAAAGAGACAGGACTCCACCTATCACCGGTGCCCTGGCTCTAAACCTGCCTAAGGACTTGGGGACAGGACACAGGTGATGTGCCTGGAGGGTCCCTAAGCAAACAGGATGTTGGGGGAAGGGATAAACCAGCCAGAAAGTGTTTGCTGAGAAATGTAGATGTAAGTTGGGAAGGGAGAAAGAAGGATACCCTTTAAGGAAATAAAGAAACTTGCGGGGGGCGACGTCCAGGAAGATTGTACGCTCCACAGCCAATGAGGAACCGGGGGCGGGACCTGCATTTTAGGGAATAAATTGTTTGTTGTAACCTCTCTGGGTGTGCCTGCCCACTAGACACCCACCAGCCCACCAGACCTTCCAAGACCATCATTAAAAGTCTCGATTTCGCTGTGCTTCCGGTCTCCAGGTCCATTCCTTGGTTTTGTGTTGGTGAGCTTGTTTCTCACAGGGATCAAATCTGAAGTCCCTGTGGACTTACAAAGAGCTTTATACATACCGTTTCTCAAAACACACACACACACACACTATGGAAATGCACATGTGTTTACCAAATCCCACCCAGATCCTTATTTGCATCAAGTAAACATTTGGTCACTGTAATTATAATCAAATATGTACTTCCTGTCCCCAAATAACCACTTCTTTATTAGGAATGGCATATTGTCTTCATTACAGTTAAAATGCAAAAAATATGTTCAGTCTTCAGAATGTCACTCTCAAGTTCTCTCATGCAGGATGAAAGTACTCAGATGAATTAATGCTTTCATTGAAAAATCAAGTCAAATCCTCTCATTTATTTTTAATTTAAAAGGTGAAAATGTAAGTCTGTTGCTGTTGTTCAGTCTCTCAGTCATGTCTGACTCCTTGCTACCCCATGAACTGCAGCAGCACGCGAGGCTTCCCTGTCCTTCACTATCTCCCAGAGTTTGCTCAAACTCATGTCCATTGAGTCAGTGATGCCATCCAACCATCTCATCCTCTGTCGCCCTCTTCTCCTCCCGCTCTCAAGCTTTCCCAGCATCAGGATCTTTTCCAATGAGTCAGCTCTTCGCATCAGGTGGCCAAATATTAGAACTTCAGCTTCAGAATGAGTCCTTCCAATGAATAGTCAGGGTTGATTTCCTTTAGGAAACTGCTTTGATCGTCTTGCCATCCATAGCTTCTCTTCCATAGCTAGCTTAAGCATTGAAATAACTAACAAATTCACATTTATTTCTTTATTTAAACCTGATCTTTTGATCTAATGCTCTTTTTACAGAACCAGGAGGCCTGAATGGCTTGTTTTTACTTGCCAAATTATAAGCCCTCCCTGTTTCTTAAATAGTATATACTGTAGTGGGATTTTCATAGTACCACGAGCTAGGACTCATCATTTCTCATGCCTTGCAATGCTTATTCCCATTTCCCCACATTTTCTCTTACATCCTGAGAAAGAAATGGGGGTCTCTCCCATGCCCCTTCGCCTGTGCACCCAGAGTGAATCTCCCAGTAATAGTGCTCTGAAGTCACAGGGGGCTGTCCTAACAGAGGCATTCCTGTGTGGTGGAGGGTCCCGCCTGACAAGCCCTGGTCCACTCAGTCCACGGCCCCTCTGCACTCTCTGGTTCCAACGTCTTGCTCACCATGCCCCCTCTGCCACCTGAAGGGGGGCAGTGCTTGTCTTCACAATACTTCTTGCAATGATGTCTGCAGGCCCAAATGAGTTAAGTTTCAAGACCAGATGGAGACCACATGAGCTCCTGTCTTACAGCTGGATCACTTTTTCCTTCCTTTTCTTTTTTTAGGAAAGCCTGACAGTAAGATCTAGAACTTCCTTAACACAATATGTCTAAGCCCAAGAAACACGTTATTAAAATAAATGATGAGAGAAGTCTATTGCCTTTTGCTGATGACCCACGATCTCTGAAACATTAGGGGATAATGTTTTATGTCTTGACTGTTTTAGTATTAATATCTACACAGGATCACAGACTTGTGAAAACTCACAGATGTATACTTAGCATGCTGTATCTCCTGTGTGTAAGTTTCATCTCAATAAAGTTCATCTGAAATCTTTAGGGGAGCACAGATTATGGGGGCTGCTTACTTTGTAAAAAGACCCATTTAGAACATTTTTCTTGGCTTCTAACTTCATCCCAAGAAACAGCCAGGCCCAGGAACAGCCAAAAGGCCAAATAAAGACCTTGACACTTGACGAGCACAGCACTGGACCTTCCCTTCAGGGGTAAGAAGAAGGGTGGGCCATCACTCTCATCACATTCAAAAAAGAACAACAATAAAGAACATATTTTAACTAAAGTATTTAAAAATACTGTGTGTGTGTGCTCAGTCGTGTTAGACTCTTTATGACCCCATGGACTGTAGCCCTCCAGGCTCCTCTGTCCATGGAATTTTACAGGCAAGATGGAATTTTCCAGGCAAGAATACTGCAGTGGGTTGCCATTTCCTTCTCTAGGGGATTTTCCTGACCTAGGGATCGAACCCACATGTCTTGCATCTCCTGCACTGGCAGGCAGATTCTTCACCACTGCACCACCTGGGAAGTCCTTTAAAAATATTATATGGTTCTAAATGTTTAATATAGATAGACTACTAAAAGGAAAAATATATAGCTTCCTTTAACATTTTTTTTAACTTCTGAGATCTCTTGAAAGTTAATAAGAAGGGCAATCTATTCTGGTATTATGCATTTATGGCTGAAAATAATAAATGGTGAATATTATAAAGGAGAACTTATATAAGGACACATCTTTCTACCATCTGTTTTGAATGACCAGACCAAAAAGGGATTTGTGGGGACTGGAAGGAGCTACCACAGAACATTTATAAAATGTGTTATGTTCAAGAAATATTTCTTAGGAGATGACTGAATTGTATTATATTCCAAGGCTTCCGAGCATGTGAGGCACAGCAGGTCCAACTTCTGCTAACATGCTTAAAAATGATATTTGGGTGATTTTATGCCTTTAGAAAGAAAAAAAACAAAGTTTTGCAACAAAGGCTCACACTCACTAGTCTTGGCACCACAAAGCTTTGGAAAAGAGTCTGTCAACCATCAAAATATGGCTTTTCACTGATGAAAGATTCAGTATACAGATTTTCATTTCCAGAGGGATATTTAAAAACAATGTAATTAAAATGTGGGTTAGACAGAAAAAAATTGCTTTTTCCTTTTCTTAACAAGTACGTTTATTTGAAGAGATTTAACCAGTACTTCAGCTGGTTTCATGAGAAACAGCCTTTTCTAAGTCTACCAGAGTCTCTAATCATGAGGGCGATTGTGACACACGTATTGCTCCATTCAATCAATAATTCTGTTCAGCGCCCCCTCCATTTATTACAGGATTCTCATTAAGTGACTGGGAGAAGGCAATGGCACCCCACTCCAGTACTCTGGCCTGGAAAATCCCATGGGCGGAGAAGCCTGGTGGGCTGCAGTCCATGGGGTCACTAAGAGTGGGACACGACTGAGCAACTTCACTTTCACTTTTCACTTTCATGCACTGGAGAAGGAAATGGCACCCCACTCCAGTGTTCTTGCCTGGAGAATCCCAGGGACGGGGAGTCTGGTGGGCTGCTGTCTATGGGGTCGCACAGAGTCAGACACGACTGAAGCGACTTAGCAGCAGCAGCAGCAGCAATAACACTTTAATTAAATGGTACAACTCTGTAGTGATTTCATTATTTCTGCGACATACTGTGGGTGAATGCAGTGGGCCTGTGATGTTGTCCTGGACTGTGTGCTGTCTCAGGTAAGTGATAAGGGACCATCTAAGTGTGATAACACCTGATGTGAGGAGCCGACTCGGAAAGGACCTTGATGCTGGGAAAGACTGAGGGCAGAAGAACAACAGAGGGGATGACAGAGGATGAGATGGTTGGATGGCAGCACCAAATCAAGGAACCCGAGTTTGAGCAAGCTCTAGGAGGTGGTGCAGGACAGGAAAGCCTAGCATGCTGCAGTCCACGGGGTCGCAGAGTCGGACACGACTTCGCCACTGAGTGACAACAACAAAGAAGTGATGCAGGTGGGTGAACTGAGCCTGCAGGCAGGGAGAGATTGCACAGGGACGCCAGGTGTGGGAGAGAGCACGCCTCCGGGAGAGCAGAGGGCCAGGAGAAGAGAGATCACGGCTAAGAGTGAACTAGACACATCACAGGGTCTTCTCAACCAGCTTAGTCATCAGCGAGTTGACAGAGGATGTTTAAAGAATGAATGTTAATTCTAAGTCATTCAGATAAATGCAGTTTTCAATTCAAAGTCACAAATGTGGCTTGGATCACTGCCACCGAGCTCTTCTGCAGAAGAAGAGTCAAAAGTCTAATTTCTCCCAGCCATGCTCATACTGGCAATACATTTCTTACTGAATGATGCTCCTGGGCACAGATATTTCTGGATCCGGTACACTGTTAATGGTGGTGCAAACTGTAAAGACTCTGCCTGGAATGCAGCAGACCCAGGTTCAATCTCTGGGTCGCTAAGATCCCCTGGAGGAAGGAATGGCTATCTACTTCAGTATTCTTGCCTGAAAAGTCCCATGGACAGAAGAAGCTGTCGGGCTACAGTCCAGGGGGTCACAGAGAGTTGGACATGGCCAAGCAACTAACACTTTTTCTCTTTCACACACTGTTAATGGTTAACTTTTTCAGTGGTAAGTAAATGTTATCACAAAATTGGGATATATTATTTTTGAACTTTAAAAAAATCACTCCTTGGTCAATTTCACAGAAATCAAGAAAGTTTGGATTACACTGTTAATTGTCAGAACAGTTGTCATTTCAGGGATTGGAGATCTACTCAGGACAATAGAGAGAATTTCAGAGATGTACAATTCACGGAGGGCTTAGTCTGCCTCCTTGCTTTTGGAATGCTGGAATGCTAGTGCAGAGCTTCAGCTTGCAAAAAGTTTCCAGAGTCCCAGGAAAACAAAGCAGAGAGACGCAGCAGTCAATGGTCTGACCACTAGATCAGGGCATTCGGACTCCCCACGAGGGAAGCTATGAATTAAAGGAGAAGGCGTAGGTGCTCCAGCCAGACTTTTGTGAAGCAGGAGGTGGCTGAAAGCTTGCCGGGACACTGTAGATATTAGCAGGAGAGAGACGGGTATGTGAATCCCGTGCGCTCCCCACGAGGCTCGCATGTACCCCAGTCTCCTGCCCAGGAATTACAGCTAATGCTCCTATGTACAATAAGAAAGGCAAGAGAGACGGGTGACTTTGTAGGGGCCTAAAAATGAATGTTAGCTGCTTAAAAATCAGATGATCACAATTTGGCCAGAAGAGTCACAATGACGTGAAAGGACCCATTTAGATATCAGAGGTGACGGACGAACAAGTCAGCAGCCAATGAGCATTTGCTTTAAGAAGCCTTTGTTCTTAGAAAACAAACTGCAGAAGTCTGCGGGTGTGACAGCCCCAGGTTTGGTAAATTGGGCTGCTGTCCCCAGAGTCTGCACCGTCCTGTGGGGAACTCTACGGCACTCAGCTCCATCTGCTTCAAACTGGGTCACGTGACTTGGGATGCCTTTCCTGTTCAGGGAACCGTATTTCTCTTTTCAGCTAGCATGATGTTTGACCCAAGACTTATAAGGGGAAGTGACAGGAGCCACATTTGAGCACAAGCATTAAATGCCAAGGGGCGACTCTGCCATCTCTCATCCCTCGTTCCCATTCTAGATGAGACGGTCCCTTCACCTGGAATCTGGAGGAAAGAGGATGTAGTGAGGCTTGCAGCATTGTCTATGATGAAAACGCAACGTGAGCAAGAAGTAGAACAACAGGTAGAACTCTGGGGACTTCCCTGGTGGTGCAGCGGTTAAGACGCAGGGGGTGTGGGTTCAGTCCCTAGTCAGGGAGCGAAGACCCCACACGCCTGGTAGCCAACAAAATCAAAACATAAAACAGAAGCAATACTGTAACAAATACAATAAAATCTAAAAAAAAAAAGAAATAGAACTCTGCTGGCCATCACTGATATCCAGGACCATTTGTTACGGCAGTAGAACCTCATACTCATTGGAAGGACTGATGCTGAAGCTGAAGCTCCCCAGTCCTTTGGCCACCTGATGCGAAGAGCTGACTCACTGGAGAAGACCCTGATGCTGGGAAGGATAGAAGGCAAAAGGAGAAGGGGGTGGCAGAGGATGAGATGGTTGGATGGCATCACCGATGCAATGGGCATGAACTTGAGCAAACTCCAGGAGACAGTGAAGGACAGGACTGGCGTGCTGCAGTCCACGGGTTGAGAAGAGTCAGACGTGACTTGATGACAGAACAACAACAAAAAAACAACAACCTCATCTACCCTGACTGCCACATTCACAGCATCCATGGTCCTTCATAGGAATTATAATTCCAACAGGACAGAGCCCACAGTTCTTACATAACACTACTGGCTTTACGAGTGCCTTCTGAACTTTCCTTTTCAGTATTGATGTCCTCGCCTGCAAAACGCCACCTGGAATTATGTGCCGCTGCCTGTACACGCAGCGAAAACTGCCCAGCCTTGGGCTTTCACCGCAAATGAACGCGCTCAGCCTGCTCGCCCTTCTCCCAGGGCAAGCGACAGAGGCGGACACACAAATATTATGGTCGCGTGTTTATTTTTAATTTCATAAAGTTCATCTATATGCAAATTACGGATAGCTTTGGGGTTCTAGGCAGGTTGCCAAGAAGAATCTTGAGGTCCTCAAGTCTGGGCAGACAGTCTTGACTCGCCTGCACTTGCAACGTATTTCAATGATTAAAGTGCTTGAGCCCAAAGAAAGATTTCAGATCCACTCCTATTAGGAAGAGGTATTCAAGCTACTGGAAAAGCAGAAGCTGTAATAGCTTGCTCTAAAGGGACAGAATAATTGGGAGCCACTGGGCAGGACTGAAATAGAAGCAGTTTAAGCAAAGACATGCACGGCACAGGTGGTGGCATCTAGGCTCCTGAGGTCAAAACTCTGCCAGCTATGCTAAACCAAATCCTTACTCTCACCCACAGTTATTCCCATGAAGGACTTTATTTTCTCACCAAAGTTTTAATTACTGGCTTTTATATTTCAAGATATATATGTATATGCAGTAATATATTTTATGAAATAGACTCATTATGATTATTTTAAGTATGTAATGCTAATTCTTCTCTTCTTATACTGGTGAGAAAAATCAGTTTATAAAGAAATCATGAGTGGGGGATGGGATGGGGTTGGGAGGTCAGAAGAAGGTTCAAGAGAGAGGGGACATGTATTTCTATGGCCGATTCATGTTGATATATGGCAGAAAACAACACAAAATTGTAAAGTAACTGTCCTCTGATTTAAAATAGATGAATTAAAAAAATAAAAGTTAAACATTAAAAGAAAGAAATCATGAATTTAGAGATGCTTGAGTTGCGAACATTTGACCCTTCCAGGCAAAACTGCCTAATTTAGAAAGATTCCTGAGTTTCATGTGCTTAATTTGGCCCTACACAAACATGAAAGCAGAATCACGAACGCTGCTGCTTGCTGCCAGGTTCGGCCTCCAGATGAGCATGTGTCAGTCTAACCAGCGATGTTTCATTTCAGTTGCATATGGATCCCAGAGGGAGGATCCAAGGCTTCAGGAAACTTCCTTCTGTGGAATTTAGGAAGATGCAGCAGCTTGTGGGGGGCAGGAGATCGGATGAGAGTGCCTTCAGCAGGGAAGCAGTGAGCCTTGAGAAAGGTCCTTTCAGGAAGAACAGCTGCCTGTGGTCCCCAGCAGGTGGTCAGAGGACATGAGGAAGGGGTGGAGCTTCCATTCTTGGCAGAAAGGAAAGCCACTGAAAGCAGAGCCCTGCTCAGTGCAACATGCTGCCTGTCAGCTCTCAGGACGGGCAGCCTTAGATCCACATGCTCAGGAGGAGGGTCGCGAGGTGTGCCTCTGATGATGGGGAACCAGGAGGCCAGCGAGCTCGAAGCCGTCTAGTTTGGGAATGGGCCTCCCCGGTGACTCAGATGCTGAAGCATCTACCTGCAATGCAGGAGGCCTGGGCTCCATCCTTGGGTCGGGAGGATCCCCTGGAGGAGGGCATGGCAACCCACTCCAGTATTCTTGCCTGGAGAATCCCATGGACAGGGGAGCCTGGCGGGCTACAGTCCGGGGGATCACAAAGAGTCAGACAGGACTGAACGATGAACACTTTCACTTTCGAAAGGCCCAGAAAGTGCCCTTGGGAGTTTACCCAGCAGAACCAGGGCACTGCAGGCTCCAGCTCCCCAGACACGCCCATGGCTCCCCCTGTACCCTCAGCCTAGAGAGACACCATGTAACACCTGGGCTAGGATCTGGGCCAGCAAACCTCCTGGGCTGAGTTAGGGGCTCCTTGCTTGTGCCACCCAGCCCCGATACTCAACTGTCTCAGCCCAAAAATCTCACGACTATAAATGAGTATCTGTCCTGTCCACTAGGGGATGAGTTCATGGAAGGCACGGCACAGTTCCCAACCCGAGTCTCCATCAAAGGGACACTGGATTAGAATGAATAAGATGAGGAGGCCTGGGGCCCGAACCCACCCACTGCCAGGTGCCAAGCAGCCAGCCCTCCCCTCGAGGAGACTCCTGCAGACACGCAGCTTCATCCACGGGCGGTGGTGTGGGGTGCTGACCCTTTGGGGGTATGCAGAAACAGCACCTTCTCAGAGCAGACCCCAGCCCCACCAGCCCACGGAGCTAGAGGCTGAGCAGGTAACAGACACGGAGCACAGACACAAGGGTACAGGTTCGAGAAAGGACAGGGAGGCTTTTATGGCAAAAGGGGAAAGGCTTAGGGGAAGGGGTGGAGTCCTTGGGTCTGGAGGAGTTAGTCTGTCCAAGGACGAAGCCGAGGCCTGTGGAGGAAAAGGAACGGAAGGAAGGAAACGGTGCAGAATGTCCAGGTATATTCTGGCATGACCCAGAAGGGGGGCCTGATTTCGGGGGGTGGGAGGGGGAGTCTCTCCCTGCTGTTCAGGGACAGCACTGCCCATGAACACAGGAGCTGGGACTGGAATCCCATCTCTGCCTCCTAAACCCTGTGTGCCTATGGGCAAGTCCCTCCATCTCCCCAGGCCTCTGTTTTCAAATCAGGAAAAGGGTGAGAGGAATTTTATGACCAAAATTAAGTAAGATAAAACCTGTTAAATGCTTGGGATTAAATAAAATGAAACACACATTAAACTCAAAAGTGAAAGTGAAAAGTGAGTCTTAGTCGCTCAGTCGTGTCCGATGCTTTGTGACCTCATGGACTGCAGCCCACCAGGCTCCTCTGTCCATGGGATTCTCTAGGCAAGAATACCGGAGTGGGTTGCCATTCCCTTCTCCCAGGGATCTTCCTGACCCTGGGATCGAACCCAGGTTTCCTGCATTGCAGGCAGATTCTTTACCATCTGAGCCAGCAACTTAGCCACAAATAAAGGCTGTTGGCCATCATTCTATTATTGTCATATTTTCTCAAGCATCGTTATTCATTCAATGATGGGGGACAGTGAGAAAATGTCAGATGAACTGGATTTCTATTTTGTCTTGTGTGGGGAAGACCTTGGGACAGGCACAGAAAAGCATAAGCTTCGTCAGTGTATGTTTAAGGCATTTCATACCTACTAATGGGGCTTCCCGGGTGGCTTAGTGGTGAAGAACCCGTCTGCAATGAGGGAGACTCAGATTCGATCCCTCCGTTCAGAAGATCCCTTGGAAAAGGAAATGGCAACCCACTCCAGAATTCTTGCCTGGGAAATCCCATGGACACAGGAGCCTGGCATGCTACAGTCTATGGGTCGCAAAAGAGTTGGGCATGACTTAGTAACCAAACAACAACTTACTAATGGTGGGAGGCTTAGGATGCATGTTTCACAGATGAAAAGGAGTAGTGAGAGCAGGGATGCAGCTGATTTGGACGAAGAGCTTCCAAAGACAGAAAAAGTGAACTGCTGCCAGTGATTCTAGAAAGGATCATTTGGAGGCAGAAATTTCCTCCTGCTTCTGCAGTGCTCCCCCTGCAAAGATTGAGTGCTCAAAACTCCCGTGAAGCAGCTGTGGGGAGACCGATAAGACATCCAATCGCCAAGCCTTCAGTGTGGCTGAGCTGTGCGTACGGTGGGGATTACCGAGGAACGGCAATTGCAGAGAACAAAGGTGCAAAAGGGCTGCTTATCGGCGGGAGCAGGGCGGGGGGCACGCTGATGCCACGTTGAAGGATTAGGACGCCCTGTCACCACTGAAACGACCTTCGGAGAGAAGCAACTGACCTTCTAACAGACAGGCCAAGTTCTCCAAGCATAGCAGCTGGGTACATTGAAAAGCTTCCTGGTGGCTCAGATGGTAAAGAATCTGCCTGCAATGTGGGAGGCCTGGGTTCAGTCCCTGGGTTGGGGAGATCCCCTGGAGAAAGGATAGGCTACCCACTCCGGTATTCTTGCCTGGAGAATCCCATGAACAGAGGACCCTGGCAGGCTACCGTCTGAGCAACTAACACTTTTTCACACACTGAAAATAAATACGGTGGAAATGCATTGCTTTCCTAAACTCGGGCATCTGTGATCATTGGGATTGGGCATGGTGGATTTGAACAAGGTGTTCGTGCCCTGGAAACTTCTGCTAGCCTCCAGGATGGAATGGGCATTTACTCCTCTGCTTCGTGGGCACACACAGCTTCCCACAAGCAGCTCCTTCTCTAACAGGGAGGAGAAACTTCCCTGGATTTGCAAGTGGCCAGCCTACCGATTCACTAATACAGATAAGAAAGGCAGAAAGGCATCTGTTCATGGACAATGAACTCAGTAGCTCAATCAGGATGGTTCAGAGACGCACTGTATCATGGGATATGGAACCACACCTAAGGGTAAGGCATGTGTCTGCACTAGCCAGCTGCTCGGATGGCCCCCAACATCCCCTTCTGTTCACACCCGTGTCACCCCCTCCCCTTGGATGCGGGACCCAGTGACCTGCTCCCATGACCAGAACCTGCAAAGGCAATTGCTCAGATGTCACTTCCCAGCTGAGGCTGCGAAGACCATGACTTTGTCTTCCTCCTATCTTCCTCTTGCTGGTGCCCTGTTGCCTCATCCCTCACTTGCTCTGAAGAAGCCAATGACCGTGTTGTGAACCGCCCTCTGGCAGGAGCCAAGGAGCAAGAAACTAAGGCCACCAGCCAATAGCTCTTGAGAAAGGGAGGCCCTGAGACAAACCATCCACGAGGAGCTGAATCCTTCCGACCAATGTGTGAGGGGGCCCGGGTCCATCCCTGGCGGGTCTTGGGATATCTTTGTCCCTGCTGACAGCCTTGAGACAGAGCCCAAGTCAGGGGGCCCAGCAAGGCTGTGCCTGGACCCCAGGCCCCCAGAAACTGAGACAGATAGTAAATGTGGTTTTGAGCCACTAGCTTTGGGGGAGGGATTTGTTATGAGCTAGACGTGACTACTACACACCCAGAGCAGTTACACAGAAATGAAGGACTTGAGAGGCCAAGTTAGAGCAGCAAGGGTAAGGCAAACCAGACATTAGAGACAGAGGAAGCCCACCCGACCCCATGCCAGACCCCAGGCTGGAGGGAAAGGATGGACGTGATGTTAGCAGAGCCCACAGGTGACCGGAGAGAAGCAAACTGGTCCAGTTGGTCAGGAGATGACACTGGGAGAAGCAACGTTAAGGTCAAAAAGTAAAGAAGAAGGGTTATGGGCTTTCTTTTCCTGTGTCCCTCCAACCCTTGCCGGTGCTGAGAGCCTGGAGCACCCTGGTGCCAGGTCAGCCCCTGTGCTTCTGAGCAGAGAAGAGAAGTACAAGGGGTGGTATCTGTTGTTCAGTTGCTCAGTCACATCCAACTCTGCGACCCCATGAACTGCAGTGCACCAAGCTTCCCTGTCCTTCACCATCTCCCAGAGTTTGCTCGGATTTATGTCCACTGAGTCAGGGATGCCATTCCAACCATCTCATCCTCTGTCGTCCCTTTATCCTCCTGCCTTCGATCTTTCCCAGTACCAGGGTCTTTTCCAATGAGTTGACTCTTCACATCAGGTGGCCAAAGTATGGAGTTTCAGCTTCAGTATCAGTCCTTCCAATGAATAGTCAAGGTTGATTTCCTTTAGAATTGATGGTTGGATCTATTTGCAGTCCAAAGGACTCTCAAGAGTCTTCTCCAGTATAAGGGGTAGCATGACCAAACAGGCTCAGGCCAGGCCCCGGAGGCGCCGCCGTCAGACACCCGTGACAACTCGGGCTTCGTCCTTGGGAACCTGTCTCAGGTCGGACTCCCAGACCAACCTGGCTTTCCTTATTTGTGATCCCCCCCTCATGTCTGCACATGGAGGGAGTTTCCTGGACGTGCTCCGGGCACTCTTACCTTGTTTCCTTTTGCAGGTGAGAGTGATGTGATGGATGACACAGGAGAAGGCACCTGTGCGGTGGGCTGAACAGCAACTTCTCCCAAGACCCCACATCTTGAGCATTTTGAGTAGGCCAGGCCGTGGCCAGAAGACGTCCACACCCTAATCCTCAGAACCCAGGGATGCAGCCTGAGAGGAAAAGTGGAGCTTTGTAGATGCGATTAAGGTAAGAGTCTTGAGATGAGGAGAGTATCCTAGATGGTTCAGGTGGGTCCAGTAAAAAGGGATTTGTATTTATAAGAGGGGGTACAGAAGGATCAGAGGGGAAATAGGTGATGTGATGACGGAAGCAAGAGGTTGAAATGATGCAGGAAGGTAGGCAGCGTCTGGAAGCTGGAGAAGGCAAGGAGACGGAATCTCCTCCAGAACCTTCAGAAGAAGCCGCCCTGTCAATGCCTTGACTCTGTCCCCACTGAAATGGATGGCATCCTTTCAGACTCCAGAACTGAGTGAGAAGAAAACTACACTGTTTAAAGCCACCAGATTCACGGTCGTGTTTTACAGCTGCCACAAGAGACCCGGACCGTGTGCAGGTCCACGCTCTTCCCTGGTTCTGTGGGAGCACAGATTCTGCCGAGGGGCTCGGTCTCACAGAGCAGGCGTCAGACCGTGCGGGGAGGGGGAAAGCATGAGGCAAAGAGCAGCGAGCTCACTTGCTCTCAACTCTGTCTCTCAGAGTCCTGAGTGCATCTCAGTCAGATTTTAAAAATATTTGGTATTGTGGTAAAAGTCACATAATATAAAACACACTGTTTTAACCATATGTAACTGTTCAGTTCAGGGGCACTAAGTACGCTCACGTTGCTGGGCAGCTCTCACCATCATCAGCCTCCTGAACATTCCATCTTCTTAAACTGAAGTGCTGTCCCCATTAAACACTAACTCCCGTTCCCCATCCTCACTCCCCCACCCTTGACTCCTGTACTTTCTGACTCTATGAATCTGCCTATTCCAGGCACCTCGTGTAAGGGGAGTCAAACAGTATTTGTCTGCACCTAATGCATCATTGTTGCTGTTGTTGTTTAGTGGCTAAGTCGTGTCCGACTCTTTGTGACCCCATGGACTGCAGCCCACCAGGCTTCTCTGTCCATGAGATTTCCCAGGGGAGAATACTGGAGTGGGTTGCCATTTCCTTCTCCAGGGGATCTTCCCGACCCAAGGACTGGGTCTCCTGCATCTCCTGCATCGGCAGTCGGATTCTTTACCACTGAGCCACCTTGGAAGACCGCACCTAATGTACACTGGAATGCATGTTTAAGGCTGAAAGAAGCAGATTCTAATACGATATGTGTTCCTGAACCTCAACCAGCTTCTGTTTTCATGAAGAACACTGTTTGAAATACCTGTTACCACTAATCAAAGCTGCCACAGTCATTTTAACTTTGATAACGCCAACTTCAGAGCAAGAAAGATTATCATGGATAAAGAGTGACTTTACAAAATGGAAAAGGGTGAATTCTCCAATAATACATAATAATCCCAAATGCATATACAACAATCCCAGAGTCAAAATACGTGAGGTAAAAACTGATAGAACAGAAAGGACAAACCCACTCTGAGAGCTGGTGAACCTCACACTGAGCTGAACCACCAGCCAAGTTGACATTTACAGGACACACCGTCTTCACAATGGCAGAAAACATGGTCTTCTCCAAAATACGAGGCAAAGTCACTGCAGCGGACCACATCCTGGGCAATAAAACCATCCTTAAGACACCTGGAAGGATATAAATCCTACAAAGTATGTGCTCAGGCCAGAATTGAATGAAACTAGAAATCAGTAGCAGGAAAGTAGTTGGAAAAGTCCCCAAATATTTGGAAGGTAAACAATATACTTCTAGATAATCCATCACTCAAGACAAATCTTAAGGGAAATTTAAAAATATTTTGAAGTGAAAACAAAAATTCCATCTATTAAAATTTGTGCGATGCAGCAAAAGCAATGTTTAGAGGGAAGTTGGTAGCATTACATTTGAATGTTAAAAAAGAAGATCTAATGTCTATAACATAAGATTTCATTTTGGGAAAGTAGAGAAGGAAGACAAAATTAAGCACAAAGCGAGCAGAAGAATGGAAGTAACAAAATTAGAGCAGAAATTAATGAAATTAAAAATCAGACAATGATAGAGAAAATCAAGAAAAATCAAACCTGGTTCTTTGAAATGATCAATAATATTGATAAACTCCTATCTGGGCTAATCAACAATTTAGAATAACTTGAGAGACTTATAGTATATCTATTTTATATGGTGCAGTATCAATGCATTTAAAAGAAATACAAGGGTCTTCCTGGGGGACTCAGTGGTAAAGAACCTGCCTGCCAAGTAGAAGACACAGGTTTGATCCCTGGTCTGGGAAGATCCCACATGCCATGAGCAGCTAAGCTCCTGCACCACAGCTATTGAGCCCGTGCTCAGGAGCCTGGGAGCTGCAACTACTGAGCCCATGTGCTGCAAACCTACTGAAGTGCGTGCACCTTATGGTCTGTGCTCCACAATGAGAGAAGCCCACACCCTGTAACTGGGCAGCAGCCTCTGCTCTTTATAACTGGAGAAAAGCCCACATAGCCACGAAGAGCCGGCACAGCCACAAATAAATGAATTATAAAACCATTCAAAATCAATCATTTTTATTTTTTTTTTCAATCAGCACAGCCATAAATAAATAAATTATAAAATCATTAAAAAAAGAAAAAGAACTATGCTATTCTGCTTCCCAGCTGGATAGCTGAGTCAGAGTTTAAAGCAGCAGAGTGATAAGAAATGAACTGATAAAGGTTATGTGGTCACTAAGCCTACAGTTCTGGAAGCTGCCATTGAGTGAAGAGCTCAGGACGGTTCCCCGGAGGGACCAAGGACGTGGTCCTTAAGATTGGGAGCCTGAGTGGCATCACTTTGCTGCCTGCACATCAGGTCTTCGCTTGAGGGTGTCTAATTTTCCAAAGGTTGTTCAGAGTAAACTGATTGTAGTTTTTGAGTTTGGGGCTTCTTTTTCATCAAAAAACAAATATAGAAAGCAAGAAGAAAAAGAACTCCAGTGGATTTTAGCCTGAGTCTGGGCAAAGAATGTGGACTGAAGTCATTCCCATTGGAACCCCATCGTCAAGACTTCTAACTGGATTTTCTCCACACTATCTCATAACAAACGCCTGGGCCCCATTTCCCAACCACACCAGCACCGGAAACCTGTTAGTTCCTAGTGGGTCAGATCTTTCTTCCCTTTCATTATGTAATAGAATGGTTTTTACATAGATGCTCTGCACTTCTTTTACATAATCAAGAAAGAATAAAGCTGGAAAAGAAATTAGGATTGTTTTCTCCAAACCCCTCATTCACAGATGAGGTCATTAGCCCAGGGACAAGGACTAGACGCACAGGCTGCTTCCTCAGTGGTGGACCAGACCACCACGTCCCCAGGGTCCGGGGCCAGCGTTCACTCCTCTGTCCCCATCTTCCTGTTCTCACTGTCCCTGCTGGGAAGGGTGATCCTGTACGCAGAGGCCTGATTTACAGATACAGTGGGCCATCAACAGTGGGGCTAGTTCACCCTTAGGCTTTGAAAAGACCTGTTCTTCTCATGATGCTTTCACTGTCCTTCATTCAAATGATAATGAACCCCGTGGTCAAAAATCTAATTCCTCCTCAGTCTACCATTAAAGTCAGGAGAATCACCTAAGATTATCTTTCCGTTTCCCCAGTGGCTCAGCAGTAAAGAATCTACACTGCAGGAGACTCGGGTTCAGTCCCTGGCTCAGGAAGACCCCCTGGAGGAGGGCGTGGCAACCCACTCCGTATTCTTGCCTGGAGAGTCCCATGGACAGAGGAATCTGGTGGGCTACAGTCCATGGGGTCACAAAGAGTCGGACACGATTGAAGCGAGTGAGCACTCAAGCATCCTTTCATGATGCGACCTCTGGGAAAGCTGAGTTTTCTATTGAATAGTTTACAGCAGTGGAGGTGGGAGACAGTGTTCAAAAAACCCCACAGCAGTGAGGGGCCTGGGCCTGAATCCAGTCCACACCCACCATCTACAAGCTGGGCAACTCTGAGGCCCCTGCTCCCACACCTGGGCTCAGTTTCCCCTCTGCAGTGGAGTGTTTGACTGGGTCAAGATGCCTGGGAAAGCAGATGTTAGTTAACTCATGGTCAGTCAAATAGTCAATGTTCATCCATTAGTTACCATCAACTGATTTTCTGGAAATGCATTTCTCAGTAAAAGACACGAAGGGAGAGGAGTTTCTGTTGATATCGTTATTTTGCTTTTGTTTGATGTGGACACACTGCACATGCTCTTGCTTGGGAGAAGTCATCATTCAGCACCAGTTCAAACCAATCACATGCAATTTGCAGACACCTCAGTTCAGTTCATGTCCGACTCTTTGTGACCCCATGGAATGCAGCACGCCAGGCTTCCCTGTCCATCACCAACTCCTGGAGCTTGCTCGAACTCATGTCCATCAAGTTGGTGATGCCATCCAACCATCTCATCCTCTGCAAGACACCTAAAATCCTTCAAATTCTGTCATGAGAAATCCTGTGACTCTCCGCTTCTCCCGTTTTTTGCTTCCGCAGATCACCTTTTGACTCATCCATGCAAAATAAGTCTCATCTTAAGTGATTTGTCACATGTCCTAATCGGACAAAATTGCTTTTGTCTCTGTCTTCAACTTCCATCACACACCGTATCTCCTCCAGACTCACGTCATCAACATTGCTGGAGGGGTGCCTTCAGCATCACCACTGTCACCAGACAAGCCTTTGATTGGAAATGTGGGACAGGCAGAGGCAGGGGTGAGCCTGCGGAGTGCACCTGAAGGCTTCCTTCCATACTGATGGGGGAGGCACGGGGCACACTGGGCCCGCCTGCAGCGTCCGAGATGGACCCCGTGTGTGACACTGCTTTCGTTCTCAGACCACACCTTCCTGTCTCACCCTCATGACCTCAGGCGGGATCTCCTCCAGTGCCCGGCTAGAACTCAGACTCCTTCTGTCTCCAGCATCCTCCCAACCTAAGAGTCCAGTGTGTCTACCAAGAGCCTGTGTTCCCATCAGACCTTCAATAAATAGGAAAGAGTTCTGTATTTTCCTGCATATATTTTCATTTTACAAGTCTTGCATTTCACACCATCTGCTGATCTGGGCACTTCTCGAGCTGCCAGTCAGCGTACATTTTATTTTTAGATGCCAGCTTTGGGCAGACCATGAAAATTCTGCACCTTAAATTTTTAGACGTTCTAAACAAAGAATCTCAACAATCTTTTAAAGACCTCCTGAGAGGGGATGGGGTCAGAAGCCTAAATGACTGAGAATTCTTTGGAAAAGCGAAATGAAAACAGCTGCAAATGGAAAGGGGTCAAATAACTGATGCTTATGTAACTGTATCCTGCACACTAGTCAGGAGCCTTGGCTATATACAAGCAATCATACGAGAGATGCAGCTTTAGGGGATCTCTCAGCCAAGAGAGTAAAACCTGACGGCTGAATAAGCAGATTTCTGGGAAGAACCCCACCAAAGGATGGAATGAAAATCCTTGTGTCTTTTCTAAGAAGGTTCTGATCTTCCCTTGATCCCTCCCTCAATTTGGACTTAATTTAAAAAAGGAAAGAGAGAAGCAGAGGTAGGAATGTATAGGACCTAAAGAATCAACGATCCTTTAGCGAAATGTGCAGTCCGATCTCACCAACAGCTGCCTGTCTCTTTAAACCAGAGACCCCGCCAGGATACAAGCTGGGAGAAGTGTTAATCCATATGTCCCAAGACATTTTTATTCTCTTCTTTTGAAGACTCTGGGGGGAAATGTTTAGCAGGACCCCATGAGCTGAAAAAATGTATGGCGTGTACGTGTGAACTTCCGTCAGTGACACGTGATTGAAAATGCTAACTGTGTCATGTGAGGCCCTGGAGCATCTGCTCAGAATCCTGCCAGTGACGTGCATACACATCCAGGGCACTGCAGAAACAAGAGATGGGAAAGAATGAAAATCCTCATCTCACATCCCGAGTGGGGGTGCTGAGACCCCTGAAATAAAAATCCAGCTCCTATTCATTAAGAATGTGATGCAAGCAAGGCCTCTTATGTGGCTCACAGAACGAAGTGGAGACCTAAGAGAAAGGGTGGCTTTGGGAGTGGCGTATTATAAATTTCTGCAAAACAGCAAACTATGTTCAAGGGAACAGAAGTGAAATACCAGGCATTTAAAGATTTTGTGGGCTGAGGAATTATTATTACAGTGAAGAATGAAACTAGGATTGCCAGTTGTTATTCTAGAATGAGCCATGTGCCAAGTCTGACTTTGTAAATAAAGTTTTATTGGCTCACAGCCACATCCATTTGCTCTCATGTTGTTCATAGGTGTCTGCAGTTTCCAGCAAGCAAAGTTGAGTAGCTGCCACTGAGACCAGATGGCCTGAAAATTTGAAAATATTTACTCTGTGGTCCTTCCCAGAAAAAGACTGTGAACCCCTGTTCTAGAACATACACAGGCCTCCTTTGCGGTTCATGGTAATACTTGTAAATCCAACTGACAAATCTCACAGTTGAGTGAAGGAGAGAGCTGTTATCACTTTAAATCACCTTCTAAGTTCTTTTTTCTTTTTTAAAGAATTTCTTTTTTTTTTTTTTGATGTGAACTATTTTTAAAGTTTTTATTGAATGTGTTACAATACTGTTTCTGTTTTATGTTTCAGCTTCTTGGCCGCGAGGCATAAGGGATCTTTGCTTCCTGACTCAATATTGAACCCGCACACTCTGTACTGGACGATGAAGTCTTAACCACTGGTCAACCAGGCAGGTCCTTCAGCCTCTAAGTGCTAAATGCAGAATCTAGGAGTGTAGACGTCTTACTATGGTGAATTGCTGGTGAAGAACTGTATCACCGAGGACACAATCACCACCCCATGTAAATTGCTATGAATCTATATTTTTGTTTCTCAATGCTACTTACATCTCCTAGTAGATGTTAAAGTGCTTGAGGTTTTGTTGTTGTTTTAAATCATCCTCATTTTGGAAGCACTTAGTAAAGGACTAGAATCCAGCAGTTATTCATATAACGTCTTCACAGGCTGGTGAACTTAGAAGCGACATTAATTTAATAGACTCTCTAAATCTACGAGAAACAGATTTATTGTAATCTGATTTGTAAAAATACTACAATTTAAAGTTATTATTGTTATTAAAGAAATTAGTTTTGAAAGCTCCTTCTTAAATCACCTCCCATACTACATAATGGCAGTCTACAGTTTTGGGCATTTCGTTGTTGATCTAACTGACAGAGGTTATACTGGTTATAACTAAGCACAATACAATACTTCCTTGACAAAACTTCCTGAGATACGCTTAAGGCAGTTTACTTCAGATCAATGTCCTTGGTGTCTTCAGGGTTTTTGAAAATGTCTTTATTTCTCGTTTAAAATGGAACCCAAATCAGTGACCTTCTCTGCCTCCTTAAACAGCTAAAATATGGTGACTTCTATGGGTTCAGAGACAAAGCTCACAGGGGCTGCTCGACTCAGGCATTCAGGCTGTTCTTCCTATGGATGGTGTTAATATCCATGTTCAATATTATCTTATGTTCAACATTATCTTATGTAAGGCCAGTTCAACATTATCTTATTTTTCTGTCAATGATGAATAATCCCAGATCCTTGAACTTCCCTTACATATCTAGTTTCCTAATTCTTCAGTCATCTTTGAGTCTTTCCTCTGATTCCTCTGTAAGACTTTAAGTCTGACTTAAAACTTACCTAAAATTCAAGTGAGGATCTGACTTATCTTGAAGAAAACAAAAGGATAAACTGAAAGTCTGTGGATGCTGGGGCCATGGTCCCCTCTTCCTGATTCTTTTTAAAGGACACCATTACTTCACCTATCGGTCACGCTCGGAGACAGGTTAAAGAGAAAGAAGTGTCTGCTACCGCCCTCTCTGGGGTCCAATGCACACGGGTGCTTATGAAGCCTCTGTATCCAGTTGTGCATTATTATCTCATCCCTCAGGCATCTACTCATGATTAGATAGCATTACCGACTCAATGGACATGAACTTGAGCAAAACTCCAGGAGATAGTTGAAGACAGGGAAGCCTGGCATGCTGCAGCCCCTGGGGTTGCAAAGGGTCAGACACGACTGAGCGACTGAACAACAACAATACTGGTTATAATGGTTCCCCCTAGGTTTATACGAGTCTCCCATTAACTGTTCTAAACTATCATCACGGGATATCTTGCTAGATGTAGACCATTTTCACCCATCTAAACACTTCAGGAATAAATCCTCTAATGTTAAAAGTTGACTACGTGTGTAGAGCTGAAAAATAACAAAAAATAGGCCAGAGAGAGAAAATCCAGAAATCCATAACCTAATGGATGGCTGACATTTATTGAACACAACACAGGCCAAACACTCAGCTAGGAATACAGACACACAGTCTCTAATCCTCAGTCTAGTTCTGTCATTGGCCTTCTTTACAGACAAGTAAACAGATGCTCAGAGAAGCTAAGTCATTTGCTCAAATTCATATAACCAGTTCACCCACAACTGGGATTAGAGCTCAAGTCTTTCAGGCTCCAAAATGAAAGCAGTCCCGTTCTATTCAGAATTATGCATCAGGCTGCCTTTGAAAAGGGGAAACACCATCTTTTAGTTCTGGGGGATTCAGCAAAAATACTTTACGAAAGAATTCAACTTCTGCTAGGACATCACACAAAAAGCAAGTTTTCCCAGTTCTATAACTTGAGGTTCATAAGATCAGATGCAGCAGAAGCATGCTACATATCTGGGAGGCATCTGCCCGCCTGGAGATAGAAAAGACAGATGCCTTTTATAAGGATTATCCCGGTAGTGCAGGAGCCTGAAAAGAGAGCCAGTGAACTTGAGAGAAGAGGAGCATGACCACTGGGCTCCTGCGACAAGTACTCAGGCCATGGAGGACTTTCTCTGGGGGACACCAGCTCACTCTCAAGGACTGGCTGGGTGATAACCGCAGGGCGCGCCAGACGGAGGACAAAACAGATGTAACAGCCCTGAAGTGAGAGGAGAGGAAGCAGGACAAGGCACCCGCAAGTCACTCAGCATCTGCAGGGCTCAGCGTCCATGGGGAAGGGGCGGGGCGGGGCTGCGGGGGGTACAGGGCCTGCTTTGCTGTCCCAGGAGATCTGCAGGGAAAAGAGAATCCCTGGAGGAGTATGAAGGTAGGCGTGAGGTTTACAGTGATCCCTTGGAGAGCTGGGGGTCAGCCTGGAGCTTCCCCAGGAGTCAGGGAGGCATCCAGGGCAGGGGAGACAGGATGAAGGGCTGAGGAAAGTGACTTCTGACTAATACTGAAGACAAACGTTTCCTGAGACCTGAAGCCAGAGGTAATCAGACTGATTCTTAAGTTATATGCGTGACAAAAGGCCTGGGAAGAAACGGAAATACTTTTTTACCATTTTTTTTTAAACGGATGTTATAAGCATTCGATTTTAAAACATGTCAAATAAGAAATGAGACTCTTCAATTGATCCGAGAGATAAGCTCAAAATAGTTCGTTCTTAAGATTTTCTCTAAGAATCTAACACCAGGGTCAAATTTCTACACAACTAGCACATCCACAAAATTCTTTAAATTCCGCATGAGACAGAGGGAAGGGAAGCGAAGGGAAGAACTGTTAAGTCTGCACACTTACTTTTAAATTTTGTTTAAAAATGATAGCTTTTGTTCTGAAAACTAAATCAACATGAAGACTTATTTATAAGAAAAAACTGACCAAAATTCCTCAAAATTACAAAAAAGCTGTTAGATAGGTAGTAAAGGCAAATCACAGGAGAGGGAAACGTCCAGAATGGATTTTGATGCACAGAAGATCGTGCAACAACAACAACAAAAAACCTAAAAGTGTGGGGAAGTTGATTTGCAATGCAATCTTGTTGCTCACGTCACAGCCAAAACGCAATACTGTTGCCCCCAGGTCCTAGAGTCCTCTGAGAAACTTTTCTTTCTTCTCTTCACTGGAGTATAACTGCTTTACACTGGTTTGTCAATTGCTTCTGTACAGCAAAGTTAATTAGCCATATGTATTCATATATCCCCTCTTCCTTGGATTTCCTTCCCATTTAGGTCACCACAAGCACTGAGTAGAGTTCCCTGTGCGGTACAGTAGGTTCTCATTAGTTATCTATTTTATATATAGTAGTGTATATATGTCAATCCCAGCCTCCCAATTCATCCCACCTACCTTCCCTGAGAAGATTTTCTAAGGGAGGGAGTGAAAATGATACTCAATTGAGCCAATTCTTACTGAATCAACTCTGTAGGGTTGCCAAACGACGACGGGAATGGCAGTGTGTCTCACCCGCACAGGTGAGGCTCTTCCAGTCACACCTCCTCCTCTGCTGGGGTCCACCCACCTCAGACTCGAGAACCATCATCTCCAACCTCACATGCCCAAATGCGCCAGAAGTGACCGGTCCACTCAGGAACCTCTGTGTTTGGCACACAAGACTTCCACCCCATGATAAGAAGAATTTCCTAAGAGTCCAGACACCCTTTGGAGGGGAAAGACTAGAAGGCCTTCCATATGAAAGCCTAGCCCTGCCTACAGAATTCTCTCATGCTCAAAGAGAAGCAGTGTTTGACCTGTTAATAAACCTTAAATCAAAGGTTTAGATCACAGTAAAACCCACAGGTTGAAGCACTCAGTGCAATACTGCCGTGACAAAACTTCCTCACATACATGGGTAAGGCAGTTTATTTCAAATTAATGTCCTTGGTGTCTTATGGATTTCTGAAAATGTCTTTATTTCTCCATTAATGGGATCCAAACCAGTGACCTTCTCTGCCTTCTTAAATAGCTAAAACACGGTGACTTCTATGGGTTCAGAGACAAAGCTCACAGGGGCTGCTCAATGCAGTCTATTCATCCTTGGATTATGTTAATATCAGTGGAGCCAGTTCAGCTTCATCTCATTTCTCTGACAATGATGAGAAACCCCAGATCTTTGGACTTTGCTTTCTGTAACTGGTTTCCTAATTCTTCCATCACCTTTGTGTCTTTCTTCTGATATCTATGTTAAGACGTTAAGTCTGATTTAAAACTTAATCTAAAATTCAAGTGAGGATCTGACTTGTCTTGAAGAAAGCAAAAGGATAAAGTGAAAGTCTGAGGCTGCCACAGCCGTTGGAACTTTCTGACTCTTGGACGCCACTCTTTCACCCACAGCCGCTGGAACTTTCTGACTCTTGAAGGCCACGCTTTCACCCAGCGGTCGTGCTAGAGACGGGGCAAAGGGAAAGAACTGCCCACCAGCACCCTCGCTGGTGTCGTCCAAGGCACACGGGTGCTTGCACTGTCTCTACATCTGGTTGTGTGTGCGTGTGCCCATCATCCCATCCTGCATGCATCTATTCATTCAGGCATCCACTTAACATTATGTACCCTCAGAGCTGGGACAAATACAAATATTAAAGAGCTCGGGTTGCTGCCACAGATCTCAACAGCTCCTCTCATGGCCCAGGGAATGTGTGACAGAAGGGCGTACAGACAAAAACGTACAATGTGAGGACTCCTGTAGAAAAGCATAAGAACAGCACCAAGCAGGAGAGCACGGGGTCCTCAGGAGGGTCCCCATGACCTCAACCGTCATCTCCAGATCACCGATTCCCCACCGGTCCCTGAGGGCCGAGGACCCAGGTCCCTTCACCACCTTAACTCTGCGTCTGGTCTACTCAGGTCTGCCTCCCGACAGAACAGTTTCAATGAGACAGGAGAGTGGGGATGTCTGAGTCTCAGACTTGCTAAACTGGCAGTAAACCAGAAGATCAACTGCTATGGACTGAACTGTGTCTGCCTCCCCAATTCACATGTGGAGGCCCTAAGCCCCCCACACCCCCACCACAGCCTGGCTATAGTAAGGAAGGAATTCAGATTAAATGGAGACCTAAGAATGGAGCTCTGATCTGATCTGATTTTAGTGTCATTCCCCCATGGCTCAGTGGTTAAAGAATCCAGCTGCCAATGCAAGAGAGGCCAGAGATGCAGGTGAGATCCCTGGGTCAGGAAAATGCCTGGAGGAGAGCATGGCAACCCACTCCAGTGCTCTTGCCTGGAGCATCCCAAGGACAGAGGAGCCTGGTGGGCTACAGTCCATGGGGTCGAAAAAGAGCTGGACATGACTGAGCAACTGAGCACAGACAGAGACAGACACACAGATCTGAGAAAAGACAACAGAATGCTCGCTTCCTCTCTTTCTCTCTTTCTCTCCTCTCCCTACCGTGTGAGGGCCCACTAAGAAGGTAGCTACCTGCCACTCAGAAAGAGAGCCATCACTAGAACCCAGGCTGGTACCCTAATCTCAGACTGCCAACATCCAGAACTGGGAGAAAGCAAATTCCTATTGTTTAAGCCATCCAGTCTATGCTATTCCGTTACAGCAGCCAGATAAAATACATCAACCCCTGGCTAGGAATCTGAGAACAATATTCCACATTATAATACAACTCCATTTAATCTTTTATCAGTCATTTTCTTCTTCTCCTTCCCATTTTTGGTCACTGTCTTGATCAGAGTTTGAGGCTCAGGTATAGCAGAGAAGGTGAACTTTTAAGAATCCCAAGAAAAGGTGAAAAATGAAATATTTCCAGTTTGACCCACAAAGATAAAAATTATCCTTCTTTTCCTAGAAATCATCCAGAACACCAAAAAGTATAGGAAATGCAGAAGTAATTTGTATTTTCAACAAAATCAGAAAGTCAATAGAACCTCCAGACTCCAAAATGGGTCTGAAAGCTAATGAATGTAGGCAGGACCAGAGGTAGGAAAGCAAGAAAAGACACCCCGAGAGGTCATAGAGGGGGCTGTAGATTCAGAAAGAACGCGGAGATGTGCCTCAAGGTGAGAGGGCTGTGGAAGCCTTGTCTCTGCTTTGTAGGAACACTGCTGGGAGCCCTCGTGGATTCAGAATGTTCAGGACATGGGGCTTGAGAAGGAGGGGCATCCCTAGGAGTACTGCAGGAAGCAATCCCACTTTGAGGCAGGAGGTTTGAGCAGTTAGCATCTCCACTGGCTATAAGAATACTATGACTAGGGTGACATTTCGTACAGTGATCCACCCCTGCAAGTGTTCCGAGAGCTCGGGAGCTAATGATGAGAATGATGGGCGTAGCTGTAGTAGCTCATATATTAAAAGGGCACTCTGAGAAATAGCAGATTAAATGCAAAGCTTTGATAAAACATCAAATTTCAGGAAGGCTGTTGGACTTCAAAAATAATGAAGTCCGTTGGGAAACTAGGTAGAAATGTCAATTCTGTTATTTAAAAAAAAGGAGAAATTCAGGCTGACCTTAGATGAGCAAACTCAGACTTGCTAAACTCAATACATTCTAAAAAGTAGAAAAAAAAAAAAAAAAACAAACTCTAATTTTAATGCAAAAGAGGCTAACATTAATTTTTAAAAAAGCAGAAGAGAAAAATCCCCTATCATCTAAAAATAAAACCACAGCAAAAGTTTCTCTTGTGTCAAAAAAGAAATCCAAATCAAATCAGCAAAATATCTAGAAAATAATGAGGATGAGCTCATATATAGCATAGAGCTAAAGCAGACTCAAGAGGAAAATATATAGCTCTCAGTACCCATATAAATAAATAAGAGAGAGAAAACATATAAATGGATAAAGCATCTAACAATATAATCACAAGAAGTTCAAAACACACACACAAAAAGGAAAATTAATAAAGAAAAAATTGAAATTAAAAAAAAAAGAACCAATAAAAATAACAAGTACATTCCAAACTCATTCTTTGGAGAAATAAAGAAAAATAAATTTTAAATAATTGCTTGATGTCTCACAAATTTATACAGATAGGACAAATCTGAAGAATAAGAAACTAACCAGGGAAAAGTAACATAAGAACAGAGGTTACAGAAAAGAGTCTCATGATAAACGATCCCTGAATGCTACAAAATATAATTGCAACCTTGGATAAAAGAGACTGTATTTATAAGAGTAAATCCTTGAGAAAAACACCCCAGAAAAGAAAATAAATCTAAACAGAGGATATGAACGGGTAAAAGGGAACACTCTCTAATCTAAATATTTGAGAGGGAGGGAAGGGGCCCACCCACGAGTGAAGCGCCCAGAGTCCCCCCGGTACCCCTCAATGTGCCTGTATTTGCTGTTATTATTGTTCAAAGAGATTCAATATCCCTCAATTTATTAGTCAAAAGAATCAAGCAGCAAATTAGATAAAAACACGACATGACATACTGAGTTAATTCCAAAAATTCAATAATAGTTCAGTACTATAAAGGAAGGGAAATCATACAATCTTGCCCATGGGTTACTTTTCTTAAAAAAATTCTCTTGAAAAAGTTCAAGATCATTGTTTAAAGCAAATGAAAACAGAAAATGTCTCAGAAGAAGAATAAATGGTCACATCCTTCAGATTATAATATTTATTTAACTTAACCCAAAAGCCAGCATGCTGATTTAAGGAACAAACATCAACCCTACTTTAACAAAACACACACACACACACACAAAAAGACAAGTGTGTCTATTCCCACCACATTAATACTAGTTTTTTTCTGGAGGTACTAAACAATGCAACGGGAAAGAAAAGGTGGATTTAAAAATCAGAAAGTGGAGATTCACTTGAAAATGATATTGATTATATACCTGGAAATTCTAAGATTATCAAATGAAAAATTACTAGAAGCAATGAGAAAATTCAAAGTGGCTGGAAGATGCATATTCACTGAAAACCTTCTGAAAACTTTTATCTCAACTTTTTAGAAAAATGTGACCATATCTACTATGTTTTTGCAATGGGGCAAAGAGCCAATGACAGCAGATGTTTAGTTCCCCTACCTATCTGTAAGTGATCCTCAGGAATCCTTGTTGATTGCCGTATGGATGAGAGTTCTGTTTAAATAAGAGTGGAATTCCCATATGTTTCCTCATTCTAAATTCTAGTTTTGCTTTATTTTCCCATGTGTTACCATAAATATCATCCAGGGAGGTATCTCTGTATGTTGCACACCACAGAGCTTAGAAATACCTGAGCACTCAAAAGAAGGGGAACCCCACAGGCTCTGATCTTGGAGAACGCATGGAGGGTCTGTAGCAAGCCATGCAGGAGAGGAGCGGACCTGCTGTCCAGCCATGGGGCTTGGTATTGGAAGTGGGTTGAACACAGGGCCCCGAGTTATGCCCATTGGGAAACTCAGCATACCACCCCCTTTTTGGAGTAAGGGTCTCTGTGCTGGCAAATGGCATATAGGATGTGCTAAGTCACTCAGTCATGCCTGACTCGTTGCGACCCCATGGACTGCAATCTGCCAGGCTCCTCTGTCCCTGGGATTCTCCAGGCAAGCATACTGGAGTGGGTTGCTATTTCCTCCTCCAGGGGATCTTCTTGATGCAGGGATTGAACCCAAGTTTCTTATGTCTCCTGCATTGGCAGATGGGTTCCTTTCCACTAGCGCCACCTGGGAAGCCGGTACCCAAGGGTCTTTGTAAGTATAATTACATTAAAGATTTTGCTATGAGATCATCAGAGTGATCATCAGAGTGGGCCCTAAAAGCAATGGCCAGGGTCCCAATAAGAGACAGACAGAAGGGAGGCAAGACGCAGAGGCATTAAGAGCAGGCCACGTAAAGATGGAGCAGAGATTGGAGCTCGAAGCCCCAAGCCAGGGTATACCAGGGATTTCTGGCAACTACCAGAAGCTGACACTGTTTCCACTGTTTCCCCATCTACTTCCCATGAAGTGATGGGACCAGATGCCATGATCTTTGTTTTCTGAATACTGAGCTTTAAGCCAACTTTTTCACTCTCCTCTTTCACTTTCATCAAGTGTCAGACTTTATTTTTTTGGGCTCCAAAATCACTGCAGATGGTGACTGAAGCCATGAAATTAAAAGACGCTTACTCCTTGGAAGGAAAGTTATGACCAACCTACATAGCATATTCAAAAGCAGAGACATTACTTTGCCAACAAAGGTCAGTCTAGTCAAGGCTATGGTTTTCCCAGTGGTCATGTATGGATGTGAGAGTTGGACTGTGAAGAAAGCTGAGTGCCAAAGAATTGATGCTTTTAAACTATGGTGTTGGAGAAGACTCGAGAGTCCCTTGGACTGCAAGGAGATCCAACCAGTCCATTCTGAAGGAGATCAGCCCTGGGTGTTCTTGGAAGGAATGATGCTAAAGCTGAAACTCCAGTACTTTGACCACTGCATGCAAAAAGTTGACTCATTGGAAAAGACCCTGATGCTGGGAGGGATTGGGGGCAGGAGGAGAAGGGGACGACAGAGGATGAGACGGCTGGAAAGCATCACCAACTCGATGGATGTGAGTTTGACTGAACTCCAGGAGTTGGTGATGGACAGGGAGGCCTGGCGTGCTGTGATTCATGGGGTCGCAAAGAGTTGGACACGACTCAGCGACTGAACTGAACTGAACCAGAAACTAGGAAAGAGGCACGAAAACCTTCTTTCTCAGAGCCTCCAGGGGACCCACCTCTGCCACAAATTGGTTTTGATTTTTGTGAAATGATGAAGTCCAGAATTAAGAAATTGCTGATGTTGAAAGCACCCAACTTTGTGGTAATTTTTTCAGCAGCATCAAGAAGCCAATACAGTATCTCAACTGAGGGGCTGGAGGCGGTCATGCAAAGAGATGGAATTGTATACATGCACATGTCCAGGACCATAAATCTGAGTTGCAGGATGGTCAGATCTGGTGGATTCAGGTACCATTGGCTGAGCAATCCCCAAGGTGGGCTGGGGAACAGAAGTAGGCTTCTCCAGGTAACATGACACTCCAGAGAAAGAGTTCAGGATGTTTAGTTGGCAAGTGATCCTACATACTCCTCCCTCTCACTCCTGACAAGCGGCGAGCTGTGTCTTAGGTTTCCAAAATCAGGTGTTCCATTAACTTACAGAAGCACAGGTCCTCAGGTATTAGCTGAACTTCTGAGCTTCACTCAGCAGTGTAGTGTGGCCTGTGAGCACCTCACCAGGATGGGATTCACTACCTTTAGTCTGCATAGGACACACCACAGGATGGTCAACCAGACATGACCTGGGCTCTGAGGGTCCTAGATATGTATGATGCAACTTTCGTTCCAGAGATCATTTGGACTTTGATTAACATATATTCTCAAAGTATGTCTATGTTTCCATTTATCTGAGCACTTGTAAAGGTCATTTAGACTTAGCAGAAGACATTACCCCTGCTGCTGCTGGACTGACCAGCCTGACAACAGGTTCTTCCTTATACACCAGGTCATCTAATCAGCACCAAGGCCAGCAACTACCCAGGGAGGCTGGTGCTACTGCTGCCATTTCAGAGATGAGAAAACTGCGTCAACTCAAGACTCAGGTCAAATTTATGCAATGTCACAGTTTGGTTCTCTAGGAAGCACAAATGAAACAGGGCTGAGTGTTTATCAGAAAGTGCCCTTGGGATCAACCCCTAAGTGGAGGGAAGGACTGGGGACCTGGTAGAGGGAGAAGCTGAGCTGGGATCCAGGTCTGAAAACTCCAGACAGACTCACAGACAATCTGGAGCTGAAATTAGAATTGTCCTGCATTGGGCCAAAAGGAGAGAGGACTTATACCCCCACTCAATCAGTTATGGACGTGGGCCACCCATGGAAAGGTTGACCTTGGGCAGGCAGCTCTGTGAAGCTGGGGCAGCCTGGAGACTAAGATATGAAAGTCTGCTGCTAACAATACCCTCAAAGGCTGGACAACCAGTCTTTCTTTGAGAAGGGATCTTGGGATCCATCTTTCAGTCCAAAATGTGCAGCTATAAAGTGGGAGAAACCAAATCCAAACCCAGATTCCACCTGAGATCAAAGTGCTCTCTCTGTCCACCATTCCCTGTTCTCAGCTGTGTCAAGACACTCAGGAGCTGCTGAGGAGACCACAGGTGATGACCCCAGAGTCTGGCCGGCAGGATCTCACAGCTCCCAGTGATAACCGCTCAGTCGTGTCCGACTCTGCGACCCCATGCACTGTAGCCCACCAGGCTCCTCTGTCTATGGGATTGTCCAGTCAAGAATACTGGACTGGATTGCCATTCCCTTCTCCAGGGGATCTTCCTGACCCAGGGATTGAACTTGCATCTTCTGCGCTTCCTGCATGGTAGGAGGATTCTTTACCTTTTGAGTCACTGGGGAAGTTCAGGAGGTTGCTGGGTGGAGTTTAATTGAACTGGCTTGACTCCAGCTGGGACCTCCTTCTCACCAGGTACTGTGAGCCTGAAAGTAAAACTCCCAGGGGAGGTAAAAACTGATGTATATTATTCTCAAAGAAGCCATGCTATGATTATTGATGCAAAAATGTATACAAAGTATTAATACATCCCCTTCTTCTGCTCCCAGCTTGTCTAGTCTGCTACACTCCAATAACATAATGAGGGTGTTTTAAGTCTGTCACCATGCAGTTATTCTTATTAACATTGTTTACTAACTGGCTTCTGAGGTGGTGCTCATGGTAAAGAATCCTCTTGCCAATGCAGGAGACATAAGAGACCTGGGTTCGATCCCTGAGTGGGGAAGATCCCTTGAAGGAGGGCATGGCAACCCACTCCAGTATTTTTTCCTGGAGAATCCCATGGACTGAGGAGCCTGGTGAGCTACAGTCCATGGGGTGGCAAAGAGTCAGACAGGATCGAGTGTCTGAGCATTACTAACTGATGCATTAACCATGAACCCGGCCCAGTTAAATCCTTTTCATTTATCATCTCATTCAATCATCTCTGCTGCCCCAGAAAAAAGCCATCATCATTAGTCTCACTTTACATATAAGTAGGAGCATCTTCAGCCCGTCTCTCCTTGAAATGTCTCCCTGTGACTATGTGTACATCCTCTCTCCATTGTACCAATTCCTTGGGCTGCTCTCTACTCTTTAAAGATAGCTTAGAACCACAGGAAAGTTCTCCCCTAAGTCCAGCTGCAGATATATTATTCTCTCAAGTTCACACGACTTAATAGAGTCACCATTTGTTCTGGAAGTACACAGGGAGTCTGTCTTGTGTGACTCCCTATAGGGGTGGCTGAGTTTTTCATTGTCCATTAAGGGTTTTAAATAGCACCACTGATGGTTCATGACTAGAAATCAGTATCTTTCACAGAGCATCCTCAAAAATAAACATTCGAAACAGACAGAGCCTCAGATCTTTGTGTATCACGCAGCAAACATGCATGGGTTTGTGAAAGTACAAGGAAAGCCACCTGTTAGGATGTCAGTCAGTGGGATGTGCCATTCAGCCAACACTTAATCAGTCTCTAATGAGGAGTCTCATTTGGCATGAATCCATTGCTTTGAATGAACAGAAAGCATAGAACTCAGATGACAAGTTCAAGAAGAGTACAGAGACAGCTGTTGGGTGATTGATGGCATTTTTCATCTTTAGAGAAACCCTTCTTTTTCATGCTCCTTTGATCAAATCTCTGAGACAAACTTAAGAATCTGACAGGGCTTCCCTTTACCTGTTTCTTCTATCCCTTCCCTCAAAACAGTCTTACAAAGTTTGGAAAATAAACCTGGGTCTCACTCCGTCATTACAGTCAAGTAATCACCAACGTGAAGCCTGTCTGTTTCACATTCTCTTTTTTACTGAAGTGCAATTAATTTACACTGTTGTGTCGATTTCAGGGGCAGAGCAAAGTGATTCAATTTATATACTTTTTTCATATTCTTTTCCATTATAGGTTGTTACAAGATATTGAATATAGTTCCCTGTGCTCTACAGTAGGTCCGTATTGGTTATCTATTTCATATATAGGGCTTCCCTCATTGTTCAGTCGGTAAATAATCTGTCTGCAATGCAGGAGACCTGGGTTCAATTACTGGGTTGGGAAGATCCCCTGGAGAAGGAAACAGCAACCCACTCCAGTATTCTTGCATGGAGAATCCCATGGACAGAGGAGTCTGATGGGCTACAGTCCACGGGGAAGCAAGAGTCAGACATAAATTAGCAACTAAACTACTAGTGTATATCTGCTAATCCCAAACTTTTAATTTATCCCTCCCTCCCCCCTCCCCCCTTCGGTAACCACTGTTTGATTTCTATGTCTGTGAGTCTACTTCTGTTTTATAAATAAGCTCATTTGTATTATTTTTTCAGATTCCACATATAACTGTTATTGTAACTTAGTTTAGCATGATAATCTCTAGGTCCATCCATGCTGTTGCAAATGGCATCATCTCATCTTTTTGATGGCAGACTGATATTCCATTGTATACATGGACCACATCTTCTTTACCAACTTATCTGTGAATGGACATGGATGTTTCCATGTCCTGGCTATCGCAAGGAGTACTGCAATGAACACTGGGTGCATGTACTTTTTTGAATTGTAGTTTTCTCCTGATAAATGCCCAGGAGTAGTATTGCTGGATCATATGGTAGCTCTATTTTTAGTTTCCTAAGGAACCTCAGTACTGTTCTTCCCAGCGGCTGCACCAGTTTCCAATCCCACCAACAGTGTAGGAGGGTTCCCTCAAACGTCCTTAAAATTGCCGGAGCAGTTTTAAATGATTTGGCATCCTTCAGGGCAGTGCTTATTTCTATTCTGCTCTTCACTTTTCCTACCAAACTCTCTGATGGGATGATGCTGTGAAGTTCCTGCCCCTGAGAGGAGAATGGGGTTTATCTGTCCAGCTGGGGGAAGGATGGGAAGGTGAAACCAGGGCAAAACTGTGAAGTGCATCTTGATTTGCTTTAAGACTTAGTCACATTAGGTACTTTTCTGTTTTTACTTCTTCTCTATGATTACCCGACTCCTTCCAAATTACAATGTCTCCAGAACAGAAAAAGGAGAGCCTGTTAAAATAGCCTATGGATCACGCTCAATCAATAGCTGAATGCTACACAAAATGAACAGTGATACAGTCTCTTTTCCCCGCTTGTGGAAAATATTAATATTGTGAGCTTCTCTAAAGATAAACAGTTAGGAACAGAGATCCAAATTCCTAAAAATTATTTTCTTCCATAGCCAGAAACTGGGCAGCTGGTAACCTGCTGTTTTTCCTTTGAGCTCCTCAGATTAGATCCTAAATACAATTTAACTCCAGACTCCAATATACAGTTCCTGAATTATACTGGCAAAGAGTCAGTTATGTAACAAATCTGCATTACTCCCAACTGCACGCGTGCCACAGATAACAGGCTACATTTTCTAATTTAGGTCCAAACTAAAATGTTTTAAATTGTGTCACAACTTAAATACCTTTAAGTGTCCACTGCATGAAAGTGTATAAAATTTCTCTGAAAAATGAGTAACCCTGTTGGAAAATCAGTAAGCACTGTTCAGCTTATCTTCTTTAATAAATATGGATTCTTATATAACCTGCTTGCAGAAGAAATCTATATTCAAATTCCTCCCTCTCTCACGAGAAATTAAAACATACAGAAAATGAAAATTCAAACTGTGTTAGGAAGATGCCAGACATAAAACTGTAAGAAACTTAAGTAAATTTCAAACACAAAATGCAATATTGTTAATGTGTAAATAGGGATATTTGGAAATTCCTTGAGGATGGCTCAGTATCCTGCTGTTGGTGATGCTGACCTATAGAAGTTTAGCAAAAGAACCAACACAATGCACATATACAGGGTGAAGTAAGTGCTACATACAGGCGGGCTGCAGGCTGGACCGGGCTCCTGACTGATGGACTAGCTGATCTGTCTAGGGGCAAGACCCTTCCCAGCTCCCTAATTTTGCCTAATGGCTGCATAACTGCCACTCCACCAAGGCCCAAGCAGGGGGTAGGCACCGTGGCATAAGGTGGGAGGTTTCATGTTGTTTTCTGCCTCAGTTTCCCCTTTGCCTGGATACAACTATAAGCAAAAAAAAAAAGACTCCTTGCTGCTTTTATGAAACTTTCAGGCAAATGCATGCTATCCTACTGATACAGATAAAATCTGTATTTTCGTGTTAACCAGGAATTGTAAAGAACTTTTGCCGTCTATGTTAAGTTTATGGTAGACAAACAAAGTATCCTTTTTACAGACAGTACAAAATGGGCTTCTCTGTAAGTCTTCTCTCATATCGAAACCATGCATTCCATTTTTTATTAAGGGCGTCTAAACTCCCTTAAAAAAATCTTAGATTCCAGAAAAACTCTTCTTTGAAATCTGGTTCCAAAACAAAGATAGAAAAGACTGAGAAGAAAAGGGGCCAAGAGCAGTGCACAAAGAACCACCAAGAGGAAGCGAAAAGCATCTCTTCCTTTTCCACAGTCACGTCCGTCCAGAACGTACCCACTGTCTTCCTCTTCCTGGCCCAGCCCCTTCCGCTTCCATTCCTGTACTTCTCCTTCCGGCCTGAATAACCGAGGGCCAAGCCCTCAGGTGAGTCGCTGCCAAGATGCATTGGTACCAACAGGTGACGCAGGAAGGAAGCCAAACCCACCGCAGGTGACAAAGCTGGGCTAGGCGTGCAGGGCACCCACAGTGGGCAAAGTCAAGTACAGGGGACGGAGCCTCAGATGGGGGAAGGACAGCCTCACGTGGATAGGGTGTTGGAGCCCGGCAGTGGGACGGCGGGGATGGAGGGGTGAAGGGAGGGAAGCTGGGCCAAGTCACAGGGGAGGGGGAGGGACTGACAGTTGAAACAGGAGACTGGTTGCACACACAGATTCATCGAATAAATGAATACATTAAGAATCACGAGGGCTAAATATTTTTCACTGTTGGACTTCCCTGGTGGCTCAGATGGTAAAGTGTCTGCCTACAATGCAGGAGACCCGGGTTCTATCCCTGGGTAGGCAAGATCCCCTGGAGAAGGAAATGGCAACCCACTCCAGTATTCTTGCCTGGAAAATCCCATGGACAGAGGAGCCTTGTGGGCTACATACAGTCCGTGGGGTCGCAGAGTCAGACAGGACTGAGCAACTTCACTTTCACTTTTTTTCAAGAGAGCCTCAGTGAAGACAGAAAACTGCCAGGAAATGTACGCTGCATTGGAAATGAAAATATCCGTGTGAAGTCATGGTGTTTTCATACGTCAGCAAATATGAAAACTAACTGAGGGGTAGAGCGTGCGGCCTCGCCTTGGAGTCCTGACTCCCCAATGGCAATGGAAGGACCAAAAGCCCAGATCTTGCCGCGAAACGTTCTTCACCAAAGAGAACCAGGGCTCCTTGGGGAGATGGCTGACTTCAGAGCCAGAGCAGGGAGGGCTCAAAGTGAAAGTGAAGTTGCTCAGTCATGTCCGACTCTTTGTGACCCCATGGACTGTAGTCCATCAGGCTCCTCTGTCCATGGGATTTTCCAGACAAGAGTACTGGAGTGGGTTGCCATTGCCTTCTCCAGGGAGGGCACAAGAGCAGACCAAAATAACTTGTGCTGGAAATTGAGGAAATACTCAAAAAATCAGAGGGACAAGTATCTCGGAGGTACATCTGCAGACCAGGTCTGAGGCCACATGGGCATTAAAATGGGGCTTCCCCAATGACTCACAGAGCAAAGAATCTGCCTACTATGCATGAGACACAGGAGACATGGGTTTGATCCCTGGGTCGGGAAGATTCTCCTAGAGGAGATGGCAACCCACTGCAGTAGTTTAGCCTGGAAAATCCCAAGGACAGAGGAGCCTGGAGAACTACAATCCGCAGAGTCGCGGAGAGTCAGACATGACTGAGTGACTAACACTTTCACTTCACTTCCACATACCATCAATGGATTGCAATGTTCAAAAAATAAAATGAAACAAAAAATGATTAGTAGGGACCCATGTTAAATAAATGCACTGCTTCTTTGGAGCGTTAAAGATAAGGTGACGCTGATCATCAAGGATGGGATGTTATTGTGTAGTCGCTCAGTCATGTGTGACTTTTTTCCAATCCTATGGTCTGTAGCCTGGAAGGTTCATATATCTATGGAGTTTCTCAGGCAAGAACACTGGAGTGGGTTGCCATTCCCTTCTCCAGGGAATCTTCCTGACCCAAGGATCAAACTCAGGTCTTCTGCACTGATAAGGGGATTCTTAACCACTGAGCCACTTGGGAAGCCCCCATCGATGGGTACCTTATTCTTTATATCAGAGCAATATTCTTTATTTTAAATAGTTTTGCTTCAAACAATTACTCCAGAGCAATGTAACTATCTACTCTACAGCATTCTGTCTTTTATACACTTTTCATAAAAGGGAGTCCATAAAATGTTTTCCTCACATCACAAACCAGTATTATTTTTAGGTTCTATTTCTAGCAGTGGCCAAATATACTTAAAACTCTTCTACTTCATTACTTTGATGTTTACCTATGAACCTTCCATTTGAAAGCCGTTGGCAGAGTCTGCCTTTCTCAGCTCTTGAAATCGCTGTGAAATTGTTTCTGAGGGGATGGAAACCTGACCTTTTATTCTTCTGTTCCTTTCAATGTTATGCTTATATGAAATACTACGGAATGAAGAATTTTTATTCTTTTGTTATTCTAGAATCATCCTATCTCTGCCTGTCCAGCAATAAGAGGTATTTTTCTTTGTTGGTTTTAGAAATTGAGAAAATAAAAACTTAAGATTACATCCTTACCATATATTTTTTTTACCAATGCAAGAAAATAACTGTGCTTAAAAAAAAACTCAACACAGTACTTGATATCTAAAAGATGCCGGGTTCTTTGCAAATCACTCCTTTTTCCTTTTATTTTAACCCCATTTGATCCTTACAGGCAGGAATCACCATCCTCATCTCCCAGATGTCTTCTCTATTACACCTGCATCAGCAGACACTTCCTTGATTCATGAAGAGGCAGAAGAAATAGGTACAAAATGTTCAGGGATGTGTTCCAAGGTAACCCGAGACCAGGAAGATGCTGTGAGCTGGGAAATGTTTGTGTGCCCTGTTGCCTGTGTAACCAGGACTTTCCTGCAGTGATTTTTATAGTGTAAACTGGCAAAGCAAATTGTTATTGTTACATAATATTATTACATAAATTATTATGTACTCATTCCTACATAAAACATACCCATCACCCTGACCTGCATGTGACCACCTAAGGTGGAGCTTAATGACTCTACTTAATGGAGGATGAAAGAATGGAATGTATGGGAGGAATGTCCCATGAATATCCTCATGGGAGGCTCCGAAATGGAGGGAAAAAAAAAAAAAAAACAAGTAAAAGCTGAGGCGGAACTCAGGTAAAAAGGAGCATTTCTTTCACCTCTTCCCAGGCATGACTGGATTATTTCTTTTCATAAAACACCCACCTTCTTTCTTTCATTTAATTAGTTACTGACCAGCCGCTGTGTGTGTCTCTGGTGATGCAGGGTACTGATAAGTGTCTAGTCTGCTTGATCACGGGGAAGAAAGTGTTTCCTCCGCTGCCTGGAGTGGACAGTTCTTAGTAAAATCCAAACAAGTCACTGTGAAGCTGACACTCACAATGCTAAACCAGGAGCTTTCCCCTCATTCAGTGCCCACCCAGGACGTCTCACAAATGCTCAGCCTACTTTTAACGCATGTTTGTTATGAGCACTAGGAGAGGAGTATTGAGAAAAGGGGTCCCTGGAAAGCTTTCCAACTAAGAGCAATTACTACAGACCCAAGGGTAGGTCTCCATTTCCACCTCAAGTTTCCAAATAAAATGTGCCACCAAGTGAAGGACAAACTGGTTTCTCAGACCCACAGGGCTCAAGAGACCCACATCTAAAATCCCCTTTTCAACAACACTGCTGTTCGTAACCACTCCTCTCAGATCCACTGCGTTCTGAACACAGGCTGCATTTGTTACATTTGACTCCAACAGAGCAAAATAAAACATGCTTTTTATAGGTTAAAAAAAGAGACTGTTAAGAATAAGCCCAAACCACTGTCCCTCCTGTTTACAACTGTACACAACAGGAAATTAAATGGCTTTTTAAATGCTTTCAACTAATTAAATAGAAAGGCTTCGTGGAAATGCCATTTAGCACTAAAGCTAAATTTTCTGCTGAAGCATTTTAAGAAACTATTTTGTATGTCCTTGGGCTTGCCAGAGGATTAAGAAATAGAGAACTCTTTTGTCCTCTATAAAGACGGGGCTTTGGATATCTCTCAGAGAGGGAGATGGGAGGGAATCATGAATTTAATTATATAAGTTGCTTCACTCTAAAAATAAGAGTGCTAAATTATAACACATAATAACAGCTTTTAACAATCAATCAGCAAAATGGAACTGCCATTTCCAATTTTCGCCATTGCTGATTGCTAAGTGACTGCCGATTCCACCCACAGAGGGGGCGGGGAACTGGCTACCCATTAGCAATACTCAGAGTCAGTGTTGGAGAGCAGACCTGGGGCGCCTGCCAGGCACTAGCCAACAGTCACACCTGGGGCAGGTGTGTGGTGCTTCCCCCATCCCTGGAGGGATGGGGAAGGTCCCGTGCAGAGGTGGAGGTGCACCTACCTGCCAGACCAGGTGCTCCTTGGCCCCTGGTGTTGCAGACAGGCAGACGCTCAGCACGATGGTGTGAGAAGAGGAGGTGAGGACACTGGCGATGATGGCATCTCGCATGTTGAAGGGCAGCATGGTGTACACCACGAAGATGATGAAGAGGAAGAAAGACACCTGCAGGTGGGGAAGAAGGGCAGTGAGAGTCACAGAGCATCCGTGTTCCTAAGGTTCCCTCTCTCCTTCCCATTATGGCTTCACAGACCCCCAGGAACCACCACCATTCAATAAACGATATTATGACAGAACAAGAAGGCAGGTGCAAACAGCTCCACTGGGTCCCAAGAAAGGACTAACTGTTGTGATAGAGGGGGAAAAAGGTTATTTTTCAAAATTTGGGGGTTTTCAGTTTTGACATCCAAATCACTGCAGACATCAGGTGAATCTGAGCACCTCATGGGCATGGATGCAAAGCTGGTTCTAAACTCTCAGGATTTAGTATCTGTGCTTCAGAACACATATCAGGACTCTCTACATTTTTTTAATCACAGCACTTTAAGAATAGACCCAAGGAGAATGGATGGCTGCCACCTGTGGGGAGTTAGTTGAAGTAGATACAAAGAGCAAGAACGTGAAATTAATAAGATAAAGCAGCTCAGAGGTGATTCCCCGAGAGGGAATCTCAAAGATTAAACACACAATTACTATATGACCCAGCAATTCCATTCCTAAATGTATACCCTAGAGAACTGAAAACAAGTACTCAAACAAATACATGTACACACACATGCTCATAACAGCAATATCCATAATACTCAAAAGAAGGAAACAACACAAATGCTCATCTAAAAATGAAAGGATAAATGACATGTGGGCCGTGCATACAATGGAATACTATTCAGCCCTGAAAAGGAAGGCAGTACCAATACAGGCTACAATGTGGATGAGTCTCAAAGGCATTAGGTTAGGTGAACACAGCTAGGGCAAAAGACCCCTTACTGTATGAGTCCACTTACAGGAAGTATCCAGAATAAGTAAATTTATATACAGAAAGCAGGGGCTGTGGCAAGGAGGAATGGGAATTAACTTCTCAATAGGCAAAGGGCTTGATGAGAATGTTCTGGAAACTAGACAGAGCTGGATATTGCACACACTGTGAATGCACTAAAAACCACTGAATTCTTTCCTTTAAAGTGGCTAATTTATGTTATGTGAATGTCACCTCAATAAAAAAAAAATCAATGTGAAACAGCTTAGAGGAAAGTTTGGAATGGAAAAGAAAATGGTTTAGTAGGTAATAAAATAGGCCATTTTCATTACAAAAGCAGCAGAACATCAAAAGGGATACACAGGTGATAAATCAAGTGGAAAAAAGACCAGACTGAAGTCAGAAAAACAGGGAGCATGAGGATTTGGTGAGCGTCGTTCAGGACACAGGTCTTCACCCTAAAAGCCAGTGAGGCTAAGGAAAGAGCTTGTCCCACTGTTACAGGATGACCCGGGTTACTCTGATGTTGTTGTTTAGTCACTCAGTCATGTTTGACTCTTTGCGACCCCATGGGCTGTAGCCCACTAGGCTCCTCTATCCATGAGATTTCCCAGGCAAGAATACTGGAGTGGGTTGCCAGTTCCATCTCCAGGGGGTCTTCCCAACTCAGGGATGGAACCTGAGTCTCCTGCATCTCCTGTATTGCCAGGTGGATTCTTTACTGCTGAACAACGAGGGATGCCCTCAGGTTACTTTAAGGATCCTGAAGCCCAACACAGTGGGAAGGACACAGAGCCGGGGCAGAGCTGTTCTGCAGGAGTTCGTATGGTGTGAATTCACATGAAGGACATGGACGATAGTCTCTGCTCTGGATTTAACAAAGAGAAGCCTGGGTGGACACCAGGTGCGATTCCCCTCCTGCAGTCACAGGACCTTGTAACAAGCATTACAGTCAAGAAGTAACTGTGCAGATTCTCTTAGGCAGGGTGTCAGCCTCAGCACTACTGACACCTGAGGCTGGAGAATTCTTCATGATGGACACTGTGCACTGCAGGATGTGAGAGCAGCATCCACAGCCTTGACCCACTAGATGCCAGTAACATCCCACCTTCAGAGCTGTGACAACTGACATGTCTCCCGCCCTCGTCAGGAGTCTTCCAGGGCATAACACTGCCTCTGTGAGAACCACTAAGCTACAGGGGAAAGTTTTTTCCAAGAATGAGAAAAACAACTGCTGCCCAATCCCAGCTCAATGAGAAAGTTAAACCTACTTTGGGATCCATAATATCCAGCAACTTTACAGGAAAGACTTTCAATCAAGGTATTTTTATTTCTACATGTAGGATTTATGCCAAATCCTCATATCCTACGTGTGTGCTAAGTCACTGCAGTCATGTCTGACTCTTTGTGACCCTAAGGACCATAGCCCGCCAGGCTCTTCTGTCCATGGGATTCTCCAGGCAAGAATATTGGAGTGGGTTGCCATGCTATAAGAGGTATTAAACTAATGTTTTCAGGTATCAAAATTGACAATTACAAAGGCAAACTTCTTTGGCAACTACGTATTTTTCTTCTAATGCAAAATCCTTTAGTATTTCTTTGAAATTAACAAAACTTTTGAACAGCTTAATTCTGGACAGCTTTTAAACTCGAATGTGATTTCAATTAATACACACTCTGCTAACAGTTTGAGCTTTGAAATGCAAGCACGCGGCAAGCTTATCTGCAGTAACCAAATGGAAAAAATAGAGGCGGTTGGTTTTCCCAATACATATGGTTGCTCCTGTTATTCACTTTGGGATGACAAAATGAAACTGTTAAAGGTCAACTAAGCAAGCCATATTCAATCAAGTTTTGGATTTTAGTGGCAGCATTTCAGGAGCCAAGTTTTGGGAGCTCAGGGGGTGATGCCCAGCTGCATTCAGCAGACTGGAGGGAGAGAGCCTAGTACCATTTTAAGACCCATGGTGGGACAGTCCTCACTTTTTATTAATCCCAAAGGACTCCATTTTTTTTTTTTTTTTAGCCTGGTTTCCAAAACAACTTCAAATAGGGCCATATGTAAAACCACAATGGATCTGGCACACCTACAAAAGTGGGTGGGTATAAACTCCAAAATGTTGAATGCAGGCACTTGGGTTCCATGTTACCATGGGGACATTTCTGCCACTGATTCCCCTTGGATGTGTCTCTGTCCAAAGCCTGAAAGGAGAGGAGGACCAATCTAGTTCTGGACACTGCACAGAAACCCACATGAGCACCGGATCTGAAGAGACAGCCCTCATCTCAACAGAATCATTTCGAGAGTTTCTCTTAACTCTGGTCCAGCATCCACCTTTTGCAAGACATGTGTTATCTTCCCCTTGAAGGTCCACTTGACTTTCAAGCTCCACAAGTTTCAAACCTACTATGAAACTGTCCTTTATGTTCTTAAACCTGTTCCTCTTACCTGATAACTCAGTTCGAATCAGGATGCCTTCCTCTCCAATCAATCCAGGCATCAACGTTTGAGAATCAGTTCTGACAACTGTTCACATACATACTTAAAAAAAAGAAAATCTTCTGACTACCGAACTCCAGCATGTGGCATCTGACTGCTCCTCTCTGCTGTCATGGCCACGAGGCGGGCTCAATACCTTTCCATTCGGTAGGAAACCCTCTTCCACAATTTCCCTCCCTATTCTCCCCAAAGAAAGCATCCTTCCTCCCTTCTGCCCATTCCATCCCTTCCTCCCCACTCCCGGCAATCATCAGGACTCTTTTCCAGACAGTTCTACCTCTCCTCCTTCTCAGCATCAGTAGAGATGCATTGAGCATTTCTTTGAAATTAGCTGAGGCCATATGATTTGCTTTGACAAGTGAAGCATAACCAGAAATGATTCATGTCCTTTGTGGGTGGAAACTTTAAAACCAAATGCACCTTTTCTCAAGTCCCTTCCCTCCCTGGCAATCATGGAAACATGACATTGGATGAAGCTCCTCCCAGTCTTGGTTGCAAAGGAAGGACAAAGCCCCTCAACTGACCCACCTGGGTCTGTGAGCATGTGAGTGAGCTATTACCCTTGATGGTGGCAAGACCTGGGCCCCTAAGCACAGCCTGGATGGTCCTGACTGATACCAAGCTCATACAGACACACATACATACACACTTGCACACATGCATGCACACACATGAGAGGTTTTATTGATGGATTAAGTGGGATGCTCTTATATGAATTACTCTGAAATTTGCTTATATCACTGAACTATATATACACCATAGGCATCTTTCCAAGCCTATAGGAGTGGATACATTATTTACTTTTTCAGGTTAGTTCAGTTCAGTCGCTCAGTTGTGTCCAACTCTTTGTGACCCCATGGACTGCAGCACAGCAGGCCTCCCTGTCCATTACCAACTCCTGGAGTTTACTCAAATTTAAGTCCATTGAGCCGGTGATGCCATCCAACCATCTCATCCTCTGTCATCCCCTTCTCCTCCCGCCTTCAGTCTTTCCCAGCATCAAGGTCTTTTCCAATCAGTCAGTTCTTCACATCAGGTGACCAAAGTATTGGAGCTTCAGCTTCAACATCAGGCCTTTCAATGAACACCAAGGACTGATCTCCCGTAGGATGGACTGGCTGGATCTCCTTGCAGTCCAAGGGACTCTCAAGAGTCTTCTCCAACACCACAGTTCAAAAGCATCAATTCTTCAGTGCTCAGCTTTCTTTATACTCCAACTCTCACATCTATATATGATTACTGGAAAAACTATAGCCTTGACTAGACAGACCTTTGTTGGCAAAGTAATGTCTCTGCTTTTTAATATGCTGTCTAAGTTGGTCATAACTTTCCTTCCAAGGAGTAAGCGTCTTGTAATTTCATGTCTGCAATCACCATCTGCAGTGATTTTGGAGCCCCCCAAAAATAAAGTCAGCCACTGTTTCCCCATCTATTTGCCACGAAGTGATGGGCATGGATGCCATGATCTTAGTTATTACCAGTAGCAAAATATCCCATAGAAATGGATGCACCACACGACTCCAGAATTTCCTTACAGACTAGCACTGCAGCATGATAGGAAGCCCCAACTGCTGAAGTAATGCTCTCACAGGTCTACTTCCCACCAGCGTCCTCCCTTCTTTAATCCAGCCCACATACAACTGCTGGACTGATGATTCTGAGTGCGGAAGTCTGTTCATGTTTTCCTTAGATCACATTTCCTCGGGCTCACCCTGTGCTCTGAACACTTCTCTCCAAGGTTTCTTGTGATCACAGAGTCACATGGAAACCTTATGGTCTGGAGGTGTTTTCATCCTCGCCCCCACCCTGCTCTGCAAGCATCCTCTGCTCCGGCCCACCCAAATCATCCCCTCACTGTGAGCTTGGGGTGCTCTTGCCTCTAGGTCTGCCATTCCCCATTCTCAGATGGTCCTGTCTCCTCTTCTTGATCCGTTGAAATATCACCTCTTTCTAGACCCAGTGCATATACAGACTGTTACATTTCTCCGACAGTCTCCAGCGGCTCCCTGTCTCACTCAGAGGCAACTCCCAAGACCTGGCAACGTCCCGCCCATCCTCTTGCGGCCGCCCTGCCCTCCACTCTGCCTGCCTCCACCTGCCCTTGCTGGCATCCAGCATCTACGGCCTCCTGACTGCTTCTGGGGTTTGCCAGGGATGTTGCTGTGGTCCCTCTCCCAGGCTCCCTCCTCTCACTCAGATCTCTGATCAAGTATCTATCACTCTACCTACTAGGCTTCCCTGGTGGCTCAGACAGTAAAGAATCTGCCTGCAATGCAGGAGACTCGGGTTTAACCCCTGGGTCGAGAAGATCCCCTGGAGAAGTGAATAGCAACCCACTCCAGTATTCTTGCCTGGAGAATCCCATGGACAGAGGAGCCTGGTGGGCTACGCCTCATGGGGTTGTGAAGGATCAGACATGACTGAAGCAACTTTCACTGTCTCTTACGTACCCGCCTTCAGGGACTGCCCTGCACAAAACAGCAACTCCACTCCTTCCACACCCTGGTCCTCGTCACCTGCTTTACTTGTTTATACCTATTTGTTGTTGCTGTGGTTGCTAAGTTGCGTCCCACTCTTTGAGACCCTATAGACTGTAGCCTGCCAGGTTCCTCTGTCCATAGGATTCTTCAGGCAAGAATACTGGAGTGGGTTACCATTCCCTTCTCCAGGGATCTTCCCGACCCAGGGATCGAACTCGCATCTACCACTTCTCAGGCTCTGGCAGGCAGATTCTTTATCACTGAGCCACCTGGGAAGCCCATAACACCAGCAGTTCTGAATTTGTTCATTTTCTCCCTCAGTGAAGCTTAGATGACATCATAAGGGTAGGAACTTGTTTCACTCACAGCAGAGACCCAGTGCCTAGGCCCCCAATGGTGGGCACCACCTCGTAGGTGCTCCATGAATATTGCTGTCGGCATGAAAACCTCTATTATACATCCCGATATGACCACAACCACATTCACACTATTCGCATCTGCTCACCCCATGCATCTCTAAAGACATCTCCCCATCTTCCTTGATCCAATTGACCTTGCCATGAACTCACCTAGACCAGTATATTTTATCTTGTTCTTTGATCATACTTTACATAAAGATTACTTTGAGTCACTATTACATTTTTTTTTAGTGTGAATATATTTTTAGTGTAAAACGGTCTTTAATTGGGAAATCCTTAGTCACCGATTTTTAGTGCTAGTGCATCAGTGTGTGTTAAGGCTTCTTTGAGTGTCCCTTTTATGATCACCCTGGTTTTCAAGTTTAACTTTCTCCTCTTTCTTTCTCAAGGTCTTTCCAAAGGAGAGGGGTTCATATCTGGATATACAGATCTCCTATACGTATGTGTGAGCATACACACATGAAGGCATTATGCTGGTGAGGTAAATCATACAAAGAAAGACACCGATGTTTTGTTTATACATATGGTATCACTTCTGGGTGGAATGTAAAAATTCCAACTTGTAGAAACTGAGTGGAATGGCGGTTCCCAGAAGCCAGGGTGGAGAAACGGGGAGACGTTTGTCAAAGGATGCAAAACATGCAGTTCAAGGGTAAGTAGGTCCTGGGGAAATAAGCACAGTATTGTGTTTACAGTCTACAACACTGTATTACAGACATCAAAGTCATGGAGAAAGCAGATCATAGATGTTCTCATCACAAAGAGAGAATGACAGTTATAGGACGTGGTGGAGGCATCAGCTAACGCTCTGGCGGCACTCAAAGGGCTCTGTTAATGTTCCATCTGACCTGTCGCTCCTCCTCTGTGTACATCCCACCGCTGGCTTTCTACAAGACGAAGAAACACGCAAAGTCCTCGGCATGCCGATAGGGTTTCCTGCTGATCTGCTCTGGCTGAAGCCCCAACCTCATATCTCCCCAACTCCCATCACCCCATGTTCACGGAACCTCCATACTGGTCCCACTGAAGCTCCTTCAACACCTCGGGGCCTCCGCACTTTCTTTTCTCTTGCCCCAAGTGTTCTTCCTTGATCTTCCCTTGGCTGGCCACTTTTTGTCATCCAGGCCTTACAGCTCAAGCATCACCTTCCAGAGAGAAGCCACCAACCTCCCATCTAAAATAACATCCCCATCCATCCTCTAGCTAGTCACCCTGCTGAACAACCTCCTCTCATTATTGGAATTTGAACCTTTATATTTATATTTAACGAGGATGCCTGAGAGTAGAGGACCATCACAGCTGCCTAAAAGGCCCTCGTCCGTTAAAGTCAAACCAGTGCCACCGAGCACGCAGGGTCAGCTGTGTGCTCGGTGCATTTGCTAACCTGTGGGTGTCTGATGACTTCTGCCTGGGTGTACTCACAGTCTTGACTGTCTGTCCTTCCAGTTTGGGGAAGTGCAAACCTCTCTGGCACATCCATTATTCTCCAGACTAGTGACGACCCTGAACCAGCTCTTGCTTTGCAGGGCTCAGATACCTGCTAACTGTGGGCCTTGCACCTAATGCAGCCTCACCTGAGAGCTTGCTAGAAGAGTGGGCACTTGAGCCCCAGAAGTTTACTGCATCTGACTTTGTATCCTCACCCTGTTACCAGGTGGCATGCCTGGAGCCACACAGATCTGATGGGCCCTGGGTGCGTTCAGCAGTTAGCATTACTCTCACTTTTGTGGCAATGACTACAGAGAATTTCCAGTACGCTGACTACATGGAGACACTAGACAAGGTCAAAGCCTCCTGCTAAACAGACACTGATTTAATCAACGAATCAGTGAACTATGAATAATTACTTATCTTCACCTTGGTTACTAGATTTTATTTCTTGAAGTCTCCAGACCAATTTTATTTTAAAATAAAGATCAATTTAAGAAATGATTTCCAGCTTCACTTCTACTACATAGGCCAAAAACCCCAGGCCAGCAATTACTGCTGACATGTGACGTCTGGGCCATTTGACACACCTTTCTCCTTGTGGTCACTGCCCAGTTCTGCTGTTTTGATTTTCTAGTTGGAATCTCTCGTTTCAGAGGAAGGAACTGAACTGTCCATTTGAGTCATCAAGTTGTATCTCTCATTGAACTCTGCATAGTTCAAGGAGAACTCCATCTTACTATGAAAAATATGCTTAGAAGTTCTAGGAAATTAACTCTATGCTATTCTAAAACATCCTTAATGACCATCCTTCAGGATAAAAACTCTGGGACACCTTGAAGACTCAATGATAGAAAAGCTTTTATTTTTCTTCCAAAGATATTTTTGGCCAAGAATATTTTCTGCATATCAACTCCATCTTTACAGAATATGAAAACATTTCTTTAAATGTTATATTATTAAGGGAAAGAATGCATATTATGTTCCTTGATGGAATGCCTGGGCTCCAAAGAGTACAGATGAAATCATGAATCACAGGGTAGCTTTCATTCTTCTGCTGAAAATGTTATTCAGAGTTAAGAGAGATTAATGACGGAATCAGAGGTAAAACAATAACCTTCACTGTGCCTTTTTTTTTTAATTTAAAATAGGTGGGAGGTATATCATACATTTTTAAAAGCATGAACAAAGAGAATAGTAAGATGTAGGAAAAAAAAAAAAGCCTGGTATCCTAGGGGAACAAAAGCAGAGTGCTGTCTTCGCCAGCCCTGTCTGTCCAAATCCTCAGCTCCTACTTTGAGACAGTGATGACTAATGCAGTTTCCTAATTTCCCTTCCACGGTCCCTTCTGTTTCTCCTGTTTTCTTGTTTGGACCTGGGTATCCATCTATGTATATGTTTCTTCTTCCTTTCTTCATCATTCACATATTCACTGATTCACCAGTATTTAACTCTACAATATACGAGGCATTTTGTTCGCTATCAGGGATAATATGCGGTCCTTGCTCTTAAAACAGGTCACATCCCTGGAAGTGAAGGATAATCTCCAAATTTGTTCATTTGTTTCCTGACTGACACTCACATAAAGGCAGCAGGGTCTGTCTGCAAGTCTGATTTGTTTAGAACTAAAAATTTGTTTTTTCATACCGTTCATGGGGTTCTCAAGGCAAGAATACTGAAGTGCTTTGCCATCCCCTCTCCAGTGGACCACGTTTTGTCAAACCAACCTACACAGCATATTAAAAAACAGAGACATTACTTTGCCAACAAAGGTCTGTCTAGTCAAAGCTATGGTTTTTCCAGTAGTCATGTATGGATGTGAGAGTTGGACTATAAAGAAAGCTGAGCACCAAAGAATTGATGCTTCTGAACTGTGGTGTTGGAGAAGACTCTTGAGAGTCCCTTGGACTGCAAGGAGATCCAACCAGTCCATCCTAAAGGAGATCAGTTCTGTGTGTTCATTGGAAGGACTGATGCTGAAACTGAAGCTCCAACACTTTGGCCATCTGATGCGAAGAACTGACTCATTGCAAAAGACCCTGATACTGGGAAAGATTGAAGGCGGGAGGAGAAGGGGATGATAGAGGATGAGGTGGTTGCATGGCATCGACTTGATAGACGTGAGTTTGAGCAAGCTCTGGGAGTTGGTGATGGACATGGAAACCTGGCGTGCGGCAGTCCATGGGGTTGCAAAGAGTCAGACTCGACTGAGCGACTGAGTTGAACAGAAAATTTTATTTTGAACTAAAATACCAGACTTCTCTGGTGGCACAGTGTAAAAGAATCTGCCTACCAATGCAAGGGACACATGTTCAACCCCTGGTCTGGGAGGATTCCACATGCCCTTTAGTTTAGGGCAACTACACCCACGGGCCACAGCTTCTGAAGCCCACGCTCCCCAGTAAGAGAGGCTACTGCAGTGAGAGGCCAGTGCGGCACAACTAGACAGCAGCCCTCCAAAAGCAGCGAAGCCTTAGCAGAGTCAAAAGTAAGACAAATAAAATTAAAAAACTGTAATCCTCCTGTACTTAGCAAGCTGCTTTGTCTGAATGTGAGCCACCAGCCTTGTCATTAAAGCATTTACGTGGTGTTTCTTGTGTCTGGAAAACAGTACAGTGTTTCCACACCATCCTCCTGTTTCCCAGAGCACCTCTTCAGTTTTTTAAAGGTTTGTTCCTCATGGTGGTCACTTGGTCAAGATAACGAGAACACAGGACACCTTGAACTTGGCTCAGTTAGGCTCAGTTTCCTAACATAGGCGACGTGGACACAGTTCTTTCTTCTCACCTCGCCCTTGCCATGGAGACGAGTAGCTGGAGTATTCATCTCTACCCCACTGACTTTGGACTTGGTCATGAGACTTACTTTCAGTAACGAGAAAGTGTGCTGAAGTGACAGCTACCTGTTCAGAATGGAGGCTTTCAGAGGCTTCAGTTCACGTGTCTTTGTTGTGTCTTGAGAGATCTTTTCTGCACTGCAGACTCTCCAGTCCTGGCACGCAGGCTCAGTGGATGTGGTGTGCAGGCTTAGGTGTTTCAAGGCATGGAGGTCTTAGTTTCCTGACCAGGGGTTGAACCTGAGTCTCCTGCATTGCAAAGTGGATTCGTGACCACTGGAACACCAGCAAAGTTCCCGACCTGCCCTTTTGGATGTCTGGTTTTCCACAACGAGAAGTTCGTGGTCCAGAAAGACAAAGCTCTTTCAATTGAGTCTGGGTTATAGATCTGAGCCTAAAACAAAGTCTGGAATATTCCCTACCTGCCGAGTCTGGGGAGCGCCAACAGAGATCAGACAAATCCCACCCCTTCAGATAGTGAGTATGAAAGAGAAAATATGCTATTACTGCTACAAGCCACTTGGATTTATTTGTTATTCAGAATTATCAGAGCAGAAACCTGACTAATACAGCAACTGGTATCATAAATGATGTTCTACTCTAATGAAAACCTCAAATACAGGTCACTGCCTTTGGGACTTCCAAAGACTTATTATGTTAACCTATTGGCAAAATAATTGGTAAGCATGGCTTCTAAGAAAACCATTTCCCAAGATGCCCAGGCTTCATAAGGTCTTGGAATTGCATGAAAAAGTCTTTAGAAACAACAGAAAAAAGAACTGGGAACAGGTAGAACATTTCCAGAAATAACTGTTAGTGTGCAGAAAGAACGTCATCCAACCTAGAATCAATATTTTGATGATCCCAAAATACACGACAAACAAGACCTATTGACAAGTGTTTTCTTATCTTACAATTAGGAAGATGCAGGTGCTGAGGGATTAAGTATTTTGCCCAGTCATAAAGCAACATAAAAACAAGCCATGATCTTCCTGCTGAAGCTAAAATGTTATTTCATCCTAATCCCTGAAGGTGAACAGGGCAACATAAGGTGAGCGTCTCTGAGTGTCAGGGGTGTTCATGTTATTCAAAATAAAAAAGAACCTTGTGCATCCATCTGCTCTACCGAAAGAGCTTGTTCTAACACCAGGAAGTCCTTTTCCTTGAAAATTATTTTTCTCATCGAATGCAAAGAAAGAAAACAGGAAGGTCATTTGGAAGCAATCCGGCAAAATGATGTCCATTAGAAATCATCTGCTCACTCTTGCTAGTTATTAATACATGATTAGAAAAAATAATGTGCTCCTTGATGATTTTTAAATCATTTTTTTCAGAAGGTCATGAATAAATTTCTACTTTCTAAGCTTATATTTTTACAAAAGTGACTCTGTGAACATTTTCATCTCTCCATGGCTCCCTTTTTGTGTGTACCAGAATGGACCAGGAACCCACCCTGCGCGTGAAGGACTTATCCTTCTAATCTGGCAAGTGGGTATCAGACAGTCAAGAACACATATCACAAACTCAACCTTTCCTATTTCAGTTATATGGACTTCACTTTCATTAACTCTCTGGTTTAAATTATACAGTACGCCACCATTAAAACAGCACTGATTATAAGGTCATATGCTCACAGACAGTCACAGCCTTGAGTAGCTAGTGTTACAAAATAGACAGCAGTGCACTTCCACTTTGAGTAATTGCAGGAGTTAAAGTAAGAATACCCAGACAATTCCATTAATAGACTTAATCAATCAAATATGACATACTGGCCCCTTTTAAACCAGCTGTTTGGGTAAAAATAACTGCAGTCTTAATTTGTTCATCTTTTTTCTTTCTACTCAAATGTCAGCTGTTTCATTCTATCTTTACCTCCAGCCCTTAAGGAACTTGGATAAGGTCTCCACCGTTTGTGTTCCCAGTTTATGATAACCTAAATTTTGCATGTATGTATACTTTGAAGATTTAAAACATTGACTTTTCTATAGAGGGCTTCCCAGGTAGCATAGTGGTAAAGAATCCACCGGCCAATGCAGGAGACACAAGAGACGTGCATTCGATCCCTAGGTCAGAAAGATCCCCTGGGATAGAAAATGGCAACCCACTCTAGTATTTTTGCTGGAAATCCCACGGACAGAGGAGCCAGGCAGGCTACAGTCCATGGGGTCTCAAAGAGTCAGACACAGCTGAACACAGCAGAGCAGCATAGCTTATCTACAGAAAAACTAAAAACTGTTCTGCTACCCTCTATCTGTATGAACTGGCCACATTTCTCAGGGTACATCCTTAAACAATCTATTAAAAAATTGTTTTCTCTTTTAAAGTTCCTCCAATTGTTTAGACAAAGACAGTACGGAGGAGTTCCCATCATGCTAGGCTGAATCTATGGCTAATGGGTTGTGCCATAAGCAAGTACTACCTTAATTCTACTTAGTAAAGGAAAATACTGTTGCATGAAACAATGTAGAAAAGCAGTATCACTGCTTCAGTAGTAGGTGTTCTGTAGAAGATAAGGTGTCCTGGAAAATCACTTTGAATAATATTATTTTACAAGAACAACAATAACAACCAAAAAAAAAAAAAACCCATAAGGTCTTCATAAAAACATAAAATGTTATGTAAACGGGCTTTTATTTATATTCGCTGTTTTGGTCTTTATGAATATTCATGCCCAAATTCTTTTGAAACATTACATTTATTTAATCTGAAAGGCCGGTGCTTCAAATGAGAAAAACTCATGTGGGGAAAAGAAGTGAATTATTCATCCAAAAACAAATATTGTTTGGTGACACCATTTTCTTTTTTTTTTTTTTTTGAATTTCAAATTTTATTTCATGTTACAAATGTTAGCTTTGTAAATTTAGCCCTGCCTCACATACCCTATACTTAGCTTTCTTTTTTTTTTTTAATTTATTTTTTTTAATTTTATTTTATTTTTAAACTTTACAATATTGTATTAGTTTTGCCAAATATCGAAATGAATCTGCCACAGGTATACATGTGTTCCCCATCCTGAACTCTCCTCCCTCCTCCCTCCCCATACCATCCCTCTGGGTTGTCCCAGTGCACTAGCCCCAAGTATCCAGTATCCTGCATCGAACGTGGACTGGCGACTCGTTTCATACATGATATTTTACATGTTTCAATGTCATTCTCCCAAATCTTTCCACCCTCTCCCTCTCCAACAGAATCCATAAGACTGTTCTATACATCAGTGTCTCTTTTGCTGTCTCATACACAGGGTTATTGTTACCATCTTTCTAAATTCCATATATATGCGTTAGTATACTGTATTGGTGTTTTTCCTTCTGGCTTACTTCACTCTGTATAATAGGCTCCAGTTTCATCCACCTCATTAGAACTGATTCAAATGTATTCTTTTTTTTTTTTTTATTTTATTTTATTTTTAAACTTTACATAATTGTATTCGTTTTGCCAAATATCAAAATGAATCCATCACAGGTATACATGTGCTCCCCATCCTGAACCCTCCTCCCTCCTCCCTCCCCATACCATCCCTCTGGGTCATCCCAGTGCACTAGCCCCAAGCATCCAGTATCATGCATCGAACCTGGACTGGCATCTCGTTTCATACATGATATTTTACATGTTTCAATGCCATTCTCCCAAATCTTCCCACCCTCTCCCTCTCCCACAGAGTCCATAAGACTGTTCCATACATCAGTGTCTCTTTTGCTGTCTCGTACACCGGGTTATTGTTACCATCTTTCTAAATTCCATATATATGCGTTAGTATACTGTATTGGTGTTTTTCCTTCTGGCTTACTTCACTCTGTATAATAGGCTCCAGTTTCATCCACCTCATTAGAACTGATTCAAATGAATTCTTTTTAATGGCTGAGTAATACTCCATTGTGTATATGTACCACAGCTTTCTTATCTATTCATCTGCTGATGGACATCTAGGTTGCTTCCATGTCCTGGCTATTATAAACAGTGCTGTGATGAACATTGGGGTACACGTGTCTCTTTCCCTTCTGGTTTCCTCAGTGTGTATGCCCAGCAGTGGGATTGCTGGATCATAAGGCAGTTCTATTTCCAGTTTTTTAAGGAATCTCCACACTGTTCTCCATAGTGGCTGTACTAGTTTGCATTCCCACCAACAGTGTAAGAGGGTTCCCTCTTCTCTACACCCTCTCCAGCATTTATTGCTTGTAGACTTTTGGATCACAGCCATTCTGACTGGCGTGAAATGGTACCTTATAGTGGTTTTCATTTACATTTATCTGATAATGAGTGATGTTGAGCATCTTTTCATGTGTTTGTTAGCCATCTATATGTCTTCTTTGGAGAAATGTCTATTTAGTTCTTTGGCCCATTTTTTGATTGGGTCATTTATTTTTCTGGAGTTGAGCTGTAGGAGTTGCTTGTATATTTTTGGATTAGTTGTTTGTCCATCGCTTCATTTGCTATTATTTTCTCCCATTCTGAAGGCTGCCTTTTCACATTGCTAATCAATGATTATAGTAAAGTTGCAGGATATAAAATCAACACACAGAAATCCCTTGGATTCCTATACACTAATAATGAGAAAACAGAAAGAGACATTAAGGAAACAATTCCATTCACCATTGCAATGGAAAGAATAAAATACTTAGGAATATATCTACCTAAAGAAACTAAAGACCTATATATAGAAAACTATAAAACACTGGTGAAAGAAATCAAAGAGGACACTAATAGATGGAGAAATATACCACGTTCCTGGATTGGAAGAATCAATACAGTGAAAATGAGTATACTACCCAAAGCAATTTATAGATTCAATGCAACCCCTATCAAGCTACCAACGGTATTCTTCACAGAGCTAGAACAAATAATTTCACAATTTGTATGGAAATACAAAAAACCTCAAATAGCCAAAGCTATCTTGAGAAAGAAGAATGGAACTGGAGGAATCAACCTACCTGACTTCAGGCTCTACTACAAAGCCACAGTTATCAAGAGAGTATGGTACTGGCACAAAGACAGAAATATAGATCAATGGAACAAAACAGAAATCCCAGAGATAAATCCACGCACATATGGACACCTTATCTTTGACAAAGGAGGCAAGAATATACAATGGATTAAAGACAATCTCTTTAACAAGTGGTGCTGGGAAATCTGGTCAACCACTTGTAAAAGAATGAAACTAGAACACTTTCTAACACCATACACAAAAATAAACTCAAAACAGATTAAAGATCTAAACATAAGACCAGAAACTATAAAACTCCTAGAGGAGAACATAGACAAAACACTCTCCGACATACATCACAGCAGGATCCCCTATGACCCACCTCCCAGAATATTGGAAATAAAAGCAAAAATAAACAAATGGCACCTAATTAAACTTAAAAGCTTCTGCACATCCATTTTCCACTTGTGTGTTCAACACCTCCATAAATCAGCATTTAGTGAAGCAGCCTGTTTGTACAAGGGCTTCTTCTCACAAAAAGACCCACCAAGTTCTAAATGCCTTTGTTTGCTTGTTCTCTCCTTCTGAAAGAGGAAAATCTCACAAGGGAGAATGCATATCCTTGAGCTGTAAAATGAATTATTTTTGTGTCTGTGTTGGCTCCGTGGGGCTTTCAGTTCTGGAGCTGGGATCAGTGCGGTGGCTGTCTGGATTCCTCATGACCCTCCTACACGTCAGTGAAAACAAGACGGTCTTCAGAGCAGGTCTGGTCTACAGCGATCATGTCACTCTGGAACAGCACAGCTACTTTATTTGGCTTCTGTTATTATTGTTTTTCACAGAAGGGTCCAAACCATCTCACCTGTCCCATCAGCAGTGCTCTCATATTAATACAGGATCTGGTCTTTCCAAGGATTATTTTAGTCTCAGGATTATTACATTTTGGGCTTATGTCACTTTTATGACATGTTTCATGCTAGTTAAAGAAACTTGATTCCATCACCAGATTCATAAAATGCAGCAGTATTAAACTATACATTTTATCAAACTATAGATTTTATCAAACTTTGCCTGACTTTAAAGAATTGATGTCTTCGAACTGTAGTTCTGGAGAAGACTCGAGAGTCCTTTGAACTGCAATGAAAACAAACCAGTCAATCCAAAAGGAAATCCACCTTGAATATTCATTGGAAGGACTGATACTGAAGCTGAAGTTCCAATACTTTGGCCACCTGATGCGAACAGCTGACTCACTGGAAAAGATCCTGATGCTGGGAAAGACTGGAAGCAAAATGAGAAGAGGGTGGCAGAGGATGAGATGGTTGGATGGCATCACTGACTCAATGGACATGAATCTGAGCAAACGCCCTGAGACACTGAAGGACAGGGAAGCCTGGTTTGCTGCGGACCGTGGGGTCGCAAAGAGTCAGATACAACACAGGAACTGAACAAAACCAAGAACAACAAAGTCCTTTCAAAAACAAGAAAGCACCACACATAATTCTGGCTGGACAGTGCTTAGTGTTGAAGGGATAACTCCCCGATTACTACCTGAATATTAGTAACTGCGAATTGCTTACATAGGCAACATATTTCAGAGATCAAAGCTAACTAAACAGAAATGGGAAAATTTCACACTCTGGGTACATCCATAATTCTGTTACTTTGAAAATGCTTATGTTAAAACAGACTCACTGGGTTTTATTTTAAAGAGTACTCGATTCCAGAGTCTGTAAACTTTGATACCTGGCTGTGTGTTTGAGTCTATTTCAGCTTTTTGTTTCCTGCTTCATAGCTGACCTGACCTCTGTCATTTAGTAAGTGGGTCCCTTGAACTACGAGGGGAAACCCCAAATTGATGGGATCATGGAAAGGGCATGGAGCCTGGATGGCACGGGCTGATACTGCTTCCAGAAACCGGCTGCTTGGTCCTCTCAACTCCAGAAGCCAAGGCAGCTGAGATAGAGCTCCATATAAAAGCACCTCGACATCAAGGGCCCAGCCAAAGCTCTCACTAAACTTGCCTTTCATCGAGTTTTTTCTTTTTTTTTTTATGGCTTGTAACCTCCCACGAAGGGCAACCATAGGGAAAGTAAATATGCTTACTTTCCATACTGCTTTTTTAGTAAACATCTATCTCCATCATGCTATTCTATCCTCCTAAAATACCATCCTGACCTTCCAAACAAATGGGTTAAATTATGATCGTTCCTCAAGATGTGTCTCTATTCCACTGCTAGGCTGGCGTGTCCCACTACAGTGCCCACGAGCCCCCTCTTCTCAGTTCCACGAGGCTTCCCTGGGTGGGGACCACACTGCCCTTCCCCTAATGTCCATAACATCACACAGCCAACAGAATCCTGTGACAGCCCTATCAAGTAGGGTTCTCTGATGGCTAAGGAACTGAGTCACAGAGACGGGGAGCACCTGCCCAGGTCCCCCCCGAACAGCAGGCAGGAGAACATGGGTTGAAACCCTGAGAGTCTGGTCCTCAGGGTTTCACAACAGCCCCCCGCCACTTGCCTCTGAGCTCAGCCCCAACCAACATACAGCTACTAACTGATGTGACTTGAGGACTCAGCCCTTCTTAGAGTAACAGAGGTATGCTGTTGTTCAGTCGCTCAGTCGTGTCTGACTCTTTGTGACCCCATGGACTGCAGCATGCCAGGCCTCCCTGTCCATCACCAACACCCAGAGCTTGCTCAAACTCATGTCCATTGAGTCGGTAATGTCATCCAACCATCTCATCCTCTGTCATCCCCTTCTCCTCCTGCCTTCAGTCTTTCCCAGCATCAGGGTCTTTTCCAGTGAGTCAGTTATTCGCATCAGGTGGCCAAAGTATTAGAGCTTCAGATTCATCATCAGTTCTTCCAATGAATATTCAGGGTTGATTTCTTTTAGGATGGACTGGTTTGATTCCTTTGCAGTCCAAGGCACTCTCAAGGGATATAAGAAAACAAGGGGAACACATGTATACCTGTGGCAGATTCATTTTGATGTATGGCAAAACCAATACAACGTTGTAAAGTTAAAAAATAAAATTAAATTAAATTTAAAAAAAAGAAGACAACGACTGATTCCTTCTTGTCTCCTATTCTTACCAACTTTCAGGTGTATACCTGTTGTCATGCACTCCAATGACTACGTACTTTATCATGTTACATAACTATAGCACGCTTCTAGGACACTTTCAATATCTCAGGAGATTTTTAAGAATGAGGAAAAGCACCTAGGACAATGTCATAAATCCAGGGGAAGCCAAGAAACAACTACTCTGGGCAAAGATGGGGTCTAGGGAGGTCTGTGAAATGTCCTTTATTCCCACACCAAGCACCTACGGTGTGCTATCATGCTTCATGCTTCACATGCTTCACACAGATACGTCAGAGGGCAAAGGGTGCTGTGTCTTACTCTCACGGAGCTGGTGCCCCTTAGGGACCGGAAACAGGCATCTCTGACAGGGGAGACAAGTGCTTGGAGACTCAGGGAGTGCCACAGGAAATGCAGACAGGGGACAGCTTTATCTTGGGGAAGAACATTCCAGGGAGAGGAGACCATGTGGGCAAAGCCTGGAGGTGACACAGATTAGTCATATGAGGGGATTTTGTTCTACTGGCTTCCAAGCCCTCCAGTGGATCACTTCAATTGCGCCAAGTGCTATACATTACTGGTAACAGTGAACGCCAGTGTAGACCAGGGTAGTTTTCTCCTGTACTACAAGACTTCCACAAAGCTGCTAAGAACATGAACGGGTGAATTACACTAGAAGAGCAAGTGCAAATCGACAGTTCCTTAAGACCTGAGCATGCCACTCAGCAGTCGCTAACAAGTCTACACCTGAATGATCTGCAGACACGGTTTCCTGTGTCTTTAGCCACCCACCCTCTTTCATCAGCCACGGAGGCCACACTCTCAGGCTGGGGTCAGATGGCAAGAGACGTGACGCTGAAGAAGCAGGCAGCCCACAGCCTGCCTCCCTGACTTCCAGGTGAGGAAGGCAGTCTGAGACAGGAGGGCCATTCTCTGCTCTGTCCTGGGGCGGCTGGTTGATCATTCCCGACTGATGAGGATGCCCAGAGCGGGGAAACTCTGCCTGCTCTCACACTTGGGGCGCTGGCAGAAAACAGCTGCCCTGCCTTGATGTGGGGGTTGCCTGGTGTGGGTGGGCAGAGGAGGGCAGGGGTTCCACTCCTGGGTCCTACAGGTGGTCTTGAGTATGGATGGATGACAGCTTCTTTTCTCATTGCTGGCTTTCAAGAACTGTGGAGCACCCTGGGGGCACCCACCATATTGCACAAGAAATGTGGGCCCCTGGGTGCAGCCACCATATTGAGGTAGTACCCCATCTATTGAGGGTACCCCGTGCAGCAGGAGACAGGCCCCAGGTTGATGCAGCTGGTGTCCTGCTGATGCTCTGAGGTGGGGTATCGCTGGGAACACTGGGTCCCAGCTGAGTACCGTCTTATGCATTTCCCAGCTGACACCTGTGCACAGAAGGCCCTGAGTCTAGGGGAAGGACAAAAAGGAGGAGAAGATGCAACTGGACTCCATCTTGGCTGAGATGTCTGTGCACACCGAGACCAAACATGGAGTTGACTGGCCAGGAATATCCAGAAAACAACCCCTAAATAAGCAACCTAAGCTGCCCTCATTGCACGCAACTCTGAGCTCACTTGTGTGGCTCTTTCACATGTATTTTGCCTTTTCCACTGGTACTTCACTTCTAGTAAATGCTTCTGTTGTTTTTCACCGCTTGCTGAATTCTTTCTTCAAAGAAGACAAGCAGCAAGGCCCTTCTTCCCACCGCTGGAATCAGCAGAGCTGGGGACCCTGTGCATCTGCACGAAGTCATCACGCCGTAGGAAGGCGGGGCAGTGGTGCTGTGCCTGGGTGGCTGTGTGTCTCTCCCCTGCTCCGTGGATATACCCAGCAGGCAACCCATCCATCCCGAGAGCTGGGAGGACAATTCTAGAGGCCACAGGCCCTCAGGCTCTGGGTGGCCAGGCCAGGCAAAGTTGAGCTCAAAGCAGACTGGGTCCAATCTCTCCAACAGTCTACACCTGCCTTCCCCCGCATCATTTGTTTTTCCTTTGCAAGAGAATTTCAACTGATTCTGTATTGGAAAGAAGAAAAACACTCTCTTTGGGTTAGAAAACTATCAACGTCTAAAACTCAAGTAACGATTGTTTCTATAAGTCTCTCACCAGCAAAAGCACATTTCCTAAAAACTATTTCTCAATTTTTATTCTACCCCCAAACAACTCAAGTGGGCCTTACGAAGCATCACTACAAAAAAGCTAGTGGAGGTGATGGAATTCCAGTTGAGCGATTTCAAATCCTAAAAGATGATGCTCTGAAAGTGCTGCATTCAATATGCCAGCAAATTTGGAAAACTCACCAGTGGTCACAGGACTAGAAAAGGTCAGTTTTCATTCAAATCCCAAAGAAAGGCAATGCCAAAGAATGTTCAAACTACTGCACAATTGCCCTCATTCACACACTATCAAAGTAATGCTCAAAATTCTCCAAGCCAGGCTTCAATAGGACATGAACCATGAACTTCCAGATGTTCAAGCTGAATTTAGAAAAGGCAGAAGAACCAGAGATCAAATTGCCAACATCCACTGAATCAGCAAAAAAGCAAAAGAGTTCCAGAAGAACATGTACTTCTGCTTTACTGACTATGCCAAAGCCTTTGACTGTGTGGATCACAATCAACTGTGGAAAATTCTGAAAGAGATGGAAATACCAGACTACCTGACCTGCCTCCTGAGAAATATGTATGCAGGTCAAGATGCAACAGTTAAAACTGGACATGAAACAGACTGGTTCCAAATCAGGAAAGGAGTACGTCAGGGCTGTATATTGTCACCCTGCTTATTTAATTTATATGCAGAGTATATCATGCAAAATGTTGGGCTAAATGAAGCACAAGCTGGAATCAAGATTGCCAGGAGAAATATCAATAACCTAAGATATGCAGATAACACCACCCTTATGGCAGAAAGTAAAGAAGAACTAAAGAGCTTTTTGATAAATGTGAAAGAGGACAGTGAAAAATTTGGCTTAAAACTCAACATTCAGAAAACTAAGATCATGGCATCTCATCCCATCACTGCATGGCAAATAGATGGGGAAACAATGGAAACAATGACAGACTTTATTTTTTGCACTCCAAAATCACTGCAGATAGTGACTGTAACTATGAAATTAAAAGACACTTGCTCCTTGGAAGAAAAGCTATGAGCAACCTAGACAGCATATTAAAAAGCAGAGACATTACTTTACCAACAAAGGTCCGTCTAGTCAAGGCTATGGTTTTTCCAGTGGTCATGTATGGATGTGAGAGTTGGACTATAAAGAAAGTTGAGCACTGAAGAATTGATGCTTTTGAACTATGGTGTTGGAGAAGACTCTTGAGAGCCCCCTGGACTGCAAGGAGATCCAACCAGTCCATCCTAAAGCAAACCAGTCCTGAATATTCATTGGAAGGACTGATGCTGAAGCTGAAACTCCAAGACTTTGGCCACCTGATGGGAAGAACTGACTCATTTGAAAAGACCCTGAGGCTGGGAAAGAATGAGGGCAGGAGGAGAAGGGTATGACAGAGGATGAGATGGTTGGATGGCATCACCGACTCAATGGACACGAGTTTGAGCAAGCTCCGGGAGTTGATGATGGGCAGGGAAGCCTGGCGTGCTGCAGTCCATGGGGTCACAAAGAGTCGGACACAACTGAGCGAGTGAACTGAACTGAACTGAAAACTTAATTTCTTCTCAAACCGGATACTCTTTAAAAGCATATAACTTGGGTTTACACTTTAAAAGATCCATGATTCTGTTCAAAAAGCATCAGTAATCTTCACGAAATAATTTCTGCTGAATAGTAACATCATTTTAGGGCTTAGAGTTGTTAATTTTTTGGAACCGTTTGGCACATTTAAGCATCTTCATTGAGCTTGTTTCCTATGAGGATGGACAGGATCTCGAAGGAACAGCCAAGTTTCACATTAGCTTGTACACTCTTCACATGTAAACAGACAGTGGAACCAGCACTAAACGAAACGTCACGTCAAGGTCCCAAGCAGGACTTGCAACAAGGGAAGAAAACGGAAACACTTATTTTTAAAAAAAGACTTTATTTAAAAAGTAACTATTACTCATGAATCAAATATAAAAAAGATGTTGAAAGTTTTCTGTAAGAGCATACATAAAGGTAAAATTTCTTAAATCCATCACCATCATTTCAACTCTTAAATCTCGCAACTAACTTAGATTACACACTTCAGAAAAAAACACCTCTACTGATAAATTAAGCACGTGTTGATCATGTTCAAACAATACTTTTCCACCTCAGACACAATCAAGAATTTCTCCAAGGATCCTGATCTTTTTAAGGGGAAGAATATTCAGAAACTGAGAACTGGGCACTAGCTGTGACCATTTTTTTCTGGTTACTTTCTGTGGGCCCAGGTAAGAAATAGATATGTGAATGAATAAGTCATGAGTACACAGCGATTCTACTTTAAAACCAGCACGCACTACATTGTTCTTCTTCATCTTACTCAATTCATATGTACATTTATCTTCTCCAGTGACAACCCTGGTTCCTGACATCATTAACATATTTATTCTATCCTTCAGTACCTACTTTTAATGATATCTTTAGAATTACTATCTCAACACAATGGCCCCCAAAAGCCAAGTAAAGTCCAGAATGTTTTCCAGATCTTTCTGTCCTTATAAAATTTTCACAAAGATTATATAGCCAGGCTACTGCATTCAAAATTTACCTGTTTTATCTTTCTGTGTAGTGACCAATATAATACAAAAATAAGTGAAGTTCTTAGCCGCTCAGTCTTGCCCAACTCTTTACCACCCCATGGACTGTAGGTCACCAGGCTCCTCTGTTCATGGAATTCTCCAGGCAAGAATACTAGAATAAGTTGCCACTCCCTTCTCCAGGGGATCTTCCTGACCCAGGGATTGAACTCAGGTCTCCCGCATTGCAGGCAGATTCTTAACCATCTAAGTAAGCCACCAGGGTAATTTGAGAATTTTTTTTTTTCCCCTGCTTTTCCAATTTATTTATTTATTTAATTACTTACCTATTCCTATCTCTTTTCTACCTTTTTTTTTTTTTTTATAACTTTTGATGTTCATCTCTATCACCTGGCTGAGGTCATGTTCACCAGGCTTCTCCACCCTAAAGTTACTGCCCCCAACCTCCCCCTAATCCCTACCTTCCACAATGCCCTCTGTCAAGAAGTTATTTTGTGCAGCCCACACTTCCAGGGTGAGGAGCTACACCCTCCGTACTTGAAGTCAGGACATCTACATTAATTATGTGGAACTCTTCTGCCTGGGAGATTGGACTATTCTACTCATTGACACATTGAATCATTCATTTATACCAGTGTGGATTCATGAATGTTCATTCTACAATGTGGATTATACTCCAATAGCTCCTTGTGCACTTTGGTGTTCAAATTGCTCCAGCTCTAATGTTTCCTGAGAAATGGCTGATTCTAGCACTCGGGCAGGAAATACATCCAATCAGCCTTGAGCCCCTTGTGCTGCAAGTAAATGCCGTAAGAACACAGAACCCCACAGTGATGCCGTGTGTACAGGGGCACAGCATGGGGGGCGATGAAAGGGCGTCCAGATTTTCAGCCTCTGTGAATCACTGGAAGTGAGTCTCTTGTACGAAGTACAGACTTGAGTTTTATTGTGGGAGACAATGTAAGAATACAAATGGACTTAACCCCCTTTCAAGTGATACGACTGCAGTTTCTATTGTCAGTTTCTATTAATTTTACTGTGACTATTACATTATGTTTACTGGCGTTCATATATATGGACAGTTTTCTCTGCTTTCTCCATTATGTATCTATTTAGAAAGGTGTGCATTTTTTGTTTTAGCAGCAAACTACTGCATACAAACACATTAGTACCCTTAGTCCTTTATTTCCCTACAAAGTCTGCTATTTGCTTTGTCAGCTTTAAATTCTATCTTTTGCCTCTCATTTATTGTACCACCTAACCAACAACCTGAGCTTCCCTGGTGGCTCAGAGGGTAAAGCGTCTGCCTACAATGCAGGAGACACGGGTTTGATCCCTGGGTTGGGAAGATCCCCAGGAGAAGGGAGTGGCAACCCACTCCAGTACACTTGCCTGGAAAATCCCATGGATGGAGAAGCCTGGTAGGCTACAGTTCATGGGGTTGCAAAGAGTCAGACATGACTGAGCGACTTCAAGCAACAATCAAGGACTTCATTTTATTTTTCATCTGTTCTCTTTGCTTCTCAATCAGCAAAGAGCCAGCTCATTGGAGAAGACCCTGATGCTGGGAAAGACTGAAGGCAAAAAGAGAAGGGGGCGGCAGAGGATGAGATGATCAGACAGCCTCATGGACTGAATGGATGTGAGTTTGAGCAAATTCCAGGGAAGAGAGTGGAGGACAGAGGAGCCTGCTGTACTGTAGTCCATGGGGTCACAAAGAAGTAGAATCTGACTTAGTGACTAAACAAACAACAACAAATATTTATTGAAGCATTACTCACAATGGCCAGAATATGGAAACAACCTGTGTCCATCAGCAGACGAATGGAAAAAGAAGTTGTCATGAATTTGTGTACAAACACACACACACACACACACACACACAGATACACACAAAAAACAGTGAGACATGCATATATTCAGCCACGAGAAACAAAATCCTGCAATTTTTGACATAAAGGTATTATGCTTATTATGAAATAAATCAGAGAAGGCAAACTCTGTATGATATCATTTATATATGGAAGCTAAAAAGGTTGAAGAAAAAGTCATAGAAACAGAGAGCAGAAGGGGAAAGGGTAAATCCGGAGATCTGGAAAGGCTAGAAACTTCCACTTAAAAGATAAGTTCTAGTGATCTAATGTACATCATGATGATCATGGTATAATAATACTGAATTATACACTTGAAAGTTGCTAAGAGAAACTTAACTGTTCTCATCACAAATAAAAAGAAGGGTTCTGATTTTTCATTCTTTGGTTGCTGTAGGATTTCAATTTCCACTTCCAATTTTCTTTTCTTCCATTCAGTTCAGTCGCTCTTTGCAACCCCATGGACTGCAGCAACACCAGGCTTCCCTGTCCACCACCAGCTCCTGGAGCTTACTCAAACTCATGTTCATCAAGTAGGTGATGCCATCCAACCATCTCATCCTCTGTCATCCCCTTCTCCTCCCACCTTCAGTCCTTCCCAGCATCAGGGTCTTTTCAAATGAGTCAGTTCTTAGCATTAGGTGGCTAAAGCATTGGAGTTTCAGCTTTCATCATCAGTCCTTCCAATGAATATTCAGGACTGACTTCCTTTAGGATGGACTGGTTGGATCTCCTTGCAGTCCAAGGGACTCTCAAGAGTCTTCTCCAACACCAGAGTTCAAAAGCATCAATTCTTCAGCGCTCAGTTTTCTTTATGGTCCAACTCTCACATCCATGCATGACCACTGGAAAAACCATAGCTTTGACTGCTGCTGCTGCGCTGCTAAGTCGCTTCAGTCGTGTCCGACTCTGTGTGACCCCATAGACGGCGGCCCACCAGGCTCCTCCGTCCCTGGGATTCTCCAGGCAAGAACTAGATGGACCTTTGTTGGCAAAGTAATGTCTCTGCTTTTTAATATGCTCTCTAGGTTGGTCATAGCTTTTCATCCAAGGAGCAAGGTCTTTTAATTTCATGGCTGCAGTCACCATCCGCAGTGATTTTGGAGCCCAGAAAATAAAGTCCATCACTCTTTCCACTGTTTCCCCATCTATTTGCCATGAAGTGATGGGACCAGATGCCATGATCTTCGTCCTTTGAATGCTGAGTTTTAAGCCAACTTTCTCACTCTCCTCTTTCACTCTCATCAAGAGGCTCTTTAGCTCCCCTTCACTTTCTGCCATAAGGGTGGTGTCATCTGCATGTCTGAGGTTACTGAGATTTCTCCCGGCAATCTTGATTCCATTACTAGGCATCTAAGGAGTCTCTTCTCTCAGAACCCATGCCTTTCCGTGACTGCCACCCCTGCTCCCGGGCATTTTCAATCTGTTTCTTTACATTCTGCATCAGTCAGTGCTTTGATCAGGTAAGGTTCAGACCAGGTATCAGGGTCTTTTTCTCTCTGGAGATGATTTTAGTTTTTAAATTAATTTTTATTGTTGTTTACAATGCTGTGTTAGTTGCAACTGCATAGCAAAGTGAATCAGTCATACACATATCCCCTGTCTTCTGGACTTCCTGTCCGTTCAAGCCCCCACAGGGCATTAAGGAGAGCTCCCTGTGCTCTACGGGGGGTTCTCACTACTTATCCCCTTTATACGTGGCATCAGGAGTACGTATGTGTCAGTCACAGCCTCCCAATTCTTCCTCCTTCAATTTTCACTCTTTATTCCCCTGGCTGTCACCTTGCACTTCTGTTTTCAGAATAATTTCTTCTTGGCTCTGATCAGGCATTGTCTCCAAATGTGGCTCTGCTGGTAGCTGGTAAGTGGAAGTGTATTTCCCACCAGACACATTACATAAGCACTTGATAATTTCTGCCTCCCAGTTATGCTTTTGAGATGTGTTACAGATGACCTCATTTGCTCTCTTTATTGATGTGAATGTTTTTGGAGGGATATGTGGAGAAGTTTAGATTATGTGGCCATCTAAATAGGAATACTTACACCAGAAATTGTAATTTCCTGCTTTTATCCACAAATGGTTAGCTAACACTTTTTTTGAAAGTTCAATTCATTTCCCACTGATTTGAAATGACACATAAATACTTGTGACTATTTCTGTTCCATCCATCTATTTTTATTTCAGTCGCCTAATCTTTTAATTATTATACTTTCACACATTCTAATATCACAAAAATTCAAGTAACCATCACTTGGATCTTCTTTATACAACTTCCCTGGTTGTTCCAGTGTGTGTATTACTTTTCCTTGTTAAAGTTAGTGACATGTGATTCAGTTCCCCATATTTATATGTACATTTTGACTGAGAATAAAGACTGGGGGAAAAATTACGTTCTTGTTTTAGAACACTGAATTTCCACTGGGCTTCCCTTATAGCTCAGTTGGTAAAGAATCTGCCTACAATGTAGGAGACCCTGGTTCAATTCCTAGGAAGATCCACTGGAGAAGGGATAGGCTACCCACTAAGATTATGCTAACTTCTGGATTAACTAATATCTTTTCTCATGACTCTTTAAAGATTTATAGTTTTCTTTCAATTCAGTTCAGTTCAATCACTCAGTCATGTCCAACTCCTTGCGATCCCATGGACCACAGCACGCCAGGCCTCCATGTCCATCACCAACTTCTGGAGTTTATCCAAACTCATGCCCATCTAGTCGGTGATGCCATCCAACCATCGCATCCTCTGTCGTCCCCATTTAACTCTTACGTTGATCTCTAGACGTATTATTTCTGATATGTTAAAATAATATATTCCTAGGGCTTCTCTGGTGGCTCAGTGGTAAAGAATCCACCTTTCAGTGCAGGAGACATGGGTTTGACCCTTGACCCAGGAAGATCCCACACGCCGCAGAACAACTAAGCCGGTGTGCCACAACTACTGAGCCTGTGCTCTGGGGCCTGGGAGCCGCGGAGCTGAGCCATGTGTCACAAGTACTGAAACCCACGCGCCCTAGAGGCTGTGCTCTGCAACAATATAGGCCACTGCAACGAGAAGGAGCCCGAACACTGCAGCTAGAGTAGCCACAACTAGAGAAAAGCCCGAGTAGCCACAAAGACCCAGCACAGCCCAAAACAAAGGAATAAATACAAGCTTTAAAACAACATAATCCCTAGAAATACTCATGTTAAGATAAAAAGGGTCATGAGCCCACTATATTTGCTAATATTTTTTACTTTTATATTAAAAAGCACTGAAGCTTTACATAGGAACTTAATAACACCATGACTTACGGAATCCCTCCATTAAGGCTAATGGTTTGCAACTGTGTACCTTTGATGTCTCGGGAGGTAATAACAAAAATGAATTAACATTTACCAAGTGTACGTACTATCTGCCAACTACCATAAGAGAGGCCCCTTGCATGCATTATCCAATTTATTTAAACAATAAATTTGTGAAGTTTGTGGTCTTAATAGTCTCAGTGGTGATATTAAATATTAAAGCTTAGGTTAAACAACCTGGCCATGATCATGCAGCTTTTATATACCAAGGTCAATGTACAATAGCCACAGTTCAGTTCAGTTCAGTCGCTCAGTCATGGCCAACTCTTTGCGACCCCATGAATCGCAGCACGCCAGGCCTCCCTGTCCATCACCAACTCCCGGAGTTCACTCAGACTCACGTCCATTGAGTCGGTGATGCCATCGAGCCATCTCATCCTCTGTCATCCCCTTCTCCTCCCGCCCCCAATCCCTCCCAGCATCAGAGTCTTTTCCAATGAGTCAACTCTTCGCATGAGGTGGCCAAAGTACTGGAGTTTCAGCTTTAGCATCATTCCTTCCAGAGAAATCCCAGGGCTGATCTCCTTTAGGATGGACTGGTTGGATCTCCTTGCAGTCCAAGGGACTCTCAAGAGTCTTCTCCAACACCACAGTTCAAAAGCATCAATTCTTTGGTGCTCAGCCTTCTTCACAGTCCAACTCTCACATCCATACATGACCACAAGAAAAACCATAGCCTTGACTAGATGAACCTTTGTTGGCAAAGTAATGTATCTGCTTTTGAATATGCTATCTAGGTTGGTCATAACTTTCCTTCCAAGGAGCAAGTGTCTTTTAATTTCATGGCTGTAGTCACCATATGCAGTGATTTTGGAGCCCCCCAAAATAAAGTCAGCCACTGTTTCCACTGTTTCCCCAACTATTTGCCATGAAGTGATGGGACCAGATGCCATGATCTTCGTTTTCTGAATGTTGAGCTTTAAGCCAACTGTTTTCACTCTCCACTTTCACCTTCATCAAGAGGCTTTTTAGTTCCTCTTCACTTTCTGCAATAAGGGTGGTGTTATCTGCATATCTGAGGTTATTGATATTTCTCCCAGCCATCTTGATTCCAGCTTGTGTTTCTTCCAGCCCAGAGTTTCTCATGATGTACTCTGCATATAAGTTAAATAAGCAGGGTGATAATATACAGCCTTGATGTACTCCTTTTCCTATTTGGAACACAGTTAATGCTAATTTTTCCTTTTCTTTTCCTACATGTATACTAATATTTCCTCTGTTTAACTCATTTTTTTTTAAGTACATTATCCAACAGAATTGATAGCATACATCCTTCTCTGCTCTTCATCTTAATGGGAATTCCTTTGATGTTATATCTGCAAGAATCTAGAGGCTGAATTGGAGTTATTTTTATAAAATGTTAAGAGTATTTTCTTTTGATTTTTATTTTACCGAGCATTCTCTCCACCTAAGAATTGGAATTAAATTACTTAACTGTTTTGGGGTATTACCAAAATGACCTGTAATTTTCCATTGGATAGATTAAAATATTAAGTAATATTATTAGATTTTCTAAAGCCAAACCTTCCTTGTACTCCCAGAAAAATACTACATAGTTATTTATGGTATGTGTGCCCTTGGGCAAATTCGTACATCTCTATGGATCTGTTACACCATTTTAAAGAGAAGGGAAGTTTTACAGTGTCAATCTAATGTTGTTATAATATTAATTCATTGATTCAATAAATTTATTGATTTTTTTGTTTGTTTTGTGCCCTGCACAATTCTAGATTCTGTTTTTATCAATGAGGAAAACAAAAAAGACTTTTTGAGCTTGCATTCTAGCAATGCAGGAGACCTGGGTTCATTCCCTGGGTCAGGAAGATCCCCTAGAGAAGGGAATGGCTACCCACTCCAGTATTCTTGCCTGTAGAATCCCATGGACAGAGGAGCCTGGCAGATTACAGTTCACAGGGTTTCAGAGAGTTGGATATGACTGAGTGACTAACACTTTCACTTTCTAGTTAATACAGCAACATAAAATAGAATAGTACCTGGTATGTACTATCATACCAGAACTTAGAATAGTACCTGGTATGTAATATCATACATGTAAGTATTAGCCACTTTTAATATTACTGTTTAATATACTATTTGGCTAATTTGCCAAAAATTTTCTTAATATTTTGCATCTACGGTCATAAAATTTTCCAGTCCTACTACTTGTGTTACCTCCATCAAGTGAGAATGTTAGGATGATGCTAGAGTCATAAAAATGAATTAGAAAACTTTCCTTTTCCTATTCTATAATTGGCTAAACATTTCAGGAACCATCCAGTCCTAGAATAGACCTTTTTTTGGGCTGTATTGCATGGCACACGGGATCTTAGTTCGCCAACCAAAGATTGAACCTGTACACCTCCCCGCAACAGCAGAAGCAGAGTCTTAACCACTGGACCACCAGGCACCAGAGATGTCCCAATAAACCTTTCTGATACTAGAACCTTTTAAATATTAAGTTTTGTCTTTCTAAAGTTGCCTTGATTCTGTTTAGGTCATATATGTTATATTAAAAATCCATCTATTTCATTAGATTTTAGTACTTTCCAGCATAGACAGCTACATAGTACTACTTAGCAACTTCCTAACACCTGCACATTGCCAAAGAGTGAAGCAGATATTTAAAAGTGCCTTAGAGAAGGCTAGTGAGGAAAATAAAGAGCTTTTCTACCTCCTGCCCCATTGCCCCTCAGACAAGTTTTAAAACTGAGGAAACAGAAATGAGTCATCAGAAGTATGCAAATATTACATACCATCTGAAACAGACCATCTCAATTTAAGTCAAGTTATATCGATGAAACACAAATATGGAAAGAAATCAATAAAGCAAAAGAGGTAGTCTCTCTAATTACTCATTGGTCTTCTCATGTGCTTTGCTGATGTTGGTTAGAAATTATATGTGTGTGTTGCCTGAAATGTTGCAATAGACATCCACTAAACGGGTTAAATATTCTATCTACTTATCATCTGTTTATTATCTAGCTAGCTATCATCTATCTATCTATCTCATCTACGAATTGATTTTTCAGTGCATCAGTGTGAGAATGCACTTTAAAAATTCCTTTAAGGTTAAGTCATCATTATTATATCAGAGCAATTTCTTTCTTTTGTGAGAGCATGTTCCTTTGCATTTTTTGCACATGGAAATCATAAATTTAAATAAAAATCAAAAAAGTCTAGTGAAACAACCCTGATACTTCCAGTTTTTCATTTGAAAATTTTAAGCATCTCATCCATGTTTCAACCTTGGACTGTCTTTGGGCAACAGGAATAAACAGTCCTGCACCGTTTTCACAGGACATCCAGCATTTACTGTGGGTTACTTCCAGGAAATGGACACGTATTTTGGTGGTTGTAAGAGAAAATCATTTTGATAACTTCAGTCATCTTTCACATGATAATTCCTTTTTCCGAAATGAATGACGACTTTCCACTGACTGGCTAAATAATTCATTGAAACAGCCTCCAAATCTATTCCTGAATTGAAGAAATAATTATTCCACGGGCTATTTTTCGGAAAGGATGTCAAAATCTTCAGATTTAGAACAGTCGCGTAAAGCAAGTCTCACCGTCTAGGGAGCCTGGAGGGTTCCTTGGGCAAGGGATTGGCTCTGCTCACAGGATGGGATAACAATGGTGCAATCAGAGCCCAGGTGAGGGGCACCAGCCTCCACTCCTAACAGCCGGGAAAACATTACAAGAGCCAGGTCAGAGGTGAGTACGGAGGATGGACGGCCTGGGGACTGAAGCCAAGAGATGAGGAGACGCCACAGCAAGTCATGGTGGAAGAGGTCTAGACGTGATCAGGGGATGGGAGGTGTCAATGGCTCCCAGCAGCAGGAGGGCCTGATGGCATGTTGACTTTAGCAAAGTCAGCCTGCCCCGGAGAGACTGGACAGCGGGGGCCTGGAGGGAAGGCAGCTGGAGGCTGAGGAACACAGTAAGTCCCCTACAAATGAACCTTCAAGTTGCAAACTTTCAAAGATGGGAACGTGTCCTTGTATGCCACATATGATCTGCAATCTTGATTCCAGCTTGTGCTTCATCAATCTGGCATTTCACATGATGTGCTCTGTATATAAGTTAAATAAGCAGGGTGACAATATACAGCCTTGATGTACTCCTTTTCCTATTTGGAACCAGTCTGTTGTTCCATGTCCAGTTCTAACTGTTGCTTCCTGACCTGCATACAGATTTCTCAGGAGGCAGGTCAAGTGGTCTGGTATTCCCATCTCTTGAAGAATTTCCCAGTTTGTTGTGACTCACATCGTCAAAGGCTTTGGCATAGTCAAAAAAGCAGAAGTAGATATTTTCCTGGAACTCTCTTGCTTTTTCAATGATCCAACAAATGTTGGCAATTTGATCACTGGTTCCTCCACCTTTTCTAAATCCAGCTTGAACATCTGGAAGTTCATGGTTCATGTCCTGTTGAAGCCTGACTTGGAGAATTTTGAGCATTACTTTGCTAGTGTGTGAGATGAGTGCAATTGTGCAATAATTTGAACATTCTTTGGCATTGCCTTTCTTTGGGATTGGGATGAAAACTGACCTTTTCCAGTCCTGTGGCCACTGCTGAGTTTTCCAAATTTGCTGGCATACTGAGTGCAGCACTTTCACAGCATCATCTGAGCCACTATACTACTGTTCTTTTGGAGGTCCTGTACTGTAAGATTAATTTTTTTTAATTTTTTTGTGTTTGTTTGATTTTTATATATTATTTGTGTGAAAAGTATTATCAACCTATTACAATAGAGGACTATATAGCTGATTGTGTTAGTTGGGTACCTAGGCTGACTTTCTTGGACTTATGAACCAACTGGACTTATAAAATTGGACACAGAGGCTCTGGCACACTCAAGAAGTTCCATTAGTCCTTTTTTAAATTTAATAAATGACTGCAATGTGGAAAATGGAAACAGGATGTGCTAAATGGATGGATGAAGAAAACAAAATAACTTGTTCAGTTATCTCTGTGTTTATAAAAAGCACATTATAATTATCCCACATGGAAATAAGTAATCATTAAAGAAAGATAGAAATGAATAATATAGAACATTAGTTTTAATTAAAAGTATGATGACAACACCACAATTAGGGGATACAGCTTCTTTGTTTTATAAGGTAGTGATTTGCAGTATCTATTTTAGATCTGGATATCAATGGCCTATTTTAAACTATATGCAGCAAAATGATTGGAACACATCCTTCTGCATTAAATGCACAAATGCAAAGAAGCAAAATGATAACTCAAAGTGAAAATAATATTGAGTTAACTTACTCCCTTATGAGATTCACCTAAAATCAGTTTTATGTAATTATTGTTTTATCAGTTTCTAGAGTCTTATGAACAGAAGGGTAAATGGAAGAAAGTAATGCGATACAAAATATCCCTTTGAATGGAATTACTTTCATAGCCAAGCACAGATAGGTGAGACTATATATTGAAGATTATAGATTCTAGTTATTAAAGAGATAACATTATAATTTGTTGATGAATCAAGAAAACCTTCAGCTGCCCTTTGTCAATCCATATTAAGGCATTTCCCTTTATTTAATTGGGTTCCCACTTAACATTATTAATCTCATTTTGTGGTTTTATTCTTAGCCTTTCAAATGTAAGGACATATTTATTTTTTTAATGCAATAGCATTGTCCCTTCCCTCAAGTTCATGTCCTCAATTACATCTTTCACTGGAAAAGTTTCTGTTTCTTGCTTGTATCACAGGTAATGGCCCTGTTTTTTCATAGACACCTGACTTAGGGTGACTGTGTCTTACAGCATTACTAGTGTGCAATCTCCAAACACCTGCTGAGGTAACACATCTGTTCAGGTCAGCCTTTGAACAGGTGACTTGACGGACCTTAGACCCAACAGATTTAAGATACTTAGTCATTTGTCAAGCAATTCCATCCCCAAAGTGATGCTTAACAATTCATACATACATACACACACACACACACATATATATATATAATAATATTTTATATTGGAATATAGTTGATTTATAATGCTGTGTTAGTTTCAGGTGTACAGCAGAGTAATTCAGTTATACATATACATACATCTATTCTTGTTCAGATTAGTTTCCCATATAGGTTACTATACAGTATTGATTAGAGTTCCATGTGCTCCACAGAAGGTCCTTGGTGATTATCTGTTTTATATGCAGTAGTGTGTATGTATGCTAATTCCAGCCTCCTAATTTATCTCATCCCCCCACCTTTCCCCTTCAATAACCATAAGTTTGATTTCTAAGGCTGTGAGTCTGTTTCTGTTTATTTTTAGGCATCACTTAAAAAAGGCTGCCTAGAGTCTTTTCAAGAGTATGTGAAAGTTCCTTATAAGGTACATTTCTAGTTATAACTTCTTTTTTTCCCTGCAGATCAAGGCAATAAAGTCAGCACAGAATTTTAGTGTGTGTGTGTGTGTATGTGCGTGCCTCATTGTTTCTGTATTCTAATCGTAAATTCCCCTAATCAAAGCGACTTTACCTCTGAGCAAGAGGCAGAGCTCTATACTTGCACTTGTTCCTATTCACCCTGCAGATGGGGTGTGGATTGAGCTGGCTGAAAGTCAGTTTGAAATGTGAACAGTTAAATATTCCCATTTGAAAATAATTCCATTTATTAATGGAGAAAAGAACTTCTAAAAGATCTAATGACATTAACAGAATGAAAGCACAGCTCATGTGGAGGCTATTTATATTACACAACTCCTACCAGTTGTAAGGGAAAAAAAGCTAATATCAATCATACATATTTTAGTCCATGTAAACGCCTACTTTACTCTCCCAGTAATAATGAATCTCCAATCACATATCGAATTTCCTTCTTTCAGAAGTAATATCCATTTCCACTAAGAATAATACAGTTTACCATTCCAGTCCTCAAAATTTTTACTTCTGCTTCTAAGACTAATACATTTTTACCACTCCATTCCTCAAAGTCTTTACTTCTGCTTTAAATAAAATGTTCAATTTGTCTTCAATATTCAATCAAAGAGCACAGAAATCAAGTCCAAGAGGCACAATCTCACAGCTCAGCTCCACGCAGCTCAGCTCCACATCTGCCACCTGCTTATCCTAAGTTATCAGCATAGGTCTGTTGCCTGGGTCTCGAAGAGGAACTCTCCCCCCACACACTTGGGCAGAGAGCAAGTGTAGAGGCAAGTCAAGAAGGTACCCTATTTGGGATATTCCAAGTTTTCCTTTCTGGGAGAATCCTGAGAATTTAAAATCCTAATGTCCCACACCAAGTTGAGGTTGCTGACTGAGGGGACATGGAAACATGTGTGTATCCATATATATGTGTGTTTGTGCACCTGTATATATTGCAATAGCCAAAGTTTATATATATATACACACGCACGCATGTGTGCTAAATTGCTCAGGCATGTCCAGTTCTTTGCAACCCCATGAACTGTAGCCCGCCAGACTCCTTTATCCATGGGATTTCCCAGGCAAGAATGCAGGAGTGGGTTGCCATTTACTTCTCTAATTCATCACAATAGGTAGTCATTAAAGAAAACACAGAAGACTCAAACAAGATGGTAAATCCATATGTCTAATACCTATAGGTCACTCATTTTATTTTCTGGATATTTATCCGTCTATCATTTTTTGAGGATAAACTGAAAAACAAAATTAAGATTGTATGATACATATTACTTTGCAGTGACATACCAGAATTAGAATAGAAATAAGCATTCATATTATAATTTTTACTAATGTAACAAAAGGTATTTTGTAACATAGCGTTTTGCTAAGCTCCTATGAAGATTCAGTAACACATTCTGCCTGTTTGTGCAATTATGTTCTTAAGATAGCTTCCAGATGTGGAACTAATATGTTGAAAGAGATGCACATTTTAAGATTTAGGGAAAAATTGGCCAAATCTTCTACAGCTGTGTAGCAATCCACACTCCACTGCCAGGGTATAAACATGCCTCCTTTGGTTTGCATTATTCTTGTTTCTGTTTTGAGAATGTCACATCCTTGATGGGTTAGTTCAAATTTATTACTGGTAAGACTGAACTTACATTTTTTTTTCATTTATATTTGTCCTGTGAATTCTATACTCACGTCTTTGTCTACTCCACAGGGAAGGTTTTAACCGCTCCTTTATCAATCTGAAAAAGCTCTCTATATTTCAAGAACATTAATCTTTTGCCTCACATATGAGTATTTTCCACAATTGATGGTTTATTTTTAGACATGTTTATTGTGTGTGTGTTTTCTTTTTGGACTTATAAAGGTTTTAAATCTGTGTGCAGTCACATCTGTGCAAGTTCCAGAGACAGAAAGAAGTGCACTGCATGCAAGAGTGGGCTGAGAACTGACCACTGGCTTTAGTAACAAGGAGTCACCAGTGACCTTGATAAAGAGGCCTTGCTTGTCAAGAGCTGATTCCTCCGAACGGGCTGGCTGTGACCTCTGCTCTCCTCTGGCTACTCTTCCTTCTTTACTGATCTCATCCACGGTAGACCAGTGTGGGTCCAGGCATGTTTATGATTACAGAGCACAGACAAGGAGTTTTGATATACATAAAGAGAGAATGGGGTGGTAGTTCATGGGAAATGGGGTCTAGAGAGTCATTTTGTAAGATGTAAGAACAGCCTGCTATGCACCTCTATGCTTGTAGCAGGACTATTTATAATAGCTAAGACACGGAAGCAACCTAAATGCCCACTGATTGATGAATGGACAAAAAAAATGTGGTGTGTATATATATATATATCTCTCTCCATATGTATATATCTCCATATATGTGTGTGTGTGTGTGTATACACACACAAAGGAATACTACTCAGCCATTAAAAGAATGAAATAATACCATTTGCAGCAACATGAATGAACCTAGAGACTGTAATACTACATGAAGTAAGTCAGAGAAAGACAAATATCATATGTTCTCACTCACGTGTGGATCTAAAATGCAACACAAATGAACACGTCCATGAAACAGAAACAGACTCCCAGACACACAGGTCAGATTTGTTGTTGCCAAAGGGAAGGAGGGTGGAGGAGGTAAGGACTGGGAGTTTGGGATTAGCAGATGCAAACTATTATACATAAAATTAATAGACAACATGGCCCTACTGTCTAGCACTGTAAAAGCACCCCCACCCCCCAAAAAAAGAACAGCATGGTAATGTGCAGAAGGAGGGAATCCAGCGGAGAGGGAGAATGTTAGGATTCAAGAGGAAAAGGAGAAAACAGCCCCTTGGGTAACTGAAGATACCTGAAAACCAGTCAAGAGGAAGAGTCAGCCCAAGATCCGGGGACCCACAGGCAGCAGGTCAAGGGCATGACTAGGAAGATCCAGGCCAGAAGCGTAAGGAGGGTGACGTGAGGGAGCGCGGCCAGTCAGGCTGCTCAAAACTATCCAGTGAAAGAGGAGACTATGCAAGGTTATCATCTGAGAGTGAGAGCTGGAGGGAGGGGTGAGAGGCTTGGAACAACCTTCTGAGAGCAGTTACCTCCCTGGACGCTGAAGGGAAGTGGGCAGAGCCGGAGTTTCCCCTGCAGATGCAATAGCGTTTCATTAACTCAAACTTCACTCCGTCCACCAAAACACCTTCACTGCTTTCTCCATAACGGTTGTGTCTATTCTAGAGTCCACCCCTAACACCTTTGCAATTCTGTAGATCTTATAAATTGGATTATTTCTCCCTAGTACATTTTCTAATTGGATGTTGTTGTTGTTATTTAGGTGTTAAGTCACGTCCTACTCTTTTGCGACCCCCTGGACGGTAGCCCACCAGGCTCCTCTGTCCACGGAGTGCTCCAGGTAAGAACACCGGAGTGGGTTGCCATTTCCTCCTCCAGGGGATCTTCCTGACCCAGGGATCAAACCCCTGTCTTCTGCATTGGCAGGCGGATTCTTTACTACTGAGCCACTTATGAAGCCCTAATTGGGTGGTGGTGGTGGTGGTGGTGGTGGTGGTGTTGTTGAGTCACTAAGTTGTGTCCAACTCTTTTCAACCCCGTGAACTGCACACACCAGATTTCCCTGTCCCTCATTATCTCCCGAAGTTTGTTCAGATTCATGTTCACTGAGTCAGTGATGCTATCCACCATCGTATCCTCTGTTATCCCCTTCTTCTCCTGCCCTCAATCTTTCTTTCGGTGTTATTACATTATATATGAACTTTGAAAACTGATATTTATTTTTTTTACTAGTCCCTTAGAAGACCCTAGTTGGATTTCTGGGTTGGGAAGAACCCCTGGAGAAGGGATAGGCTACCCACTCCAGTATTCTTGGGCTTCCCTGGTGGCTCAGTGGGTAAAGAATCTGCCTGCAATGTGGGAGACCTGGGTTCAATCCCTGGGTTGGGAATATCCCCTGGAGAAGGGAAAGGCTACCCACTCCAGTATTCTGGCCTGGAGGATGTAATCCATGGGATCGCAAAGAGTCAGATTCGATTGAGTGATTTTCACTTAGAAGACTTCTCAAAGCATTCATTGTCATGTTTTCAGTACAGTAGCATACACATGATATAAAAATTTGGAAAGCTATAACTGACCTAAAATTATTTTTTGCTATGAGGAAGACTATTTCATGAACAGGTGGATGAAAAGTGGACATCCGTGCCCTAGAGGAACATCATTCAACTTGTTAGACCCTGAGTTTTCTCACCAATAAAAGGTAAAACCTGTTCTATCCATGTTTTGATGTCAATAATTTGAGTTTGTATACACATATGTACAAAATGCCCAGTGATATACAATTGACATGTTATTATTAAAAAGAGAGACAACAGCAAGGCTCCACAGAGTAAACATCAAGTGAAGTGCATCTTGCACGGGGATCAGGATTCACAGTGGAAGAGATGAAGCAGGAGGAAGAGGAGGAACCAGGAGAGGGTGGGTCCTGGTGGAGGCGCCAACGGCAGCAGGGCGGCCACAGAGGTGTCTCGACCTGTCGCCTCCCAAGGCTTCACATCCTCAGAACTGCGGAGGGTGAGCAGCCGGACAGAACTGCCTTAAGCAAAGGAGCTTTTATACCCCATGACCTTGAGGAGTGGAAGACTCTACCACATTTAAAAAAAAAAAAAGATATATATATATATATTTTAATACGTGAACCATTATCTTAAGTCTGTATCGAATTTGTTATGACACTGCTTCTGTTTTAGGCTTTGGTTCTTTGGTCATGAGGCACATCAGATTTTAGCTCCCTGACCAAGGGTCGAACCTACATCCTCTGCATTGGAAGGCAAAGACTTAACCACCAGACCACCAGGGAAGTCCAGCTACGACATTTTACATGACATTCAGGAAAGGAAATATCTTCTGTGTTCTGGTTAAAACAATTTAAAAGGCAACTGGTCTTTCTCAGGTAGAATGCATCTTTCTTGACATATCTTGCAGTTTTCAGTCACAGAGAAACGGGACAAATGTGTGCATTCTTCGATCACAGCCCTCAGGGACCTTTGCCCTTTTTGAAAGTTCAAGTCTTCAACCCCTGATGAATCAGAAGGGGAAAAACACACATGTGGACAGGCTGAGAGTCATGATTATTCACCTTACATCCTGACTCTTGAAACTTCACTTAAAACTGGCTTCTGAGAGTGATCGCCTGAGAAATAAACAGGGTGAATTTTAACTGCTGGAGCAGGTTTTTAAGCTGTGAGATGGGAGCTAAATTCAGACACCTTTTGTGATGGAGGCTTGAGTTATTTTTATGCTCGTGAGTAAAATACCTTGCGAGCCCAGCAAGTAAAGGAAAAAGAAGGAACCAGTGAATATACCTGAGCCAGCAGGCTTTATTTACAAATCGTGTCACGCTTTCCAATGTGTCCCCCTTTTTAAAAAATGTATTTTTAACTGGAATGTAACTGCTTTACACGGTTGTGCTGGCTTCTCCTGTACAACAGTGTGAGTCAGCCATAAGGATACATATGTCCCCTCCCTCTTAAGTCTCCCTTCCCATCCACCCATCTAGGTCATCACAGAGTGCCAAGCGGAACTCCCTGTGCTGCACAGCCGGTCCCTGCTCATCACCTACTACTTATCTATTTCACACATGGCAGTGCATAAATGTCAGCGCTACTCTCTCAACTTGTCCCACCCTCTGCCTTCCCCGTTTTGTCCACGTCTGGTCCCTATATCTGCCCCTCTGCTGTGGTCACTGTTCAGCCGCTCAGTCGTGTCCAACTGTTTGCAACCCCATGGACTGCAGCACGCCAGGCCTCCCTGTCCATCACCAACTCCCAGAGTTTGCTCAGACTCATGTCCATTGAGTCAGTGATGCCATCCCACCACTTCCTCCTCTGTCGTCCCCTTCTCCTCCTCCCCTCAATCCTTCCCAGCATCAGGTCTTTTCCAAGGAACTGGCTCTTCACATCAGGTGACCAAATTATTCCTGCCCTGCAAACACGTTCATCAGTACCATTTTCACACATCCCACACATCCACGCATTAATACGCCACATTTCTTTATCTCTTTTTGACTTGCTCCACTCTGTGTGGCAGACTCTAGGTCCATCCACATCACAACTGATATAATTCCATTCATTTTTATAGCCAAGTAGTATTCCATTGTACATATTCATATATATGTATACATACACACACCACATCTCCTTTATCTATTCATCTGCTGATGGACTTTTAGGCTGCTTCCACATCCTGGATACTGTAAACAGTGCTGCAGTGAACACTGGCGTACACGTGTCTTTTTGGATTACGGTTTTCTCAGGGAATATGTCCAGTAGTGGGATTGCTGGGTCATATGATAGTTTTATTCCTAGTTTCTTAAGGAACCTTCATACTGTCCTACATAGTGGCTGTATCAATTTACACCCGCCAACAGTGCAAGAGTTCCCTCCTTTTTTTTTTTTCACAAAAACTGATATATTTGTTCCATATTCCTCATGCTGAAAATTGGGCCCCCTAAAAGCACCAACACATACAACACATGCACGAATCAAGTGTGGAATACATTAACCTACTTGAGATTCGAAGGATGTCAACAATGATACCATCATAAATTTAACCATGGTTTCTGCTAAAATTTTAACCACCCAGTTCAGTTCACTTCAGTTCAGTTCAGTCGCTCAGTCGTGTCCAACTCTTTGCAACCGCATGAATTGTAGCACGCCAGGCTTCCCTGTCCATCACCAACTCCCGGAGTTCACTCAGACTGACATCCATTGAGTCAGTGATGCCATCCAACCATCTCATCCTCTGTCGTCCCCTTCTCCTCCTGCCCCCAATCCCTCCCAGCATCAGAGTCTTTTCCAATGAGTCAACTCTTCACATGAGGTGGCCAAAGTACTGGAGTTTCAGCTTTAGCATCATTTCTTCCAAAGAACACCCGGGGCTGATCTCCTTTAGGATGGACTGGTTGGATCGCCTTGCAGGCCAAGGGACTCTCAAGAGTCTCCTCCAACACCACAGTTCAAAAGCATCAATTCTTCGGTGCTCAGCTTTCTTCACAGTCCAACTCTCACATCCATATATGACCACTGGGAAAACCATAGCCTTGACTAGATGGACCTTTGTTGGCAAAGTAATGTCTCTGCTTTTGAATATGCTATCTAGATTGGTCATAACTTTCCTTCCAAGGAGTAAGCGTCTTTTAATTTCATGGCTGCAGTCACCATCTGCAGTGATTTTGGAGCCCCCAAAAATAAAGTCTGACACTATTTCCACTGTTTCCGCATCTATTTCCCATGAAGTGATGGGACCAGATGCCATGATCTTCGTTTTCTGAATGTTGAGTTTTAAGCCAACTTTTTCACTCTCCACTTTCACCCTCATCAAGAGGCTTTTTAGTTCCTCTTCACTTTCTGCCATAAGGGTGGTATAGATCTGCATATCTGAGGTTATTGATATCTCTCCCAGCAATTTTGATTCCAGCTGTGCTTCTTCCAGCCCGGCGTTTCTCATGATGTACTCTGTATATAAGTTAAATAAGCAGGGTGACAGTATACAGCCTTGACGTACTCCTTTTCCTATTTGGAACCAGTCTGTTGTTCCTTGTCCAGTTCTAACTGTTGCTTCCTGACCTGCATACAGGTTTCTCAAGAGGCAGGTCAGGTGGTCTGGTATTCCCATCTCTTGAAGAATTTTCCACAGTTTATTGTGATCCACACAGTCAAAGGCTTTGGCATAGTCAATAAAGCAGATATAGATGTTTTTCTGGAACTCTCTTGCTTTTTCCACCCAAACCCTATGTAAAAATTAAATTTACAAAATAAGAGATAAATATTGAATTCCATAAGATTTTTTTCATCATAAATTGGGGTAGCACTTTACTAGTATAAATAACATCCTGAAATATCAAGTTATGATGTAAAACATCCACAGTCTCAATAGAGAACAAGCTGTTACTGAGCTCCCTGCACACAGCTGAGGTCATACCTCAGTGCTTTCCTACCACTCAGAATACATAATATAATATCTGTCCTCTGTTTCATTTACTCTAATGTGTCATCAGTGAAAAGTAAACAGACTTTTCGAATGAAATGTGTCTCACGCCAGGGACTATCCCTTTAAAAACACATCAGAGTGTGTTGTGTCCAATCACCCTGTACAAATAGAGGTGCCTTTGTTTGCTGCCAAGATTGGCTTCATGTAAAATATTAGACCTTGGAATAATTGTGCTTTATCAAATGTGCTTCCTCTTTCTTCCAAACAGTTCACTAAACATTCATTAAGTAGTAGAGACACACCATTCATTCCACAAATATTTAAGCACTTTGTCTGTTTAAATACATTCTATGATTACTAAGGTTATATAGACACACTCCCACAGGCATAAACACATATGAGAGTAAGTACCTGTGTAAAAGAGTCATGCAAAGAATGACAATACTTTTATGTGGATTCATATTTCCATGACCTACTCGGGTTGTATATGCTGATTAATGGCTATGCTAATATTAGTCTATATGTTTGTTTAAAGCTTTCTATTTTGGTAGAAACAGAATCTTTATTAAACATTTTATTTTCAGTACATTAACCAGGTGCGTGCTAAGTCGCTTCATGTGTATCTGACTCTTTATGACCCTATGGACTGCAGCCCACCAGGCTCCTCTGTCAAAGGGATCCTCTAGGCAAGAATATTCAAGTGAGTAGCCATGCCCTCCCAGGGGATCTTCCCAACCCAGGGATTGAATCTGCGTCTCTTACGTCTCCTTCATTTGAGCAGGTGAGTTCTTTACCACTCGTGCCCCCTGGGAAGCTAACAAGTCCAGCTGTTCAGATGCTGAACCCATCATCCAGACAACCTTACTTTTAGAGGTTAGCGGTTACACTGTTTTAGAGTTTAGAGGTGACACTGTTTAGAGGTGACACTGCCCCAGGAGAAGATGAAAAGGGACTAGTCTTATGTTACAGTAACTTCTCTACAAACGACTAAGTTCTGTTCTGAGAGTGTGTTCATAAGTTCAATTTTGTTCATTCCAACAAAGTTAGTCACTAGGAACCCAACCATACAGAAGGCTGAGCACTGAAGAATTGATGCTTTCGAACTATGGTGCTGGAGAAGACTCTTGAGAGTCCCCTGGACTGCAAGGAGATTAAACAAGTCAATACTAAAGGAAATCAACCCTGAATATTCACTGGAAGGACAGATGCTGAAGTTGAAGCTCTAATACTTTGGCCACCTGATGTAAAGAGCTGACCATTGGAAAAAGACCCTGATGCTGGGAAACACGGAGGTCAGCAGGAGAAAGCGATGACAGAGAATGAGATGGTTAGGTAGCATTATCGACTCATTGGACATATGTTTGAGAAAACTCTGGGAGATAGTGAAGGACAGGGAAGCCTGGCATGCAGCAGTCCATATGGGATCACAAAGGGTCAGACACGATGTACCGACTGAACAACAACAACAAAGGCACCCAACTAACACAATTGGCTATAGAGCACTGTACTGTAACAGGTTTATAATGCTTTCACACAAGTAATACTCAAAAAACAAACACAAAATTATCTTTTAATCTTCAGTCCAGTTGCTCAGTCGTGTCCAACTCTTTGCGACCCCATGAATCGCAGTATGCCAGGCCTTCCTGTCCATCACCAACTCCTGGAGTTCACTCAAAGTCATATCCATCGAGTCGGTGATGCCATCCAGCCATCTCATCCTCTGTCGTCCCCTTCTCCTCCTGCCCCCAATCCCTCCCAGCATCAGAGTCTTTTCCAATGAGTCAATTCTTCACATGGGGTGGCCAAAGTACTGGAGTTTCAGCTTTAGCATCATTCCTTCCAAAGAAATCGCAGGGCTGATCTCCTTTAGAATGGACTGGTTGGATCTCCTTGCAGTCCAGGGGACTCTCAAGAGTCTTCTCCAACACCACAGTTCAAAAGCATCAATTCTTCGGTGCTCAGCCTTCTTCACAGTCCAACTCTCACATCCATACATGACCACAGGAAAAACCATAGCCTTGACTAGACGGATCTTTGTTGGCAAAGTAATGTCTCTGCTTTTGAATATGCTATCTAGGTTGGTCATAACTTTCCTTCCAAGGAGTCTTTTAATTTCATGGCTGCAATCACCATCTGCAGTGATTTTGGAGCCCAAAAAAATCAAGTTTGCCATTGTTTCCACTGTTTCCCCATCTATTTCCCATGAAGTGATGGGACCAGATGGCATGATCTTAGTTTTCTGAATGTTGAGCTTTAAGCCAACTTTTTTTTTTTAATCTTACAGGACATTATCTTGAAAAGTTCAGTAGTATAGTACGACAGCTGGCATACAGGGGCTGGCATTGAGTGAACAGTCAAGAAATAAAGACACTGTACCATTGTGCAGTGTATACAGCACTGTATAGCACTGCACAGTACACAAAAGCACAACTATTTGAAGAGGATGCACAAAAGTGACAATGTAAGCCAGATGCGTGAACTAACAATGCGACTGGGCATGCAAATGCATGTTTACGTCTGCAAAAGTTCACAACTTGGAGGTTCATACGTACGGGACTTCCTGTACTGATAAAGCAAACACATACAGAAACACCACGCCACCATCACTGACATGAGCCAACATTTTATATTCCTTCATCCATCAGTCATTAAATTATTTCTGGGTATCTCTAATCTCCCAGGCACCATACAGAGTAAAACACTGAGTTTTAACGACATGCCCTTAAGTTATCAGCTGTGTCCATTCACAAATAGTAAACTGCTCTCTGCCAAAGTACATGTATACAATGGGTGTAACAATGCATTTTTAGTAGTTTATTTAAATCCCTGCATGTTAAGGCAGTGATGATGAAGGATTTAGTCCCTGGCCAGGTCAGTGAATTTCACACAGAGGTGGGTTTCTGGTTTGCAGACTGTGTCCACAGCTCTGAATAGGCTGCAAAGCCTGCTTTAGGCAAAAGTATTCTGTATAAAACACAGAAATTCCTATAAACTGAAGTCAGATGAGAGTAGACCTTTAGCAGTACTCTATAAAGAGAAGACAACATTGCTTTAGAAGCAGGCTGTGCCGTCTCCAACACAAAAGTGATGCAAAGGTGATAGCTATGCAATGGGCAACAGACCTGCCATCCTCATGGTGTAATTGACAGAGAACCACAAAAACGAGCCTCTCAATCCAGCTTATTCCGACTCAACGTCAAAAATGTGGCAAGTAGAATATAAATAAATGTACCGCTCTGTATATTTATTTCCTTAAAATTGACAGTTACAGAATCCTGCAGACAATAGTTGATGCACATGGTGAAGTCATGCAAGACCTCAGGCTGGGGTTAAAGAGATCAAATCACTTTCCTATATATTTTTCTTTTAATTCAATGCCCAATGCCTCTGGAGTTGACGTGCATCTTTTCATGGGGTCTTCTGTAGAGGAAACACCAAGTCTTGGCTGTGAAAAGATCCTATCGCTTCTGTTACTCACTATTCTACCAGAGGAGACTCAGAGGGAAGGGAGGATAAACACAAGAATGGGAGAGGTGACGTTCAATGAGACACACGATTCAAGTTGGCAGAAACTATCTGCAGAGATGAAGTTTGATGGTTTCCAAGAAGTACTTTTCAATTTCCTGGACTCACAGACGTCCTCCAGGGGCCAAACAAAGGCAGATGTGACGTTTCTTGTCATGTTGCTCTACAGCCTATCTCCTGCTCTGGGACACTACTGCTGGCTCAGAAAGAAGGAAAGACAGTGAACTTCAGAAACAGTTCTCATCGGACACATTGTTTACCTATTAGAGGGCAAGACACTGACTTCTACTTAGGAGATCCATGTGAGCTAAGCAAATTTCTAAAATTCTGGAAGAAAGAGATTTATTGGTATAGAATTTTGGAATGAGAGCTTTCTAAAGATGGCCTATTGGATGGCCATTTGGTAAACTCCTTATCTGAACCCGGCAAGCCAGAGAGCCAGCGCTGGGAAAGATCTGCTGGGAGTCTGGGCGGTCTTGTGTCACTCAGTCCACCAGCAGACGGGCAACTTTAGGCTGAGAAAGTTCCTGCTGGCACCCAAGGAAAAGGGTCCAGTCCTGGCTTTCGGGAAACAAAATAGGATGAAATTTTCATCCTGCTCATCCAGGTGGCACGAGTGGTAAAGAACCCGTCTGCCAATGCAGGAGACGTAAGAGACACGGGTTCAATCCCTGGGTCGCAAAGATCCCCTGGAGAAGGGAACGGCAACCCACTCCAGTATTCTTGCCCGGAGAACCCCACGGACAGAGGAGCCTGGTGGGCTACCGTCCATAGGGTCGCACAGAGTCAGACACGACTGAAGCAACTTGGCATGCACGTGGGCATCCAGGGTGCCTCAGGAGCCTCTGACCCTGTTGCCCGTTTGTGCATCCTGGCCCTCTGCCCCTCCCTGGCACTGCCCCTCTGTTTCTCACCATTCACTCTCTGCTCCTCCCCCCACCGTCTAGATGGAAGGCATCCATATGGCTTGGCAGCATACCAGTTCTTCTGGCCAAACATTTATACATTTTTATCCCCAACCAGATCTCCCCTGTTAAATGTAGAACAGGCTTTACCACATAAACTGAATCTGGAAAAATATTCACAGAGCTAAAATTCTATGGTTTTTAAGAAGCATTTTTTTTTAATTTTTTAATCTGATAACGAAGACCACAAGTATCTGAGAAAAGAAAAACATTTTTTCCTAGCTTTACTGAGACGTAACTGACATACAGCATTGCACAAATGTAAGGTATACAATGTACTTATCTAATAATACACTTATATTTGTAAAATGATGACTACCATAGTATTAGCTAATATCTCCATCACTCACAAAATTACCATTTTTTTGGGGGGATGAGGTCATTTAGGCCCTACTCTTTTAGCAACTCTCCATGATTGTTAATTACAGTCACCATGCTGTACATTAGGCCCCCAGAACTTACTCATCTTATAACTGGGAGTCTGGAACCTTTGGCCAACTTCTCTCCACTTCCTTCTCCCCAACCATAACTCTACTGTTTCTATGAGTTGGAATTTTTTAAAATTCCACATGTCTGACTTATTTCACTTAGCATAATGCCCTGAAGACCCAGCTACATTGTCATGAACGGCAGTACTTGCTTCTTATTCGTGACTTATGGTGATAATATACCATTAGACAAACCATATCTTCTTTATCCATTCATCCATAGTCAGACATTTAGGTCACTTCCATATCTTGGCTGCAGTGAATAATGTTACAACGGATATGAGAGTACAGATGTCTCATTGAGATCCCAATTTCATTTCCTTTGGATAAATACCCAGAAGCAGGATTGCTGGATCATATGGTAGCTCTATTTTTAATATTTTGAGAATCCACCATCCTGTTTCCCATAGCGGCTGCAGCAACTTACATTCCCACCGACGGCGCACACCCTCTCTTCTCCACATCCTTCTCCACATCCTCTTATCGCTGGTGTTTTTGGTAACAGCCGTTCTGACCGCCGTGAGGTAACACCTCACTGTGCTTTTGATGTGTGTTTCCCTGGTGATTACCGATGCTGAACACCTTTTAATGTACCTGTTGGAAAACTGCATGTCTTTGGGAAAACGCCTACTCAAACCCTCTACTTATTTTTAAACTGATTTTTTTTCTTCTGCTATTGAACTGTAGGAGTTCTTGGTATATCTTGGATATTAATCCCTTATCAGGTATACGATTTGGAAATCTTTTCATGCTGCTCCGTGGTCTGTCTATTCCTCTCTGACGTTACTCAGTTCAGTTCAGTTCAGTCGCTCAGTCGTGTCAGACCCTTTGCGACCCCATGAACCGCAGCACACCAGGCCTCCCTATCCATCACCAATTCCAGGAGTTCACCCAAACCCATATCCATCGAGTCAGTGATGCCATCTGACGTTACTACTGGGTTATAAAAAATAAAGACAGTGAACTTCAAAAACATGTTCTCATTAGATGCATTATTTATATATCTGAAGACTTTTTCAACGAGGAGAATGCATATCTTAGAAGAAGACATATGACTTCTCACTTGACATCTCCTCTTGACAGACCCACACTACCTCCAAACCATCAGTCTCGATTCCTCAGTCTGACATGGTTCTGGAAAGCACTCTCCATTTCCAAAAAGATGCTGGTTTCATCCTGTTACAAAAACCTGTGAGTTATCCCTGACCTTGCCTCCCCCGTCAAATCTTACCCAACGAGCTCTGCCTGTTCTAGGTTCAAAATGCATCTCGTGTCCATCCCACTTATCCATGATCACTCCCAAGAGCCAGGAGGAGCCCCTTGTGCACCCACATCGCCACAACTGCATCTTCTGGATCATTCCTGAGTGCCAGGAGGAGCCTCTGATGCACCAGTCGCTCATCACCATGTTCGCATCTTCTGTCCACTGTCTGCACCGCAGGTGGACTGACCTCTCCAAAGGGGAATTCAGGTCCTCTTCCTCCCAGAAGAAGTGCTACAGACTTTGTTTCCTCTTCCATTCTGTGACCTCCACTCTGCCCTGTGCCTGAGAGGCTGATCTCTGAGAACTAGGCTAAAGGGCTCTGTTTCATTTGGGGTTCCACTGGGGTTTACCAGTTGGATACTCGAGCACGAGCTGGGAGGACTTTCCCTACTGAATCACTATGAGCCAGCATCACTCCAGGAAAGGCATTGGCACCTGAGGAGACTCCTGGGAACCCATCTTCCCCAAGTTCATGGCTATCAAACCCTCCTTTTCACTTTAGGCTCAGTGGTAACAGCTCCTGGCTGCGCCGGAAAGCTCTGGGGCTTCACCATGCCAGCTCGGCTTCTTTGCAACTTGTCTTGACCTTGTAAAGCCCAGTTTCCTTACGTGCCTCTCAGTTCCCCATCTGAGTATGTCATCTGTTTCCTGCTAGGAGCTTGGCTGATACACTACACTCCACAGTGCACCAGCCACTTCCCAGGGCCCTTGGAGCATGAGCCAAGCTTCTTTCACTGGCAGCCTGCAGGATCGGGCTCTCTCTGCGTCTCCCACCTCACTCAGGAGGCTCCCCTTCCGGGTTCAGTGCCACCTGTCAGTTTCGGTAGCAGCCCCCATCTCAGGTTCCTTTGACATTTTCTCTGTCTAGAAAGTTTTCCCCAAATCCCTGCCCCTCAAAATGGCCACAACCACAACTCTTAGTAAGTCTGGCTTATTTTCAGCCTTTGGGTTACAGCTCCCGTTTTATTTCTTCAAGGAGACTACCACCCACTACCTACTCCTCCAAATCAGACACTTGTCTGTGGCTCCCTGTCCCCCAGAGAGGATTCCTATTACAGCGCCCGGTTTCTCCTCCACAGCGAGAGCTGTCAGTTTTCTTTCGCTTCATGATTTATTTCATGTGCATGGACGGGAGCCCCGCCTCCACTGCAGACGAACAAATGGAAGAGAGGACTCCCGCCCAGGCAGGCAGGGAGCTGGGGGCTGTGACTCTGCGTAACTGCTGAGGCTGGGTGAGAAGACAGACCCCGCAGGCAGGGAGCTGGGGGCTGTGACTCTGCGTAACTGCTGAGGCTGGGTGAGAAGACAGACCCCGCAGGCAGGGAGCTGGGGGCTGTGACTCTGCGTAACTGCTGAGGCTGGGTGAGAAGACAGACCCCGCAGGCAGGGAGCTGGGGGCTGTGACTCTGCGTAACTGCTGAGGCTGGGTGAGAAGACAGACCCCGCAGGCAGGGAGCTGGGGGCTGTGACTCTGCGTAACTGCTGAGGCTGGGTGAGAAGACAGACCCCGCAGGCAGGGAGCTGGGGGCTGTGACTCTGCGTAACTGCTGAGGCTGGGTGAGAAGACAGACCCCGCAGGCAGGGAGCTGGGGGCTGTGACTCTGCGTAACTGCTGAGGCTGGGTGAGAAGACAGACCCCGCAGGCAGGGAGCTGGGAGCTGTGACTCTGCGTAACTGCTGAGGCTGGGTGAGAAGACAGACCCCGCAGGCAGGGAGCTGGGAGCTGTGACTCTGCGTAACTGCTGAGGCTGGGTGAGAAGACAGACCCCGCAGGCAGGGAGCTGGGGGCTGTGACTCTGCGTAACTGCTGAGGCTGAGTGAGAAGACAGACCCCGCAGGCAGGGAGCTGGGAGCTGTGACTCTGCGTAACTGCTGAGGCTGAGTGAGAAGACAGACCCCGGGAGCTGAGATACAAGGAGAGCGTCTACCCCTTCCCAGGCTCTTCTCCACAGGCCTCCACCAAGTGCTCCTGGAAAAGACAAAAGCACAAGGTGGAAGGCTGGGAGAAGCATCCTTTGAAGGTCCATGCTTAGAAGAAGAGAATGGCCCTCACTGCAGAAAAGGGCACAAAGCCCAGCCCAGCCCTCCTCCCCCTGAGATCCAAAGTCTCGAGCTTCTGAGAAAAGGCAGCAAACCGTGCCATCCTCAGAGCACAAGGGAGATCCACTGCACCGGGAGGAGAGTGCATATGGTTTTTAAGAAAGGTCCTGTATCCCTGGGAGGTGGGGCAAGCAACCATCTGAGTCCAGATGGGAAGAACTGTCCTCACGCTGGGGAGGCACAGGACCACTGAGAAACCCCATCCCTGATAGCCACGGACGCAGAGCTCACCTAATCCTGACGCAGCAGAGAACTCCATCTTCTGATCCCCATTATCAGGTGTGTAAGACCGAGTAATAAGTAAGACAAGGACACCACTTGGGGAGATGCAGAAAGGGAAAGAGAGACCCTCTCTGGGAGACAGGGCACGAGGGAAAGATACAAAGCTGAGGATGGAGCAAGAACATTGGGAAAAAAAAATCAGAACACACACTAAGGTCAAGGTCAAGGTCAAGATCTAGAAATCAGTGGTATGTAGTGAAACTGCAAGTCAAAACCAAAACCCGCACAGCTCCTGACAAGCCCAACTCAACCGTCCACCCTGTTGGTCGTGCTGAAGGAGAGGCATGCCCATCTCTAAGCATAAATTCTATCTCAGTCTCTACTTATAAAGTTCATCATTCAATCAAAAAGTAGAGCTATACAAACAAAATGCAAGAGAAAATGCACCAAGATACAAAGCAAACTAGAAATCCAGATACACAGATGACCCAGAAAGGGAACTGAAAAACATTTGTGCTTATGCTCAATCACGCAGTCTTGTCTGACTCTTTACGACCTGATGGACCACTCCCCACCAAGCTTCTCTGTCCATGATACTGTCCAGGCAATACTGGAGTGGGTTGCCATTTCCTTCTGCAGGGGATCTTCCCTATCCAGGGATCGAATCTGGGTCTCCTGCATGGCAGGCAGATGCTTTATCACTGAGCCACCAGGGAAGCCCCAAAATACGCGTAACTAATACATTAAGTACTCCAGTGGAGAAAGTAAACAACATGCATGGCATGTAGAGAATTTCTTAAGGAAGAAGAAAATGGAAATGCTAGAAATAAAAATATGAAAGCTCAGATGAAGGAAGACAGATTCATCAGCAGAATCAGCAAAGATTAGGCAGCAATCTGTAAAGTTGAACCTGGTTTGATAGAAATGAACCAAAAGTGAACAAAAAGAGAGGCGAAAAAAAAAGAAAAGTGCACCCCAACATCATTATATTACTATATTACATATAATATACACATATATATTATATATGCTATTTCAGGAGTGGAATAACAGCAAACAGCCTCTAAAATACATGTGAGCAGAATCCTCAGAGAGAAGATGGGCACAGAAGAAACCTCAGATGAGAATGTTTTCAGAGATAATGAAATATACCAAACAACAGATCCAAGGACCTCAGGATGGCTGCAAAAAAAAAAAAAAAATCCAGACACATTATTTTCAAACTGCTGAAATCTAAAAACAAAGATATAATCCTGAAAGCATTCAGGCAAAGTGAAAACATCACATAAAGAGGAGTAGACTGAAGAATTACAACCAACTCTTCATTAGAAACTATGCAAGATAAAAAACAATAGGTTGTCATCTTCAAATTATCCACAGGAACAAAAAAGGCAAACCAGCAATTATTAATATATCCAGAAAAAATGTCTCTCAAAATGAGGAAAAAATGAAGACAGTTTTTCTTCAGACAAATGAGAACTTAGAGGATTCATTATAGCAGGGCTATACTATAGAAATTTGGGGTTTACACAAACAAATGAAAATCTCCAGGAATGATGAAAATGATGCTAGATGTAAAATAATTTTCCTTTGTTAAAAATCACTCTAAAATACAATTTATTTTATCAAGGATAAACTGTGCCTTTGAAACATATGGAAAAATAAGATAAAGTGATAGCACAAAAAATGGGAGTGAGTTATACAGTTACAGGTACCCTCACAACTTGTGGGGCTTCCCACATAGGTCAGTTGGTAAAGAATCTGCCTGCAGAACAGGAGAGACCAATTCTATTCCTGGGTTGGGAAGATCCCCGGGAGAAAGGATAGGCTATCCACTCCAGTATTCTTGGGCTTCCCTTGTGGCCAGCTGGTAAGCAATCCGCCTGCAATGTGGGAGACCTGGGTTTGATCCTTGGGTTGGGAAGATGCCCTGGAGAAGGGAAAGGCTACCCACTCCAGTGTTCTGGCCTGGAGAATTCTGTGGACTGCATAGTCCATGGGGTCGCAAAGAGTCAGATATGACTGAGGGACTTTCACACAACTTGTGAAGTCAAATAATATTATTTGAAAGTTGACTGTATTAAGGGTGTCCAGTAAAATATTTAAGAGGCATAAGTAATAAGCCAATGTCAGAGAGAAAAACAGAAGCATAAAAAGTACTCCAGCAAAAAGCAGACAGATAGATTTAAAATTACAAAAGAACAGATGGAACAAATAGAAAATGGCTAACAAAACAGTAGACCTTAATCCAACCTTATCTATAATCACATCAAAGATAAACACATAAACACACCAATTAAAAGACAGACATGGGCATCTCAGATAAAAAAGTAATACCTAACATGTTCTGTCTATAAGAAGCCCAATTTAAACATAAAGACGAAGATAGACTAAAAGAAAAAAAGGAAAAAGATATACCATATGACTCTAGCTGAAATAAGCTACAGTGGCTATATTTTATCAGGCAAAGAATACTTTGGAATAAACTTCAGAATAAGGAATATTACCAAGAATAAAGAAAGACATTACGTAACGGTAATGGGGTGAATTTATAAAGAAGGCGTAAAAAACTGAAATGTAATGATTTATTTAACCATAAGCTTTCTGAGTGATTACAGAGAAAGATGCACAATTGTCTAAAGGAGTTTTTAATTTAATGGGATATAAAAATAAAACTGTTCTTTTGGAAATGCAACATACTTTTGTTAGAAAGACCCCCTAAATGATTTTTTTTATTTCCCAGTGGAAACAAAACTCAATTTTTAGGAAACATTGTCGAATCACAGAATTCTTTCCTGAGAGCAGAAATCTGAAGATTCAAGGCTGCAAAAAAACTCATATCACCAGTGTTTTGAAGGCAAATTAGCAGATGCTTCACGTGCACACAAGATGGCTTTGACAGTCATGGCGACGCGATGACCCTTCTCCATGGCAAATGACGATGTGGGTGACAGCAGAAGTGTCCTGGACATGCAGAGCTTCTCAGGTGCAAATCGTGAGGCAGGGAGGGTGACTGACCACATGTGGAGAAGAGGGAACTAAGACAAAATACAGGTTGGCTGACCCCTCAGGGGTTATTTGGACCCAAGAGTTCTCCTTCTCTGGAACTTACAAACCTGTGTGTTGCTGTTTTGTCCTCTTTTGAGGGGTAACATGGCTCAGTGGTTAAAACAACAAGGTCAAAGCCAGTATTTGGGTTAGCAGCCTAGTTCTACCCTAACTAGTGGCCTACAGACAACTGAAGCTCTCTCTGCCCAAGGGTCCTCACTCACATCCAAACCAGTGCCTGCCCCACGGATGGCTGTGGGAACCAGGCAGTCAAGATGCTCAGCTGGCTGGACCTGTCATTATTACTTCCTGTTCCAGAAACATGGGTGGCCCCAATTGAACCCCAAATGATGTCGTCTATCATGTACATCTTTCTCAAGGAAACACAATTAAGAGAAACTCCATCAGCCTCCTTAACTGATGGGCTCTAGCAGCCAGTCAGTGGCTTTCTCCAACTTTGGTGCTTCCCCTGGGCATCCAGAGGTCATAGGGCACAGTGGGGAGGGGCACAGTCACCCGCAGGCCAGGGCTGAAACACAGGCTCTGTTACACACCGGCTGGATGACCTCAGAAGTCATTCAACGCAGCACGCCTCAGTGTCAGCTGTAATGTGTCACCTGTAAGACCTTGATGATGAGGGCCTCACCCTTCTCAATAGAACCGTGGCACTGAATGAACAGCTACCATATGTAAGGGGTTCAGGATGCTGGGTGGCGTGTAGGAAATGCTCCATCGACACTAGCTGTCTGGATGGGCCTGGAGACTGTCATGCAGAGTGGAGTAAGTCAGAAAGAGAAAAGCAAATCTAGCAGGGTAACAGATCTGTGCGGAATCTAGAAAGATGGTGCAGGTGAGCTTATCTGCGAAGCAGAAATAGAGACACAGATGAAGAGGACAAACATATGGACACCAAACGGGGCAAGCGGGTGTGAGATGAACTGGAAGATTGGGATTGGCATATATGCACTGTTGATACTATGTATACTCTGTATAGGGCTTCCCTGGGAGCTCAGCTGGTAAAGAACCCACCTGCAGTGCCAGGAGACTCCAGTTCAATTCCTGGGTGAGGAAGATCCCCTGGAGAAAGGATAGCCTACCCACCCCAGTATTCTTGGGCTTCCCTGGTGACTCAGAAGGTAAAGAATCCACCTGCAATGTGGGAGACGTTCGCTGGTTTGATCCCTGGGTTGGGAAGATCCCCTGGACGGGGGCCTGGAAACCCACTCCAGTATGCTTGCCTTGAGAATCCCCATGGACAGAGAGGCTGGTGGGCTACAGTCCATGGGGTCACAAAAAGTCAGACACGACTGAGTGACTAAACACAGCAAATCCTATGTATAAAACTAAGGAGAACCTATTGTGTACTGCAGAGAACTCTACTCAATGCTCTGTGGTGACCTAAATGGAAAGGAAATCCAAGGAAGAGAGGATATATGTAAATGTACAGCTGATTCAGTTGCTGTATAGCAGAAATTAACACTACATTAAACAGCAACAATACTCTGATTAAAAAAAAAAAGGATATTAGTTGTTAAGCACAAACAAGTCTAGGACTATACTAAAATAAAAATTAAAACAATCTTGTATTGGTCACTGCCTGAGGTTACATCTGAAGGAAAACCTGGAGGTATATCTTGATGACTTTACTCAAAAAGTAAAATAAAATCAGGGTGAAGTGAATAACGTAGTCACAGATACTCACCTATAAAATATTTCTAATAATGAACTAAGAATGAAGAATTTCATCTCAAAAGGTTTTCCTTTATTCATTGTACATAATAAGGGTTCTAGTTCTCACAGGAGGAAAGGCTATTTTTAAAAAGGCAGGCTCTCATTTAGCTGGGGTGATTCACAAGTCTATAAAATAGATTTTTATTTGCTAGGATCTTCTCCAATGAGGTACAATAAACATGAGGCACAAAAGATGTAGACGTAACACCCTCTCTTCAAGGAAAGTCCTTGGGAGAGGGGCCGTCTGTCCCACCCAACGGCTCTCCGAAGTTAGCCAAGTCCATCACACAGGTTTCAAGCTAAGAGGACGAGGACTTTTCTAAAATGATTTAGAATTGGTATATTCCATATCGATCTACATCCACACATCTGTAAAATTTCATTAAGCTGTTAAACTGTCATCCTAACATTCATGCACTTTGCTCATGTAAGATGCTCCTCAAAAAAGAGAAAAATACATTAATAAAGAAAGAACCAGTGTAGATTCCATACGAATAACCACAGGTGTCTCATTGACTTTTTCCTACATATAGTTTTGATCATATCTGCAGCACCTCTACCCTGGACTGGCTATGCACTGACGGTTAGACAGGGAAACAGCCAGAAAAAGGGAAGCTGACAGCCCAGAGAAGGTGACTTTCTTTGGACAAGAAAGTAGTCGGATTCTGACTCTGATCTCACATGGAGCTTACTGGACTTGAAGAAGCATCCATGCGACCTGTGGGGGCAAAGACCCAAGAGGAAGGACAGGCCATTGTCCTTGCCTGAGTGACACTGTGTAAGATGAAAGCTCTCCAAAGGAAGGTACCTTCTGGAAGAAAAAGTAGAGATTCAATTTGGGGGTATTTCTGGGACAGAAGGGAGGTCCAGGATGTTAGCTCTAATTGGTGTTGTCAACTCAACATTCCACCAACTCACGCTCAACAAGTCCGCTTCATACCATGTACTGTCAGCACTGAGATGGAAATGTACAACCAGAGACTTCAATGATGTCACATCCGGTGGGACAGCCGGCCCCTCTCCCCAACTCCCAGCCTTCTCCCTGCTGAAGGGAGCTGACCTGACCTGTTCCAGTTACTACTGCTGCTTAACCACCACTGCTGGAATTCAGCCCTGAATTCCAAACAGCAGTGTCATCTTTCAGCTCAGTTTTATGGGTGAGGAATTTGGGCAGGGATCAGCTGGCAGGTTCTTTTGCTCCATGCGGCATGGCTGGACGTCAGGTGACAACACTCAAATGGATATTGGATGGGTACAGAGGGTCCAAGCCAGCTTCTCGCATATTTGACACCTGACAGGGTTGGCAGGAAGGAGGGACCGTAGACCAGACTGCCTACACGTGGCCCTTCAGTAGGGTGGTCTCAGGCCAGTCAGACCATTGACACAACAGCTCATGGCTCCCAGAGAGAAAGTTCTAAAGAACAAAGGAAGTTGCATCTCTGCTGGGATCCAGCCTCAGCCCTCAAATAGCTTACATTACATAGTGGGGAAGACAGACCAGGAAAAAAAAAAGTGCATAGGGTGTTTTCAGATATTAATCAGTAGCATACAGAAAAATAAAATCAGGGGACAGGTTATAGAATAAATTTCCTAAGTGTTAGTTGCTCAGTCATGTCTGATTCTGTGACCCCACGAACTGCAAGCCTGCCAGGCTCCTCTGTCCATGGAATTCTCCAGGCAAGAATATTGGCATGGTTTGCCATTTCCTCCTCCAGGGTATAAACCTCCTAAAAAATACTCTAAACAACTGTCATTTTTCTACCCCAAATTTCCAAAGGCTTTTCCGTATCTACTCAAAGAAATTAAAATTATTTTTGATGTCCTCTAGGACACCAAAATATAAGTCAAACCAAAGAATTCAGGACCCTGCCTCATGCTCACTAAGGCTGCTCTTCTTCGTAGCTTTGCCACTGCTGTTACTTCCTCCACCACGTGCCCTTCCTTCTTGTGACCCTGTCCTGCCTTGGAAGCACCGTCTCCCTGAAACAGTCTTAGTCCCACAACCTCATACAATTCCTTCCTCCTTTGGATTTCTTTGTGGGGGAGACAGTCAGGTAAAGAATGTTCCTTTATCTACTATGCTAAATGAAACAGACACAGCTCACTCCTTTCCCAGGCCACGTCTCATTTCTGTGCGTCTATCTGCCTGTGCTCCCACGTCATTCAATGATGGATGGGGTGTCAGGACGGCTTCAAGTTGCAATGCCTGAGCTCTGGAATGGACCCTGTTACAGCTCCAGGTCTATATATAGATCCCACCAACAAAGGTCTCTGTGTCCTTGGGAACATTACACAACTTCTTTGGGTCATACTTCCCTCAACAGCAAAGTGGGAGGCTTGGTCATAACCAGTTCAAAGGGCAAAGCCACCCAGAATGGGGCTCACCCCAGCATACGCAACATGGAAGGATTGCTCTCTTCACTGTCTTCATCACAAAGCTGTGGATATTGAATGCTGCTGCTGCTGCTGCTAAGTCGCTTCAGTCATGTCCAACTCTGTGAATAAATCCTTGCAAAACTGAGGCCCAGTGCTGGAAAGAATGTGATGATAGGACCACAAAGGAACTGGGCAGTCATACAGTGGAGAAAAACCACCCGGTGCCATGGGGTGGGTATAAATGTATGTACCGTGAAAGTGAAAGTCGCTCAGTCGTGTCCAACTCCTTGTGACCCCGTGGACTATACAGTCCATGGAATTCTCCAGGCCAGAATACTGCAATGGGTAGCCTTTCCCTTCTCCAGGGGAATCTTCCCAACCCAGGGATCAAACCCAGGTCTCCTGCATTGTGGGTGGATTCCTTAACAGCTGAGCCACAGGGAAGTCCAAGGATACTGGAGTGGGTAGCCTATCCCTTCTCCAGCAGATCTTCCCAACCCAGGAACTGAATCAGGGTCTCCTGCATTGCAGGCAGATTCCTTACCAACTCAGGGAAGCCATAAGTACTGTACTTTGTCTCAAAAGTCAACTTCACAAGCATGTTTATTCACACAATTTGTGATTTAAACCATCTTTTTATTGACTCTAAGGGACACAGAAGCCAATTCAAAGGAAAGTTGAATTAGATCTCAAATTCATGGACCTCATCTGGGTATCACAAAGCCATCTGCTGTGTTCCCCTCCGACACTTCTCTGAATCCATCCTGTCTGCTCCCAGATTCACTGCATGCTGCTGGGCAGGTCCCCACCTGTTCGTTAGCCCCTCCATCACCCGGACCACCTGCAACAGCCTCTCGGCTGGCACCGCTCTGCCAGTGCAAAGAGCCACGGGTACCAAAAACGTAAATGTCTATCTACTAATCCAACCTCCATGCAGGATGACACAGAGAATCCCACTTAATAGAAAATCACTATTTACACCATGAGTGCCCGACTGACGCTGAAAAGAACTAAAATGAAGCAAAGCAAATATACTAGATATAATCTCACCAATTTGATGATTCAAAAGCCACTTTCAGGTTTTTAGGTATTTTCAGTTAAGAATTGCCACCACTTACTATTACAGTTTTAAACTATCACTAATAAAATGTCAAATAATTTTATTCTCTTGTAGCTACATTTGACAATCTGACTTTTTTTTTTAAGAAAGAGAGAAAATATTTCCTAGGAGAGATAGGAAGTGTCAAATACATTAGTTATTAACTTCAATAGGTGTGAATAAAACAGCAATATTGGGCATGCCATCGAATCAAGAAATTAAAACTTGGCGACTGAAGTACTAGTATCAATCAGTAGCTGAAAAACACAATTTGGGGACTGACATGTTTGTTACTTTCATCTGCCAGTATTTTTTAAACATTTTCATTAATTAGCCTGAGAGATTTATGACTCTCTTCCAAGTGTTATTCAACTGCTACTTGAAAATAATAAGGTTAGGCAGTGTTTGGGTCCTTATGCCGTTGTTAATTAAAACACATTAAGCTTAATCGAATACTCGGGCCTCATTTTGTAGACAATCCTGCTGATCCATCTATTCATCAGCTTGCTCTATTAAAGGAGAAACAGCTCATGTCAACAAACTGCCATCAAAATATGCCCACGCCATAAACCAACTGACAGGAAAAGCATCTTTACCAAAACCATCCATCCCTTCCTCTCATTAATAGTTCAAATCATACACAAGAAACCCCCCTTGTCTTTCAGCGCATTTCCTTCTCTGGGGGATCCTGACAAAGCTTCAAATGTTCAAGAATGATGATTTCTGTGAAAAGAAGTTAAAGTATGAGATCTGAACAGAAATCATTTCTGTTATTAGCAATCAATTAAAGTTTCAAATGTGAATTTCAAAATAATAGTGAAACAGTTTTTAGACTGCCTGGGCAGCATGACCAACATTCTATATCATATCAATAAATCCACAACAAAGATGCCTGTAAGCATTTACCTAGTAAATCCCACTCCAAAACTGGGAGGACGTTTTTTTTTATATATTTTGGAAAAATGTTCAGTTTTCCCATAAAGAGCCACACACAAAGGAATAACTCAACTAAAAGTTCCAAGTCTTTAGAAAAACATGGTTTGATTAGCTTGGAAGCTACATCTAATTCTGAGATGCGCCAAAGGCACATATGTGGAAACATAATCAGAGCTTTGAGGCAGTTTACAAAATAAATAAAAGCTACAGGAAGGCAAAATATTACCCTGAATTATTATGCTACTAAGAATGTAACTAAAAGGTTGTACATTCTTAGTACAATGCACAATATTCCTAAAAACACTCAGAACATTCTCTAAGACAAATTGGGTGATGTGCATTTAGACAGAGCTTGCTGCATGCCCCCAGGATCAAGCCTTAAATTTCTAGCAAAGGTAAAAGAATCTCAATTCTTTGCTAACCCAACCCAAAGACTATATTATCCACTTCCCTTCCAGGTAAGTGCGATCATCTACCCAATGAGAGGCGGGTAGAAGTGTCATAAGGTCTCTCCGAGAAAGCATCCTTCCCACCCCAGGTTTATTGAGATATGGTAAATGTGCTCAGTCATGTCTGACTCTTTGTGACGTCAGGGACTGTATATAGCCCACTAGGCTCTTCTGTCCATGGGATTCTCCAACCAAGAATACTGGAGTGGGTTGACTTTCCTTCTCCAAGGGATCTTCTTGACCCAGGGATCGAACCCAAGTCTCCCAAGTCTCCTGAATTAGCAGGTGGATTCTTTACCACTGACACCTGGGAAGCTCTTATTGAGGTGTAAATGATACATAAAATTGAAAGATACTCAGAGGTACATCATGGTGGTTTTAGAAAGATTATTTTTCATTGTGGTGATTTGACACATGTGTATGTTGTAAAAGGATTCCCCAAATCTAATTATCACTTCCATCTCCTCACATATTTTTTTTTGAGAACATTTAAGCTCTACTTTTTAGCAAATTTCAATTATACAATACAGAGTCATCAGCCATAGTCAGCATGTTTTACTTTGGATCCTCAGACCTCGTTCATTTTACAGCTGAAAGTTTATACCCTTTCACCAACCTCTCCCTATCTCCTGCACCCCCTCACCCCCTGACCACCACTTTTCTACTCTTAAGATGTTGACTTTTTAAAAATTCCACATGTAAGTGATACCAATGCAGTACTTCTCTTTCTCTGCCTGGCTTATCTCACTTAGCATAACGCGCTCGAGGTCCGTCCATGTTGCAGACGCAAGGGTTTCCTCCTTCTTCATAGCTGATAATCTCTATGTGTGTTTAGAAAAATCATATTGTCTTTACCCATTCGTCTATCAACATACATTTAGGTCGCCTTTGTATTTTAAACTGAAACTGAAGTCGCTCAATCCTATCAGACTCTTTGCGACCCCATGGACTGTAGCCCACCAGGCTCCTCTGTCCATGGGATTCTCCAGGTAAGAATACTGGAGTGGGTTGCTATTCCCTTCTCCAGGGAAATCTTCCCGACCCAGGGATTGAACCTGGGTCTGCTGCATTGCAGGCAGATTCTTTACTATCTGATCTACCAAGGAAGCCCCTGTGATGTACATAGAGGTGCATTATCTTTTCAAATCAGTGTTTGTTTTCTTCAAGTAAACATCCAGAAGTAGAATTGCTGAATTGTATGGTCATTCTATTTTAATTTTCTGAGGGACCTCCATACTGATTCCCATACTATGTGTACTAAGTCATATTCCCACCAACAGTGTACGAGCATTCCCTTCTGCCCACATCTTGCCAATACTTGACATCTTCTGTCTTTCTGATAGTAACCATTCTAACAGGTGTGAAGAGATATCACACTGTAGCCTGGACGTGCATTTCTTTGACAATTAGTGATGCTGAGCACCATTTCATGTACCTGTTGGCCACTGTCTGTCTTCTTTGAAACAAATGTCTATTCAGACTATCCACTCATTTCCAACAGGGCTGTCTTGTTTTGTTTCCTTTTCTGTTGAGTTGTACGAATTTTTTAAAAATATATTTTTAATATTAACTCCTTATCACCCAGTAAGACTCTATGCAAAGAGTCTTCCTATTAGCCTGGGATGCACCACGGTGGCCTGAGGTGGAGCTGTGGCCTTGGAGCATGCTGGGAACAGGAAGCAGTTTTCGGCAAGGAGTGAAGTCTCTGCAGGGTCCTAAAGCCTACTCTCCAGTTCTGGATTCCTAACTTGGGACTTCTCTGTAGTGTGACAGAGACAATATTTCCTGCTGTATAAACATCTGTGGTTTGAGACCGTTTCTCCTCTTTAAATGTAGTGGAACCTAACTTTAAATGATGGTGGTGATGCATGAAGAAAAAACTGAAAATGTTTATTGCCTTTGTAGATCCCAACCATCATCATACCCAACTCCCTCCTTCAAGCTGGTGTCTCCTCCTTGCCCTCTTCTAAAGAAAAAGAGACAGGGAACATTATAATAAGCACTAAGTAATCCCATAAGAAATACAAGCTTGTGTGTAGAATGTCTACAGGAACAACAACAATTTAACCTGAGTCAGAATAAGACATTTAAGGTACATGGAGGGAAAAAATCAACCCCAAGTGAACCTGAACTTAGGTTGTCATTCTTGACATCTTCATTTTGAAGACACTCTTAAGAAACAAGCGAATCATTATTACGAATCAAAGAGTATGCACCTAGTACTCTTGCCTGGAAAATCCCATGGGTGGAGGAGCCTGGTGGGCTGCAGTCCATGGGGTCCCTAAGAGTCAGACACGACTCAGCGACTTCCCTTTCACTTTTCACTTTCATGCATTGGAGAAGGAAATGGCAACCCACTCCAGTGTTCTTGCCCGGAGAATTCCAGGGATGGGGGAGCCTGGTGGGCTGCTGTCTATGGGGTCGCACAGAGTCGGACACGACTGAAGAGACTTAGCAGCAGCAGCACGACATTATTAAGTATAAATCTGCAAGATTATAACTCGAGTTCTAATTTTGATAATGCTGAATATTTATATTTAAATCCAAAAGGCAAACAAAACATTTATAATTTTATGGTTAATATACTTTATATTTCAAAATAAAAGGACCAAGTAAATGTTTCCAACCTTCTTAGTGTTATAGGCAAAGGGTCCTTGCTTATCAACTGTGCTAACTATACTTTTCAAAGATAAGCTCTCTAGGTGGAACGGAAGTATACCTTCATTTCTGCAAAGAAAAATTACCTCTTAAATTGCTACAGATAGTGCATTCAAATGATTTCCCTTGTTAATGCTGCTGCTACTGCTAAGTCGATTCAGTCGTGTCCAACTCTCAACACGAGTTGGTGATTGACAGGGAGGCCTGGCGTGCTGCAGTCCAGGGGTTCCCAATGAGTCGGACACGACTGAGCGACTGAACTGAAGATAAACCAATACTAGCCAGCCCACAGTCTGAGTGAGGAACATACCAATTTAAGCTTCAAACTCAGTCCATCCCTCCTCATCCTCCCACTTGGCAAGTCTGTTCTCTACAACTGTGAGCCACTTTATATTTCGTAAATAAGTTCCTTTGGGTCATATTTTAGATTTCCATAAAAGTGATATAGTATGACATTTGTCTTTCTCTGCATTGTGTTAGTCACGCAGTTGTGCCTGACTCTTTGAGACCGCATGGACTGTAGCCCACCAGGCTCCTTTATCTGTGGGATTCTCCAGGCAAGAATACTGGAGTGGACTGCTGTTTCCTTCTCCAGGGGATCTTCCCAACCCAGAGATCGAACCCAGGTCTCCTGCATTGCAAGCAGATTCTTTACCATCTGAGCCACCTATCTGTATAACTTCACTAAGTATGATCATCTCTAGTTCCATCAGAAACATTCTTTATGATTTAAGCCATTGAGCTTGGGGTGATTTGTTTCTCAGCATCCTTGTGGCCACGATGACTGATCAAGACTCAAAGCTATTTGGTCAATCTCTGGAGTGACTGTTCTGTTCCACCCAAGCCAGCATCACAGTGGTCCTGCCCTTCTTCAGCAATGATGGCATAAGTCTAATTTCTTCAGAGTGAATACTTCCCTCCTAGCTACTGCAAAATCAATCCCACCTGACTCTTTCTTTGCTTGGTGTACCAGCAAGTCTTAGATAAAAGTCTGTGCTATATTATCTAGCCTTCTGTGATTGTTTTACTATTGTCTGATAATGCAATTATACTCCTTGGGCAGTATCAAGCTCCCTGAAGGCACAGCCTTTTTCTTATATTTCTTTTCAGTTCAGTTCAGTCTCTCAGTCATGTCCAACTCTCTGAGACCCCATGGACTGCAGCACACTGGGCTCCCTGTCCATTATCAACTCCCAGAGTTTGCTCAAACTCATGGCCATCGAGTCAGTGATGCCATCCAACCATCTCATCCTCTGTCATCCCCTTCTCCTCCTGCCCTCAATCTTTCCCATCATCAGGGTCTTTTTCAATGAGTCAGTTCTTCACATCAGGTGGCCAAAGTATTGGAGCTTCAGCATCAGTCCTTCCAATGAGTATACAGGATTGATTTCCTTTAGTATTCACTGGTTTGATCTCCTTGCAGCTCGAGGGACTCTCAAGAGTCTTCTCCAGCACCACAGTTCAAAAGCATCAGTTCTTCAGTACTCAGCTTTCTTATATACTGGGCTGGAAAATTAAAACTTGTGATCCAGAGGGCAAAAGCTTCAAGCAGAATGAATGCCAGGGAATATGTGCCTTATTTTTTTTCTAAACATGTGGGGGAAAAACAATAAAAGGGTATCTCTAAAAATATAAATTATGTGTTAGGAATATATCTGATCCAATTCTTCCACATCAGCAAATTATCTGAAAATGCAAGTAAATATTTCTTCCTCATTACATAATACTACTGTATGTAACAGTTTATTACCACCATTAATAATTCAAAGTCTAAGATGAAATATTCAAAACCACTATGCTTATTATAAATAAGATTAAAGACCAATTCTTTTCTTGGTCCAAAGTTCATTAATCAGAAACATACTCCTTTCTTTCCTGCTCTTTCTCTAGTCTTAACTGATCATAAACACTCTGATAACTTAAGCAGCAGCAAAACAGTACCAGAGTACTCCACAGTATTGAAGTCTCTCTATGACCATAATTACTGTCACCAGAGCATTGCTGAAAACATGATCAGCTGTGTGTGGAAACTAGAAACTTCCTCCACGTCATCTCTTAGAAGGATACACTCTAGACATCACATAGGGTTGAAAGTGAGGATGCTAGTTTTGAAATAAAATACTTTGACTGGCTTTTACTCAGCTTGTTTTATTTATTTTTATTTAATCAACTGCTGAGGTTCATTTGTGGAAAAGGAAATGGTAACCCACTCCAGGATTCTTGCCTAGAGAATCTTGTGGACGGAGGAGCCTGGTGGGCTGCTGTCCATGGGGTCGCAGAGTCGGACACGACGGAAGCGACTTAGCATGCCTGCATGCATTGGAGAAGGAAATGGCAACCCACTCCAGTATTTTTGCCTGGAGAATCCCAGGGACAGAGGAGCCTGGTGGGCTGCCATATATAGGGTCGCACAGAGTCAGACATGACTGAAGCGAATCACCTACGGCAGCAGCAGGTTCATTTGGCTTTTGCAAACACGGTCTTCTCGTTGGTATAGTGCTGACTCAGGGACTATGAACACACCGCACTCCCTTTCATCAGTTGGGCCATACTTCTCAGCGTCAGAGAGAAATTACAAAGCTTTCTGCAGGAGTGAACTACAGAACGGAGGGACGGAATTCCTTAGCCAATAAGTAGCTATCATGGAACCTGGGCCCCTGCGCTGGTGATGGACTATCTGCCCATTGTCATCCCTTGCCTGATCTTCTCTCCTTGAGGGTTTGACTTTGCATCCCTTCCCGTGAAGAACTGAAGTCCTTCCCTCGGCCCCTTGAAGCTGGGCCGACCTGGAGTCTTGGGGAGGTCAGGAGGAAATGCAGAAGGGAGGGCTGGGTCAAGCCTGGCTGTTTCCTCGGGATCCTGTGAACGTGCCTGGAGCAGCCTTGGCAGAAGGATGGGCATGAAGGGGACAGACAAGGCTCCACAGGTGAGGGCATCCCCAACCATCCAGCCTGCAGCGGACCACAGACACACGAGGGAACAAAGCCAAGACCGGAAGAACCGCCCAGATGAACCCACGGGGTTGTCGTAAGCCACTGGATTCTGGGGTGGTTTGTCTACCAAAGCTTTACTGATATATGGGGTCTTCATCCAAAACCTGAGTCTATTTCGTAACATCCTGAAGCATGGGTGCAGAAGATGAGGAAGGTGAAATTCAAGTGGGAATATTTGGTGAAAAAAACGACTCTGTGGCAGCCACGGAATCAGCTGGAGAGACTGTTAGCCACAGGCTGCTGGGAGCTCGCCTAGGGTTTCTGATCCAGGTGTTCTGGGCGGGGCCCGACAGTCTACATTTCTGGCGGGCTCCCAGCTTTCACTAAGGTTATTGGCATGGGTACCATGCCACCTGATGCGAAGAAACGACTCATTGGAAAAGACTCCAATGCTGGGAAAGACTGAGGGCAGGAAGAGAAGGGGGTGACAGAGGATGAGACGGACATGACAGAGGATGAGACGGTTGGCTGGCATCACTGACTCAGTGAACTTGAGTTTGAGCAAGTTCCGGGAGATGGTGAAGGAAGGGAAGCCTGGTGCGCTGCAGTCCATGGGGTCACAGAGAGTCGGGGATGACTTAGGGATGAACAACCACCACCACCACACACAGAGATCCTTCTTCTACATGACCAAATGTATTGCAAAGAAAAGATTCCCTTAGAGAATATACATCTCACTAAATGAACCGAATAAACGCACCTCTTTAAAAATCCAATTCAACAGGGAGTCCAATCAGATTTCAACATAAAGAAAAGGAATTATATTTACTATTCAGTCATGTTGGACAAAAATCAGCTAGGGCCACCAACACTTCATGAATTACCCCCAATGCAACAACTTATGGCTGTATTTAAAACTAAGGTTTTTTTTTCTTTTAAATGTAAATAATATGAATCACATTTTATGTTACAGCAGGGATAAAGTGTTTCTGTATAAAATTAATATTTAAAATATAAAAATCACAGCAAGCAGAGAATTTATTTCTTTGAGCCTGTTCATGATAATATTTCAGATATTATTCACATTGCTGATGCCACACATGGTTTATGGAGTGTACACGCTTCCACTTCAGATGTCTTACTTCGGTAAGTCAAACATATCTGCATTCTCTGAAGCTCTGAGAATTATTGACAGAAATTCCTGACTTTTCAGGCACATTAAACTATTTCTATCCAGTCTTCTTCAATCTCTGCATTTGAAAGATCATTAGTGTACACCGAATTCCTAAAACACACACAACTCTTCAAGGAAAATTCATTTTGTTCTATCAAAGACACAACTTATAATTTAGAAAACTGACTTACTTAAAAATAAACATTTTTTGGCTCTGTTTTCATTTCAAATTAACAATTAATATAACGTAAGGCAAGGTTTGGAGAAGGCAATGGCACTCCACTCCAGTGCTCTTGCCTGGAAAATCCCATGGACGAGGAGCCTGGTGGGCCGCAGTCCATGGGGTCGCTAAGAGTCGGACACAACTGAGCGACTTCACTTTCACTTTTCACTTTCATGCATTGGAGAAGGAAATGGCAACCCATTCCAGTGTTCTTGCCTGGAGAATCCCAGGGACAGGGGAGCATGGTGGGCTGCCGTCTATGGGGTCGCACAGAGTCGGACACGACTGAAGTGACTTAGCAGCAGCAGTAGCAGCAAGGCAAGGTTGTCTTTTCATTTCTCTTGTTTTCCACTTTTTTAAAATGTTTTTATTTTTACACAGTTTTTTTTTTTTAATTTTATTTTATTTTTAAACTTTACATAATTGTATTAGTTTTGCCAAATATCAAAATGAATCTGAAGATTACTTTCCAACTACTAGAAAACATCAGCTATATTCCCCACATTGTATAGTCCATCCCAGTGGTGCGTGCCTTCCACACCCCCACCCCAGGTGGTCTTTCTCCCAGCCCACTGGAACCACTAGTTTGTGCTCTAGGGGTTTGTTCTCTGGTTCTTCTGTGTTACATTCACTAGCGTGTTGTAGTGAATACAGTTTGTTTTAGATTCCACATGTAAACAGTATCACACAATGTTTATCTTTCTCTGTCTGACTTACTCCACTTAATACAATGCCCTCCAAATCCTTCTATGTTGCTGCAAATGGCAAAATGCCATCCTTTTTTACTGCTGAGTAGTATTCCATTGTATATCTATAACACATCTTCTTTATTGAAGGCACCTTTAAACCTCATTATTACATACACACTATCAACACATCTAAAGAATAAATTCAAAGCAAATGCTGTGTTTGTATAATGGGATTCCTCTCCTTCTCATAGAAACTATCAAGTACTTTATCTCAAGTCCTCATTTGTTCAAGATGGGAACAGCAGGCAGAATTATTTATCTTAAATTTCATTTCTATGAACTAATCACTAAGGTAATATATATTATACAAATGTGATACGTTATTATTACATTATATAATTATATGAAAGTGAAAGTAGCTCAGTTGTGTCTGGCTCTTTGCAGCCCCATGGACTATATCATCCATGAAATTCTCAGGGTCAGAATATTAGAGTGGGTAGCCTTTCCCTTCTCCAGGGGATCTTTCCAACCCAAGGATCAAACCCAGGTCTCCCGCACTGCAGGCAGATTCTTTACTGACTGAGCCACCAGGGAAGAATATATAATTATATACTAGTATATAATTATAATATTATTATGAATATATGGTTTTATATATATATATATATATGTTGCTGCTGCTGCTAAGTCGCTTCAGTCATGTCCGACTCTGTGCGACCCCAGAGACAGCAGTCTACCAGGCTCCCCCATCCCCGGGATTCTCCAGGCAAGAACACTGGAGTGGGTTGCCATTTCTTTCTCCAGTGCATGAAAGTGAAAAGTGAAAGTGAAGTTGCTCAGTCATGTCCGACTCCTAGTGACTCCATGGACTGCAGCCTACCAGGCTCCTCTGTCCATGGGATTTGCCAGGCAAGAGTACTGGAGTGGGTTGCCATTGCCTTCTCCATATATATGTTATATATAAGTAAACGTATTTTATGAGTTATGTATAAAGTATTGCATATATCAAAGATAACATAGTAATTTATAAAATATACCTATTATATAAATTTATGACTATATTTTTAATTGAATAGGTATTGGTATTATTTCAATTCTATGTAATAAGTAACATCAACACATTTACTGGAGACTTTTCCCTGAAACACCCATAGTTTATGAACCTTTTCATCAGTGGTGATACAAATTTCAGTTGAACAACGTATAACCATGGTTCTCCCATTTCAGACAACCTTTATATCTGAAGCTGTCTCTTAGCACACCTCAGAATAAGTTTAGCCTCTTCAGGGGCAGAATATCAAGGTGACAACAATGTAAACTCGGCTGTAACAACCAGTTGTGTTCTGTGTTACTCTCAAAAGAATATTCATTACTCTATTGTCACACAACAGAGCCTAAGAAAAGACGGCAAATGTGGTGAAGTTTCCTGTGGCTAAAAAACTAAAAGAATGAAACCTTATTTCACAGGTGGGTAGAAAATATTAAAACTTCCTTGCAAAGCTTCCTGGAAGTATTCTTTGGAAACTTAGAAACACTCTTTTGGACCGGAAGTTTCACTTTTTGTAACGTATATTAAGAAATGACTGTGTGTGCGTATATACTGAGTTGTTTCAGCCATGTCCAGCTCTTTGTGACCTCACAGACTGTAGCCCCCAGGCTCCTCTGTCTATGGGGTTTCCCAGGCAAGAGCACGGGAGTGGGTTGCCACGCCCTCCTCTAAGGGATCTTCCCGACCCAGAGAAGACTGCACCTGCGTCTGTATGCCTCCTGCACCGGCAGGCGGATTCTTTACCAATAGCACCACCTGGGAAGTCCCAAGAAATGACTATGAAAAAGGACAAAATACGTTCTGTGGGTAAAGGGAGGCTTTCACAGCACAATTATACTAATGAGAACATTTAGAATAAGCTGACTGAGCCATTGAGCACACACAAATATCTGACTACAAGAGCTCAGGTGCAAATGTGCAAGGAAGTAAGTAATGCCTATGAAGAATTTTAAACACCTCCAGAAAAGGTAAGCTGTTAAACTGAAGATAGAATATGTCCGTCAATGATGTATCAAGGCAGAGGAAAACACCTCAGAGGAGCTTCCAAAAGGGGCAGTGTAAGCCCTCAAAGTTGCATTTATCTGTGGACTTCCGTTCTTCTTTGCATGTGAATGAACTTTTATTGTATGGCAATTTTTGTAACAAAATGTTACTTTACAAGGTAAAATCCTCCAGCATGAATAAGTCCCTGTCCTTCATAAATCTTCCGCTAAATTTTGCCAGAACAGAATCCCTGCCCAACGCTCAGAAATGATAAATGAAAACCTTCAGGGACAAGGCGGCAACGTAGGACTGGTGGGGGAAATTCACACAGTGGATTCTGAAATAACCGAAAACTCTTTTCTTTATCAGGAATTGAGAACTAAATCCTCTGTGTCAAATTGGCTATGTTTAAAGTGGAAAGTCAATCACCTATTCCTCCCAGTTTCTGTGGTCAGTAGTTTTGTGTCTCAATAGAGAAATAAATTATTTTCTTTTGTGTTGTTTTTTTATGTGGCTGTTCCATGTGGTACGTGGGATCTTGGTTTCCTGACCAGAGATCAAACTTACGCCCCCACCCGCACTGGAAGGGCAGAGTCTTAACCACTGAATTGCCAAAGAAGTCACAGATTTCTCATTTTATTTATTTTTCCATTATATTTTTATTTACCTTTTTGGCTATTTGTGTTCAGTAGCACAAATGGCAACCCACTCCAGTGTTCTTGCCTGGAGAATCCCAGGGACGGGGGAGCCTGGTGGGCTGCCATCTATGGGGTCACACAGAGTCGGACATGACTGAAGCGACTTAGCAGCAGTAGCAGCAGCAGCGCAGCCTGAGAGTGGAGTTGCCATATATTGGTTGTTCTTGCTTTGTTTAGCTTTTTAATGCATACCAATCAAGTCCTGCATGTACAGAGAACCAGGGCAGAGGGCACTTTCTGTTACTCAGTTGTTAAAACCGGTATCAAATACACTGAAAACACACCTGAAATACTCTGTTTAAAAAGAGAGATGGATTTTGCTTTTCATAATATTTTGCGGGGGTCAAGATTTTTAAATGAAAGCAGGTTCAGCTGCTTTGGGACAGAAAGTATAACTTAGCGGATTTGTTTTCATGAGTTTTTGGTCTTGAGAAGCTGACGATCAATGCATGAATCTACTCAACACCAAGATCTATGACTGTTAAAGGCCTGGGATGACACTCAGGCAGAAACATCCCGTAGCAGTAGGAGAAAATCCAGCCCGGGAGCCACTGCGGGGAGGGGTCCTCTTGTACCCGTGACCCCGACTGAGAAGGACGGTGGACATCATCACCTGGTCTGGGTCTTGTGTGTGGCATTCTTCTGCATCCTGAGTCTACTCTCCTGATGAAGCACTTTAGGGAGAAGACAGAAATTAAATCCCCATGGAAACACATCTGCAGCTGTGGGAAACAATCACCAGAAAGCCGTCATCTCCCTGGAAGCTGACTCGCTGGAAAAGATCCTGATCTCCCTGGAAGCCAACTCGCTGGAAAAGACCCTGATCTCCCTGGAAGCCAACTCGCTGGAAAAGACCCTGATCTCCCTGGAAGCCGACTCACTGGAAAAGACCCTGATCTCCCTGGAAGCCGACTCGCTGGAAAAGACCCTGATCTCCCTGGAAGCCGACTCACTGGAAAAGACCCTGATCTCCCTGGAAGCCGACTCACTGGAAAAGACCCTGATGTTGGGAAAGACCAAAGGCAGGCGTAGAAAGGGCAACAGAGAATGAGATGGTGGGATGGCATCACCGACTCACGGACTTGAGTTTGAGCAAGCTCTGGGTGATGGTGAGGGACAAGGAAGCCTGGTGTGCTGCATCCATGGGGCAGCGAAGAGTCAGACACGACTGAGTGACTGAACAATAACCCCTGGAAAAGTCACTGAAGCCCCAGGAGGTCCTCTCCCCACTGATCTCCCTTCGCAGATGCCCCAAAGGTTCACACATGCGCTTACATGTGGCAGAGCTGAGACCCAGAATATGGAAAATGTCAATAAACAGAAACGGCCCTAACCTAGCTGTCAAAAATATTTTCATGCGATAAAACAATCATTGTATTCTATACACAAGAAGAGACTCTTCAATTACCCAGAAAATTTAAAAATAAAAGGATGAAAGAATATACAGAAATATGGGCTAAAGCAGTAAAATGCAGTGGGGTGACAATTGTGGTACCAGAAATGGTGGATTTCGGGACAAAAAAAAAAATATTTAAAGGCAGACAAAAGCAGGCACTTTATAATGCTAGAGACTACAGAGAGCAATCAAAATCCTTAAATATACGTGATTATTTCAAAGATCAACAGAATTCATTTCTAAAGACGTCAAAAAGGCATTTAAGAGAATACTAAAACAGTTCTTTATAAAAGCACCCAGTAAAAAAAGAATTGATGGAGGCATACTTAACGTTGAACACAATTATGTACATAAAAAATCTTAGTCCAAATGCCAAGATCCTACTTAACAAGGAAACACTGGAGATGTTTAACATGAGAAAAACAACCCAGGCGCCAACCATCACCACCACCGGGGATGAAGCAGAACTTCCTACACACGCCTCCAAACAGGGACGCGGAAACTAAAAGCCTGACCAGTTCAACTGAACAAGTAGTTGAAATAAAACTTCTGCGTGCAAAGCCTCACGTGAAAATTCAAAACACAAGGGATCAAGTGGGGGAAAAGAGCACAACTTATGTCAAAGGCAAATCATTAACATCACTGATAAGCAAGGAACTCCTCAAAATGGAGACCATTCTATTAACTAAAACCCAGAAAACAGGCAAACGACAAGCAAGCAGTTATTGACAGCTGCTTTGGAAGCACACGACTCGATTTACATGTTTACTGTCATCGACTCAGTTTGAGGAGACATGGATCATCGTTAAATTGGCAAAACCAATACAATATTGTAAAGTAAAAAAAAAAATAATAATAATAATAAAGAAAATGAAAAAATTACCATGATCCAAGCAGTACAGCCTCCTCACCTGCAAGCATTCCTCCTGCACCCCTTCTTCTGTGGTCAGAACACGTGAGAGCCACCCTCTCTACACACTTCGAAGTGCACTGACCGTGTTATTGTCTGGAGGCGCCACGCTGCACAGCGGGTCTCTGGAACTTTACCATCCCGCGTGATGGGGGAGTTGATTGTTTGGCAAAGTTTCAGATCCTACACTTAAAGACATCTGTCCACAGCCTCTCCAGCCATGGCCTGCAGGGCACTGGGACCCCACGTTGGTCCCAGATTGCTCTCCCGATTCCGATCACTCTTGTGATGTGGTCGCTGCCTTCTCTGTCTCACCTGTCCTGTCACACAGCTCAGAGCTCTGCCACCATCATGCTCTGATCTCGGTTGTTTTAGTTCCGTCGCTAAGTCATGTCTGACCCTTTTGCCACCCCATGGACTGTAACCAACCAGGCTCCTCTGTCCATGGGGTTTTCAGGGCAAGAATACTGGAGTGAGTTGTCATCTCATTCTCCAGAGGATCTTTCTGACCCAGGGATCGAACCCCACATCTCCTGCATTGGCAGGCAGGTTCTTTACCACTGAGCCACCTGGGAAGCCCACCCTCATCTCTACTTTTGAAATTTTTTTTACTTTTATATAGTTTCAAAGATTAGTTTTCATTTACAGTTATTACAAACTATGGACTATATTCCTGGTATTGTGTAATACATCCTTGAGCCTATCATATACGGAATAGTTTATGCTTCCCAATCTCTAGAATTAACTATATTTCTATAGCTATAAAATATCACCCCTATGCTGCCCTTTGCCCCTCCCCATGGGTAACCACTCATTTGTTCTCTGTATCTGTGAGTCTGCTTTGCTTGTGTTATATCCACTAGTTTGCTGTACTTTTTAGATTCCGCATGTAAGTGATATCATACAGTATTTAGCAGAATGTCCTCCCAAGTCCATCAGTGCTGGTACAAATGGCAACATTTTGTTCTGTAGTATGGTCCTGTAGTATCCCATTTTATATAGCTACCATATCTCCTTTATCCACTCATCTGGTGATGGACAGACACATAAGTTGCTTCCACAGTTAGCAACTGTAAACAGTGTTGCTATGAACACTGGGGCACACCTATCCTTTCAACTCAGTGTTTTTGTTTTTTATTTTTGGATATATATACCCAGGAGTGAACTTGCTGGTTATATGGTAGTTCTATTTTTAGTTTGTTTAGAAACGAAATTCTCACCTCTACTTTGAAACTAACCTTTCTCTTGGGCTCCAAGCTCCCATTTGGTGTCTGCATTTCTATTATTTGCCAGTTGAATAAAAGGTCGGCATCACATGCAGAGATCAGCAAAAGATATCAGGATACGGGAAGGCTTATCACACCCACTCACATTGACTGAGCACCTATTGCCATGTGTCAGGCGCCGGGCTCACAATGACCCTCGCTGCCCAGCCCATGACCCTCAGAGCTGCTGCGGATGTGATCATGATTTTCTTTTATTTCTTTATTGAAGGATAATAACTTTACAGAATTTTGTTTCCTGTCAGACGTCAACATGAATCAGCCACAGGTATACATATATCCCCTTCCTTTTGAACCTCCCTCCCATCTTCCTTCCCATCCCACCCCTCTAGGTTGATACAGAGTCCCTGTTTGAGTTTCCTGAGCCACATGGCAAATTCCTGTTGGCTATCTCTTTTGCATATGGTAACGTAAGTTTCCATGTTACTCTTCCCACACATCATACCCTCTCCTCTCCTCTCTCCCCATGTCCATAAGTCTGTTCTCTATGTCTGTTTCTCCATTGCTGCCATGAAAATAAATTCTTCAGTACCATTTTTCTAGATTCCATATATATGTATTAGAACATGGCAGTTTTCTCTTTCTGACTCTGATCATGATTTTATAGACGGGGAAACTGAGGCCTGAGCAGGAGCTCATACTTGTACAATGTGACGCTACAAGTCACTCTCATGTGACCGGCAGGGCCAGGTTCTGCTCTAGCACTCCACAGCCTCACCTCAGCGTGTATTACACCTGCGTGCATGGAATCCCATCTGTCCTCTGCAGAGGGCCTGGGAAGCCCATCCCCAGGGCAGAGGCTGGGGGACAAGTCAGGAAGCTGGGTTTCCACAGCAACTTCACTCCTTTACTAAGCACCATGGTGGCTTGAGGGGGTTGATGGAGACACGAGGTGGGGCTGAGCATCTTAGAGCTCAGTAACCTCAGGACCCGCCATGGGTTACTGTAGAACAACAGCATTTCTTAAAAATCCTGTCCTGCTACACTGCTCCGATGCTCTCGGCCTGCATCCCTGCAGTCTCTGCAGGATGGGAATCAGCTCCAGTCCCACCACTGGTGTCTGCGAGGCGAGGCCAGGCCTGATCCCAAGGGCCCCGTTAGAGGGCCTCTTTCCTGCTCAGTGTCACTCCAGGGACAGGAAAGTCCCTTGCGAAGGCAGAGAGGCTCAGAAATAAGAGCAGCCTGATGGCAGAGGAGGTCCCAGGACACTCGCCGAGGAAGTGGCAGTGTTTGACCTGAAGCAGGGCCCTCCCCTGCCCAGGAGCCCTCATGCGCCTGAACATGGTCATCTCTCAGAGCCCAGGAGAGTTCGGGGGGGTCTGGAGGGGGTGCGCGCCTCACCCCCACGGGGCACCTGTGGTCAAATCGGTTGCCAAACACCCCAGATGCTCATCACCAAGAGCGGGGATCACTCATCCAGGACGCTCCAACCGAAGGATCTTTGTTCCCCAGTGTTAACCCTGGAACCCTCCACCCTCCAGGAGGACCTGTTTTTCTGGTTTTCTAAAGCTATCATCACTCTGCAATATTTCAACAATGAGCTGAACTGAGTGAGACCGAAACAGAGCTCACAGCCATAGCAAGGCCAAGGCACATGCTATTTCAATACAGCACATATGAAAACGGAAAGGGCGACGGGAGAGTCAGAAGTTTGAATCCAGGAGTTTCAGTGTCCAATGCCATCTTGGGGGACTGTTACAATGACAGTCCTCACAAGGTAAGGTGGGAGGTAATGTTATTACCCAAGGTAAGGTAATGTTATTCGCCCTCCCAAGGTAAGGTGGTCCACTCTCCTCACTCCGCATAGTTACAGCTATACCATCACCATGATGGTGGGTGCGTGTGAGCCCAGTCACTCAGTCATGTCTGTAGCCCTTCAGGCTCCTCTGTCCATGGGATTCTCCAGGTGAAGAATACTGGAGTGGGTTGCCATTTCCTCCTCCGGGGGATCTTCCCAATCCAGGGATTGAACCCACATTTCCTGCATTGCCAGGAATATTCTTTGCCACTGAGCCACCTGGGAAGCCAGAATTTGTGAGTACCGAACCATTAAAAATGGGGCCAGGCTCCTGCAGGCCCCTGGTCACAGCATTTTCCTCAACCGATCAATACAGAACCTTGTTTTTATTATATTTCTGTTAAAAGCACCTTATTTTCTATATAACGCTGATTTAACACTGAACTCACAGCCAGTATCTCTGGCTTCTCTGACACGTATTTTCTCCAGAAGGCATATCACTGCCATCCTGATTTCAGCAACACTGGACAGCACCTCAGCAAGATGTTTGGAGGGCAGTTGAAGCAGCGACATCATCAACACAAAGCACCAAAATACAAAAAGAAAAAGGAAAAAATGCGGCAGTAAGTAAACTATGAAAAGGATGCTTGCATATGGCAGGCGCTGAAACCATGAGGCAGAGCAGCGCCTCGTTGCAGCTCAGTGGAGATCTGCCCATCTCCAGAAATGACCTCAACCATCACCTGTGGGGTCATGAATGCATTTTAGCAAGTAGTCAAATTCACAAATCTGAAAGCCACAAATAATGAGAATCATCTGCATTTCTATTCAATGAGACTCTGCTCAGAAATCAAAGTGAGAATGTTGAGATTTCCAAGGGCTTCTAAAATTCTAACACTGGCCTTTATCTACCGAAATCCACCATTACTGAGTCACTTCATTACCACTGGGGGAAAAAATACCTGCCAACTTGAGGAGAGTATTCCTATCCAACAGCTATAAGTGTTGGAGTTTCTGCTGTTTGGTCCTGTTGGACAGAAACATCTCAGAGTTATGAGTGAGGCCAGAGCCACATTTCAGGGTTCACTAGGGGTCCCACTGCTGACCACACAGGCATGACGGCCGATACCCAAACTATTACAGAAACCTCAGCTATTCTCTCAGCTGTCAACACAGCCTCCAATTAGCCCTTCTTGTTGTTGTTTTTGTTGTTCAGTCACTAAGTTGTGTCCAATGTTTTGCAACCCCAAGGACTGCAGCATACCAGCCTCCTCTGTCATTCACTGTCTCCCAGAGTTTGCTCAGATTCATGTCCGTTAAACTGTGGAAAGTTCTGAAAGAAATGGGAATACCAGACCACCTTACCTGCCTCCTGAGAAATCTGTAAGCAGATCAGGAAGCAACAGTTAGAACTGGACATGGAACAACAGACTGGTTCCAAATCAGGAAAGGAGTATGTCAACCCTGTATATTGTCATCCTGTTTATTTAACTTATATTCACAGTACATCATGAGAGACTCTGGGCTGGAGGAAGCACAAGCTGGAATCAAGATTGCTGGGAGAAAGATCAATAACCTCAGATATGCAGATGACACCACTCTTATGGCAGAAAGTGAAGAAGGATTAAAGAGCTTCTTGATAAAAGTGAAAGAGGAGAGTGAAAAAGTTGGCTTAAGGCTCAACATTCAGAAAACTAAGACCATGGCATCCGGTCCCATCACTTCACGGCAAATAGATGGGGAGACAGTGGAAATAGTGGCTGACTTTATTTTTTGGGCTCCAAAATCACTGCAGATGCTGACTGCAGCCATGAAATTAAAAGACGCTTATTCCTTGGAAGGACAGTTATGACCAACCTAGACAGCATATTAAAAAGCAGAGACATTACTTTGTCAACAAAGGTCTGTCTAGTCAAGGCTATGGTTTTTACCAATAGTCATGTATGGATGTGAAAGTTGGACCATAAAGAAAGCTGGGCACCAAAGAATTGATGCTTTTGAACTGTGGTGTTGGAAAAGACTCTTGAGAGTCCCTCGGACTGCAAAGAGATCAAACCACTCCATCCTAAAGAAGATCAGTCCTGAGTGTTCATTGGAAGAACTAATGCTGAAGCTGAAACTCCAATATTTTGGCCACCTGATGCAAAGAACTGACTCATTTGAAAAGACCCTGATGCTGGGAAAGATTGAGGGCAAGAGGAGAAGGGGATGACAGAGGATGAGATGGTTGGATGGCATCATCGACTCAATGGACATGAGTTTGGGTGAACTCCGGGAGTTGGTGATGGACAGGGAGGCCTGGCATGCTGCGGTCCATGGGGTCGTAAAGACTCAGACACAACTGAGCGACTGAACTGAACTGAACTGAGTTGGTAATGCCATCCAACCATCTCATCCTCTGCCCTCTTCTCCTTTTGCCTATCAAGGTGTTTTCTAATGAGTCAGCTATTTGGAATTTACGCACTTGGAATTAATTAGAAATCTTCCTGAACTCTTCATGGACTTCCCTGGTGGTTCAGATAGTAAAGCATCTGTCTACAATGTGGAAGACCCAGGTTTGAGCCCTGGGTTGGGAAGATCCCCTGGAGAAGGAAATGGCAATCCACTCCAGTACTATTGCCTGGAAAATCCCATGGACAGAGGAGCCTGGTAGGCTACAGTCTGTGGGGTCGCAAAGAGTCAGACACGACTGAGCAACTTCACTCACTCACTCACTCACTTCCTGAACTCTTAAGGAAAAGCGTATTTATTTAGTTAGGCAACAGCTTATATGCAATGGTAGTGTTCCCAGAGCTTAGACATGGCTGGCCTTATGCTTGAACTGTCCCTGCTGGACACAGACTCCTGGTCCTGCTGGAGATTCCCATGACATCAGACAGCAAAAGGACAGGTTCCCACAAGGGGACACGGGTTAAATGACGAGCAAAGGAGCATCCAGAAGAGATGACATCAGTCTAAACCAAGCCTCGGTTTTCCTCCAGTGGAAGAGAATAATGCTCGTGTTCTCAAGTATCTGTCCTCTTCCCAAACCAACTGTCTATAGGAGACTTGAAGTTGGCTCCTTTGAGAGTATCAGTATGATGTTGAAACTGATCCTGGAGGAGCTCCAAGCAACAGAGCCCGAGACTCCTGCCCAACATAACCTGCCAAAAACAACGACCTCATTCTACTCTTTAGACTCTGTTACAGCCTGAATGAAATACCCAAGGAACGATCCTGACCGTCTTTGTTCTGATCTGACCTTCAACACACACCCAACTGAATAGATTTCCCAGGTAACCTAACACCAGAAAGAAGGTATTCTGGTTAGCAGACAGGAGCACTCTCTAAACAGCAGTCAAACCATGAATTGGCATTCTGGGTGAGTGTGGACTAATCCCCATCATCAGATCAGCCTGTCAAGCCACAGCAGAGATGCTGGCCCCTCGCAGTCATGGAACAGGACAGACACCCGAGAAATTTCGGCTGAAACAACTGGCTGTTGATAATCACAACAGGTGGGACACAACTTTGTAGGAACCCCCCACCCCCACCGCGGGGTCAAGCATCTTTGCATTCCATAAATAGTGGGGAGTTGCTGATAGCACAGGAGATCAACCTAGGTTTGTGATGACCTAGGTGGGTGGGGTGGGGGCGTAGGAAGGAAGTTCAAGTGGGAGGACATTTATGTTACAGGTATGGCTGATGCCGTTGTAGGGCAGAAACCAACACAACACTGTAAACTCATCATCCTCCAATTAACAATAAATTGGAAAAAATAAAAAAAGAATCTCTGTGTTCTCCCCACTGTGAAACTCATAGATAATCTGACAAAAGCACAGAAGTCACAGCAGAGGCCAGGAGGCAGAAGCACCCCCCAGACTGTAAAGGCCTGTTTCTGTTTGCAGTTCCTGAGACAGCCCTTGGGGGTTGTGCCCATATCCTAAGAGTACAGAGTATCCATATGCCCAGCTTAGCCTGGGTGCCTTTACATTTCCAACAAGGAGAGAAGTTAAGTATCTACATGCTAAGTTTTATCCTCCTCAATGGCATATGGAGGAAGAAGATGACCTAGGATGCAAAGCATTCAATGTTGACCAAATTTCTGCACTCAGCACACTGAGGTTGACTGCGGTGAAGCCCCAGCAAATAACTGAAAAAGAAGACATGCCAGAAAGGAAAAAAAGAAACAGTCAAAGGCAGAGAGGAATGTAGCTTTTGAAAATACATCATCACTAAAGAATATTTAAGCATCTTTCTCTCTTGATGCATGAAACAAGTCTCTCAGCAGAAGTCTAAAAGACCACATGGAAGCAACCTAGATGTCCATCAGCAGATGAATGGATAAGAAAGCTGTGGTACATATACACAATGGAGTATTACTCAGCCATTAAAAAGAATACATTTGAATCAGTTCTAATGAGGTGGATGAAACTGGAGCCTATTATACAGAGTGAAGTAAGCCAGAAAGAAAAACACCAATACAGTATACTAATGCATATATATGGAATTTAGAAAGATGGTAACAATAACCCTGTGTACAAGACAGCAAAAGAGACACTGATGTATAGAATAGTCTTATGGACTCTGTGGGAGAGGGAGAGGGTAGGAAGATTTGGGAGAATGGCATTGAAGCATGTATAATATCATGTATGAAACGAGTCGCCAGTCCAGGTTCGATGCGTGACACTGGATGCTTGGGGCTGGTGCACTGGGACGACCCAGAGGGATGGTATGGGGAGGGAGGAGGGAGGAGGGTTCAGGATGGGGAACACATGTATACCTGTGGCAGATTCATTTCGATATTTGGCAAAACTAACACAATATTGTAAAGTTTAAAAATAAAATAAAATTAAAAAAAAAAAAAGACCACAGAGTTTAGTAAATGAAAATTATTGACAGGGGAATAATTATCGTGCTAAATGGAACTTTAGCCAACAAAGGTCCATCTAGTCAAAGCTATGGTTTTTCCAGTAGTCTCGTACGGATGTGACAGTTGGAACATAAAGAAAACTGAGCACCAAAGAATCGATGCTTTTGAACTGTGGTGTTGGAGAAGACTCTTGAGAGTCCCTTGGACACCAAGGAGATCAAACCAGTCCATCGTAAAGGAAATCAGTCCTGATTATTCACTCTAAAGACTGATGCTCAAGCTGAAGCTCCATTACCTTGGCCACCCAACGCGAAGAACTGACTCTGGAAAGGACACTGATGCTGGAAAAGATTGAAGGCGGGAGGAGAAGGGGACGACAGAGGATGAAGTTGGTTGGATGGCATCACTGACATGATGGACATGAGATTGAGCAAACTCTGGGAGTTCGTGATGGATAGGGAGGCCTGGCATGCTGTAGTCCATGGGGTCGCAAAGAATCGGAATCGACTGACTGAAATGGAACCTTGATATAGAAAAATCAGAACTTTAAATCTCAAATTCGGAGCTTGATAAAATGTACTGTATACCGTCCTGCGCATTTATAGGATGCATTCTTCCCTTTATCATGAGGCTCTTTAGATCCCCAGTACCACTCCTCACCCCCTGCCACTACTCACTTAAAACATATGTGTTACAGGAATTGTCGTTGCCTTTTTCTTTATGGATTCCTGATTCTGCTGCTTCCTTATCTCTTTCCTGTTCCTCTCTTCTCCTCTGTGTTCTGTCCAGGGTTTTCATCGACAAAGTAGTAGGAAACATATAATTCCAAAATCCACGTATCTTGACCCTCTCAAACTTGAGAAAGAAGAGTTTGTTGATACGATTGGGATACATGTTTTTCCTAGTAGATTTATTGAAGCTTTTTATTGAAGTCAGATTTTGGTCTTCTATCTCTAGAAATTCTAAAGTTTTCTGTTGACTATGAATAAATTTAGGTGCCATAGTTTAAAAGTATTAGCATTTTGTCGGAAAATTAGCATTTTCCTGAAAAACACACTTTCAAATCACACACACAAAAAAGATGTGGAGAAGGTAACTGATGGAAGAGGATGACAGGATTTGAATCAATCTACAATAGCTATTTCACTTAATTCTTCTGTGCTAATGTGATCATTGTTATCACAGGTCAACAGAGACAAACTGTCAAAAATACAACCATGTCACATTCAACAATGTGCATATGTAAAGTTTGAAGGCACAGATTCCTTCATTTTAATCCTTCATTTTGTCAACAGCTTTGCTTTGTTTTTTGTGTTTTTTTTTTTAAACAGTTGGAAACCAAGGGAAACAGGTAACATTCTGCCTTTTAAAATATTTTCTTGGCCAAGCCCTACAGCATGTGGGATCTTAGTTCCCCAACCAGGGCAAGTTCCACACCCTTAGAATTGGAAGCACAGTCTTAACCACTGGACTGCCAGGGAAGTCTCCAAGGAAAACAATTAATTCAATTAGAATAACAATTATTTTATAGGATTTAAGGATTATGGCCATTAATTAATCCCCCAGGTATTTATTCCAGGAAAATGTGATTATATCACCATTCAGCTATTTCTTTTAAGTGATCATATTCTTTGAACATTTTGAGTTTTGTTACTGTTAAATATGGATCCCAGTGACCAAATCACACCATTGCTCAGTATTACATTCCCAAGCATTGGCAGAATGCTAAAGAGTATTTTTAAAGTTTGAAAAATAGAACATGTTTTATTACAACTAGCAAAAACACACATTTGGGTTTAAAAAAAATGAGGAGGGCTATAGTGAAGGACAGGGAAGCGTGGTGTGCTGCACTCCACTGAGTCGCAGAGTCAGACATGACTTAGCGACTGAGCGATGTTGTTGTTTTTTTTCCAGGACGGTGAACAATCACCCCACAGAGGCTGCAGGACAGATAGCAGCGGGAGAGATGCTGCTCTCAAAGGCTGATAATGGGGTCAGACTCCAAAAGCTGGGCTGGGACCCACCACCCACAGCAAACCCAGGTCAAAGGCAAAGTGGTGTTCAGTAGAACTGATGTTCTTTCTATTTTATTCTAAAATGTGAAGCACAGAATAAAACCAGAATTTTTAAAAGTACAACAAATCATATGACAGCTTCTCCTAAACACAGCTCACAAACTGAACATATGTCACAGTAGCTTTCAATTTTTTCATACATACACGTATATATTTACGAAACACTCACACTGAGAAAGCCACAGCTAGTCTCCTTTTCACATTATCTTTTCTTTCCTCCAAAACCAAAAAGCAGATATCAGTGCATTATTCTTCTCATTCATGTTTTTTTTATTCTTTTGATACTTGCAACTGTAAGTATTCAATATAGAGCTATATATAAAATTAGCATCACTTTGCCACTTCCTTTTCCACTCAGCTTCCAAGATTTCTCGGTGTTTATATACATATGTAAATCTATTTATTCCTTTGAGACTTATTTGGTATTTCATTGAACAAAAACACTGTAACTGATTCACCCGTGTCCCCACCAATTCGTCTATGTACCTCCTTGGGTAGACGTGTAAGGCTGCTTCTTGAGTGCCTACAAAGAAAGGAAAGTAACCGGGGCGGGTCTTTCCTTTTACGTCTCGCCATCAGTGTTCTTTCATAGTTAAAAAAAGAGTTTTTCCCCGTCATGCCTTATTTAAGAAACCCTTCCCTACACTGGTGTTATAGAGATTTTTCTCTACATGTCTATGAAAACCTTAATGATTTACTGTCCTCATTTAGATTTTAACCCACCTAGGATTCATACGGAATAAAATAGGAATCAGATTATTTCCATAAGAAAACTCAACTTCTTTCGTTTGTTCATTTATATCAAGGATTCCTTTTTTTTCACTTACTGAATAGTCCACCCCACCCGCACTATGTTTTAATTCCATCTCTACTGTAAAAGACAAGTCTCTTGAGTTCTCTCTCGCCTTGGTCTACTCATCTGTACCTGGGTCAATGTGATAAAGTTATTTTTTATTTTATTATAATAACCCCCCATTTATTTCCCTTCTAAAAGAACTCTGGTTCACCTGTCAACCAAAAAAAGTTATTTCATTGCTTCACCATTTTTAGAGGAATCCATCTGTGTTACACTTCTTAAAAGCTTTGGTTCTTTAGTTGCCTTCTCCATCAGGAGGTACAACAGTAATAAAAGGCTTTTTTCCCCCCCATATGAAGGGTATTAAAGGAAATACAGATTGGTGACCTAGGCATATTATGCATGTACCATGTTCAATTTTAAAAATTCTTTTAAAAAGCAAGCTGAACAGAGACTGAATTTAATACAACTCAGCAACTGATTTCTCCATCTTATAAAAAATTAAATAGGTAATAAATCTGTGCTCGAGGAATCATCTCCTTTTTAGACTTGATAAAAACAAAAATATTACCATTCTCTTAGACCACCTCAGCAACTTCATCCTCCTTAAAGACCGCACCTTTCTTTAGACACTATAAAGGCGACAGGGGACACAGCCAGAACAGTACGGCAGCTCACCCGGGGTTCCAGCCTTCCACCTGCTATGTGGTTTAGGGCAATCACAGAGCCTCTTCCCGCATCTCAGGTTTGGGGGTTTCTCTTTCTTGTTTAAAATGGGAATGACACCTCCCACTTGAGGATACTGTGCCCATAACACAGAATGGAGGATGAAAATTCTGTGTACGAAACCTCACACACCAGTTTTACCATTTTGAAAGTGAAAGTCGCTCAGTCGTGTCTGACTCTTTGTGACCCCATGGACTGTAGCCCACCAGGCTCCTCTGTCCATGGAATTCTCCAGGCCAGAATATTGGAATGGGTAGCCTTTCCTTCTCCAGGGGATCTTTCCAGCCTAGAGATCGAACCCAGGTCTGCCGCATTGCAGAGGGATTCTTTACCAGCTGAGCCACCACTGAGATGTAACTGCTGGTAGAGTCCACTTCATATGCTAAGCACAGGTGTTTCTCCAGGTATGTGCTTTGTAACTCTTTTTTCCAGTCTTTGGCTTGCATGTTTACTTTCAAAAAAGTGTCTTTGAGTAGTAAAAGTTTTTACATTTTTTGACCAAGTCCTACTGATCAGGGCTTTTTCTTAAAAGCTGACATTAAGCTTCCTAACCCAACGGTACCAAGATTTTTTCACATGTTTTCTTCTGGAAGTTTTATATTTTTTAGGACTAACTTTAACCCTATGATCCATTTTGAGTTAATTTTTTCTTTTGTATTTATTTTTTGCCCAAGACCATCTAATTTTTTCAGCAGCTATTGTTGAAAAGCTTATACCTTTCCCCCATTAAACTGGCTTGGAACACAGTCAAGAATAAATTGACTACATAGGCATGAGCTATTTCTGGATAATCTATTGTATTCCATCGGCCTGAATGTCTATTTTTACACCAATGCTATCCTAGGTTGATTACTAGAGTTTCATAACAAATACTGAAATCCAGTAGAGCAAGATCTCCATGTTCTGCTTTTTTTTCGTATTTGTTCTAGCTCTCCTAGGTATTTTGCATGTCCATACATATTTTAGAATCTGCCTGTGACTCTCTATACAAAACATGCTGAGGCTGCATTGGCTCTACAGAAGGAATTAAGGGAGAACTGCCAACTTAGCCACACTGAGTCTTCAGATCCATGAACAGAGTCTGTCTCTCCACTTACTCATTTCATTCATTTCTGTTCAACAAGGTCGTATATTTTTCTGCACAGATGAGTTATACACATTTATTCAAATATACTCCTAGGTATTTTACATTTTGATACTGTATTAAATGATATGTTTTTCAATTGCTGGTTGAAAGAGTCTCATATCTAGGAATACAATTTATGTCCGGCCTTATAAACTGCATGCATGCTTAGTCACTTCAGTCATATCCCAACTCTTTGCAACCCTATGGACTGTAGCCCTCCATGCTTCTCGGTCCATGGGATTCTCCAGGCAAGAACACTGGAGTGGGTTGCCAACCTCACTAAACTCACTTCCTCGTTCTGGCAGCATTTTTTAAGTTCCTCAGGACTTCTAATATAATGGACACTGCACACAGAGAGATAAAGCCAGCCTAACTCCTTACGTTCCTGTGCCTTTTGACTCTTCTCCTGACCTTATCCAGATCCCAAGTGACAGCTTTCAGTTCTTCCCTTATAAGTATGATGCTATATGGTGCTACACTTTTTTGAAATTGCTCTTTATTGGTTTGAGGAAGTTCCTTTCTTTGTAGACTGCTGAGGGATGCTACCAAGAGTAGGTGTTGAATTTCATCAGATATTTTCTCCGTATCTACCAAAATGATGGTTCAGTTCAGTTCAGTCGCTCAGTCGTGTCCAACTCTTTGTGACCCCATGAATCGCAGCACGCCAGGCCTCCCTGTCTATCACCAACTCCCGGAGTTCACTCAGACTCACGTCCATCGAGTCAGTGATGCCATCCAGCCATCTCATCCTCTGTCGTCCCCTTCTCCTCTTGCTCCCAATCCCTCCCAGCATCAGAGTCTTTTCTAATGAGTCAACTCTTCGCATGAGGCAGCCAAAGTACTGGAGTTTCAGCTTTAGCATCATTCCTTCCAAAGAAATCCCAGGGCTGATCTCCTTCAGAATGGACTGGTTGGATCTCCTTGCAGTCCAAGGGACTCTCAAGAGTCTTCTCCAACACCACAGTTCAAAAGCATCAATTCTTTGGCACTCAGCCTTCTTCACAGCCCAACTCTCACACCCATACATGACCACAGGAAAAACCATAGCCTTGACTAGACGGACCATTGTTGGCAAAGTAATGTCTCTGCTTTTGAATATGCTATCTAGATTGGTCATAACTTTCCTTCCAAAGAGTAAGTGTCTTTTAATTTCATGGCTGCAGTGATTCTGGAGCCCAAAAAAATAAAGTCTGACACTGTTTCCACTGTTTCCCCATCTATTTCCCATGAAGTGATGGGACTGGATGCCATGATCTTCATTTTCTGAATGTTGAGCTTCAAGCCAACTTTTTCACTCTCCACTTTCACTTTCATCAAGAGGCTTTTTAGTTCCTCTTCACTTTCTGCCATAAGGGTGGTGTCATCTGCATATCTGAGGTTATTGATATCTCTCCCAGCAATCTTGATTCCAGCTTGTGCTTCTTCCAGTCCAGCGTTTCTCATGATGTACTCTGCATAGAAGTTAAATAAGCAGGGTGACAATATACAGCCTTGACGGACTCCTTTTCCTATTTGGAACCAGTCTGTTGTTCCATGTCCAGTTCTAACTTGCTTCCTGACCTGCATACAAATTTCTCAAGAGGCAGATCAGGTGGTCTGGTATTCCCATCTCTTTCAGAATTTTCCACAGTTTATTGTGATCCACACAGTCAAAGTCTTTGGCATAGTCAATAAAGCAGAAATAGATGTTTTTCTGGAACTCTCTTGCTTTTTCCATGATCCAGCGGATGTTGGCAATTTGATCTCTGGTTCCTCTGCAATTATTGAAATGACCTGTTAATGCAGTAAATCACATGAATTGGTTTTTGAATGTTAAACCAACTCAGCATTCTTGATATAAACTCCATTGTTTTGCTGGAGTAAATTTACTAAAAGTTTTTAAAAATTTGTGCATCTGTGTTCGAGAGAGAGACTGATCTGTAGTTTCCTTTCCTTGTAGTATCTTTGGCTTTGGTATCAGAGTAATGCTGGCCTTATAAGTTGGGAATTATGTTCCTTCTCTTTGCAGAGGAACTTGTACAGCTGGGATTATTTCACCCTTAAGCTTTGGTAGAACTCACCAGGGAAGGCATTTGGATCTGAAATTTCCTTTGTGGGAAGATATTTAATAACATGTTCAAATTAGTTCACACATATAGAGCAATTTAATTTTCTATTTCTTCTTGAATGAGCTTCAATAGTCTGCTTTCCAAAGAATGTGTCCATTTCATCTAGATTGTAGAACTTAACAGTGTAACACTGTTCATATTTCCTTATCTTCTTTTTAAGAAAGTAGGATATATAGGAACAATCTTTCTCACATTTCCAACCTGGTGATTTTGTCTTCTATCTTTATTTCTGATTAGTCTGGATAGAGATTTATCAATTTTATGGATCTCCCTAAAGAACTGGTTTTGACTTCACTTTTTTCTGTCCACAACTTTTTGTGTTTTTTTTTAATTCCTTTTTATTTCCTTTCTTCTAATTTGTACTCCTTTTCCCAGTTTCTGACGTTGGAAGCTTCAGTTGTCAATTTGAGCCCTTTCCTCTTTCATACTATAAACATCTGATGCTGTAAATTTCTAAGTGCCATTTTAGGTGCCCCCTACAAACTGCGATCTATCACGTGTTCATTTCATTCAATCCAACATACTTTCCAAACCCCCTTGTAATTTCTTCTTGGCCTTCAGGGCATTTAGAAACGGGTTGTTTAGTTTCCAAATATTGATTGATATTTCAAACTCTTTTATGTCATCGATTTTTAATTTAAGTCCATTATGGCCAAAGCACAAACTTTGTGCAAAAAGTGATCCTTTTAAGCATAATGGGACTTCTATGATCCAGAATATGGTCCCTCTTGGTAAATATTCCACATGTGCTGAAAAGAACACATATTCTGTATGGTTGGGTGAAGAGCTCAAAAAATATCAATCAGAACAACTTGTCTGGTGATACTTTTTGTGAATCGTCTATATCCTTATTGATTTTCTTTCTTATTGTCTCATCTGTTGGAGATAGGGTGTTTCAGTCTCTGTGTTAGATATGGGTTTTCACATTATTTGGATCTCTCTTAGGTATACAGGTTTTTGGAACCATTACGTCTTCTTGATGAACTGATTCGCCTTCAGTACTGAAGAATCTGTCTCTCCTGCTTGCTCTCCAGGTTTTGTGTGTTTGCTCAGCCGTGTCCAGCTCTTTCGCGACCCTATGAACTGTAATCCACCAGGCTCCTCTATCTATGGGATAGATATCTATGGGATAGATATCTATGGGAAATCTATGGGCTTTCCCAGAGAGGAATACTGGAGTGGGTCTGCAGGCCGTGTCCCAGGAAATTTCTTTCCCAGAGGTTCTTCTCCCGTGTGTACCAAGCTGGGCTCAGGCAAGACTCAGGGACCCTCTACAAATCTTCAGAGCTCCCTCTGTCTCTGTAGTTTTCTCCTCTCTCCTCTTAGGTTTTCTGTCCTGCGCAATTTCAGCACCATCACCTTTCCAAACTCTGATTTCTGGTTTTTCAACTCTCTGAAATTGCTGGGTGAGGATGATGTTAGCGGCTGCTGAGCAAAGGAAATCTGAAGTACCAAATACCAAGGAAGCTAAGTAAGGTGTTGCTTAGCAACTCTTAATAGGAAATAATTTAAACTCTGGATGTATTTTTTTTCCTGAGAACTTGCTGCTCCAGCCTGGAGTCTAGAATTCACCCCCCTTCACACAGGCAGCTCCCCTGCATGCACACGTGGGTATACACACACACAGTCCCCATCTGACAATTACAAGGTCTATTATTCACCAGCTCCCATGAGTATGTCTCTTTGGATACAACAACATCATCCACGATTCAAGGTCAAAGTCACTGGAAGTCTATGACAAATACAGCATTTTACAAACTCATCTAGCAAATACAAGGCACACGATGCAGGAAGCCCTAAGATATCACCATCAAAGCGTTTCCATTTAATGAGTCAGTAACAGATGTGTTGAAAGCTTAAAGAACATTCTTCCTCCCCTGTAAAGTTCGAGCTCTTTCAGGAAAACACTACAGACTCCAGACTACAAGCCTGATTCCTTCTTCTGACCTCACACTGACCTCTCCAGAGGCCGTGAGAGCTGCACACAGGACCAGGATCCTGGTGACAGTGGCGACCCCCCAGGACACGCATACCTTACTGGAAGAGTGGGCCACCCAGTAAAAGGACTTTTGAGCCTGAAGGGTTTTTCCAACAGGGGAGGAAGGGGTTGGTTACTAGTACACAGAAGCTAAGACAGACCCAGATGAGAAAACGAGCAGAAAGAAGTGAATTTACAGGGAATCAGTTAATAAGAGTTACGTTCATTTCAGTATAAAAGCAATCACTGATTTCCAAACAATAATACTGACTAACATGGACACGTGGACATTAGATCCCTGGGCCGAAATGTCCCATTTCTCTTACTGACCCGTCCAATGAATGAAAATAGCTCCAGATGGGAATATCACTAGCAATTCAGAACAGTGATAGGATTAATTTTTGGCATCTCTGAAGCAATAGCTCCCCCCACGCCATGAAGTTTTTCCAGATCACATGCAACCCCAAAGTGATTCAGAAAGAACAATCCAGAATTCCCAAATGCCCCCATTCCTCGACGCACAATAGTTCACCATTTGCCAAGGCACCACAAGGTCGCCAAAAACACGAGGCAGGTGGAGATGACGTGTGACGATCGTGGTGCCAGAATGTCGGGTTCAAATTCTGGCTCTCCTACTCACTGTGTGACACTGGGAAAGTTGCTTCACCTCTCTGGGTTTCAGCTTTCTCATCTTCAAATTGCAGGTAATAATAGTATTGTCTTCGCAGGGCCTTACAGACCAGGAAGTCACGTATGTAAAGTAAATGAATGCTGTCTGGAGCATGGAAGAACCAGGATCCAGGAAGTGGCATCTCTCCTCGTAACCGGGGAGGAGATGAGCAGAGAGAATGTGTCCACTCGTTCGGTTAGTTTGTCAAGTATTTGCAGTGTGATCTCCACGTGTCTGAAACCGTGCAACATGCTGGGAACAGAGCAGCAAACAAAAATGCCTCCAGGGCCACTCGGCCTTCAAAAGGAGTGTTGACCTGGGGGTGGGGCAGAGTGAGGACCACAAAGCTGGGAGGTCAGAACAGCAGCATCCCTCCTGCAGTCAAATAATCGTTTAAGGGCAGATGCCAATCTTAAGGACCCTGGCTTAGGCTCCTCTAGAGAAAAGCATGGGAGGAGATAAAAGAAGAAGGGAACACTCGAAGGGAACACACAGATTGCTTCAGAAACACCGATAGAACTGTCTACTCAAGCAGGGTCGCGGGGTTGGGGCTGGGAAGCCCCAGGGAGGGTGGTGACACGTTCTCAGTTCACTGCAAGCCTGTGTGGTTTTCCCAGTGCTCGGGCTGGGAACACATGGTAGAGAGAATATAGAAATGCCACCTCCACGCTCAATAGCCAGAAATACGTAGTTATCTCAAAATAACTACCCTTCGGGCTGCGTCCAGCTGTGCTGTGCTTCCTTCAAATACACACTTCATCAGTATGTTTCTGGCCTTTGTTTTTTCCAAAAAACAAAAAGCAGAGGGGTTAGAAAAAAAAAATATATATATACATATATATATATATATCTTTGTCATTTAATGACATAATTTGTATATTACTTTACATTTTTCTCAGATTTGTTCTTTTTCATATTGAGTCCAAAATGTCACCTAAGAAACAGCTGAGGTGCACAGAAGCACCCAGAGATGGTTTTCTTGGCTCCCCAGGAACATGCTGGGTTTTCTCCTTTCATCCCTATGCTACTAGGTTCTTTAATAGCTTTCCAAATCACTGCACTTAAAAACCAACTCTGTACCGTTTCAAAGCCAATGAGAGGCCTTTCTTTTCTTTCATTTTTCACCCTTTTCTCAATAAAAAAAAAAAAAATGATGTTCAAGCACTGATGTCCTATTTTTGTAGGAAAACACACATGGGAACATGCTGAATGGCTGGCATCCTTTTAGGTAACAGGACAAAGAAAGTCCCCTCTTCCCAGAGCAAAATGTTAGCCATTCACGTTGGTAAGTTAACAAATCTATACAATAACACAACCTGGTCTCCCTGCCAAGGCAGAAATGGGGCTGCCAGAAATGGAAGATTTTATTTAACTCTATTCAGTGAGCCCTTAGTACGAGGGAAGCAGAACTCTGGAATCAAACTCAAGTACAGCTCACTCTCTGGTCCTCACTTGGCCAATCCAGGGACCACAGGCTAACATCAGCCATCATAGACGACTGCTTTCCTGACCCGCCACCTTCTCAACAGTCTTCTTATCTCAAAGGGAAGGTCCTAAGTCAGTGGTTTTCAGCTGAGATGCAATAGATTTGCCTTGTTAGAAAGTCATAAATTAAAACATCACCTAGGGTTTCCCTGCTGTCTCAGTAGTCAAGAATCTGCCTGTCAATGCAGGAGAAACTGGTTCCATCTCTAGTCGGGGAAGTTCCCATAGGCCACGGACCAACTAAGCCGGTGCCCCGTAACTACTGAATCTACATACTGCAACTACCGAAGCCCGTGTGTATACAGCCTGTGCTCTGTAACAAGAAAGGCCACGGGAATGAGAAGCCCATGCCCCATGACTAGAGAAAGACAGTGCGCAGCAGCAAAGACCCAGCACAGGTGAAAATACATAAATTACATATATATATATATATATTATCACCTAAAAGTTAAGGCTTCACTAAGTGAACCAAAGATACCACAAAAAAGGAAAATGTCATGTCATGCCTATAAAAACCCCAAAGAAGCCTTTTCCTTATCAGACAGGCAGAGCAAACCAACCTAACGTGCAAACATTTGTCTACAAGGCAATGCGCTTGATCACAGGTCATTTTCTCTTTCTGTTCCTGACTGTGGATGATTGATTTCAGCAGGCTAGTCACACATAAGAACATTTCTACTTCTGCAGACCCTGGTTTTAAAATGGGTCAAAAACCTCCACTGCTGCTGCTGCTGCTAAGTCGCTTCAGTTGTGTCTGACTCTGTGCAACCCCACAGACAGCAGCCCACAAGGCTCCCCCGTACCTGGGATTCTCCAGGCAAGAACACTGGAGTGGGTTGCCATTGCCTTCTCCAATGCAGGAAAGTGAAAAGTGAAAGTGAAGTCGCTCAGTCGTGTCCGACTCTTAGTGACCCCATGGACTGAGGCCTACCAGGCGCCTCCGTCCATGGGATTTTCCAGGCAAGAGTACTGGAGTGGGGTGCCATTGCCTTCTCCGAAAAACCTCCACAGCATATATTTAATCTCCAGGTGGACTTGCAGTTTAAGTGAAAGTCAACATCAAGAGCAACTGTCAAATATCTAAGAGTGGGAAGTAAATATGAGAGCCAACAGGCCACGAGATGGGATTGGCTTCCTGCAGCAGGAGACTGTCCTCCTAGGCAACAGAGTGCCTTCCATGAAACGCTATCATGAGTTGAATGGTGTCCTCCCCAAAGATGTGTTCAAATCCTCACCCCTATACCTGGGCCAGCCAGCCAGTGAGTGTTCAGTTGTGTCTGACTCTCTGCGACCCCATGCACTGGAGCTCACCACGACAAATTCCTCTGTCCCATGGAATTCTCCAGGCAAGAATACTGGAGCGGGTTACCATTTCCTATTCCAGGGGATCTTACCGAACCAGGGATCAAACTCACATCTCCTGCACTGGCAGCTGGATTCTCTACCTCTGAGCCACCTGGGAAGCCCCACCTGTGAATGTGACCTTCTTTAAAATCAGGGTCTTTGCAAACATGGTCAAGTTCAGCAGAAATCATGAGAGTTCCCTAAGTCCAATATGATGGGTGGCCTTATAAGAATCGGAGAGACACAGGTATAAGAGCACCATGCGATGATGAAGACAGATGTTGAAGAGGTGTGTCTGCCATCCACAGAGTTTCCCAGCAGGCACGTGATGCTGGAAGGGGCAGGGAAGGGCTGGACCCAGAGCCTTCGGGGAAGCGTGACCCTGTCCACATCTTGATTTTGGACTTTACGCTCCAGAGCTGGGAGCCACTATTTGTCAACTGTGATGAGGCCTCTCTGGATAGGACCTGGCTATCAGGAAGGCTGCTCAGACAGGAAGAGCTGCTGTGCCAATGTGACGGCCCCGGGCATCCCCAAAAGAGGGGACTGGGGGCCCCAGACGTGCTGCCACTGATGTCTTTAGAAAAACAAAAATGATCCCTTCTCCTAAAGGAATACAGGAGACTGATACCTTGTTTCCTCCTCTCCTAGCCAAGTTTAAATTTTTCATGTGGTTTCCAACCATTCAGGAAAAGAAGGTCAAGTGCGTTGATAGCACCTCCACCCTTTGATCATGAGGATGTCATCTCGCACACGATGGGGAGGGGGTGGTGGTGGTGGTGGTTTAGTCGCTAAGACGTGTCCAACTCTTGTGACCCCATGGACTGTAGCCCACCAGCTTCTTCTATCCATGGAATTCTCTAGGCAAGAATACTGGAGTGGGTTGCCACTTCCTTCTCCAATGGGCGGTGGGCAGGGGATTTCAGCAAACCCAATCCAAGCTGAAGCAGGCGGGCAGACCCTCCCTGCAGAGGTATGAGTGTATGTGCGTGTATGTATACTTAGCATGTATGTGCGTGTATGTACACTTAGCATGTATGTGCACTTAGCATGTGTGTGCGCGTGTGTGCACTTAGCGTGTATGCATGTGTATGTGCACTTAGCATGTATTTGCGTGTGTGTACACTTAGCACATACACACAGCAGTGTTAACAGGAACCCCGAACTCTGCGGTTTACCACCCAGCTTCCCTCTGACTGCTGGAACCACCAACAAAATGTCATTTTTAAATAATTCTCGTCCAGGAGGCGGCTGCATGGAACACACGTCAGCTAGGTGGGGATGATGGCAGCATGGGCTGGGAGGGGACTCAAATCGGGGGTGACACGAGCTGAACTAAAACTACCAGCAACGCCAGGTCTCCGCACGCACTCAGGGCTGGGAGGCCAAAGCCACCAGCTTCTTCTCCATGTTTTCCTTATTTCACCAGCAGCTGCTTCCAAACCACGTCGATGCCCAACCTCCAAACCTGCCACCCTTTCTTCAGCGGGTACATTCTCCAGTCCACATGCTGCAAAATCATGCCTCTCTGATCAAAAGCAGAGCCATCAGTCTGAAGTGGTGCCCTGGCCACTCAGGACAATTCCAGTTACTGAGCCTTTAAGAACTGGGTCTTCAGAAGACAACATGGACAGGCAGCCTTGGTAAACACAGAGTTTCTCAGACGCAGCCCCGCAGACACTCGGGCTGGGTGATCCTTAGACATGCTGCTGGCCCGTGCGTTGTAGGCTGTTTGTAGGATTCTCAGCAGCATCTCTGGCGTCTACGCACTAGATGACCCCTAACCAGGCTGTGATAGTCAGAGATACTGCCAGACTGGGAAATGTCCCTGGGGGTGAAACTGCTCCCAGTTGAGAACTACTGGGATCCCAGGTAAGGCTGCCCTCTGGAGTCAGACCCTCTGAGTTCAAATCGCCTGTTCCGCTCACTCCCCAGCAGCCTGGCTGTGACCAAGGGACCTGTGTGGAAGTCTAGGTGCTGGGTGAGCTCGGGTACCATCGCGCACACCCCACGGAGCTATGAAAAGATGGAATGGGTTTGTGGAGGGAAAGTACCCAGAATGGGGCGGTGCTGTCCGGACGACACCGGTGCTGGCAGCTCCGGTTCTGGGTTGTGTGCTGGCTGTTGATGGCTGAGCAAAACTCCACCCACACGTGCTGGGAAGAACCAACCTCAGCAGAACGAGATCGGCCTTTGCCCTAGGCTCCTGGGAGTGGATCACTCGGACCCCAGAAATGCCCCGCCTAACAGGACTGTTTGTGTCCCTGGAGGCTCTGGCCAGCAGACCATCTGAGATGTGATTCAGGAAGGGGGCTCAGGGCCACACAGAGTCCGCTCTATCTGTAGAGGGGCTGAGACCCACAGCCAGCCGTGCAGGGGCACGCAATGAGTCCTAGGCAAAACATGGGCATACGAGGGTCTGATGACGCTCCCAGGGAGGCGCTATTCCCCATACATGGCATGACATGCTACAGCTAGGAGGGCATGGCTGTTGTGTCTCCAGATGGACCAGACAACAGATGTTCCACACTCTGCAGTTCTCCTGCACACTCCGCTTGGCTGACGCTAAACTGTGTTCTTTAAGAAACCATGCATGTGTGCTAAGTTGCTTCAGTCACATCTGACTCTTTGTGACCACATGGACTGTAGCCCACCAGGCTCCTTTGACCATGGGATTCTCCAGTCAAGAATACTGGAGTGGGTTGCCATGCCCTCCTCCAAGGGATCTTCCCTACCCAGGGACTGAACCCATGTCTCATAGCTCCTGCATTGGCAGGCAGGTTCTTTACCACTAGTACCACCTGGGAAATCTGTAAACATGAGTATTAACAGCTTTCAAGGGTTCTGTGGGTCCTTCTGCAAGTTATTGAACCTCACGGGGGTCTTGGGATCCCCAAACCTGCCACTGTTGTCAGCGGTGAGGGGGGCCCCGTGTGGACTGTCCCCATCGGTGCACCCCAGCCACTCCTCACAACAGCACCGGGAGTGGAAGCATCCTCTCTCAGATCAAGCCTGGAGCTCACTCCCTCGAGCGCAGTGAACCGACTGACACTTCCCGGAGGTCAGAACGTCAGCGTTCATCAAGGGGCCTGCATCTGTGATGTTGACACCAAAAGACGCCAGGGAGACAACTTTGGGTTAACCGGGCAGAATGACCGCATTTCAGGTTTCCTCCTGAATGATCAGGAGTGTTGGGAAGGAGTTCAGACTCCAGCAGAGGAATGGGGCTCAAGTGGCCTCTTCTGTTTGTTTTTTATTTTCTTGCATTTAGAATTTTACTGGAGGGTCTAATGATGTGCACATGTCAAGAAGAAATAAGACATTAACATTGGAATGAAATAAATAAAGCTTCCTATTCATAGATGGCGTGGACACAGCGAAAAATCAAAGGATGAGCACCACTTAGCTCAAGTAATTTCTCAGGTATTTGGTCAACCAACAGGGTTGTCCCCAACAGGACCTACTGTCCAGCACAGGGAGCTCTGCTCACTATTATATACGAAGCTAAATGGGAAAGTACTTTGAAAAAGAATATATACACATTCGCTCTCCTCCACCGCGGGTGCCCAGCTCAACTCTTCTCTTGGGCACCCCATCTCCTTCTAAGTGGGCGCCTCCAGCCCCCGTTGTGTGTGTGCGTGTGCTCAGTCTCCTAGTCATGTCCTCTGTGACCCCAAGGACTGCAGCCCACCAGGCTCCTCAGTCCATGGGATTTCCCAGACAATAACACTGGAATAGGTTGCCATTTCCTACTCCAGGGGATCTTCCCAACCCAGGGTCAAACCCACATCTTCTGAGTTGCCTGCATTGGCAGGCGGACTCTTCACCACTACCATCACCTGGGAAGCCCTTACTCAACTGTGTGTGTGTGTGTGTATGTGTGTGTGTGTGTTAGTTGCTCAGTCATGTCCATTTCTATGCAACCCCATGGACTGTAGCCCACCAGGCTCCTCCATCCATGGGATTCTCCAGGCAAGAATACCAGAGTGGGTTGTCATGCCCTCCTCCTATACTCCAATATAAAATACAAAGTTAAAAGGATAAATTAATTAGTTCAAAGTGGACCTCTTCTGGCAAGAGGTGTGAGCAGCCGCACAGCACAAGGCAAGTGGCCCGGAACAGCTGTGCCCCTAGAGGCGTGCCCAGGCCATGGGGGAGGCCGGACCCCCTGCATGCCCCATCGACAGGGCTGAGGCTCCACGCAGGAGCCCACCCTGCCCAGGGTCCTGGCGGCGTGAGGCCGGCAACCCTGACGTGGGTGGGATCACGGGCAGGGGCCAAGGTGAAAAATATCAGCATGAGGTTGTAAACACCAGCATCCAAGCTAAAGCCAAGAAACAGAGCCAACAAACCAACAGCTGGGAAATTGATCTCAAGTAAATGGAAGTCAAGTGAAAGTGAAAATGTCAGTCACTTAGTTGTGTCTGACTCTTTGCGACCCCATGGGCTGTAGCCTGCCAGGTTTCCCTGTCCATGGAATTTCCCAGAAAAGAATACTGGAGTGGGTTGCCATTCTCTTCTCCAGAGGATCTTCCTGACCCCAGGATCAAACTCTGGTTTCCTACAGTAGAAGCAGATTTTTTACTGCCTGAGCCACCTTAGCAAGTAAAATGACTCTGAAATAAGGATGTTTAAGGCGCTCAAGCTCATCATTGATTCAACGGACGTGACTTTGAGCAAACTCCGGGAGTTGGTGATAGACTGGGAAGCCTGGCGTGCTGCAGTCCATGGGGTCGCAAAGAGTCGGACACAACTGAGAGACTGAAAAACAGGAACAGAGATGCTTAAAGAGGTTTCTTACAAACAGGCTGAGAGCAGCAATAAAACCCGAGCGTGTGTCGTAAAACCAGAAGATGAGTAAAAACAGAAAGAAGTGGACACACATACAAATCCAACAGCAACGGACGGGAAAGGAAAGACCCATCTACTAAGGCGAGTCCTGCGCCAGCAGCTCAGGGTGCCATGGATGGACGGCACCTATAGGTGCAAAGACACAGCAGGGAGCAGTCCGCGGGGAAGGAGTTTACGTTCTTCGGGCGAGACACTGATGAACAGCTATGTAACACGCTCTGCAGATGGCCGTAAGTGCTGAGGGAAGACCAGAGAGGGTGGGGGTTGCCTGGTGCGAGGGCAGCCAGCCACCTGGGGAGGCCACTTTGGGGAAGCCCCCAGATGAGGTTAATGAAGCAAACACGTGAGTGTCCACCGATCACGACAGGGTCTGTCATTCACGCAAAAAAAGGAAGCTCAGAGAATTCTGAACAGAAGGAGTATTTGTCCTTCCAGACAGGAAAGTGAAAGTCGCTCAATTGTGTCCGACTCTTTGGAACCCTAAGGATTGTACAGTCCATGGAATTCTCCAGGCCACAGTACTGGACTGGGTAGCCTTTCCCTTCTCCAGGGGATCTTTCCAACCCAGGGATTGAACCCAGGTCTCCTACATTGCAGGCAGATTGTTTACCAGCTGAGCTATAAGGGAAGCCCAAGAATACTGGAGTGGATAGCCTATCCCCTCTCCAGGGGATCTTTCCAACCCAGGAATCGAACCAGGGTCTCCTCCATTGCAGGTGGAGTCCTTACCAACTGAGATATGAGGGAAGCCTCCAAACAGGAAGGCTTCTTCGAAAGCTCCGTTGTTAAAAGGTGGCTGCAGTGCTAGGAGAGACCCGGGATCCATGCCACAGACGGCAAAAGATGCTCTTAACCTGCTTCCTGCTTCTGTCCTCATGCACTGGGGTGACGGTGGAGGGACGGTGGACCACGTGGGCCACTGAGAGCAGCGGGTGAGGGTGTGCAGGGAGCAAGCAGGGAGCAGAGGCGTGGGGGCGGCGCCCAGTGCTGCAGCGGGTGAGGGTGTGCAGGGAGCAAGTGGGGGGCAGAGGCGTGGGGGCGGCGCCCAGCGCTGCAAAAGGCTTGAGTCGGGGAACGAGGAGACACCAGGGGAGCCTCTCCGAGCACGGAGCCTCTTTGGGGAAAGGGACAGCACCGTCTCCATCTGGGCCCCCGTCTCAGCATCCTTTACACCAGAGAGACCAACCCGAGTTCACTCTGCCCAGCCTCTCCCTTCACAGAAGGAACTGAGGGTCAAAGACGAGGATGCTTTGTCTGAGATTGCAGGATAGAACTCTCTGGAAACCCCATTCTTGGGCTCCCTGTGGGCTCTGTCCAGCTCAGGCCCTTGCCCTGGCACTCGAACCCCTTTTTTTTTCTTTTTCTTTTTTTATTTTTCAAATTTTGAAAGTATGATAACGTATTTACAGGAGACTTGAAAAATACAAAACAAGGGTACACATAGCTCTACTAGATATTATAATTATTTTCTAAGTAGATAAATTAAGGTTTTTCAGTATGACAGTCTCAATATGAAACTGTCAAAAATTAATAGAAGGAAGAGACAGGAAAGTATAAGGATATAGTAGACCTGAAAAGCACCATTAACCATTTCAGCATAATTAAGATTTATACAGCGTTCGCACAACAGTAGGATACAGATTCTATTCAAGTTCCCATAGACTATAAGGACACAAAACAAGGTGCAAAAGTTGCATGGTCTAAAGGTATTGAAATCAGACAGTCTGTTCTCTTTTCACTGTGGGATTACGTTAGAGGGCAATACCAAAAGATAATGAAAAGTAACACACACATCAGCACTTGAATCCTTCCGTGTGTTCCACCTTGAGTCTCTCTTCTCCGCCTCCCCAGCAACTCCGGGGAGTCTCCTAAGGACTGTGGCTCCTGCGCCTCTCCCTCCCCATCTCTTGGCCCCCAGCAGCTCAGCAACAGCCCTCCTGGCACTCAGCTTCCTCTCTCCCACGACAGGGACAGAACCCCTTGGCGTCAATTACAAGCTTGAAGCTAGTAACTAGGATACCCGCACCCGCGCCTGGAACCATCCGATCAAGCAGCCAGCAGACGAGAGCCACGTGGCCCCAGCACAAGGGGAAAAGCCCACTGGACTACAGTCTCCTAAAGACCTAGCATCCCCCAGACATGGCCCTCTTCTAAACCAAGAGCCTCCCGGGTTCAACATGAGAATGGCGGGTCTCCCTGCTGTTATGGCATCATCATGTTGACACCAAATCTGGAGATCCAGTCCCTGAGCAAACAGTTCAAGTTCAGTCTTTGCGACTTCAAGGCACAGACAGCGGTGCCCACCCCAGGGGGTTCCAGAACAATGGGAGAGTCAAGGGGCTGGAGGAGAAGGAAGTACTAAGGCGTGGTGCGAGTTGCAAAGGCAGCCTCAGCCATTGGAAACAGGTGACAAGGTGAGCCCGGGCGGCCCCTGACCGCCGGCAGGTCTGATGAGTTAAAACGGGCACCAGGTGACTTCACTCTGCAGAGCCCCGTGGGCCAGCTATTTCCGAAGATGGTCTTCTCAGCCTCTGTTTACAGTCTGGGGCCAGGTGTACAGAACCTGGTATGTCACAGATCAAAACACAGAAAGCATTTCGACATCTTACCTGGTCCCAGGGAGAGACGGTGCCCCCGAAACACATGAACAAGTAGCCCATGGCCACGAGGCAGATCCATATCACCAAAGAGAAGAGGCGCAGCAGCTTCTTAAACACCGACTCCACGCACACCAGGATGAAGATCGCAAAGAAGATCGCCAGGGCAGTCGGAACTGTGATTAAAAATGCCACGTGGTCTTCAACTTCCTAAGGAGAGGGAAAAAAACATCACAAAGGGACAATTTAGAAAGCCTGTGGTACCCATGACTTGTTATTAATATTGAAATATTATCAATATCAGTCAAGGTTTAAACAGATCAGGTTTTAAAAGGGACTTCAGAAGTAGAAAATTTGAACTTTCAAAAATTTAAGTTTATTATTAAATAACCATGTTTTTCTACATAAATAACCCAATACTGGGCTTCTCAGGTGGTGAAGTGGAAGAGAATCCTCCTGCCAATGCAAGAGAAGTGGGTTCAATGCCTGGGTTGGGAAGATCCCTTGGAGGATGAAATGGCAACCCACTCCAGTATTCTTGCCTGGGAAATCCCATGGACAGAGGAGCCTGGCGGGCTGTAGTTCATGGGATTGCAGAGTTAGACACACAATCCAGGACTGGATATTTACACAAAACAGCCATGCCATCGAATGCAAATTTTCCCTGGTAAACGAAGAAATGGATTTCATTCAAAAGTAAATGTGAGAACACAGAATGTAAGGATAAAATAAGGCAAACAACTTCAGACAATCAGGTATGCTCTAATCATAGGAAATTAAGGCCTGCAAATGATTTTGAAATGGTTTATTAAAAAAAAAAACCTAAATACTATCTTGGATTCTAAAGCTAGAAGCTTTTCTTTTAATGCATTGCAATTAATGTTTTAACAAGATCAAGGTTAATAGAAAAGGGTCAGAAAGTACTAAAAATAGAAGATGAGAGAGTGGGAAATATTTAGAAGACTGTGCCATTTAGCTAGCTTCCTTTTCCGCCTTTCTTGGGCTCTAGCAGCAAAAGGAAAATGGACATTATTAGCCTGTTACTAATGCATTTTTTAAAACTCCACATTTGCACACTAATAGGCATTTTCTATTCATCTCTATCTAGCCACATAACCCTTCAAACGCACACTATTACAATTCCACACAATACAATAGACCTTGCATTTCCTCTGATTATCCAAACCTGGATTTAGGCTTTAGCTTCTCCAAATATTCTGCTGGAAACTTGCTCTGAACAGCACACGCCATGGGATGGAACACAGTGTAAAAGCTTTAATCTTCAGCTAATACATTTAGTTGATGAAATACTCAAAGGAGTTTCAAGCAAAACAATCCATATAGCCAGGGCCCTAAGAACTTTCACTGAAGTTTCGGAATATTAACACTTACAGTAGAGGGCTCCCCTGGTGGCTCAATGGTCAAGAATCTGCCCGCCCATGTAGGAGACATCTGATTTGGGAAGATCCCACATGCCACGGAGCAATGAAGCCCGAGCACCACCACTACTGAGGCTGCGCTCTAGAGCCTGGGAGCTGCAACTGCTGCAGCCCACGGGCCCCAGAGCCCACGCTCCACAAGGAGAGAAGCCACCGCCATGAGAAGCCCAAGCACTGCAACCAGAGAGTGGCCCCCGCTCACTGCAACTAGAGAAAAAGCCCATGTAGCAACCAAGACTCAGTTCTGCCAAAAATAAGAAAAAAAAAAAACCCTCAAAACTTACAGTACAACCTGGGACATATGGGGTAGGTCTTTCAAATACCAGAGTCTGGGGAAGCCCTCACCTTTTCTGGTGGGTACAGGGTTCACTCTGGGCCACGAGCATCTCTAACTTCACCCTGGAGATGCCCCACCACCTCCTTCAGATATCAGCCCATTGACCACAGGGAGTAGGGCAGGAAGGCGGATGAGGCACACCAGGTGGCAGGCCCAGGCTGACACTCAGGAGAGCAGGGGGGCCTGGACCACCTTCAGCGCCTTCTCTTCCCTTTCCTCTCTCACAGTTACGTATGTCGAGTAACAACTGGGGAAAAGGCAAGAGCAACAATAATCACAGCAAGTACTCACGTCAGTTGCTATTGAGTTGCTAAACTGTGTCTGACTATGACCCTATACACTGCAGCACACCAAGCTTCCCTGTCCTTCACCATCTCCTTTGCTAAAATTCATGTCCTTTGAGTCGATGATGCCATCCCACCATCTCATCCTCTATCGCTCCCTTCTCCTCCTGCCCTCAATCTTTCCCAGCATCAGGGTCTTTTCCAATGAGTCGGTTCTTCGCATCAAATGGCCAAAGTATTGGAGCTTCAGCCTCAGTCTTTCCAATGAATATTCAGGGTTGATTGCCTTTAGGATGGACTGATTTGATTTCCTTGCAGTCCAAGGGACTCTCAAGAGTCCTCTCCAGCACTACAGTTTGGAAGCATCAACTCTAACATGGATGTTTTTCTGCTAAGCACTCAGGTACATTAAGGTCTTTTATTCTTACACCAGCCGTATGAGTGTAGGCACGGTGGCCTGCACAGGTGAGAAAATGCAGGCCTCTGAATGGGAAGGAGGCACCAGGGTCATGGGGCTGACGGAGAGAACGGGGCTTCACCCAGGGAGTGGTCTGTGTTGCCATCACAGCAGAGCCCCGTGCCCTGTGTGCATAAACGATGCATGAGCCCAGGTGTAGCCAGTTCCCCAGTGGCCAAAAGAATGTTTCCAGAACAGCCAGAAGACAGAAGGGCCCAATGGGATGTTCTCACAACCTCCCTCCCCTACTATTTCTGTCCACGATTAAGTGCCTTCTTGTACTCTGACCTTTAGACACAGGTTCCAATCACTGCAAAAGGTTGTCCGGGATCCACCCGCACCACAGTGCTCCCCAGTACCCAGGCACCACGGACCAGGGCACACAAGGACACAGTAGCCTGTTTTCTGAGGACGTCTCATTCAAGGTCATGGCTGCTGCGCACACAGAGCCATGAAAACGTGATTTTACTTTAAACTTCCCCAAATGAAGTTAACTGAGCTGCGAACAGAAAGCCAACCAGTAGAGAAGCAGGACAGCTGCCTTCCTGGTGTGGCTTTTCCATCATTTCATTAACCCCGAAGGAAAGCAACAACTGTTGACTGTATTGGCTTCGGTTATCCAGAAAGGATGAAAGTGGTGTGAAAACCTGCATGACTGTCAAGTGAAAAGTGTGAGTCACTCAGTCATGTCTGAGTCTTTGCGATCCCACAGACTATAGCCTGCCAGGCTCCTCCGTCCCAGGAAATCTCCAGTCAAGAATACCGGAATGGGTTGCCATTTCCTTCTCCAGGGGATCTTCCCGACCCAGGGATTGAACTCAGGTCTCCTGCATTGCAGGTGGATTCTTTACCGTCTGAGAGAGCAGGGAAGCCCATCGAGTGAAAATCAGTAGCTAAAGGAACAGAGAAGCTGTGACCTGTGTCCTTATGGGAAGAGGAGGATGAAGTACACAGCCCATAGGTGCTTTCCCTGCATTTCTCTGCTCAAAGATCCAACTGTGAACAAGGGAAAGACTCAGTGCCTTGGTGAGCCAGGAACATTATATAATAAGACTTGATACGGGTTTGGGGTTTAAATATTGGCATCTCTCTCTTTTTTGTTTCTTACCATCAGGGTCTTGATCCCAGACAGCCCAGTAGTCTGGGCCGCGTGGCCGCCTCTCCACTAGACACAGTGGACATTGGTCCCCTAATATTTTTAGGGCCCCACAGAAATGCTTTATTTCTTTCAAAATCAGAACAACAAAAGACCCAAGCTTCTAGTCTCAAAAGATACATACACCTCCGTGCTCACCCAGCGTCAACTAGGACTGTGAATGTACGTTTAGGGAAGAAGGGCAGACAAAGGCCTCTCCATCCTAAAAGGACCCGAGGGCGTCGTGTCCCTGCTCACCGGATGCATGGCATTGCCTGGCCCACCCCACCCCCCAGAGAAGGACTCCCCCAAGCTTTGAAGTCCTGTCCCCAACCCGGGCAGGGAGGCCCGTTCCCAGATGGCCCGTGGCTTCACACAGTCAGTCTCTGCTCACAAGGCCAGTGGTCCCTGATCACTGCAAAACCTGAGCCCTTTGAAGAATCCCGGCTCTTCCAGAAAGAGAACAGCCGTCAATTTATCCTGCGTTGCCTTTTGAACCTTAATTCCAAACAAGTCTTAATATGGACTGCTCCACTAAATAGAATCTTTTGTAAAGAGGGGTCAAGGGAAAAAAAAAACAGTAGCGTATTCATTAAAAATGTATAAGCTTATAAACCACATTCTTTCCTAGTCCTGCATTTGGATCATGCGTTTTTCTTAAGGCAAATAAGTAAATGAAATAGCGGAACGCCCTCAGACCTTGAATTACACGCCCTCTCCCCCCTTATTCCAGCCCCAGTGGACAGGAAGAAGAACGAAGCCGCAGCAGCTCACCCGTGGCTACTCTTAGGCAATAGCTGAGTTTTCAAAATCCAGAGTATAAAACAAATAAGAGCAGCTGAAAATAAAGTGAACGAAAACAGTGAAAACACTGTCGATCTAAATTAAATATGTTTATGTAGCCCAACCCTTCCTCCCTTCGTGGAAATAAAAAAATGTACCACAGTACACAAACTAAATAAAATGTACAGAAATGCCTTTAAGATATGGCTTTAAAAAGATTTTTTAAAAGTCACCATACAATGCAAACTAAATGTGTTAACACATCTTTAAAAGGAAGACCGCAAGCATCCCATTACCTACCGTCATGATAATGGGTTCCCATCACTCTCCAGGAACGTTTCATCCTTCTCTGTTCAATGCATTTAATTTGGGAAGGAGTCAAACTGCCAGGCCGATTAAACACCCATTGCTTCTATTTATCGTATAACAACAGCCTCGTTTCTTGGAGGCTTTTCCATGGAGCAACAGATTATGTATATTTTCAATATTTTCCACGTGTATTTTTCATTCTTTGTGTTAAACAGTACTGTTTTCCTTTTAGATGGCAAAGGACACTCTAATGTAAAACACGTTGTTGTTGCTGTTCAGTCGCTCAGTCGTGTCAGACTCTTTGCAGCCCCGTGGACTGCAGCCCCTCAGGCGCCCCCCGCTCTGAATCTGTCCTCCTCCCTCCTGCACACCATCTCTCCACTCTCTCTTCCGTCTACCTCCTCCACATTTAATTTTATCAATAGTATCAGTGATTCAGTCGTGTCTGACTGTGAGCCCATGGATGTAGCCCGCCAGGCTCCTCTGTCCATGGGATTCTCAGGGCCAGGATGCTGGAGTGGGTTGCCATTCCCTCCTCCAGGGGATCTTCCCAACCCAGAGATCAAACCCAGGTCTCCCACAATGCAGGCAGATTCTTTTACCAACTGAGCACAGGAAGCCCAAGAAGACTGGAGTGGGCAGCCTGTCCCTTCTCCAGAGGATCTTCCTGACCCAGGAATCAAACCAGGATCTCCTGCATTGCAAGCGGATTCTTTACCAACTGAGCTACTGGGGAAGAATGGGTCATAGATCTAAAGGCAAAATGCAAAATAATCCTAAAAAACTCCAAAAGTCTTCCCATGAGCAAACCTGTACTGTGCAGTGAGAGTGGTGCTCGGAGGGAAACTGGGCATCTTCCAAGTTGGACTCAATCTCCTACTGCCGGCTTGGCCTTACTGGGAGTTGCATTTCTTAGATCCCCTTTCCCTCCACGGCTCTCGCTTAGAGTTGAATAGAAGAAGAATTTGTGGCAGGACTGGGAGCGGGACGTGGAGCAAGTCCTCACCAGAATCTCTTCCCGGAATGCTCCCGAGTGAGAGCGGGCCTTCGGAGAGGCCTGCCCAAGATTTGGGAGGCGAACGCCAAGCCACCCCAGGAAGGGCAATGTGTAGGATCAGATGCGGCTGAGACACGTGGGGAGGAACCTGGAGGGGCCCAGCCAGCCCGGCTCTGTGCTCCACGTGCAGGACTCCAACCAAGTCAGCAGGACCAGGGTCCCCACTAGAGACTGTCCTGATGGGGCTCCCTTGATGGGTGAGCAAGCTCTGCTTTTGGAGAACCCCACAAGCCCTGACTGCCCAGGGATTCTCTACTGATTGAAGGCTCCCTGCTGCTGCCAAGGTTCATGCAAAGAAAGGAGGCTGAAAACTGATGAATTAAAGATCCCACTGCAGAAATCTGGAAAAGAACAGAGGAAGCCCAAAGCAAGCACTGAGTTGGCCCAAACATTCGTTCACACATTTCCACAATGGAAAAACCCAAAGAAACTCTGGGGCCAACCAAATAGAAAGAAAATGTGGTGGTCAGGGACTTTCCAAAATATTTCCTATTTCTTTCTTCTGGGTTCCTTCTGGATTCACCTTCTAACCTTTTTTGAAGTTCCAAGCAGCCATTTTGAGAAAAAAAAAAAAAGTGAATAAAAGTGAAGTGTTTCTCTCCCAGGCAGAGGCACGTAAAAGCCATTGTGAGGCTGCTGGCACTTTCTTTCCACGGTGCAATGATTAAAGGGGCATTCGTCATGAGGAGGACTCCTACAGCCCAGCCCAGGTGAGCAGAGCCCCCTCCTGCCCCACACTGGCCAGGACATGCTGCAAGAAGTCCGCCTCTGGTGTGGGAAGCCACAGGGAGCAGGGTTGCACTACCATTGCCAAACTGCTGATTCAGGAGGAAAATAAAATACGTGAGTGTTTTCAATCACTAAACCACGTGGGGGGGTTTACGCAGCAACAGATAACTAGAATACTGAAGTCTGGTCGATGAAAAATGAAAGTGATGGGGCACTTCCATGTGGATGATGTCAATTGCCAGAGAGAAGCACCGTCTTCTTCCCTAGTGCAGTGTAGTCACTGGAAGGACAGATGCTGAAGCTGAAGCTCTAATACTCTGGCCACCTGATGCGAAGAGCCGACTCACTGGAAAAGACCCTGAGGCTGGGAAAGATTGAAGGCAGGAGGAGGAGGGGACGACAGAAGATGAGATGGTTGGATGGCACCGACTCACGGGACATGAGTTTGAGCATCTCCGGGAGATAGTGAAGGACAGAGAAGCCTAGCATGCTGCATGGGGTCACAGGTCAGACACAACTTACCAACCATACAACAACGACACAGCAATCAAGGAAGGAAGGATGCTGTGGGATGCAGCTTCCTTCATTCTAAATCTCTGAGTAACTGATGTGAGAGAATTCCTCTGCTGACTCACATTTACTGTGCAGCTCAAACAAAATATAAACCTTTGTTGTGTTAAGCTACTAAGATTCTGGAGTTGTTTGTTTCCATAGCGTATCATAATCGAATATGTTTTGATTGACACTGAGGTAGTGAAGACAGAAAGCAAAAATGCAACACAGTGTATCAAAAAAGACAATTTTTTTGGTAAAAAGTTAAGACAAAACAGACATCTAGTAAGATTAAGTTAAAAAAGAAAGAAAGCATCTAAGTATTATCAAATATTACCATCAAACTTGAAAATTGGGATGAAATGCAAAGAGTTCTAGAAAAGGCTTATTGAAACTGACTCAAGAAATAAAGTTAGAAATACTATAATCCTATTACTATCAAAGATACTAAAGCAAAAATTTTTAAATCTCTCTCCAAAGAAAGCAACAAACCCATGTGGTTTTCTAAGTAAATTCCTTCAACTCTTTCTAACATAATGAAAACTTTTAGGAAACTAAGAATAAAGGCATACTCCCTGAGTTTTAAGACCAGAAAAACTTATAAAAAAGAAAAATGCCAATCTGATAAATATTCCAAATTCATTTTACCAAAGACTACGTCAGCAAAAACCTTAAAATGTTAGCACTTCACATCCAGCATTTTATAGGATTCTATCATAAAAACTGTATTTTTATCATAAATATAAAAATTGCTCAATAATAGAAAATTATTATTCATTACACTGACTTTAAAACACATCAAAAAATCTTTTGATTATCTCAGTTTGGTAAAACTAAACAATCATATTTAAACTTTTTCTATAAATTAACCAAAAGGAATCTCGAAGAATATCTATAAAAATCTATAACCAGCATCATCATAAATGAATAAACTATTAAGGAATTCTATTTAAAACCAGAAAAAAAGGCAAGGGCACTCACAATCACCAGTTTGTCAACAGCATATTAGTTTCAGGCCAACACAATAATACAAGAAAAAGAAGTGAGAAAAGAAATGTATGGGACAAAATAAAATAAAACTCTCAGTACTTGCAGAAAAACTAAAAACATTCAAAAACTAAGATCATGACATCCAGTCACATCACTTCATGGCAAATAGATGGGGAAACAATAGAAACAGTGACAGACTTTATTTTCTTGGGCTCCAAAATCACTGCAGATGGTGACTGCAGCCATGAAATTAAAAGATGCTTGCTCCCTGGAAGAAAAGCTATGTCAAACCTAGATAGCATATTAAAAAACAGAGACATTACTTTTCTGACAAAGGTCTGTCTGGTCAAAGCTATGGTTTTACCAGTAGTCATGTATGGATGTGAGAGATGGACCATAAAGAAAGCTGAGTGCCGAAGAAATGATGCTTTTGAACTGTGGTGTTGGAGAAGACTCTTGAGAGTCCCCTGGACTGCAAGGAGGTCAACCTTAAAGGAAATCAGTCCTGAATATTCATTGGAAGGACTGACACTGAAGCTGAAGCTCCAATACTTTGGTCACCTGATGCGAAGAACTGATTCACTGGAAAAAACCCTAATGCTGGGAAAGACTGAAGGCAGGAGGAGAAGAGGGTGACAGAGGATGAGTTGGTTGGATGGAATCACCAACTCAATGGACATGAGTCTGAGCAAACGCCAGGGGTTGGTGATAGACAGGGAAGCCTGGCGTGCTGTAATCCATGGGTTGCAAAGAATCAGACAAGACTTAGCAACTGAAGTGAACTGATTTGGAGATGATATGATTATTTATGTAGAGAACCTGAAAGTGTCTGCATTTCAGTTACTAATAATAAAAAGGATATGATAAGCTGTATAGATATAAAATAATATCTAAAATTAAGTTATATTCTTTTACAGCATCAACAAAAGAATAGAAATACCCAATTTCATAATTTTTAAAATACAATTTACAGTAAGCAATAAAATACACAATATCCTTTGGTATCAAGGAGTAAGAACAACCTATGGAAAACTATAAAACATTATTGAACCACATAAATGAATGGAGAGATGGCCCATGTTCATGGATAGAAAAATTTAATATCACAAAATTGAATTCTCAGCAAATGAATCAATAGGTTAAATATAACACTAACAAGATCCTACTTGAGTTTTTTTATATTGAGGTTAAAATAAGTTGATTGTAAAGTTTGTATGGAAGAAGAAAAAGTCAAGAATAACCAAAAAGCTTTTCAAAAAGTTGAATGTTATTTCCCTTGCCCAATATAAATACTTATTATAAAGCTTTATTAATTATACTCTGTGCATGTGTATTTAAAAAAGAAAAATGTAACCAATGGAGCAGAAAAGATAACCCATAACAAACCACTTGTGTGTGGAATTTTGATTTATAACAGATATGGTGAAAGAAGTAACTAAAATGGATAAGTAAAAATCAATTCTCCACAAGAAAAAAGCATGTACATGTGTCGTGGTCCTTTAATGGACCGGAACCTGGTGGACCGGAGCCGACCGATAATAAAGTAAAGGAGAGAGAAAGAGGCTGATATTCCTTGGTTTACGCAGAAAACCAATAAAGCCCCTGCACGGGGCTTGCTGTGTTCATGAAGGCCTCAGGCGCCCTCTCGATGGGGTGAAGGCGCAGAGCGCCTTCTCTAGAGGGTCTTAGAAGCCCGGGCTGGAAAGTGAACTCAGAGAGCCTCTGCGCTCCAGGGGATCAGCCTGAAAAAGAGAGAGAGGGAGAGAGAGAGAGAAAGAGAAAGACAGACATGGGAACCAGAGCTCTGATGGAGCAAAGGTGTTTTAATCAACATGGTGTGGGCATATATACTGTCTTACAAGGTAGTTATTCTCAGCAAAGATAAAGATTAAAATTCCAGGCTTACAAAGCCTAGGCAATCCATATTAAAGAGAGAGAGAGTTGTAAACAATCACTTTTACCGTATAGTTCACAAGAAGGAAGAGGGTACTTATCACCGTATAGAAAAACTAATGAAGGAAATGCCTGGGTTCCTCAGCCCTCGGGAGAGGCGTGCCTCTCCTCTCAATTCCTGAGTATTCAGGAATTAATAAGGAACAGAGAATCCCTAACAGATCCAAAACAGCACACAGGCAGCCTCCTGTTAAATGCTTGACATAAACGGATCTTGATCACTACCTTACACCTCACGAGTACCATCATGATATATACAGGCATGCATGACAAAATGGATAAAATAAACAGAAAGAAATGACAAGAAGTGCAGAGGAAGTCTACTTCTGAGGGTCGGTAGGGAAATGAGAGATGCAGCATACAGGCTGATTGACATTACTGGGGTATTCTAGTTTGGACTGGGGACACGGGTGCTTATTTTTAGTGTAAACAAACAAACGTTATCAGTGAAAACTGAGCTCAGTAATCAAAGTTTAATTAAATTAGTCAAATGATAAATCCCATTCTGTGCACCTAAAGTCCAATTCTGAAGAACATGGGTGTTATAGGTTTGAATTAACTGCAAGTCAACAACTGGGAAAGAGTAGATGTTAGATCAACTGTATGTCTGAACTATGCTAACATTTCTTCATTACCTCTTTCGTCTTTATTCATCTGATCTCCTTATCCTCCTCATTTTTAACATCACATGGCTTTTGTTCTACTGATGCACCAGTCTAAAACTTCCATTCTTTCCTAATATTGACAGATCACTAGTAGCTTGAAATCTTAATTATTTCCCCTTTTTTATATAGCTTAAAAGATAATACAGTATGTTAAAATACACAGGCAGTAATTCAATCTTTGCAGTAAGCCTGTAGGAATGGAAGCCTGCACCTGTGATATTACACTTGTCCTGGCCATGCTATCCCAAGATCATTATGTCTGAGGGACAGTAAAGGACGCTGGTACAAACGGGGAGATGCTCTCATTCTGAAACCCTGCAGTCAGGGCTCTCATCACCAGAGCCCTGCCTGGTCCACCTCTGTCTCCAGCAGGAACCTTCAGGGAGGTGGAGACCCTAGACACGGACTTATTCCTAAGCTCCTCTCTGATAACAGTCATCATCTTGAGAAATTTCACGTTCTCAAGAATTTCAAGTTCTAAGAAGAAGCTATGGTACTTTATATTTGTATGTTTCCACTGCAGATGGTGATTGCAGCCATGAAATTAAAGTTATGACCAACCTAGAGAACATATTGAAGAGCAGAGACACTACTTTGCCAACAAAGGTCCGTCTGATCAATGCTATGGTTTTTCCAGTGGTCATGTATGGATGTCAGAGTTGGACTGTGAAGAAAGCTGAGCGCTGAAGAATTGATGCTTTTGAACTGTGGTATTGGAGAAGACTCCTGAGAGTCCCTTGGACTGCAAGGAGATCCCACTAGTTCATTCTAAAGGAGATCAGTCCTGGGTGTTCTTTGGAAGGAATGATGCTAAAGCTAAAACTCCAGTACTTTGGCCACCTCATGCAAAGAGCTGACTCATTGGAAAAGACTCTGATGCTGGGAGGGATTGGGGGCAGGAGGAGAAGGGGACAACGGAGGATGAGATGGTTTTTAAAAGGATTTGGTTCAACTCTTGAGATACAGCTGGACTTCTGCATCCTTAATGGCGATAGAGCAATAATAACCCAGGTCTGTAGTCTCGTCCCCTCTGTCCTGGCACTGTCGTTCCACAGCCCTGGGAAGAATCAGAAAGCTGGCCGGCAAAGCTGCTCATGGGGATTTTTAGGCTGGGGTTCTCTACTCTGCCCATCACTCTCTCTCTCCTGAAGCTGGCACCTGGGGATGGAAGTGTAAGCCCAAGTGACATGATGATTTGTAATGTGAACCTCCAAACTGCAAATCTCTCTGGGTTCCCAGCCTTGTGGTTTTTACTGGATCCTTATACAAAGAGGGCACTGAAGCAACATTATCCAAGTCTTAACTGGGCCAAATGGATCAAACACATGTGCTGATTCAACAACCCTTTTCTCTCCTTCCAAATGCACTGGGGCTGCAAACCAAAACTGCCAGATGCATGTCAATTCCCGTGGACAGCCTGACACAACGGAGCGCAAGTGAAAGTCGCTCAGTCACGTCTGACTCTCTGCAACCCCATGGACTGTACAGGCCATGGAATTCTCCAGCCCAGAATACTGGAGTGGGTAGCCTTCCCTTCTCCAGGGGATCTTCCCAACCTAGCAATCAAACCCAGGTGTCCCGCATTGCAGGTGGATTCTTTATCAGCTGAGCCACAGGGGAAGCCCAAGAATACTGGAGTGTGTAGCCTACCCCTTCTCCAGTGGATCTTCCTGACCCAGGAATCAAACCAGGGTCTACCACATTGCAGGCAGATTCTTTACCAGCTGAGCTACCAGAGAAGCCCTGGTAAATATTATCTTATCACTCTTGTTCATTCATATAACAGTATCCAAAGCTAACAAAATTTAAAAATATGAACGTCAATTCACGTGTCAATTTGGCAGAATTTTAGTGCTAGAGACTGGTAATGTGTCAAAACATTACTTTAATTAAACTATCTACAATTCTTGATTATTTTTTATAAAATAACTCAAAGCTATATTCATACTTATCATGTAAATAGAAAAACAACCCATTTTTTATACCTAGATTTTAAAATTCTAGTATTCATTTAGTTGTCAGCCTGAAATACATCTACCCTGGAGAAACCTGGGTGCTGCAAATATAATAACAAAAATGACCACGTTTGTTGTAGGTAAGACGGGTGCCCAGCTCTGTGCTAAATGTCCACAGGGTCCATTTTACTCAGTTCCCAAACGAACTCCCTGAGCCTGGTCGCGTTATTCATTTCAGTCCACAGCAGACAAATCAATTTTTCAGGAACACTAAGTGGCAACACTGAGACCAGATCCAGGTCTAGTGACAGTTTTATGTTCTTAACAAGAGGCCATACGATGGGAATGACAGCTGCTAAGGAAAACATATCTATCCCCTAAAATGTACATGTTAATTACACACCTTCCGTCTGGTTAGTGCTGCATTAAATATTGGGGGTGCTAAGTTTATTCCCTGTAAGAACTAACAATTAGTTGAGGAGACAAGATGAACTCAACAAAGTATTCTGCAGGTCAGACAATAGTCATCGAGAGGGAAAATTATTTCATGTAATGAGTGAGCTCAAGGAGATGAATCCAGTAAATCTTAAAGGAAATCAACCCTGAATATTCATTGGAAGGACTAATGCTGACGCTGAAGCTCCAATCCTTTGGCCACCTGATGCAAAGAGCTGACTCCCTGGAAAAGACCCTGATGCTGGCAAAGACTGAAGGCAGGAGGAGAAGGGGGCGACAGAGGATGAGATGGTTGGATGGCGTCACTGACTCAGCAAACATAGATTTAAGCAAACTCCAAGAGATAGTGGAGGACAGTGGAGCCTGGCATTCTGCAGTCCATGAGGTCACAAAGAGTCAGACATGACTGAGCAACTGAACCACAACAAGAAGAATGGATGAGCTCTGCAGGCATCCAGTACAGATAGGAATGCACAGCACAAGCCGGACTGCTGAAGCGTGAGAAGGAGAGCTTGAACTTGGACAAGCGGCATATGGAGGAGGAGGCTTCCAGGCGAGGGGACGCACTGGATGCACTGGAGGAAACAGAGCAAAGCTAGAGAGGACCAGCTGCAGGTGGAGTCCAGGCTGACCGACCACCCAGAGCAGAGAGGCCGACGGCAGCGGGCCAGAGCCGCTCCAGGATGGAATACCCCCCAGGGGGATGCCCACCCCAGTGCTGGTTCCAGCGGACGCTCCATCCGCATCACTGAAGGAAGAATGAGCGGACTGTCCAGCGGATGGTGCTGATGCCAACACTGAGTTACAGGCAGAAGCAGAGTACCCTGGGGCAGGAAATGGCAGCCCACTCCAGTATTCTTGCTTAGAGAACCCCAGGGACAGAGGAGCCTGGCCGGCTGCAGTCCAAGGGGTCACAAAGAGTCAGACCTGAAGGATGGACTGAGCACACAAGCCGCACAGCACACACTTGACTATCCAAAGGATGCTTCCACGTCTTTTCCTGCTGGGCCTGTAAACTGTAAAATGAGCCAGCGTTTCTGCAGAAAATGACAGTTTTTCACTGTCTTTTGTTTATACCACAGCGAAGTTATAATTAAAATGACATTGAATTACTGGTTGTGATTACAAATACCTGCCAAGTAAGTCTCCTGCATGGATAGAGACATTCACAGAAAGATGTACCTTGAGATTCCTCCTCTCCAATTCCTGAGAGCATGCACTATTCCCTCCCCATCCCCCGCCCCCAGCCCCAGAATGATGAGACTGGAGAAAGTACGCAGAGAATTTCCTACTCCCCAGAGGAGATGTCAGACATGTTCATCTGCCTTCTCCAGCCTTCCACTCCCCAAGGAAGGGGTGAAAGACTGACTTTCTTGTCAAAAGATTCTTGATTCTTCCACCCACTGGGGGTGCTGAAATAGTCCCTGCAATCATAAAACTACTCCCCTCTACAATGACTGGTTTCATTTATTTGCTTTGGAAAAATTAAGATTCTTTATCCATGTACAGAGAAAAGAAACACTCCAATACATCTGCCCTGAGGAAAAACACCTGATGCTGGGAAAACTGATACGTCGTGAAGTACTTGTGGTCATCGCTGGAAAGAGCTGGCATGCTCAGTCACAGTGAAGGCAAGAAGGTAGATCATAATCGGAAAAATCATATGTATTACATATTTAATAAAACCTTATTTGATTTCATTACTAAAAAATAGACCAAAAAATCAGTTTTCTTGCAATATCTGACTATTTAAAATTTATAGGAATGAAATTTTTCCAGTTGAAATACTGACCACCCCTAATCATAAATTTTAGCCAAAACAAATCTGGCTGGAGCTAGCCTAAAAAAATTATGTCAACCTTTCCTAACTATGACAGGCAAATTTTGAGAAAAGTTGGCTGCTTTGGGACATAATAAACGAGAGAGGATTTAATTCTGAGATGAGCTTGTCATGCATTTAGTAATAAGAACCAGTCCTGGACAATGAAGTTAACTCCTAAGACTCAGGACTTACAAGGTTGGTCTCATTAGTTCCAGGGTCTCTGATGCCAGGGGGCAATTTAATTTTGTTCAGCATGCCCATAGTATCGTCAAAAACTTTCAACATAAGCAAAAAGAAAGTATTTTTAATATTATTAAATAAGAGATTAAAATTCAAGTCATGGTATCATATGTGCTACTGTTTTCATGTCTTGATATTTCTTAACAAATATGGGGTTAAACCTATTTAACAGCTTTTTATGTAAAAAAATAAAAAGCATTTAAGCAAGATGGTAAAATTTCAATTCAGAATTTACTTTACAGTATAATAAAAATACTTTGCAGGTTACTTTAACTTCATGATCAATGATGCAAAAGCATGGATTGACCACAGATTGAAATTAAGTGAGAGAGGTTTGTGAATAATGTCAATTACAGGAACACAATTAGGGAGCTGAAGCTCCAATCCTTTGGCCACCTGATGCCAAGAGCCGACTCATTGGAAAAGACCCTGGTGCTGGGAAAGATTGAGGGCAGGAGGCGAAGGGGACGACAGAGGATGAGATGGTTGGATGGCATCACTGACTCGATGAACATGAGTTTGAGCAAACTCTGGGAGACAGTGAAGGACAGGGAAGCCAAGAGTTGGACACAACTAAGCAACTGAACTGCAACAACAAAGGGGAATACAAAGTCAAGATGAAGCTTACTTTTTTAAAGATATATTTCCAGTCACTTCACGCAAAAGCAATTACAATATTGCAAAATAATCACCATGTATTCAGATGATGTTAGGATCATTTTGTGATCCAAATGTTGCAGGAGACCATGGATGTGCATGAAGTAAGTTGCCAGACATTTCCTACTACAAGAACTGGTAGAAGTCTAATGGAAATCAAAATTAGGCAGATTCATAGGAAAGAAGGAATCTGTCCAAGATTACAGGAAGCAAAAATAGATCTGCCGAGCTCCTGAATTACATCAGAGCCTAGCAATTCTAGTAAAGGTGGAAACCTGGGCCTGCCCCAAGCAGCTATTTCTGTCTTCCGAGGTAGATCTCTGGGAAGCCACACTCTGGTCATTCTGAGAAATGAACTCACCTCACCCACTGTGCGCATGGGCCTCTGTTACTGCTGCACTGCCTTCCAAAGCTCCTGACCTTGAACGGCAGGGATAGAGAATATGGTTTTGCAAAGTGAAACTGCTATTTACGTTATTACTAAAAGCAAAATAGAAACGAGCTGTCCAGACCTCAGAACCGATCCAGTCCTTCTGAAGGTCAAGTTTCAAAGGACAGGGTCCATTCCTCCCTGGCGTTTACCAATTCCCACCCAGCCCAGCAGCCCCAGCTCCTGCTTGAAGGTCACCTTTCCACCAGACCCCATTACCCTTCCTGACTCTGGAACATTTCTGCACAGCTCATCACCTAGAGGGGTTTACAAAGAGCAAACATGACCGAGCATGGCTTAGGCTGAGCAGAGAACAGGATCCATTCCATCATCTCTGGACCTCCCCCTGGGCTACAGCCCCTCCAAGAGAAGTGCTCGCTTTCTGCTTAAAGTGATTTTGCTGAATGCCTAGACTGTGGGAATGATCGATTTACCAAGAAAAATGAAGATGCCTGAGCAAACTTTTCAAAAAGATGCCATTCCAACATTTGTTCCCCATGAAATAGAATGTAAAGCAACTGGATGCATTAAGTGCATGCTACGTCTTTTCAGCTGTGTCCAACTCTGCAACCCTGTGGATGGCAACCCACCAGGCTCCTCTGTCCATGGGATTTGTGGGTTGCCTTTCCTCCTCCGGTGGCTCTTCCCCACCCAGGGACTGAACACACGTCTCTTATGTCTCCTACAACTGCAGGGTTCCTTACTAGTGCCACCTGGGAAACCCTAAAGGAACTGAGTAGAGAAGCACAAAGATCAAAGGCAGATTAGAGACGGGAGCTTCCAGCTGACTGCACTGAATCTCTCAGGGCACAGCGATGCGTTCAAACTAGATCAAGGTTTAAGAAGTTAGAGATCCGTATCATAGCAAAGTGGTGTGTGTCAGGGAGGCACGAACTTCACACTTGTCTTTAAATATATTAATGGCGCTATAAATAGGCCATCACCTGCTCCTCCTCTTCCATTTAGAAGAGAACCAGCCAGAACGCTTTGAATTACAGATTCGCCAGAATCACAAGCAGCAATGTCCTGGCAGAACAGATTTGCAGAGGAAGAGGGACGTGTTTTCTCCCCTGCAGGAATGGTAATGAACAGGAGATGCCTTCAGAGAGTCTGCTTGCCAAGGAGACGGAGCAGAAGTCTCTCCTCAAGTCCTCCTTGGCCCTAAAAAGTGGTGAGAAGACAAAAAAAGATGCCATTCCAGGAAGCAGTGCAGGCTGGCAAGAAGATTGTGAAGACTGCCCTGAACTCACACCCAGAATGCAGAATGAAGGTGCTCTCTGCTCTGTGTTGCATAATATAAGACCCAGTTATGATCGGTGGCATCCATGATCTTCTGCTTTCTAATTTTTTTTTCCTTATCTTGTTGAATTCCATGAGAAGACAACACCTTTGACAATTGTGGGGAGAAGGCAAACTTCATTTTTTAAAGAACCCATGACGATAACAAGTTTTCCCATGCATAATATCTAAGCACCATCTGGCTCAGGATATGAGGAAAAAATTGCCAAAAACCAAGGACAGAGATTTTGCACGCAGTGGTGAAATAAAGGCACGTACCCACGCCTTTGCTCCGAGGACAGGAATATAGGTTTATGTTTATATTCTATGCTAAAAAGACAGCATTCCTCTCAGACGTCCCCAGATCAACCACTGACCAAAAATATCTCACTGATTAATCAATGCTTGGCACCCGAGCTGCACAGGCACATCACAGGCAGTGCAAAAGTTTGAACCACACCAACACAAAGATCAGTAACAGGAAGTTTACCGCCATCTACAGATTTCCTCTCACTGCTTAAGGGAGTGAGCCAAAGGCTCCTGCTTGAAAAATACAAATTGGCAAAACTGACATCATCTGTAGAGTTGCACTGCGGTCCCAGCGATGAAACCCAGTTGAGTAACCTGTACCAAACAGCAGGCACGATAAACGACCCCCCTAGAAATAGGAAGGTGACAGTCCACCAATGCTTGTGACTTAGACACTCAAAGGATGCAGGCTCACAACAGGTCAATACCCCCACCTCTCTGCCTATGGGACTAAATCTGCCAGATTTAAAGGCAAAGATGGATAATAAATACTTGTATTTCTTTTTTTTTTCCCTCGTCATTCACCACTTTCCCGAGGCAGGATTTCTACAGACTTAAATGACGTCCGATCCAAACTAAAACGCCAGCTCGGGAGCCGGGCAGCGGCCTCGCCAAGAGAGGCGCGGTGCTGATTCGGATGGAGACCCGCTGGAGCGGATGCCGCGCGGAAAGCGCAGCGAGTTTGCCGGCGGGCGCGCAGAGATGGAGAACGCACGCCGCGGCGGTCCACCTGGTGCACACACCCCGGAAACTTTTATTTTTGGGTAGAACCTCCCAAGGAAAACTTTTCTCCTGCCCGCAGGGCTCGCTCGAGCCAGGCCGGCCGCTGGCGGGCCGAGGAGGGGCCGGGAGCCGCGCGAGCCGAGGGGCCGGGAGCCGCGCGAGCCGAGGGGCCAGCCCCCGGGGCGGGAGGCGCCCGGGCCGGGTCCGTCCCTCGCCTCCCGGGGCCCGGGGGGCGCGCGGGGAGGACACTCACCAGGCGGAGCGCGAAGAAGACGGCGAGCAGGGCGAGGCAGGCGCCCATGACGATGAGCAGCAGGAAGACGATGAGCGGGTGCTGCTGGCTCATGCGGTAGTAGGACTCGTAGAGCCAGTCCCGGGACCGCTGCAGCCCGTCTCCGCCGCCCGCCGCCGCCTCGGCGCGGTCCCGCAGGTAGCGGCGCCGCCGCATCGCCTCCTGCCACATCGGGGCGGCTCGCGGGGCGCCCGCCGAGCGCGCCCGGCCGGGGCTGCGCCGCCCGCCCGCGTGCCACCCCCGCGCCGCCTCGGCCGGCCCGGGCTGCCCGCGCTCCGAGCTGCGCGCAGGGGCCTCCAGCGCGGGCGGAGCTCGGCGCCCCGGGGCTGGGCGGCGGCCTTGGGGGCAGCTCCCGGCGGCGCCGCTGCCGCCACCGCGCGGGAGGGGGCGGGCGCGACAGGGGCGCTCGGCCCGCCTCTGCCCCCACCCCGCGCGGCGAAGCCCGGGCCTCCACCCGCCGCCGCAGCCGCCGCCGCCGCCGCCCCCCGACGGCCGGGCCGCGCGCGCTGGGGGCGGCACCGGGCCGAGGGCCGGGTGCCCGGGAGGAGGAACCGGCCGCGCCCGGATACCCGGGCGCCCGCCCCTTGGACACGCCCACACTCGGCCCGGCGCGGGCCACCTCCCTCCGCGGTCCCCGCCTGGGCTGGGGGCTAGCGGGGTGCTCCCACCGTCCCCTACGCGGTCCGCGACCGGCCTGGGGGGTTCCCCCTGTCCGTACCCCTCCACCTCCCACCTCGCTGGGACGACGCGGGGGCTCCTAACTGCTCCCCACTAGCTCCAAGAGCCGTGAGAAGGGGCACTCCCACCCTCTGGCGGCCCCAGCTCTGAGTGGTCTGCGGGGGGCTGGGTGCGCCCCCCCCCTCCTGCCGACTTTGGCGGAGCCGAGAGGAGACCTCGCCTTCTTCGGTACCTAGGGCTCAGAGGACCGCCGGGACTGCCTCTCCGGGCGAGTGACGGAGGAGTTGCCTCCTCTCCGCATCCCCTACTGGGTAGGGGGTTTCCACCCTGGGTAGGGGATTCCTACTCTCGTTTTCTTCGACTCTGCGCAGAGGGCTTGGGGGCTTCACGGTCCTCTCGACTATCTAGAGGGCCCGGGGCTTCCTTGCAGGGAGCGGGAAAGCGCTGGGGCGCGAAGGGACCCCCGGGCAGAGAACAGCCCCCCAAGTGCGCAATGCAGGAGGGAGGCTGCACCCCGCCACGTTCTCGCCCTGCAGTTTCAGCTTAAGTCACACTTGGGAGGGACCCCATGGGGCAAGATTTGTCGACTCGGAGTTTAGGGGGAGCCCTCTGACGGATCCAGGGTCTCCGCCGAGTCCCTGCTGCGCCGCGAGGGCGCGGCGGGGAGAGGGCGCTGGTGCAGGGGATTGCGGGGGGGAGGGTCGCGCCCTGGGACCCCCTCCCTCCACGCTACCTCGAGGCACTGGGCGCGGGGGGCGGGGGAAGCGGTGCTGGAGACCCGGCTGGAGCCGCGTGGCTGGGGGGAGGATGGGGTGGCGGGCGGCTGCCGGGGAAGGGGCCCATCCCGACAAGCCCAGGAGTCCAGACTTCTGGCACTCTCCCGGGCGGTGGGGGGCGCTCGCTGGCGCTCTCCGAGGGAGCCCACCCCTCTCTGGAGGGTTCCTCCTGTTCAAGCAAAGCCCACCTCTCCGCACAGTGGACCTCGACCCTCCCCTCTCGTGCTCAAGCAAACAGCCCAGGGCGTGATCCTGTGCCGTTGTCCGTCCCGGGACACGGGACCGGTGCAGGGGGCCTCTGAGCCCTGGCACCGCCCAGCACTTGGCAAACCTTCCCGAAGCGTCCCGCTGCCCGCTCGGGCACTCCTGTCCCCCTGCCCGGCAGGGGCATGTGAGCCGGGCAGCTGCGTGCCCAGTGACCACGAAACCCAGGCCACGGATGGAGGAGGACCCGGAGGGCTGTATTTTTAGGCTGTATTTTAGGGCTGTATTTTCTAAGGGCTGTATTTTTAGCTGCAGTTGATGCCTTCTCTGCTCAGGGAGTGTAGAGCAGAGAAGGACACAGCCGGGCCACCTGGGGGGGCTGGTCACGATGGGGTAGGCAGAGGGGGCGTGTCCCAGATTCCAGAGCCTGGACCAAGGCCCTGACCTCCAGATTCCACTTGGTCCTGGGCCTGCCCTCCCACCCTGGACCTGCAGATGAGGAGAAAGAGGAGGCGGCAACGCATGGGAGAAGGGGGTCCCACGGCCCCCGCCCAGTCAGAGGATGGGACTGTCTTCTCTGTCCAGCTCCTGGTTTGCTCCCCTCACGCCGCTTTGCCTGCCCGCGCCTGGCTATAGACCTTTAACCAGGTGAATTCCAATCCTATCGTTTCCCTCGGGTCTGCTCACCCACTGGGCTCAGCTCTTTGGTTTGGACCGAGGGAGTTGAGGATTTTGGTGGTTCTGAGAGCAAGCTGTAAGACAGCTCTGATGAATCAGATTGTGTATAAACAGCTAGAGCCCAGAGCCTCCTAAGGAAGCCCAGGTGAGTGGGAAGTTGCATTTTCTGGCCTGAAGATTCTGCTTCTTCTGGCTCTGCCCCAGGTCTGTCTGGGTTGCACTTGCAGTAACTTCTCTTCTCTGATTCATGAGGCATCCTCACCCTTTGCCTTGATAAACGGCTTCCTTTACCCACTCAAGGAGGAAGGAAAAGTAAATAATCTGTAACTTAGGTTTATGGTTAAAAGTACTGAGAGAGGTGCGAGGGAAAAGTACCTATTTAATTATTTTCTCCTTCTCTCTAGGGGGCAATGGGGTGTTTTTAACAACCACTATCTATCTCTCTATTCGCCACATGGTAAAATAGGGTTGGTGTAAGAGTTCTAGGAGATTTGTTAAATATAATTTAAAAGAGACTCTGCTTGAAGGAAGCATTGTCTTTGACCCTTATGACATTTTTTATCACTCACTCTTTCGTTAATTCCTGCAATAGATACTTATTTTGTGCCTGTCCTATGTCAGATGTCAGGTAGTCCCTGGTAGCTCAGTGGTAAAGAATCCGCCTGCCAGCGCAGGAGACACTGGTTCCATCCCTGTGTCTGGAAGATCCCCTGGAGAAGGAAATGACAACCCACTCCAGTATTCTTGCCTGGAGAATCCCATGGACAGAAGAGCCTTGTGGGCTACAGTCTATGGGGTCGCAAAATAGTTGGACATGACTTAGCAACTAAGCAGCAACAAGTATGTCAAATGTTCAAGGGGGAAAATAAACCAGGCCTAGGACCCTTCTAGGAATTCCCAATGTACTTTGAAAAGTAGGGCTACAAAGAACAGAACATGAGAAAAAGATCAACATTCATCCCCAACTCCCCCATACAATTTAAATTTCACCATAGTAGACAGGTGATGAAAGGAATATACTATAATAATCAAGATATGTCAGGCTTCCCAAGGTTACACTGGGTTTCAGTTTGCGGGCTTATTTTTTTTAATTTATTTTTAATTGGCCGATAATAGCTTTACAATGTTATGTTGGTTTCTGCCATGCGTCAACATGAATCAGCCATAGGGGCTTATTTTTATGAGGACCTATTTATACAAAATAAAATGTGAACCAATATAATGATTATAGTTATTTTATCAGCATTTTAGAATCAATTGCACCAAGTATACCTTTTTAAAAGTTCACAACAGTTTCTATTTTGAAGGGAGGGAGAAAAGAAAGGAAAACCACGAAATGATAATCCACAAGCAGCGTGAAGTGGAGTGAGAAATGCCCTTTAGTACAAAGCCAGGAGCATGAAATCTGTGATTTCATGACTCATGTGATTCAAGGGACCCTAAGGAGTCCGCAAGTCCATTTCCATAGTTTTAGGTGGCAGGGAGGCTATGCCAAGGGTAACGCACAGAGAATAAAGGGTTTTCCCATGAACTCACTCGGTATCAAGGCATTTGTGACAAAACACACAGAGAAACTGACTGTGGAAGCTCTAACTGGGCCTGAAGAAGTGGGGAGGGGGAAGGCATTGGGAAGGAGGATTCATTTTTCTCGTGCAGCGCTAGAGGGCAGCCTTCCATCCTTAGAACCCAGAAGGCAGGATGGTGGGCCTGTGGGAGTGTGGTTTGTCCTGGGGTCGCCCCACACTTGATTTAAAGTCCTGCTGTCATCATCTTGAAATTCTTGATCATTTGTGAATGAGAGGTCACCCATTTTTATTTTGCCCTGGGCTCTGCAAATTGAAGGGCCGGTCCTACTCACAGGAGGCACTGAGCTGTCCTGGCATTCCTGCCTGCGTGCAGAGCCTGAGGGCTGCAGGCTGCAGTTCAAGCAGGCAGACCCTTCGACCTCCAGCAGACAGACCGCAGGCACCCCTGCCTGCTAAACTGATCATGTTTCACACAGATGATAACACACCTGAGTGATTACACATCCGTTAAATAATGATGCCGCAGAACCGGATTTTTGAATCAATGGGCCTTGCTTTAAAAATAACCCATCTTCTAGTTCCTATTCCGAACCCAGTTAGATTAGCTTCGTCAGTAAGGACGCCGTTGTGCTCTGCCCAATGTCACAGCGCTCTGATTGATTAAAGGCAGGCAGGCAAACTGTGCCAAGGACAGACACAGACCAGAGCGTATAGTAGAGCTGAGCGCAGAGTACTTCCCTATGTATTCATTTTTCTCTCTGGCAAATACATCACTACAATTTATATAATAAAGTGTGAACAGTATGTCAACAGATTCATTATCACCATGAAATACGTTTTGTGTACCCAGATAACATTTACATTTTGATTGAACTGGAGTCTATGGCTACAGAAACCACACCACCAAAGCCAGTTTCGGCTCCGGGAAGCCTCATTGACTCTTTCAGCTCACTAAGGAGCTCCCCTGCAGTTCACTTTCTACAGCATCAGAGTTGCTGAATGGACCATTAATATATTTATCTTCTTTCTCCTTTGGTGTGGAATGCTCCCAACTTGTCTTTGAGAAATCTTGCCTCCTTGGTTCATTTGATAAATTATTTCTCAAGTGACAAAACTGGGATCAATATTTAATAAACTCATCTTTAAAATCTGATTTCAGGTGACCGATTGGGACTTATGGCCCTGGATATATGAGAAGATTATTTTGAGACAGACCTTTCACAAAAGCCCACTGCCGTTCCAAAGTTTGTTCCTAGGACCTGTTTCAAGAACCACTGAGACACTGGAATTCCTTCTGTGAGAGGCCGGGAGTGAGAACCAGTTAATGACTAATCAGCGCCAGGACCCGCACGTCTACAACCGTGTGAGAGGAATCGATTTCTCAGCTCCTGCCCTGAGAATGAGATCTAAAAAGTCATGACTCATAGAGCAAGCTGTGTTCTCCGGATGTGTTGCCTAGGGAGGTATCAGGAGAGGGGCTTTATGTACCAAGCTTGAATGATTCAGAAACCTTGACTTTTACTTTTATATCCTTTTAGGTGTCCCTTAAAAGAGTCAATGAGAGAATAATTCAATTACACTCTAACACTGTTAAATAATGTACTTTGAGGGACAAGAAGTGGTCTCTAGGAAAAACAATGCTATGACATCTTTCATGGCTATTTTTGCCCAATTCTGAATTCATTCAATTCGGATAACTTAATTCAAGATGTTAAGCCACTCTACCATGTTTGATTCGTGGTTTTATGTTTGCATTTGAAAATAAACTCACTGCTTGTATTCACACAGCTGTAATGGTTGTTAATATTCTTGTAATAAGTTAAACGGAGAAGGCAATGGCACCCCACTTCAGTACTCTTGCCTGGAAAATCCCATGGATGGAGGAGCCTGGAAGGCTGCAGTCCATGGGGTCGCTGAGGGACAGACACGACTGAGCGACTTCACTTTCACTTTTCACTTTCATGCATTGGAGAAGGAAATGGCAACCCACTCCAGTGTTATGGCCTGGAGAATCCCAGAGACAGGGGAGCCTGGTGGGCTGCCGTCTATGGGGTCGCACAGAGTCGGACACGACTGAAGTGACTTAGCAGCAGCAATAAGTTAAAATGCTGGATTTTTGCTTCTCTCTGACACCAACTGTATGGGGATCTTTGAAGATGTCATAAATATCTCTGAGCTTCAGTTTATCGGTAACATGATAAGACTAAGTCCATTAGTCTAAGCATTTTCCTAAAACGTTTATACTACCCTGGGCCGAGTAAAGGGAAGAATTTTAATCAGCTTTTTTATATGGGAGCGTATGGGAATGGTACACATGCAGAAAAAGATTGTTGGTTTGTATATACACGTTGATAACAAGTACTGTTTCCTTTCATACAGTCCATGAGGTTTTCAGGGCAAGTATCCTGGGGTGGTTTGCCATTCCCTCCTCCAGTGGATCGCACTTTGTCAGAGTTCTCTGCTATGACCCGTCCACCTTGGGTGGCCCTGCGTGGCATGGCTCATAGCTGCGTCGGCATCGTTGGATGTGGCATCTTTGGTGAAGTCCCTGATGCTGGGATGGCTGGACTGCATCACCCATGCAATGAACATGAACTTGGGCAAACTCCGGGAGATGGTGAGGGACAGGGAGGCTTGGCGTGCTGCAGTTCATGGGGTCGCAAAGAGTCAGACAGGACTGGGCGACTGAACAACAACAACACTGTTTCCTTAGGTGTAAAGGCAAGTGTGAGAATGTTTCAGTGTGTGTCATGGCAGTGAGTAGACACACAAATCTTTTTTTTTGTCTTGATATGGCCATTCTCGGAGAAGGCAATGGCACCCCACTCCAGTACTCTTGCCTGGAAAATCCCATGGATGGAGGAGCCTGGTGGGCTGCAGTCCATGGGGTCGCTAGAGTCGGACACAACTGAGCAACTTCACTTTCACTTCTCATTTTCATGCACTGGAGAAGGAAATGGCAACCCACTCCAGTGTTCTTGCCTGGAGAATCACAGGGATGGGGGAGCCTGGTGGGCTGCCGTCTATGGAGTCACACAGAGTCAGACACGACTGAAGTGACTTAGCATGGCCTTTCTTCCCTCTCTAGTGCGTGTTAGTCGCTCAATCACGTCCAACTGTCCAACCCCATGGACTGTAGCCCACCCGGCTCCTCTGTGCATGGAATTTTTCAGGCAAGACTACTGAAGTGGATTGCCATTCCCTTCTCCAGGGATCTTTCTGACTCAGGGATCGAACCCAGGTCTCCTGCCTTGCAGGAAGATTCTTTACCTTCTGAGCCACCGGGGGAAAATACCCTCACTAGAAGGTCAATTAATTAAGGGATGGAGATTTTGTTTCTTTTATTCACTGTTGTATCTCTATTACCTTAAATTTGCAAAACACATAGTAAATGCTTAATAAATATTGACTTGGTGAATGAATGAATAGATGGAAGAATGAAGATATGAAGTGATTTTATTCTGTAAAAAAAAAGTACAATCGGCAAATAATGCTACTAGATCTTTAATCAGAATTTGATTTGGTAGAAATTCTACCCAGGTCTTGAACAGGTTACACGTATTTAAATGTCTTCTATTGACATCACATTGATTTTTTTTTTTTTTAACTCAGAATGTTTTCAGGTCCTAAAATGGCAAGATTTTCCTACAATATTGAACTAGTTCCATTCACTCCAGAGAGCAAAAGCTCATCGTGTATACAAGCTGAGAAACTGAAAAATAACCATAAAATAAACACGTCCAGGAAAAGAAAAAATTTGCAGAGAAAGTACCATTGGGGTTAGTTTTTCTCAAGAGAAAGCAGACTCTGATGCCATAGCTCCCAGTCACACTGCAGAGGCAAAACAATTCCAGGCAAGGAAGACGCTCAGGGTTTGTGTCCATTTAAAACCTCATCCTTTCTGTAGCTTGACCAGGGCTGAGAATGCAACGGAAGCAGAGGGAGGATGGAGTGGAGTGGGCCACCTGCGCGAGTGGTCGCCCTGATGACCAAGCAGCAACACCCAGATTAAGGGAAGGAAGATGAAGACACCGGCTGGGAATAGCCTTGTTGGATTTTGTTGCTGCTAGCATTTTTGGCAAAAGTGATATACTGCTGTAAATCCGATTCTAACTAGTATGATCCTCGTGAACAGAGTTCCTTATTACAAATTTAGGACGTTTTACTCTTCAGTGGAAGGTTTCAAAAAGAACCCCAAGTGAACTGTTCAAGCAGGACCGTTGAGTGTTGCAGTATGTGATAGACACAGGTCTTCATACCTAAGTTAAGCACTTTCCTTTTAAATAGTATCCCAATCACAGGTGGCAGGTCCCACACTGGACTCAAAAACATGCCTGCCAACCCTTCCAGCCCTTCCGTGCCTGCATGCTTGCGTGCTCAGTCACTCAGTCGTGTCCAACCTCTTTGTAACCCCCTGGACTGCAGCCCTCAGGACCATCTGTAACGTGAATGAGCCAGAACGAGGACAAATCCTCCACTCCTGTGCTATCACCTGTCCACATCCCAATAACCCTTGTTTCTCCACCTTTATCGCCATCTCTTCTCATGCCTCCTTCTCCTTCGTCCCACTCTCTTGTCTGTCAAGTTTCAGGATTGCTCCCCTGCCTTGCTGCCAGCTCAGATCCATCCCCTCAGTGTTCTACCTGTGACAGAAATCTGGCAATGTCCTGCCCCATTACCTATGCAAGAAAGCCACCTTCTCCTGTGAAATACCAGGTCTCTTAGAACAACCCTGCTGTCTCTTGATGCCTTCATATGCCCTGATTTAGACTCTAGATAAAGTGAGCTGCAGCAAGCCTAGAAGTTGCCACTCCCCAACCTCATATCTGAACCTACTTGCTTGCCTCTTCCTGCCCAGATGGCACCCCTCCTCTCTGCACTATTTTTTAAAGGGAGGTCATTGGAGAGAGGTGGGTCTAATGCCTGCATTCCCTGACTAAGCAAACCAAAACCTAACCTAGAGTCGATGCCTTGGAAACTGAGGAAGTAACACTTAAGAACTACCGATCAGTTCAGTTCAGTCACTCAGTCGTATCCAACTCTTTGCGACCCCCATGGACTGCAGCATGCCAGGCTACCCTGTCCATCACAAGCTCCCAAAGCTTGCTCAAACTCATGTCCATCACGTCAGTGATGTCATCCAACCATCTCATCCTCTGTCGTCCCCTTATCCTTTTACCTTCAATCTTTCCCAGCATCAGGGTCTTTTCCAATGAGTCAGCTCTTCACATCAGGTGCCAAAGTAGTGGAACTTCAGCTTCAGCATTAGTCCTTCCAATGAATATTCAGCACTGATTTCCTTTAGGATGGACTGGTTGGATCTCCTTGAAGTCCAAGGGACTCTCAAGACTCTTCAACACCACAGTTTAAAAGCATCAATTCTTCAGTGCTCAGTTTTCTTTATAGTCCAACTCTCACATCCATACATGACTACTGGAAAAACCATTACTTTGACTAGACGGACCTTTGTTGGCAAAGTAATGTCTCTGCTCTTTAATATGCTATCTAGGTGGTTATAACTTTTCTTTCAAGGAGCAAGTGTCTTTTAATTTCATGGCTAAAGTCACCATCTGCAGTGATTTCAAAGCCCCCCCAAAATAAAGTCTCTCACTGTTTCCATTGTTTCCCCATCTATTTGCCATAAATTGATGAGACCAGATGCCATGATCTTAGTTTTCTGAATATTGAGTTTTAAGCCAACTTTTTCACTCTCCTCTTTCATTTTCATCAAGAGGCTCTTTAGTTCTTCGCTTTCTGCCATAAGAGTGGTGTCATTGGCATATCTGAGATTATTGATATTTCTCCCAGCAATCTTGATTCCAGCTTGTGTTTCATCCAGCCCAGCATTTCATGAGAACCTCATGAACCACCAGTCACTACCAATCGCTCACAACCAATCAGACTATCCCAAATAAGATAACCCCTGAAGCTCTAGCCAGTCAAATGATTGCTTTGCTTCACTTCTGTGTCCTCTGTGAAAACCCCAGCCTAGTTTGGTGGAGCCTCAATCCTGGGGTGAAAACTCATGCCTCAATGGGGTGAAAACTCCCATCCACTTTGGGTTTGGCACTGTCTGATTAGAACCCTTGTCTGCTCAAAAAAGGACTTCCCTGGTGGCTCAGACGGTAAAGCGTCTGTCTACAATGCGGGAGACCCAGGTTCGATCCCTGGGTTGGGAAGATCCCCTGGAGATGGAAATGGCAATCCACTCCAGAACTATTGCCTGGAAAATCCCATGGACAGAGGAGCTTGGTAGGCTACAGCCCATGGGGTCGCAAAGAGTCGGACACAACTGAGCGACTTCACTCACTGCTCAAAAAAAGCACTTAAAATTTTTTAATGTGACTCTGTTTACTTTTTACAACACATACACCCACATCCATCCACCCACACTCCATTTCCCTTACCTGGAAAACTGATGTTCATCGTCTCACTTGGGAATCTCCTCCATGTACCTGGGCCAACCATTCTCCATGATCTGGCTGTAAGGCTACATCAACCCTGATTACTTTCCTAAAATAGAAAGACAATGTTATCAAACAATATTTTTGATATTAGAAGGTTAAGTAAAAGACTTTCTGAAATGATTTATTTTTTATTTTTTTACTAATCCAGTGTGATGAATGACTAGCATCCAGGGTTATTTTGTAGTTCATTATTATAAAAGCGTGATCATTTACAATGATATGAACACAGATTCCTAAACACTGGGCTTTTTCTAAAAAAAAATAGAATGCTAAATATATAAATACATTTTAAAATAAAATGAGTTAAATATTGTCAGTTGTACATGATATTTCAAAAGGAGAATCAATTGACCTTGTGGACAGAATCTGCTTTCTCTCACATGAGCACCTGAGATGCAACTTTCTCAGCTCCCACTTCAGCACCAGGTGGCACCTGGGGCAGTGGTGTGGAGGGCTGCTGGGTTCGTGGGCCCAATTGCCCTAGATTAAATAACCTCTAAATGGCCTGATGTGGTTAAGTGCCAACTCTATCTAGACAGGCCGCATTTACATTGTTACTGGGAAATGCTGAAGACTTTTTCAAGTTCAGCAAGCCAGAGACTAAAAAAACAATCTTAAATCTAGACACTCATTATTGCATTAGATCTAATAACATACACACACACACACACACACACACACACACACCTGTCTTCCCTACTGTGGTAGAGCTGCTCTTTACTTATAAACATATTTTTCCCAAGAGCAAACAAGGGGAGTTTTTGTTCAGTGGCCAAGTCATGTCCAACTCTTCGCAACCCCATGGACTGCAGCACGCCAGGCTTCCTTGTCCTTTACCGTTTCCCAGAGTTTGCTCAAACTCATGTCCATTGAGTCAGTGAGACCACCCAACCATCTCATCCTCTGTCGTCCCCTTCTCCTCCTACCTTCAGTCTTTCCCAGCATCAGGGTCTTTTCCAATGAGTCAGTTCTTCACAGCAGGTAGTCAAAGTATTGGAGCTTCAGCCTCAGCATCAGTCCTTCCAATGAAGAGAAAATAAACATAGACATGAATTGCATGAAGAAACACTGAACCTCGGGGTGGGTGTATTATCAAACATGGATACAGTCAAAAATAGGGATGAGTACCAGCTTCACTGTCACAAAGAGTTGAGCGACTGAATAGCAGCAACTGGCTCCACTCAACCTGTTAACCTACTGATTGTTGGGAGAATAAACTGTAGGAATGTTTAATGATTTTTTAAGCATTTAAAACATGATTACTTGTGCTCATTTATGTTCTTTTTGATCATTGGCTCAGGAGTCATAGATAAAGTCTCACACAATCACACTTTATAAGACTTTCAGGGAAGGGAACACATCTGCTTAAGCTGTTCAGACAGATGGATGATCCACAGTCATAATCTTGTTTTATTTATTATTATTATTTTTACCCTAATACATGTGTAATCCTGTAATCCCTTGAGTTGCCCTGTTTGTCTTAACCAGCTGCAAGCTTTTCTATTTCTTAATTGACTGATAATTAATTGAACCCTGCCCCACCTCCCCAAGATGGATTACTGGATTAGTTGCAGTCCCTGATTGTTCTATTTTAAGTAAAGTGAGTGGATGACAGAGGATGAGATGGTTGGATGGCATCACTGACTCGATGGACATGAGTTTGAGCAAGCTCCGGGAGTTGGTGATGGACAGGGAAGCCTGGCGTGCTGCAGTCCATGGGGTCGCAGTCAGACATGACTGAGCAACTGAACCAAACTGACTGAAAGCTGCTCAGTCATATCTGACTTTTTTTGTGACCCCCATGGACTATATAGTCCATGGAATTCTCCAGGTCATAATACTGGAATGGGTAGCTGTCCCCTTCTCCAGGGGATCTTCCCAACCCAGAAATCGATCCAGGGTCTCCCACATTGCAAGCTGATTCTTTACCAGCTGAACTACTAGGGAAGCCCTTTTTTTTTTTTTTTTTTTTAAGTAAGGCTTCATTTAAAAGTTAATTCCTGGCTGATTCATGTCAGTGTATGGCAAAAAAAACACTACAATATTGTAAAGTAATTACTCTCCAATTAAAATAAATAAATTAATTTAAAATAAAACAAAAGTTAATTCCAACTATTTTGGAAATAGGTGGGATATATAGATTTCAATTAATGATAATGGGACACAGAAGCTAGAGATAATGTACCTAATTTTAAATTATTGATGAGCATACAGGAAATCTAGACTTGATTATGGAAAGTATACACTTAGTTTTTGAAACTAAATTTTAGAAAATAATGCAGAGCAACTAAGATTCTACTGAAGCTGGTACCCAGTGCAGAGCCTGGGGGTCAGAACCCACCTGCTGGTGTTTCTTGTGGAGCCTTCTAGAGAGGATTTAACCTTGAGAAGAAGTGCTTCAACGGGACAGAGTATCATCAGCAGTTGCTCTCCCCTGACACTCAGATGTGCAGAGAATCTCGTTTCGTTTTCCTATTAGCTTTCCTCTGAGCTTTCCCACATGTTCCATCCCTCCTGAGCAGAGAGGGGAGAAAGTCATTTGAGTGCAGTGCAGTCTCTAGTCTGGCTTTTTCACTGAAGAGGTAACCTTTAGGTAACCCAGGCTCTGCGTTGGTGGATCCAGGTAAAGGCTTCTGTTATTCCAATCCCTGTGCCAGCTCTGGGCACTCTGCTAGCCCTGGGCAATCCACTGGCATTTGCTGATGGAGAGTGTGACTGGTGGTCAGCCTGGTCAGGGTCCTATGGTACTCCAGACTGAGCAGAACTTTCATCATCTCTCACCGAGTCCTGGCCATGTGCCCTGGCTAGGTGACCACGCCTGGGACCTTGTTAGAGCCATGGACAATGGCCACCTCTCACTTTAGCTGCCTCTGGGCCCCTTGAAGTTCAGAGACATCCTCATGTGGGGTGGGGTGGTGGTTTAGTTGCTAAGCCATGCCCAACTCTTGCAAACTGTAGCTTACCAGGCTCCTTTGTCCATAGGATTCTCCAGGCAAGAATACTGGAGTGGGGTGGGGTGGTGTTTACATCTGAATCTATTGTTCTCTTGCCTGTTTGCCTGTCACTGTTGATGTTACTCTGATGCAGTCACCCCTAGGTGAGCACAGGGCGGTGAGCACAGACTTTGATGGGTGATACTCATGCAGCGCTAGTGGTAAAGATCCCGCCTCTCAGTGCAGGAGACACAAGAGACATGGGTTCGATCCCTGGGTTGGGAAGACCCCCTGGAGGAGGGCATGGCAACCCACTCCAGTATTCTTGCCTGGAGAATCCCACAGACAGAGGAGCCCGGCAGGCTATGGTCCATAGGGTTGCAAAGAATTGGGCATGACTGAAGCAACTTAGCATGCATGGACCCATACCACACTGATTCTTTTTTTTTTTAGTTTTAACTTTTTATTTTGTATTGGGGTGTAGTCGATGAACTCATTCCCTGGTGGCTCAGATGGTAAAGAATCCCCCTGCAATGCGGGAGACCTGGGACTGTGCCTCACCCAGAGAGAAGTCTGGAGGCAGGAGTGGCTCCATGAGGTCATCACAGCCACCTGCCTGCTTGTCCCTCCCAGACCTTCTATTCCTGCTTAGCTTGCCACCTGTTGGGTGCAAGTTAGCCACTGCAGCCAGAGATGTTACACTCTCAGGGAACGGGCATAAGTGGATTTCTCCTGGAACATCTTCTCTTCCACCCAGTTGAGAAATCTGGCCCCTGCGTACAGAGCAGAGTTCTCCTGACATCCATCGGCCAGAACAGGGCCATATGCTCTTCTTCAAATAAATTCCAGGAAGGGAAGTGAGAGCGTAGTAATGCTCCCTGGAACCTACCTTCCCAGAGTAGGTACTCCCCAAACAAAATCAGTGTAGGTTACCAAGGAAGACCAGGAAAGTATTGGTTGAGTTCACGAGCTACAGTGTCCATGCAGGGGAAGTGGGAAATTCACAATATTCTTTTCTCTCATGACAATGTCTTTTTACAGTTATAGTCTTGCTAAAAAGTCAAGGGTTTTAGTAGTAAAAACAAAAAACAATCAATGCCCTTGTTCTTGGTGGTATCCTTCCTCATTCTTCTGGAGCTACAATAGCATATACAATAGCATGGGGGGAAATAAAGACTTCTCGGTTTATTATTTGTAAAATTAAAGAGCTGTTCTGAAACATTTTCAGGCTTGTAGTTATAGGATTTATTCATATAATGGGTGTACATTAGGAGCGGCCTCTGAGCTCTGTGCTAAGACATGAAAGCAATTTGTCTGATAATCTGTGATGGGATACAATTTTTAAAAATAAATTGAAATTAATGTAAGATATATTTTGGCTCAGTATAAAGAAGAACTTTTCTTGTATGGAAGTTAATTAAACTGTAACAGTTTGTCTAGAGAGCTGGTGATTGGGAAGCACAAGATCTGTGATGGATTGTTATGAAAGATGACTTCTGATTCTCTGATTCCAATGTATCAATCAATTTGGACCAAACCCTAATAAACAGGAAGACCACAAATGAGCAAAAAATAATTAGCATTCGTGCTAAGTGCTTTTGTGTTAAAATTATGATTCTAATAATATGACATTCAATGTGTTCTTTTTCTTTAGAATCTACAACAATCAACTGGCAATAGCCTTAACTTTATTACAATTTATACTTAGAAAATCGTAAAAATTTAAACCTTACTGTACATTTTAACCTACCAGAAAAACTTGACATATTTTCATGGGATTGTTCCATTATACACATATAATATATATAACATTATTTTTAAAGTATTTTAAGCTATTTTAAAAGTACTTTATAAACTTTTTTTTTTTTTTTAGGGAATTTGAAGCATCTCTTTCAACCTCAGGGTTTTTAGAATCAAGACACAAATGGTACTAAAGAAAAATGCATAAATACTAAGTGATCACATACATTTTATATTATGATAATTAAAATTTTTTTCTTTCACACAAAAAGAATCAGGATAAATAATTTGATTCAGTTATAAACAAAATCAATGATATTATGAGATGCTTAATAATAGTTTGTATTTATGAATTGAATTCTCTCTGTTGGCAGCCTTTCTAATCGACCCAAGGATTCCTTTTAGAATTCTGTAATTTTATTTTCCAGGGAAGAATAATTTAAACTAGTATCATTATTGACAAGAATTGTTATTACCTGGATATCAATTTTAGTGTAAGGGATAATTAAAACAACTTTTAAGAAATTATTGTAATTATAATTGGATCTATTTAATGAATTTCAAGTGTGCTTTAACCTTAAAATTATATTTAAATATGCTTTTGCTTTGTGCTTAGTATACACTGTACACGAATCTGGGAAATGGTAAAGGTTCTCTGACACTACTTTGAATTGTATTTAAAAGCAATGGTCTGAAATTCCTGATTTATGCAAAGGAAGAAAGTCTATATTAGAACAACCTTCTGCAAATAATAATGAACACCTCTAACTATGTGCACACACACACACACATAAACTGAAAATTTTATATAAAGCAAAACACAAAGTCAAAATACTTTTAAGGTAGATAAAATTGGAAAAAATTAAATTCTAGCAGAACTGCACTATAAATAATAATAAAGGAAGCTTTTCAAGCTGGACAAAAATGACATTAGATGGAAATGATCTTAATTTATCTTAAAGAATATTAATATTTAAAGCATAAGTGATTATATTAAAATGTAGAGTTTATAGCACATATAAACTTTATTACTTTATAAAAATGTATCACAATAATAAAGAAATCGGTGGGTAAATTAAACTCTGACAGTAGCAAAATACAGGTGGATAGGTTAAATTGTACTTTTCAAGATTTTAAATTTTACTATTAGGTTTAAACAGACAGTGATAAATAAAAAATGTATCGTTTAATTCTTTGAATAGCCACTAAAAGAATTATAAGGTATAACCAAAAAGCCAATAGATGTGTTGAATGAGAATTCCTATGGCAAATGATTGATTCTAACAGCAAAAGAAGACTGGAATAGAGGAACACAGGAATCAAAACCAGGTGAAATAAAAAGAAAATAGGTTGCAAGGTGGTAGAACTAAAGAGATTCTTGACGAGGGTGAAAGAAAAGAGTGAAAAAGCTGGCTTAAAACTCAACATTCAGAACACTAAGATCATGGCGTCTGGTCCCATCACTTCATGGCAATAGATGGGGAAACAATGGAAACAGTGAGAGACTTTATTTTCTTGGACTCCAAAATCACTGTAGATGGTGACTGCAGCCATGAAATTAGAATACACTTGCTCATTGGAAGAAAAGTTATGACAAACATAGACAGTGTATTAAAAAGCAGAGACATCACTTTGCCAGCAAAGGTCCATCTAGTCAAAGCTATGGTTTTTCCAGTAGTCATGGTATAAAGAAGGTATAAAGACCATACAGAAGGCTGGGCTCTGAAGAATTGAGGCTTTCAAATTGTGGTGTTGGAGAAGACTCAAGAGTCCCTTAGACTGCAAACAGATCAACCCAGTCAATTCTAAAAGAAATCAACCCTGAATATTCGTTGGAAGGACTGATGCTGAAGCTGAAATTCCAACACTTTGGCCACCTGATGTGAGGGTTGACTCATTAGAAAAGATCCTGATGCTGGGAAATTCTGAGGGCAGGAGAAGAGGGTGACAGAGGATGAGATGGTTGGATGGCATCACTGATTCAGTGGACATGAGTTTGGGCAAATTCCAGGAGACAGTAAAGGACAGGGAAGCCTGGTGTGACACAAGTCATGGGGTCACAAAGTCAGAAATGACTTAGCAACTGAACAACAACGACATATCAATTGTTACCTAAAAAACAGAGACTAAACATTTCAATTAAAAGGTGGAGATTGGAAGACAAGATAAAAAAGCAAGAGGCAAGTATATTTAAGGAAAAATCACTTAAATGTAATCACAGATGAGGAAACATAAAAGGGGAGAAAAATATATACCATGAAAAAATAAGAATAAGGAAGCTGGTGTTTTTCTATTCATATCAGACAAAGTACAATTCAAGATTAAGAGTATTATTAGATGCAGTAATCGACATTTTTTTAATGTAAAAAGATTCATTTCATCAGAAATACATAACAAATGCCACTCCAAAATTCAATTAAACTGATCAAATCCCCAAATATAAAAGTTAAAACTATAGATTTGGTAGAAGAAAATATCAGAGCATATCTTCAGTGTAGGTAGCAATGATCAGGCCACTCAGCACAAAAGATCAATATTGATCATTGGATGTTATTTTTAGAAATTCTTTTCCAAAAGTCATAATCAATAATAATAATAATAAAGCAAACTACAGGATGGGAGAAAATATATAGAATATGCATATTTTTAAAACATCTTGGACCCAGAATTTATAAACAATTCTTATAGTTCAATATAAAGAAGAAAATAAAGCAAGGAAAAATGGGCAAAAGACTTGAAGGGATGCTTCACAAATAAGACACAGGAAAGATCAATAATCACATGAAAAAATGTTCATCATTATCAGTCCTGAGGGAAACCCAAATTGCATCTGCAATAAAATAGCATTTCTCACCTTTCCAGGAGTTAAATCAAAGAGTCTAACATCAGATATTGAGTAGCCTTGGAGCAACTGAAACTATTAAAATATTACTTTGGAAAACAGTTTGGAGTTTCTGATAAGCTTACACCAACTCTGTGACCCAGTGATCCCACTCTTAAATGTTTAGCAATGAGAAAAGTAATAATCCCCCAAAAGTCTTGTTCATAATAACTTTTCCTATAAGTTGCAAAAACTGGAAAAAATCTACCTGTTCATCAAATGAAAAATGAATTTAAGTGTCAGGATACATTAATACAATGGAATAGTATTCATTGATATTTAAAACTGATTTAAATATTTTAAAAATATGCATTGATATTTAAAAAATGAATTATTGATACAAACCACAGCATGAATCAGTCAATCCTGAAGGAAATCAGTCCTGAATATCCATTGGAAGCACTGAGGCTGAAGCTGAAACTCCAATCCTTTGGCCACCTGATGTGAAGAACTGACTCACTAGAAAAGACCCTGATGCTGGGAAAGATTGAAGGCAGGAGGGGAAGGGGACGACAGAGGATGAGATGGTTGGATGGCATCACAGACTCGATGGACAGGAGTTTGAGTAAGCTCCGGGAGTTGATGATAGGCAGGGAAGTCTGGCGTGCTGCAGTCCATGGGGTTGCAGAGAGTCGGACATGACTGAGCGACTGAACTGAACTGACAGCATGAATGAATCTCAAGAACCACAAGCAAGAAGAAATCAGACACATACACAAATTCAGTCCATTCTCCGTTCTGCATAAAAATTCAAGAAAAGGTAAAGTCTTGATAACCCAAATCAAAACAGTGGCTGCCCAAGATGGATGGGGATCAATAGAAAGGGGATAGAAGGGAACTTTCGGGGTGATGGAAATGTCTGTCTTGATTGTTGTAGACATTGATCAAACCTCATTGCATCATGTGCTTAACATCTGCATGTGACATAGAGAATAAGTATTGGAATAGGTTGGAATATTTATATAGAAATGAATTCGAGTAATATTAGTGTCAGTCACTCAGTCACATCCGACTCTGTGATCCCATGTACTGCCCTGCCAAGAATACTGGCCGTTCCCTTCTCCAGGGGATGTTCCCAACCCAGGGATCAAACCTGGGTCTCCTGCATTGAAGGTAGATTCTTTACCATCTGAGCCATCAGGGAAGTTCTATTTTTCCCTAATGTTTCATTAAACATTTCATGAAATGAAACATTCATTTCAAAAGTACACATTTGAAAATCAAACCATATGACATTTTAACTTCACGTTGAAAACCCTTTTCTGAAATCATAACATGAGTAGGAAAATAATAGTAAAACCACTATGAAGTACAGGAACATTTAAAATGTTCCATTTAATATAAAGTATGTGAAAATAAATGTGCCTTCCCTGATGGCTCAGACAGTAAAACCTCTGCCTACAATGTGGGAGACTCGGGTTTGATCCCTGGGTTGGGAACATCCCCTGGAGAAGGGAACGGCCAGTATTCTTGGCAGGGCAGTACATGGGATCACAGAGTCGGATGTGACTGAGTGACTGACACTAATATTACTCGAATTCATTTCTATATAAATATTCCAACCTATTCCAATACTTATTCTCTATGTCACATGCAGATGTTAAGCACATGATGCAATGAGGTTTGATCAATGTCTACAACAATCAAGACAGACATTTCCATCACCCCGAAAGTTCCCTTCTATCCCCTTTCTATTGATCCCCATCCATCTTGGGCAGCCACTGTTTTGATTTGGGTTATCAAGACTTTACCTTTTCTTGAATTTTTATGCAGAATGGAGAATGGACTGAATTTGTGTATGTGTCTGATTTCTTCTTGCTTGTGGTTCTTGAGACTCATTCATGCTGTCAGTTCAGTCACTCAGTCATGTCCGAATGTCTGCAACCCCATGGACTGCAGCATGCCAGACTTCCCTGCCTATGACCAACTCCCGGAGCTTACTCAAACTCATGTCCATCGAGTCTGTGATGCCATCCAACCATCTCATCCTCTGTCGTCCCCTTCCCCTCCTGCCTTCAATCTTTCCCAGCATCAGGGTCTTTTCTAGTGAGTCAGTTCTTCACATCAGGTGGCCAAAGGATTGGAGTTTCAGCTTCAGCCTCAGTGCTTCCAATGAATATTCAGGACTGATTTCCTTCAGGATTGACTCCAGTACTCTTGCCTGGAAAATCCCATGGATGGAGGAGCTTGGTTAGCTACTGTCCATGGGGTCACAAAGAGTCGGACACGACTGAGCAACTTCACTATCACTATCACTATATGTGAAAATAAAATTTTTTTCCTGTACTGATAGATACCAAGACAAAAGGTGAAGATCAAAAATGAAATAATAATAAAAATAATTTTTAAAGTGAAATAATAATTTTAATAATAAAGTTCCAATCACATGATTCATTTAACAAATTTTATGTGAAAGTAAATAGTTTAGTTGACCTAAAGTATAAGTATAATCAAATAATGAAGTCATAGGTCTTTCTAGGAAGTGCATAATTCAAGTAGTAAACTCCCAAGTCCTTTAGAGATAGGCTCTTCCTTTCTGTGCCTGTTCCTCATGTTCACTCAGGGAAGTCTCCTCTCAGAATCACAGAATCCTGACTCTATGCACCCTCTTCTTTTCCGAGGTTTTCTTCATAAGGGTCTTACAAACTGACTTCACCTGGAGACGTGATGGGGAGAACTCTTCCACGGTGACCTCAGGCAGCAACAGCTAACCATTCCACCCTGAGTGTGCAGGTGCCCCGTGATGTCCACCGATTCTCCAGGGAGTAGAAACGTATGGTGAACTGGGGCAACCACACGTGACTGTCGCTTTGTGACACTTCCCTGTAAGAGTCATCAGGGGCAGGTTTGATCATTCCTGCTCACTCCTGAGAGGAGGTACAGACTCATCGCGGCTCTTCTTGATGCTTCTGACGTTTCTGTTCAGTAGAGGCCTCTCCAGAAAGGCACGTGTGAACCTAGAGGCTCGATTCCTCTGTGGGTTTATGTGCTCATTATCCCAGATCTTGTGCTGCAGTTCTTTTTGTGTCTGTGTGCTCATGCATTTGATAATGTCAACCTAAATCATAAGTGAGAAATGCTTCTGACCTTTGTTTGCAAAGAATCCGATTTGTTAATTTGGCAGGAGTTCAAAATCTGAAGGACTAAGCAATTGATCTTCTAAAAGGTATAGGATGAGGTTTCTTTTAACATCATATTCTAAGACACTTGATTATTAATCACTCAATTCACCTCGAATGGTTCAGAGACAACTTCAAGGTCAGCATACACTCCCCTATGTGCTGTGTGCTCACTCATGTCTGACTCTTTGCGACCCCATGGACGTCACCTGCCAGGCTCCTCTGCCCATAGGATTTCATGGCAAGAACACTGGAGTGGGTGGCCATTTCCTAAGCCAGTGGATCTTCCCAAAAAGGAACTGAACTGGGGTCTCCTGCATTGCAGGTGGATTATTTACCACTGAGCTATCAGAGAAACCCTGAAAAATGACCATCAAGGAACACCTGTGGCAGATATTTGAATAACGCCCCTTCCCAATATGGCTAAACTCTGGTCTTGTCGGAATATGACCAAGCCATTATGTTTGTGCCTGCAGTGTATATAACCATTCTTTCCTGCAAAGTACTTGCACAGAGCCATTGACAACCAAGGAAAGAAGGAAATTTTTCAAGAATGCAGGGTGATGACAGTACGGTCTCCCTCTTGTATCTGTGCTCCTGGATCCCAGGATATGGAGAGCCCATGGCACTAGCTGATTTTATATAAGGGATTTGAATATTCTCAATTTCAGTATCCGAGGGGGAGGAGGAGCATGGTTAGAAGATGACAGAAGATGGGGAGATGATGAGGAAAAAAAACTAGAAGCGTGACAAAGAGAGCACACAGGGGAAATGATGTCTACAGCCTCATTTATCTTCCCTTCTTTATTTCTCTGTCCTCAAGATGTTCTTGTTAAGCGTCCTACCCCAAAGCCTGCTCAAGAGCCCTCCAGGGACATCTAGATGGGGAGTCACACGTCAAACTGACCCGGGGATTATTTTTTATACAATACTGATCTCATTAACACCGTCCTTATATTTTGTCACTGTTGGGGCTGATCATGCTCTTTCAGAAAATTAGTGCCCTAAAGAAAGAAGAAAAACAGAAAGGAAGGGACGGAGGGAGTGGATATATCCTGAGAGGGCCAGGCAAGACTGAAAGAGAAGGTGACTGAAGTAAAGATGAGGGTGATTAGAGAATGTGCATTCCCGGGAAGAAGAGATGGTCCATGCAGCAGAGCTGGCGTGAACAACGCAGGGGGAGAAGAATCCCATGTGCCATCTCTTGGGGCATCTGGGGGAAGCTGTGGCCAGAGCAGGACAGGCTCGCAGAGGTTGGGAGCTGTTACCTTGGAAAGGAGGGATGGGGTCACTGAAGCTCATGGGTTCCAGAGTTAAGCAAACATAGACTCAGTAGTGTCTACTGACAAACACTGACCCTTTGAGCAGCCTTGAGTAGTGTCTTAACCTCCCTGGAGCTCATTGTAAATGGATGTCCTTGGTCACACCACCTCTTGGGGCCCTGATGGTTAAATAAGTTAATGTGCACAGGTAGCATTCAGCAGATTGTAACCTGGCAATGGGAGGTTGTTTGTTTATTTGCCCTCCCCTCCTGGCCCTTTCTATCGGAAGAATACAGAGGATGGAGGAGGCCTGCAGTCAACTTTGAATTCATTGTTCTGATGCACCAAGCCACACGCCCTGAAAAGTGAGAATGACCCAGGCCAGTCCTTCCCAGTCTTGAACGGTCATCACCACGAAGATTAAGGCCCAACTGCCACATGAGACACTGTCTCTAAAGTTGATGTAACCTGCATCCCAAGGCCAACAAGTAAAGGCATCATCCTGAAACTGAGAAAGAAAATTCCCATGATGAGAACTGGGTACCTGTGACTGATTCATGTTGATGTAGGACAGAAACCAACATGATATTGTAAAGCAACTATCCACCAAATAAAACAAATACATTTAAAGAAATGAAAAAATAAAGTACTTTCACCATATCCCCTAAAAGAACTGGGGTCTTTCAGGCTAGAATCCAAAGATAGGATTTAGCACATTTGCTTTATTTTAAGTTATCTCAGTCATATATGCACGTGTGATCAGTTGCTTCAGTCGTGCCCAACTCTTTTTGACCCCATGTACTATAGCCCGCCAGACTTCTCTGTCCATGAGATTTTCCAAGCAAGAATACTGGAGTGGTTGCCATGCCTCCTTCAGGGGATCTTCCTGCAGCAGGGATTGAACCCAAGCCTCCTGAATCTCCCGATTGCAGGTTGGTTCTCCAACTCAGTCGCCTGGGAAGCCCATCTCAGTCATATAAGGCCACCCAAACGCTTTTACCAGAGTAAAGGTATTTTAAAAGTATACTGTCCATTTCCTGCTGAAATGTAATGGAAAGATGTTACAAAATATAATGATAAGGAAACATACTCAAGCTCTGTCTATAAGGTGAGGAATGCATACATTTTGTGTATTTCCTGATACAGAGGGAGAATTGGATGTGCTTGCCCAAATACATACACCACACAAATTCATAGAGTCCCCAAACTGAAAAGAACTCACCCTGAAAACCAAAATGAATGAAAAATTGGATTTAAAAAGTTTGTATATTCAAAGAAAGCCTTTGGAAGATATAGAGAAAATCACTGAGTAGAGTTAGTTTTGCAGAATGTGGATTGGAAGCTTGGGGCAGGAGAGTACAAGGGGAAATGTATGACGAGGGTGGAGCCCTCGTGAAGGGAGTTAGTGCCCCTGGGAAAGAGACCCACAGAGATCCCTCACCCGACCCACTATGTGAGGACACAGCAAATAGACAGCTGTCTGTGAACCAGAAATTGGGTCCTCAACAGACAGAGTCTGTAGGCACCTTGGCCTTGGGAGTCCCAGCATCCAGACCTGTGAGAAACAGGTTTCTGTTTATAAGCCACTCAGTCTGTGGTATATAGCAGTCCAAATGGTCCAAGACGGTAGACTTTAGATAGATAGTAGATAGAAAGATGATAGCTGCTGCTGCTGCTGTGTCGCTTCAGTCGTGTCCGACTCTGTGTGACCCCATAGACGGCAGCCCACCAGGCTCCCCAGTCCCTGGGATTCTCCAGGCAAGAACACTGGGCTGGGTTGCCATTTCCTTCTCCAATGCATGAAAGTGAAAAGTGAAAGTGAAGTCGCTCAGTCGTGTCCAACTCTTAGCGACCCCATGGACTGTAGCCCGCCAAGCTCCTCCATCCATGGGATTTTCCAGGCAAGAGTACTGGAGTGGGTGCCATTGCCTTCTCTGTAGAGGATAGATAGATAGACAGAATGAAAGAGGGCAACATACATTTAGAGGTTACTCAATATCTGTAAGAATAGCATGAGATTGAATACTCAAAAGACTCTTTTTTTTAAATTAACTTTTTATTGAAGGATAATTGCTTTACAGACTTTTGTTGTTTTCTATCAAACCTCAACATGAATCAGCCATAGGTATACATATACCCCCTCCCTTTTGTGAATACTCAAAAGACTTTTAATGATCATGTTTTTAATAAAAATATAACATGTGAAAACTAATTTGAATAAACAATCAGGGTAATTATTACTCATTATTACTTCAATTTTTAAAGTAAAAACACAAGCACATATATTATCATTGATAAACTATAAATGGTGGAATTACAGACTTTTTATTCTCTTAAAATTTTTTCCTTTCCATATTTTCTAAAATGATTGTTTTCCTTGTATAAAATATTTTCTAAACCCTAAAAATAACTAAAGCATTTGAAATTAAGCCAAGGACTAGAAGCAATAATGAGAATATTCTCATTATTTCCACAACGATAGTCATTCCATTTAAACACATTAAGGTATTGCTTCAAATATTCAATGTGAATTAATGAGACATAGGTCATTTTTTTGACATGCTCACAAAACACCTGATAAGCACTTTTGCAAGATCTAGTTCAGTAATTAACTACAAAATAGACATTGCCTTGTAAGCAGAGCTTTGAGATTCTGTTGGGAAAATCTCTAGGTCTGAAAGATAAGGGATTTTACTGCTTAACTCACTGAAATCCAAATGTAATCCATACCCAGCTGTCTAGCAGAAATTAAACTCCTTCTCTATCAGTGAGGAGAGAATCAAAGAGTGAGGCATAATGCTCTTTTAGTTCTCAAAAACTTTTCTTTAAATAAAAATTCAGAGAACCCCTTTGTGATCCGAAACCTATCAAGATGAATGGCTGGATTCTCTCCTGGGGCAGGCACCTCCACTTGATATAGGAAAAAAGAACCAGCAAGAAATAAGATGCAAATAACTTCTTCATTCTGAGCCCTTTGAAAATTTATTTGATAGTGAAAGATTATGATCTTGCTGTGTTCACAGTTTTCCTCCTTTCTCTGTTCTTTTTATTCAAGAAGAAACATTTTGCCTACGATCACTGACAGTTTCTTCCCATTCAATTTAGTTTTGGCTGCAGTAAGGACATATTGAATATATTCTCACTGTATCAGCAACCTGAATCGTGATCAACACACTGTTCATTTCAGGATTAGGATAACTAATTAAATGGCTTGATTGCATTCATTCTTTATTGACTCAAGAATCAAATGTGTTGACCATTCGATATATTCTGAGTTGGTTACCAGTGGGAATCACAGGATTATTCTTTCTTAATTCCTTATCTGAAGAGAAGATGTGGAGATTAAGTGGTATATTTTGATTGTCATGTCCATGAGTTTTCCAGTTTGGATACAGGAAGCAATATTGACATCTATGTAAATATTTCTACATGAACTGAGATATTAAATAAATTTGATGCTTGACTATGTATTTTTATGATACTTTTAGTAATGAAGGGACAGGATTATTTTGATTCTCCATTGCCACTCTTATTTAAGAGCTGGTTAAAACAAGAGAAGGCTCTTCTCACTCAGCCAGTTATAGCACAAACAGATTGCAGGTGTATCTCTAGAGCCCCAGGAGGTCGGGAGCCAAGAACCACCGCATCCTTGTTCTTTCTGGGGTTATTGATAACACAAGCGCCTGCTTCTCTCCCTGCATCTATGTGATCCCCCCCTCTCTGCAGTGACCTTGACTTTCTCTGACACATTTGCATCTAATTCAGGCTTAGCCACCCAGCTCTGAAATGATATCATATCATAGGTCATGGTTCAGGCTCTGAGTTTCTTAATGTGAGCTTGTGAGAGAAATTCAGCATACCTCAGATTGGTATGAAAGTGATTAGGTAGAGAGCAGTTCTGGAGAAGACTATAAGATGTGGGGAGCTGCTGATTTGGGGTGGGCGTGGGGGATGGAGAATGAGTTGGTTAAGAAGACATAAGGAAGCGAGGAGGATACTTCTGATATCCCTACAACAGTAATAATTTCCTAGGTCTATAATAATTCAAAATTCAGCTCTGGCTGCAATATTACATTCAGGTAAACAATTTGCCCATTAATTAAATTCCAAGTGTATCTGTCTAAAACACTAGGCCAATTTCCTGTCTGGCCTTATTAGTCATGTCTTTGTATTACGCATATGTAAGCTAAGTTTCCTAGAAGTGGGCTTCCCTGGTAGTTCAGATGGTAAAGAATCTGCCTGCAATGAAGGAGACCCAGGTTCAACCCCAGGTTTGGGAAGATCCCCTGGAGAAGGGAATGGCTACCCATTCCAGTATTCTTGCCTGGAGAATCCCATGGACAGAGAAGCCTGGCAGGCTACAGTCCATGGGGTCACAAAAGAGTCAGACATCACTGAGCAACCAACACTTTCTAGAAGTTGAGCCTCTGAGGAGGGTTCTTGGGTGGTTTGATGAGAGAGCTCTTAAGTGAGGGATAGCAGAAGAAGACAGGGAAAGAAGGAGAGGTACAAGGTGGTCCAGATTGGAGAGTCAGTTCACCTGGGTTAATCAGTTTCACCAGAGTCATTCCCTATTAGGCAAAATGGCCAGGCCTTCGAAAATCTGTGGCCATCGGTCCTTGGATGCTAATGTTACTACTTGCTAGAGAGGGGACATGTGGCCAAAGGCAAAGGCAAATCCTGCCTTGCAGATGCAACACACCAGAAAGGGGGCAGCTGTGTGCCACTGGCTGCCAAACTTAGCAGCCAAAAGGAGCATCTACAGCATACCCCACAGCATTCAGGGCTGCAGGACTTTCCAAACTTGTCTAGGATTGCACAAAATGAAAGGCAAAGTCAGGTTAGGTTATTTCAATTGCCTCATCCTTGCCATCCTGCACATCATTTTCTGGTGGTTGACTTCTGCAACTTGCCCTTGAGCATTGGTCTCTGGTTGGTTCTCTCATCCATGCATTTATGGCCACAGACTCAATTTCTTTGGAAGCTAAAGTATCAATATCCAGTAGTCATGTATGGATGTGAGAGTTGGACTATAAAGAAAGCTTAGCTCTGAAGAATTGATGCTTTTGAACTCTGGTGTTGGAGAAGACTCTTGAGAGTCTCTTGGACTGTAAGGAGATCAATCCAATACATCCTAAAGGAAATCAGTATTGAGTATTCATTGGAAGGACTGATGCTGAAGCTGAAACTCCAATCCTTTGGCCACCTGATGCAAAGAACTGACTCATTGGAAAAGACCCTGATGCTGGGAAAGATTGAAGGCGGGAGGAGAAGGGGATGACAGAGGATGAGATGGCTGGATGGCATCACTGACTCAATGGACATGAGTTTGAGCAAGCTCTGGGAGTTGGTGATGGACAGGGAAGCCTGGCATGCTGCAGTCCATGGAGTCGCAGAGTTGGATACAACTGAGGGACTGAACTGAACTGAAGGTATCAATCTAATAACTCAATGAACAAATCCAAGTTCTTATGTTTATGGGTGAAGATTAGAAGTACATTCCCAGAGACCAGGTTGTTCTGGTTACAATGAACGAGTAACAAATTACCCCAACATAAGTGGTTTAAAGCCATGATCATTTACGATCTCTTATGGTCTCTGTGGGTCAGGAGTTTAGACGATGGACAATAAGATGTCTTCCTTCTGGTCCATGATACTGTCTTTTATGACCCAACCTTGAAAACTGTACCATGTTACGTCTGCCACATTCCATTGGTTGAGACTGTTACAAAAGGCCAGCTGATTTCAAAGGTGGGAGTGTTCAGAGTTCCACTCTTGATGGAAGCATGTTGACATCCTATTTTAAAAAAGCATGAAAGGGATTTTCTTGGCAGTCCTGTGATTTTAGACTTCACCTTTCAATGAGAGTATGGGCTCTAACCCTGATTGGGAAGCTAAGATCCCACATGCCTCGTGGCCAAAGGCAAAAAAACCCTACATAAAATAGAAGCAATATTGTACCAAATTCAGTAAAGACCTTAAAAATGATCCATATCAAAAAAGTCTTAAGAAAAGCATGAAGTATTAGATAAGTTTAGGAAAAAAAAAAACCAATCTGTTACTTGTATGTATTGATTCATGCAACAACAAAAAAAATTAATGGACACTTTCATATAAGAGGTTTGGTGCTAACCATTTTGACTATGGTTTTTTAAAATCAATATCCCAACCCATGCTTCACAATGATGATGGCCCTCTCTGCTTCCTCTATGGCCTTGTTCTCTGATGGCAGGAAGGACAGTTGAGGAGAAGGCCAAGGCAAAAGAAAGTGAAAAGGTAAAATTGAAATGCACTGAGCTCCAAGGATACATGTTGTTAGCATATTTGTCATGTATTATTCACAACCAGCTCTAAAAGCCAGAGTTCCTTTCTCTTCCACTTGGGTACATCTATCCAGAAAATTTCAGAAAGTTCATGGCCCTAAATGTCTCTTTGCCAATGGGTCTCAGATGACTAACTCAAGCCAGGTCACTCTGTCAGGCTCCAGCCCTCCTGGTGTGTGTGTGTGTGTGTGCACAGTCTCTCAATTGTGTCTCACTCTTTGCGACCCCATGGACTATAGTCCTCCAGGCTCCTCTGTCCATGGAATTCTCCAGGCAAGAGTACTGCAGTGGGTTCCCAGGGGATCTTCCCAAGCCAGGGATCAAACCTGGGTCTCCTGCTTTGCAGGAGGACTCCTTACCATCTGAACCACCAGGGAAGCCTGTCATCATATATATATATATATATATATATATATATATATATATATATATTACTTGTAGGCGAGGGAACAAGGCTTTGTTAGTAAGTGCCAGAGGAATTGTCAAGAGTGGTTTTCTATCAGTAAATCTTTCAGTCTTACTGCTTCATCACATTACTAAAGTCTGGCTGGGTCAGCATATATGTGCCTGGCAATCTCTAAACATTACCTAAGTAAGGGGAACACAGGCTCTGAGTAGGAACGCCTTTAATCAAGAATGAAATTCAGTGACACCCAAACAGCCCCTCAATCCTTTTTAGAGGAATGCTTGTTTTGAGGCCAAACTATTGGCAGCTGGCAACATCCCAGATCTAGACATGATTAAATTGTTGATTTTCTTCCAAAGTCTCCCTCAACCAAACCAGAGAGGGACCTAAGAGAGGATGGTGTGAGCTTTTAGCATTGTTGAGGGCCAGACACTCCAATTCAGAAGGGCACATTACATTTCTACTCTTCCAAAGACAAGAGGACTATTCTGTGTCCATTATGATTGAAAATAGGTTAATGGTTTATTTCCTGTTTTGACTGCGGCTGACCCAGGAATGATCATTCATCCTCATTAGCCAGCTTTGCTGCCTGGTCAGCTCACAGGAAAGGAGATCCATGGACATGCCGCTGGATTTACTTCCTTTTCACATGAAAAAAATGGCTAGTGGAAGTTGTATGAAGGCAGATTTAAAGTTTTGGCTCAGATGGTAAAGAATCTGCCTGCAGTGTAGGAGACGGGTTCAGTCCCTGGGTTGGGAAGACCCCCTGGAGAAGGAAATGACAACCACCTCCAGTATTCTTTCCTGCCTGGAGAATCCCATGGATAGAGGAGCCTGGCAGGCTACAGTCCATGGAGTCGCAAAGAGTCGGACACGACTGAGCGGCTAACACTTTCACTTTCAAAGGAAGTTGACTTAGCTGATGAAAGTTGTAACCTAAGGAAGGGCTGCCTCTCAGAATGGTGAGCGTTCATCATCAAAGGTGTCTGTTGGAAGAGGACCAGATCACTATTTCCATCTGAAAGAGCAAGGTTAGGGGTTTCCAGAGATCAGAGGCTGGGATTCTGAGCTCCTTCCCTGTCTGGGATCTCAGCTCGGCAGTGATTCGTTGTCCTTGTTCTGATAGAGGCCATCACCCGGCAGATGGAGGTCTTCAAAGGGGGCTTTCGTGAGTGATCCTCCCCCTTCTGAGTACTCTGCCTTTAATCTGATGCATCAGATGTATCATTGCTTTTTATCTGTGCCTTGGTCCAAAGCTCTAAACTTTCTTTATCAAGATTATTTGAGAATGTACCTGTTTGTCTAAGCCCTAGTGAAGAAGATGGTTATGCATTTTGAAAACCACCAGCCTTTCAAAGCTCATGAAAACATGAGCTTACAAGACACTTACATATCAGAATGGACACTACCATTTTTATACAGGAAACAAGTATAATATCTCAGATCCTTCTTTCCAGAGTCCAAGTTGACATTGGATTATACAAAATGTGAAGAGCATTTTATAAGATTTTCTGATATATGAAGAATCTGACTTTGAACATTGTGAGTCTGGGAAGAAGATGTAATTCAGTGGAGGAGGGTGATTCCAAGTTAAAGGGCAGTATTGCCGTTTTACAGAGAAGGCAATGGCACCCCACTCCAGTACTCTTGCCTGGAAAATCCCATAGATGGAGGAGCCTGGTGGGCTTCAGTCCCTGGGGTCGCTGAGGGTCGGACACGACTGAGCGACTTCACTTTCACCTTTCATTTTCCTGCATTGGAGAAGGAAATGGCAACCCACTCCAGTGTTCTTGCCTGGAGAATCCCAGGACAGGGGAGCCTGGTGGGCTGCCGTCCATGGGGTCACACAGAGTTGGACACGACTGAAGTGACTTAGCATAGCATAGCATAGCATAGCATTGCCGTTTTATGTAGGAAAAAGATTACTTCACAGAAACCCATGTGTATGCTAGCTAGTTTACTTTTCTCAAGTTTTTTATGCATCAAAAAACAAATGCTTTTTAGAGAGAATTATATAGTTACTTCATTGAGTATAGATGCATTTTATAGGCAAATTCCATCATAATCACTCAGTGTTTGTTAAATAAATGAATTAACAATAAGAAAGTCTGTCAGCTCTTTTTAAAATTTTGAAGAATGAGAAAAATGCATGGATGATGGGTATGAGTCCATAAATGTTCCTTAAAATATTCAAATTATTTTAGAATCTATGATTTAAATATCACTTAGTCTTTTCTTCCCAAAAAGAACTGCCAGAGAAGAGAATGAAGGAAGGGAAAATAAAACTATTTTCTTCTGAGTGCAAACATTTTAAAAAGAAGAGAAGAGACATTCAGACTTGCCTGGTTTTGTCTATATTACAATGTTACATTGAATGGAATTAAAATTTCTCAGTCATGCATCCTTTCTATGGAATAAAGCACACGTTCTGGAAGACAGATAACGTGAACATGAACTATACACTGTATAAGTGAATAGAGGAATGGGTGACTCTGGTTTCTAAAGAGGGACTTGAAGTGGCACCCCTCCTCAAAATAAAAGATGCAGAAAGTAGCTTCTGGGAAAGGGATATTCAGAATTTCCTAGAGAAGTATCAGAATATGTGTAAAATCACATGAGTATTGATTGAGTGATAATGATCATATCAAGTTTGCCACATAAGAAATGAAAACTGAGAGATTTTTAAAATGTGTACTCATTAAACTTCGTAAGTCCATTGCATATGTATAAAATAACGTATTTTGCCCAAAGTATATTCTCCTAAACCCAACAAAAATCAATGAGATAAGTGGCTTTGTTTCACATTTTAGATCTGTCCAATGTGTGGTTTAATGAATGACAGCTGGATTCTAGAATCTGCTTTTTACGTTCACTCTGTCATGTCATTTTGGTTGAAATTATATAAAGAAAACCTGGCTTCATACAGATGTATAACTTGAAAAGGAAGGAACATTTTAATAGTCTTCTCTGATAACTGTGATAAGAGTCTTCTTTGTTACTGTACCAAAACTCAAAAAGTAGTTTCTGCTTGACAGTTAATTACAATGTGATCTGAAACCTTAACAATGAACTTTCTGTGCAGCTTCAAGTATACAATAGGATATTGTTAATTGAAGTCACCACGCTGTATATTATAATTCTAGAACTTACCCATCCTAAAACTGGACGTTTGTAACTTTTGACCACCTTCACCCACCCCACCCTCCACCTCGTCCATCCACCCCCACCTCCTAACTCTTCCCGGCACCCCTCCTCCTGACAATCATTAACTTACTCTCTGTTGCTATAAATTTGATTTATTTGTTTTTTTAAGAATTAGAATCTGTTGGCCTGAAAAAATAGACTGTCTGAAACTAACAGGAATTTCTCCAGCAAAGATGGGCTTATTGGGGATGGGTTGTTCATTCCTCAGTCGTGTCTGGCTCTTTGCGACCCCATGGACTGCAGCATACCAAGCTTCCCTGTCCTTCACTATCTCCCAGAGTTTTCTCAAACTCATGTCCATCGAATTGGTGATGGGGATCAGTAGACAGCTGCAGTTCTGGATCTACAACCATGGTGAGCTGCAGGTAAGACCCCTGAGTGCATTTTTCTCAGATCCCAGCCATAAATGCCATACCGTATTTGTCTTTCTGGAGAAGCCACAGGTCTAGGAGGGCATTCCTAGTGCCCTGCTGAGCTGACCTGGGGGTGAGGTCCAAGTGTGCCTGTTCCTCTCACCCTTCCCATGTGGTCCTCCTCATCTCTGTGCTCCAGGGGCTGCTTCAGCCTCAATGCAGGTTCTGGATTTTCCCAGTGATGTCTTGTTTATGTATCAAAGCCAGTTGGCCTTCCTGGGTGAGGGATGGGGGGAGGGTGGGGCTGAAGTCCAGAACAACCTATGTTGCTATCTTGATGATGCCACCCTCCAATTTTGGCTTAAGAAAAGTTTTGACCTTGCAGATCTCTTGGAAGGCTTCTGGGGACCCTGGTCTTTCCCATACTACACTTTAGAAGCTGTTGTTTTAACCTACCATTTTGGTGTAGTTGCTTGGGAGGTATGTATAAAAAAGAAGTGTTTAACATACATAGCTCAACAATTCCAGCAGGCTCTTTTTGAAGATCATAACAAGTGCAAAATTGATAGGGAAAGGTAAAGAACTCAAAATTACCAGTGGTAGCCTTGAGAAAGAAGGACAGAGTTTGAAAACATGCACTCCTCATTTTAAGACTCACTATAAACCTATCCTATAATTGAGATAGCGTGATTCAAGCCTAAGGACAGACAGACCTAGGAAACTCTATAGAGCCCATAAATAGTTCTGCATACACACAGCAAAAATTAATTTAGACAAATATGCCAATGGAATGCAATGGGGAAAGGAGAGTCTTTTTAATAAATGATAGTGGAACAACTGGATATCTGTATGCAAAAATTAAAATTGAACTTGATAAATACCTGACTTGAAAATTGACAGACACTGATGGTTTCCAGGCAAAATTTAAAAGCTAAAATTATAAAGTTTCTCCAAACATATAGGGGGATATCTTTGTGGCCTGTGTACTCAAATATTTCTTGGAGATATTGCAAAAGCACTTAACAGGGGAAAAAATGGTAAATGGGACTTTATCAGAATAAAAAATTTTCACTCTTCAAAACTTTCTTAATAAATAAAAAGACCAATCACAGTCTAGGAGAAATATTCACAATCTATGTGTTTATATATATATGACAAAGACTTGAATCTAAATTTTATAATTTCTCCATATAAAACACAAAAGACAAGCAATCGAGTAAGAATTGTCAAAAGACTTGGATAGGTACTTCACAAAGGAGGATGTAAGAACCGCTAATAAAGTGAATGCAAAGGTGTCTTTTAACAGTGTTAGTTACCAGGGAAACGCAAATTAAATCCAGAAGCAAATTCACCTAAGCGGCCAAAATAGTGGCTTAGTTTAAGTAACTTCAACACCAAGTGCTGGAGAAGATGTGCACTGCCACAGATATCTCACGCTGGTAGGATGTATAATGGTACAACCAGGTGGAAACTGGTACCTCTTGTAAAACTAAGTACATACCTTCCTTATGATCCAGCAATTCCACTCTAAGCAGTTATTTCCAGCAGAAATGAAAAATATTTGTACAATAATGTTTAGTGCAGCTTTATGCATAATATCAAGAAATTTAAGCAATTTAAATGCTCACCAACGGGACACTGAACAAATAAATTCTAGTATATCCATCCAATATTACCAGGCAGTAGAAAGAAATGAGCTATTGATACACACATGTACATGAATATCAAAAATATTTTGTGGAGTGAGGAAAGTCAGACATGACTATGTCATATGTTCCCATTTATATAAAGTTCAAGAACTAATTTGTGGGACTATAACTCATTAGGGTGTTCATTGGAAGAACTGATGCTGAGGCTGAAACTCCAATACTTTGGCCACCTCATGCGAAGAGTTGACTCATTGGAAAAGACTGTGATGCTGGGAGGGATTGGGGGCAGGAGGAGAAGGGGACGACAGAGGATGAGATGGCTGGATGGCATCACCGACTCGATGCATATGAGTTTGGGTGAACTTCGGGAGTTGGTGATGGACAGGGAGGCCTGGTGTGCTGCAATTCATGGGGTTGCAAAGAGTCGGACATGACTGAGCGACTGAACTGAACTCAACTCAATATGGTGGTTGCTCTAGGTGTAAGGAGGGAAATACACTATTTTAAAAATTAATTTGTATTAGAGTACAGTTGCTTTACAGTGTTGTGTTGGTTTCTGCTGCAGAGCAAAGTGAATCAGCTAAATGTCTCCATACAGCCCCTTGTTTTGGATTTCCTTCCCATTTAAGTTACCACAGAGCATTAAGTAGACTTCCCTGAGCTATACAGTAAGTTTTCATGGTTATCCATTTTAAGCGAAGTGAAGTGAAAGTTGCTCAGTCATGTCCAACTCTTTGCGACCCTGTGGACTGTAGCCTGTCAGGCTCTTCTGTCCATGGAATTCTCCAGGCCAGAATACTGGAGTGGATAGCCATTCCCTTCTCCGGGGGATCTTCCCAACCCAGGGATCAAACCCAGGCCTCCCGCGTTGCAGGTGGATTCTTTACCATCTGAGCCATTTTATACATAGTGTGAATAGTGGATATATATCTCAGTCCCAGTCTCCCGGTTTACCTTACCCCTGTTTTTCCCCCTTGGTGTCCATACATTTGTTCTCTACATCATGTCTCTATTTCCGCTTTGCAGACGTATTCATCTGTATCATTTTTCTAGATGCCACATATATGTGTTAATACATGGTGTTTGTGTTTCCCTTTCTGACTTACTTTACTCTGTGTGATAGTCTCTAGGCCATCCATGCCACTTGCAAATGGCCCAGTTTGTTCCGTTTCATGGCTGAACACTGTTGCATTGCACACATGTACCACATCTTCTTTATCCATTCCTCTGTCGATAGGCATTTAGGTGGCTTCTATGTCCTCGCTATTGTAAGTAGTGCTGCAGTGGACACTGAGGTGCATGTGTCTTTTTGATACATGGCTTTCTCTGAGTATTTGCCCAGAAGTAGGATTGTACTACTGAGAGAAATGATGGGAATGTCCAGGGTGAAGGCAATGTTCTGTGTTTTGGCTGGATGTTGACTCCAAGGGTACATACATTTGTGAAACTTGTCAGAGAGTGCACTTAAGATCTGCACATTTTACTCTATGTCATTACACCTCAATAAAAATATAGAAATGCATATGCTTATCATCTGTACAACTGTCATGAATATTTTCTTGATTTGTTAAGTGAGGTGTTCAATCAAAGATGTATGTTGATTGAATTATGACTATGAAACATGCTGATTACCAATCCATATTCATTTGAAAACCTAGAGGCAGAAGCAAAAACTACCATGTGTGATGGGAAGATGGACTTGCCTACTCTTTGGTTTTTAGTTTTCAATCTCTCGTCTATTAATATGATAATTGCCTTTAATGACTTTGTTCTCCTCAGTGTAATCAGACAGGAAACTTTAGATGGAAATTGCATAAATTATTCTAATTCCTGCCAGGGAAAGAATCCAAGATTTTAATCAACTTCTGCACATTTTATTCTTCTTGTTAGGAAGTTTCCTTTATATTCATACTTAACTGACAGGCCCTCTCTGGAAGAAGCAGTCCTTATTAAGTGCCCTCATCAATAAAACTTTGTTGCCAGGGTAGACGAGAGATGACATTCTTATTCAGAGAGTCAACTGTGCCAAGGAAGATTGTGCAAACTCACCCGACTCTGATGTTTTACATATAATCTCACAAAAATATTAACACCATTGACAGTACTAACTTTATATATATATATTTTTTTTCAGTTTATAAAATATTCTGCATTCAAAGTGAACATCTGGGAGGAATATAATAAGAAAGACACCATTGCCTCCATCCTACAGAGAAAAAAACGGAAGTGTATGGCATTGAAGCTCATTCATCATTACTTTAATGAATGTGGGTCATGCTCTCATAGACACAACTAAAGTTTTTCTTCTTTCCTAAAGCTTTCCTAAATTGAGCTTTCCTCACTTCTCACTAGATCTTCACAATCAACCTTCTCAGTATTTGAAGCAGCAAGGAGTCTCTGAGTTGAAATCCTCATTCAGTCGTAGGAATCCTAGGTAGGGGCAGGCGGAAAGTGGAGGTGGAATCCGCTTAAGAGCCCAGAGGGATAACGGTGCCTGATTCGGTGGATTCTGCTCATAGTCTAGGCCACGTGCTGTGCCGGGATGAGGGGCGCCAAGCCGTGTATGTATGGCTGAGCCCCTTTGAAACTATCACAACATTGTTAATCGGCTATACTCCAATAGAAAACAAAACGTTCAAAAAAATGTAAGCAACCTAGATGTCCATTGACCGATGAGTGGGTAAAGAAGACGTGGTGCCTATATACAATGGAGTGTTACTCAACTGCAAAAAAGAACAGATTGGATTGGTGTCAGTTGCAGCGAGATGGATGAACCTAGAGCCTGTTTTACAGTGTGAAGTAAGTCAGAAAGAGAAAAACAAATATTGCATATTAATGCCTATCTATGGAATCAAGGAAAAAAGAGTACTGAACCTATACTAGGTCTGAATAGTAATGAGCCTACTTGCAGTGAAGGAATGGAGATGCAGACGTAGAGAATGAACTTGCGGACACAGTAGGGGAAGGAGGGAGTGGAAAGCGTTGAAACAGTAGCAGTGACAAGCATACACTAGCATGTGTGAGGCGTGCAGCTAGTGGGCGCTGCTGCGTGACACGGTGCACTCAGCCAGGCGCTCTGTGACAACAGAGGGAAGCATGGGGGGAAGAGGAAGACTCAAGAGGGAGGGGATGCATATCTATATCCATATCTAATCATGGCCAATTCACGTTGTTGTCTGGCAGAAACCAACACAACATTGCAAAGCAATTACCTTCCAATTAAAAAAAAAACACACACACACCTCCCAATTGCAATGGAAAATGGCAAAAAAGCAAACTGAATGCTCTTTCTTCCCATTTCAAGAAAGGCCACCTCTGCTAAAGATCTGCAGTCCAGGACTTCTTGAGCTAAGGAAACACTGAACAGAATACATTTTATTTGATTCTGAGCTGCATCATTCTAAATGTTGGCTTAAAGAGGTCTCTGATGCAGAGAAACTTTAGTGTCCGAGTATTTCCAGAGGAACCTAGTGCCCACCTACAACACAGGAAAGAATAGCAACCATCCATATGGTACAAGATGTGGTGCTAAAAACCAGCACTGGTTTAGAAGACAAATTTGGGTTTTGGAAAGGGTTTGAGATCATGAAAGCTTGATCAGCCCCAGACCCATAGCCTGAATATGTCACAATGCCAAACATCGGCTTGCTCATCTGTAAAATGGGGATAATAATATCCTGTCCTATCTATAACCAGGAGACCTTCCAAAGATTAGGAAAATAAACATTGAAAGCATTTTAAAGCTGGAAGAGTTTTGTCCACCTGACGATGTGGTTGCCATGACAATTTGCCACTGCTTCTTTGCCTTTCTTTGAGGTTGGTCATAAGACTGAATTTCTTCTGGGCTCATCCCTTGGCTTACTTGCAGCCTCTTAAAAGCCAGAACCTTCTCATTATGAATTTGTTTAGAGATCTATCACCAATCTTTGCTCTTTTAGGCAATTTTATTCTATCTCATCCTGGGAATGTCCCATTTGTAATGTCTGCATGTCCACTCTGGCAGGAATGGCGTGTGCATTTGTGTGTTTGTAATTGAAAAAGAGAAAATATATATCATTTCCTTCTCATCCAAGAATCTTCATCACAGGTGAGCCTAAAGATTCCAGAAGCTGAGGTCTGAGGGTCTGTGTGACGGGCCCTTGGGCCAACGATAATGTCATCAGGTGTATCTCACTCTCTGCCTTTTTCAACTCTGCTTTCTTTGGCCTTGGCTTCATTCTCAGAAGAACTCAGACTGTTCCCTGTGGGTCTTAGGATGGTGCTCTCAACTGAGCTCTCAACTCCAGGAGGACCACCCCACTACTTTAGGCAGTCCAGGTGCTATAACAAAGTGCATAGACGGGGAGACTCCCAAACAACGGAGGCTGGAAGTCCAAGGTCAGGTGCCCTCGTGGTCAAGTGAGGGGCCTTTTCCCATGTCCTCACAGGGCAGAAGGACCCTCTGTTGTGATAAAGGCCACTCTCCAATCATGGGGCTGGACACTCAGGACCTAGTCACCTCCCAAAGACCCTGCCTCTTAATAACATTATACTGGGGTTAGGGTTTTGAGATTTGAATTATGCTTTGTAATAATCCATTAAGGAAACTATTATATATACATGTATATATGTATATATAAGTATATAATCGAATCATTGTTGTATACACCTGAAACTAACATGATATTGTAAATCAATGATACTTTGATAAAAAAATTAAACTCAAAAAAGATTTGAATTTGGGGGAGACACAAATATTTAGCCCATTGCATTATTTCATTAGCTATCCAACATCAGAAAAAGGTTTCTCTCCTGAGGGCACAGATAAAAGCATGGTAATTATATCTCATTGGCTCAGATGGTCTGCTGGCTTGGGTCCACCCATCATAGTGACCAAGCACATGCGGGGCTCCACCCGTCTCAGGTCCGAGTCACATGGACAGCAAGAGGAAGCTGGGGGGGTCTCAGGAAAGCCAGGGGCTGCCAACAGATGAATTCTGAGCACCCTGTGGCCTGAGGCTCGCTGCTGTCTCCTTCCTGCATGACGGAGCGGGCTGATGCTGACCAGCTGATGCTGGTCCTGTGAGCATGCCATCAGCAGCAGCATGGGACTCTCCTGCCCTCATCCCAAGACGCCCCATCATTCTCCTCTCCCTCTAAAATGAAGCTTGGCACTTGTGATCAAGGACAAGAGCGTGTAGGAATTTCTCAAGAAGTTCCTTTCTCTAGCTATTCAGTGAAAAGCATCCTTCTTCCCAGGTGGCGCTAGTGGCAAAGATGCCACCTGGCAACGCAGGAGATGTAAGAAATACAGGTTCGATCCCTGGGTCAGGAAGATCCCCTGGAGAGGGAAACAGCAACCCACTCCAGTATTCCTCCCTGGAGAATCCCATGCTTGGTGGGCTACAGTCCATAGGGTCACGGAGTTGGACACGACTGAAGCAACTGAGCACACAGAGCTATTCAATGAGACGCAGAATTCTTCAAGGAAAGTAGTCAAGCAGCAGTTTGGTTTCCAGACTTTGTGTGTTTTGACTTTGATGGACGCATTCCTTTCCTGTGGCTGCCGTAGGCAATGACCACAAACTTCATAGCTTTAAACTGCACGAGTGTGCTAGCCCATAGTTCAGAGGTCAGGAGTTTGACGTGAGTCTCACTGGGCTAAAGCTGTGGTGTGGGCAGCTGGATTCCTCCTGGTATCTCTGAGGGAAAACCCATTCCCTGGTCTACTCAAGCTTCTAGAAGCCATGCTTCCAGTTGCCTTGGTCCATGGCTTAGCCTCCGTCTTTGTATCTTCTTGAAATCTCTCCCTCTCACTTGACAATACTTTTTGTCTCCAGAAACAACTCAGCTATGAATCTGCATGACTTACTAGACATAGGCTTTACCCCTGACTTTGAAATGATTGGCTGAAGGTTTTTCATGTTTATTTCCCACTAAGTAATGTGTCTCATCTGTCAAACAATGCTTCTTTTCATTTTATCTTCTGACTGCTCTTGCTTGTAGAAGCTTTTCCAGGAAACTCTTTTAAGAAATTCTGTTGGATGGATGTTTAGCCTTGATTTCTTCCTTAGTACAATGCCTTTTGAACATTTACAAATAAAATAAGAGTGACATGTCTGTGTTATAAGATAAAAAAGCAAATGAACTACCCCTGTTGAGATAAAGATACATGTGACAGTTTCCTCTTTAGTTTATGTGGGAAATCTTCAAGTGCCTTTGCAGGTGGGCTCAGTCGTGTCCACCTTTTGTGGCCCCATGGCCTGTAGTCTGCCAGGCTCCTCTGTCCATGGGATCTTTCAGGCAAGAGCACTGGAGTGGGCAGCGATGTCCTCCTCCAGGGGATCCTTCTGACCCAGGGATGGAACCCAAGTCCTTTGTGTCTTCTGTATTGACAGGCAGATTCTTTACCACTGTGCCTCTTGGGAAGCCCTCAAGTGCCTTAGAAAATGCTAATGCTGAAGCTTCCATGGATACCAAAGTCAGAAGGAAAGAGAAAGAGCATGCGCACTGTACTCCTAGACGATCAGCTAGGTCATCGTGTACTGCATGGCAACTGCTGTAGGGCGGAAGAGCAGGAGAGGCCCAGTAGTAACCTAACTGACCAATCGATTAATTATTTGAGCTTCCATCCAACAAGAAAATACAGTAAAATATAGAAAATATAGGAAATGTACAGAAAGTACAGTCTTGCTATAGTATAGCAAGTAACGTAATATTGCAATTTCCTCTCATGCTTCAAATAAAAGCATATTTAAAGCACAAGAGGAAATTACAAGGCTTCCGATAGTGCTGTCTTTCAGTGAACTATCTTATTTAAAGTATTTTCCTTAAACGAACCATGCAGCATCTTTGCCACCAATAGGGAAAATATTAAAAGAGAAATAAATACATGTAACCCGTCCCATTTCTTTTCTTGTAAACTCCTCCCAAACTGCTTCGTTCATGTGATCCACCAGCCAGAAGTGATGCGTTGAAAATAGCCTCAGCTAAAAGCAGGTATAAGGCGAGGTAGCCAGGCTTATTATGTAGGATTCTACAGGCAAACTGTGTGATTTGAGGAGGAATTTGAGGAGGAAGTGTGAAGATTTGCTCTTTTTTTCTTTTAGAGAAAACACCCAACAGATGCTTTGAGATATTAAAACCCCTTTTTTAGTTGCACAGGGAGCAGAGTTTCTGCAGAGAGGCTGGATTTATACAGCAGTATCCTACTGTGGGCAACTTCATGGCCAGTCACAGGTAGTTCAGCAGAGGACCCAGGTTTGCACAAGTGACGTAACATTCTGCCTTTAAGGACGAACACATTCTGGGATGCAATCAAATATAGGCCCATGCTGATTCTGATGAACACAGTTTAAGAAGCAGTCGTTGACCGTGGGGTGACTCAAATATTTATTTAATGTGTTGTTGTAATGGGTCAGCTGTTGGGACAGGGGTTCTTAATCCTTCAAATAGGATTGTGACTGCCACACCCTCTACCCACGCCCTCTCCTCTCCTGCAGTTGCGGCTGAGGGTGATGGACCTTGACCTTTCTGTGTTATTCAGCAGCTAATAATTCTGCCAGTGTTTCTCACTCTTCCCCTGATACCCAAGCCTGAGCTTTCAAAGAACTGGTTATTTCTGCACAGAGAATCTCGGTCCCAAGAACCCTCTTGGCTTCAGTGTAGACAGCACTGATAACGTCTTACTCTTGAGAATAACTTCTACATCTATAAAGTAATGTCATCATACCTACAGCTGATGTTTCCCATGGATGTTGGGAAATTTGTCAAAACTTTGGAGGATGGGCTATATACCTATTGCTGTTCAGTCGCTAAGTCGTGTCTGACTCTTTGTGACCCCATGGACTTCAGCACCCCAGGCTTCGCTGTCCTTCACTGTCTCCTAGAGTTTGTTCAAATTCATGTCCATTGAGTTAGTGATGCTATCTAACCATCCCATCCTCTGTCACCCCCTTCTCCTGCCTTAAATCATTCTCAGCATCAGGGTCTTTTCCAATGAATCGGCTCTTTGCAGCTGGTGGCCAAAGAACTGGAGTTACAGCTTCAGCACCAGTCCTTTCAGTGAATATTCAGGGTTGATTTCCTTTAGGATTGACTGGTATACTGGCAATGTATTATTATCTCGCTAAGAATTAAGACTGAATGCCTTAGTACCTATGTCCGAGTCTAAGAACATCTATTTTAAAAGTTGCACATGTCTTATTTGTCATGTTAACTCATTTCCTATTTCCTATAAGGCTGAACTAATTCCAGCCTTCTATTCATGATCAAATTTATATGATACAAAAGCCGGCATGATGAACAATTTCTTGCATGAAGTTAATGATAGCACAATATGCATGAAAATAGCACACAGACTGTGGAGATGCCTTTCCTAAAGCACTACCAGGGATATTCCATAATTTCTTATTAAAACAGTAACAAAATGTGTGCCCTGGACAGTATCTTATCTGAGCAGTGGAATTTTGAGTAGTTTTCAATAGTCCCATGCTCATATTCTTTGACCAACCACTCAGGTTCAGAACTGAGGGGGTGAGTTCCACTAAATATCTTCAGCAATATCTTGTCACTTCAAAGTTATTTATTATCTTCTCTTTTCTTTCCCTTTTTCTTTTTTCCTTTCTTTTCCTTTCTTTTTCCCCCCAGGTCGTAATGGCAACCCATACCTACTCTTAGCTCTAAATTAAACAGCTTGGCGATAATTACATAGTCGCCTACTCTTGCAAGAGAACAAGTACACCTCTCAAGAGTTCTGATGGTCTTGCTCGTACTCTTCCCCAGGGTAATTTATATTTAAATCTGGTTCTTTGACTGTGATGCTTGACTCAGGCTCCAGAGCTTTAGAGTCTAAGTCTGCAGTAACTATGACCTGCATCTGAAGGTCTGAGTGAGAAGTACATGCAGAGTGTGGGTTACTCAACTCCTTCAATGTGCAGCTCTCCTGCTGAAAGCCTTTCTCATTTGCTCTTTGGCTCAGAGCTAGAAATCTCCAGTTCTGACTTCCAGGTTCTCATTAAACACATCTGACAACCACCCAATTTCCCCTTTATGACTCCCCTCATCCTCCTCTAGTTCTAATCAAACCAGTCTCTTATTCCATTAGCTGCCCTTCCAATCTCAGAAGCCCAGTCTCGGCTCGTCTCCCACTTTGGAATCCCATTTTGGATGGCTGTCAGCTGTGTTCCCCCTGCCAGGGCAAGTCCTGCAGGTGCTTTTCAAGCCAGGCTGAATGTTCTGACCATATTAGCAGGCTTCTTAAATGAGCACTTTTTCAGAATTACCCTTCCCTCACTTTGAATTCTTTCAATGCTGACACACACATGGTATAGCACACTTGTTCCCTCTTCATCGTTGTGACGACTTCTTAATTTACACCTGGCTCCTCTGACACGTGTATTTGTTTCCCCAGGGGACAATCATCTCATTCATTTCTTCTGAACTTCTCACAGCACCTTGCATGAATCTTTGACAACCTATTCGTGCATTGCATCTCATTGAATTGATTTTCATTATATAATGAAAAGATATTGTCCAGTGAATGATGCTTTTTTAAACCTTTTATGATTCTCCCAAACATAACATTCTACTGAATTTTTATAATATTCTGAAAAAAAACAAAATAATAAAGATGACTTTTTGTAGTACAGTTTCTAGGAATTCACCTAATATTAGATACTAGACACATTTCCGTCTCTTATACCATTTATGCTCACTCAGTAGGGAGAACCTGTATGCAGAGGTAAAGTAAAATCCTTATGTAAACACTCATCAGTACTGATGGAAAAAATGAATGCCTGAATAGAAATGTTTAACTATGTTTGGGACAAAGGGGACTCTTTATCTTAAGCCTCTGTTATCTTTATTTTGATCCAAGCATCTGGATATTGGTAGATAGTTCAAATCAATGGGGATTTTACTGGATTAAAAAAATCATAAAAATATTAAAATAACATTCAGTTTGCAATTTTTAGGCATTAGTGTGAAGAAAATGTACAGATTCCATGTATGGATATAAGAATTGGACCATAAAGAAGGCTGAGCATTGTAGAATGGATGCTTTTGAACTGTGGTGCTGGAGAAGACTCTTGAGAGTCCCTTGGACTGCAAGGAGATCAAACCAGTCAATCCTAAAGGCAATCAACCCTGAATATTCATTGGAAGGACTGATGCTGAAGCTTGAATCCTTTGGCCACCTGATGCGAAGAGCTGACTCATTAGAAAAGACCCTGATGCTAGGCAAGATTGAAGAGGAGTAGAGAAGGAGGCAGCAGAAGATAAGATGGTTAGAGAGCATCACCAACTCAATGGACATGAATTTGAGCAAACTCTGGGAGATAGAGCAGGACAGAGGAGCCTGGCGTGGTGAAGTCCATGGAGTAGCAAAGTGTTGGACAAGACTTAGGGGGCCTGAGAAACAACAACAAAGGAAATACAAACCTTCTTGAGAAAAGTCTCATAATAGTTAATTTCAAGGTAGTATTTTGGGGCCATGCCTTTGAACTCACTGTGGAAGTGAAGTGAAAGTGAAATTCACTCAATCGTGTCCGACTCTTTATGACCCCGTGGACTATAGAGTCCATGGAATTCACCAGGCCAGAATACTGGAGTGGGTAGCCTTTCCCTTCTCCTGGGGAATCTTCCCAGTTGGGATCAAACCCAGGTCTCCTGCATTGCAGGTGGATTCTTTACCAGTTGAGCTACAAGGGAAACCCAACTCACTGCGAGCAAAGGCCCAGATTTTTACTTCTCATTGATTATGGGCTGATGTCTTTGTAAAATACAAAGTCATGCTCACCGATGCCACAGTTAAATGGCTATAAAACTTTCCAAATACTTACTTCCACTTTCTGGATTTCTTTCATTGGTGGGTAACAACTGCTTCATGGATGCCAGCAACCTGTGGACCATGCTTTGAATTGCAGAGTCACTAGAACAGAAAAATCACACCAGAGAGAGACCTGCTGTATTTTCTGACACGAAGGAAAAAGGAACACTTTAAAAGATTAATATTATATCCATTAAAAATAAAGAAGTACTTGCAGCTGAAGGTGGACGGATTTGGACTCTGTGGACAGTTACTTTGCAATAATTAAGGCAAAATGTTCTAGGCAGCTGATTCTATTCTCTCTGAACAATGTAACCCCTGCGAAAGGAAGCGGGCCGGGAGGCCTGCCAACTTTTCTGGTGAAAAATTATCTTGCCAGAGGACAGATTCAAAGAGCAGATGTGGCTGACCCATCAATGGGAGGTAGGAGTCTGGTGTCCCTCGTGTGTAACTCTAAACTTCCTTTGATGGCGGGTGGATGGCCTGGGCTGTGACTTTCCACAGCCCTTTCGTTTCTTCTCCCCTTCTCAGCACCCCTTGTGGCGGCATCAGAGGGGCATGACATGATAACCAGGGGACAGTCAGGAGCTGAAGTCAGGGCAGTTCTCCCAAAGCAGCCGCTTTGCAGGGCGGTCAGAGCCAAGGGTCTGATCCTCCAGCTTTGCGCGTGCAAAACCGCTTTTTGCGAGTGTACTTAGGGTTGGAGGGAATCAACAGCTAGATAGCAGTCAGGAGGGACTGATGTGTAGACCTGAAGGCTGGGTTTTTAACTAATGTAGGAACAGAAATGGCCAACGCACTGTGACTTTTATGTCAGCAGGTGGGTGCGTGTTCTCTCTGATGGGAACGCTGCAGGGGAAATGAACAGAAACTGGAATCATATTTCACAAGCATGATATTAGAACATTAGGAAATAGAATGCTACTTTGGGTGGCATTAATGGCCAGTGTCATCCTGTAAAGATGTGATGCAATTAAACCTCTCTCTCAATTTTCATATTTAGTGAAAAATGTACTGAGCATCCTGCTTTGATTTGAAAGATATTCTGTCATTTAAGGGAATTGTGAGACAATCTTTGGGAGTATAGATGTCATTAATTCAACTCTCAGAGGGGAATATTGTTCTGACTCTTTGCAGGCTTCAAAAGTGCTGGTACTGTGCACCAGTTTTGCTCCTGAAAGAAATGTGAACATGTGTATGTGTGTGTCTAGTGCTTTATATCATATGATATTAATATTCTTAAACTTTTCAGCACAAAATATGGATATTATTTCTTTCTCACTTGCTATCATGTTGTACAGTTCAACTTGCCTTTGAAAAAAGAAAGAAATTCCAGTTCTATGACAAAGAATATGATTAATAGGTGCTCAGCTTTAGTTTCTTATATATATATAGTCAGATAGTTAGGAAAACACTCATATCCCAATGGCTAACCATTAATATTAGGACAGTAAAAAAAAATAAAGGAATAGTAACAGCAAATTTATAACATTGTGTTGAATACAGGCAGTGTAAATTATATCTAACTTAGGAGCTTCCCTTGTGGCTCAGATGGTAAAGACTCTGTGTGCAATTTGGGAGACCTGGGTTCGATCCCTGGAGTGGGAAGATCCCCTGAAAAGGCTATTCACTCCAGTATTCTGGCCTGGAGAATTCCATGGACTACAGTCCATGGAGTTGCAGAGTCGTATACAACTGAGTGACTTTCACTTTAAGAATAATGTAGGAAAATTTATTTCTAATTATGGCAAATCACAATCCTTTAATTAATAACTTGTGGTAAGTTTTTTCTGTAATCAACCTATACTATAGAGTTTTATCTTATTATAATATGTATGCTTACAGTGCTTGTCTATGTGTATATATCACATGCCTGAATACACGTGTTTACATGTATGTGTGTATGTATAGAGAGAGGTATGTATGTGTGACTTTATTTTACAAACTCATACAGCAGTTATTATGATAAACTAAAAATGTGGAGTATGCTTACTGCAAAGCCCTACACAAGCAATAAAATTGAATGGATTTTTAAAATCTTAAAACAATTTTTAAAATTCTTCTTTCATAGATCAATGAAACAGAATACAGACCCAGACACAGAGACACACAACCTTGCTCAACTGACTTTTTTTAAACAGCTGGTCATTCTTTTACTTTTATTAAAAAATTAGTTTTAACTACTGAACTATCAGGGACATCCCTCAACTGATTTTTTTTCCCCTGAGGCAGTGGCAAGACTTTATTGTGGCATTTTTCAATGACATTTATATACTGTCTCCTTTCATAATTTGAGATGCTATAATGATTTTTGTTATAAATTTCTTCATAAATATTTTTACTGATGAATGATGCATTTATTTTTGATAAAGATGCAAAGCCATTCATTAGAGGAGGGAATGGGGGAAAGTTTTTTCAGCAATTGGTGCTAGAGAAATTAAAAATCCAAGGGCCGAAAGCAGAAACTAGACTAAACCTTATGCCTCATACAAAAATTAGCTCCAAATAAATCATGAACTTAAATACGAACACTAAAACTATAAAATTTTTAAAAATCCTAGGAGGAAAAACTTGAGGATATAGGTAAAGAATTTATAGACTTGCTGCCAAAACACAATCCATAAAAATATTGCTTAATTAGACTTTATCAAAATTAAAAACTTGTTCTCTGCAAAGGAGCATATGAAGAAGGTAAAAAAAAAGTAACAGAGAAAATACAAACCATATGTTCAACAGAGGACTAATATCTAGAATAAAGAATTCTCAAACTCAACAGTTTAAAAAAAAAAAAGAAATCTAGGTAGAAATGGGTAAGACCTTAACAGGAATGCTGGCAACTGAGAACCTGGAAAAATGTTCAACATCATTAGGCATCAGAGATGTGCAGATTAAACCCACGATGAACTGTTGCTGTGTACCTGTTGGAATGGCTAGAGTAAAAATAGAGATGACATCAAATGTTGACAAGGATGAGGAGCAAACGGATTGCTCCCACACTGACGGTGGGGATGGAAGTGGTCCCCGGCCATTCTGGAAAACACTTTAGAAGCTTCTTATAGAACTAAACATGCAAATACAATACTATCTATCAGTGGTATCTGTGGGCATTTATCCCAAAGCAATAAAAGCTTATCTTTATACCAAAATATATGCTAATGTTTATCATAGCTTTATTCATTAATAGCCCCAAACAGGAAACAGTCCAGACATCCCTACAAAAACAAATGTTAAACAAACTTTGATGTTTCCATACCATAGAATGCCACTCACATTAGAAAAGATAAACTATTCCCATTCATCCAACAACTTAGCTCAATCTCCGAGGAATAACACTGAGTGAAAAAAGCCAATAAAAAGTTATATACTTTATGATTTATGATTCCACTTACACAACATTTTTGAGATAATGAAAATTTAGCAGTGCAGAGTATATTAATGGTTGCCAAGGCTTAGAGAGGGCTTCCCTTATGGCTCAGATGGTAAAGAATTCATCTGCAATGCAGGAGACCCAGCTTCCATCCCTGGGTCAGGAAGGTTCCCTGGAGAAAGGACTGGCTACCCGCTCCATTATTCTTGCCTGGAGAATTCTATGGACAGAGTAGCCTGGCAGGCTAAGAATCAGACATGACTGAGCGACTAGCATTTTCAAGGATTAGGGGTTAGAGGAGGAAGGGGTGGGATGGGTTTGGCAAGAAAGGGGGTATGGTTTTCAAAGAGGAAAAGATACAGCTCTACCCTGTACCTAGAGTGTAATGGACACACACGTGATAAAACTGTATGGAACTAAGCACACGCAAGGACTAATGAGCTGTGTCAATGTTAATGTTCTGACTGTGATATTACAGTATGGTTTTCCAAGATGTTGCCATTGTGGGAAACTGGGTAACGTTTAAAAACACACAGGGTCTCGGTATTGTTACTTACAAATTCTCTGAATGCATAATTATCTTAATAAACATTTCAACTAAAGGCAACTCCCCCTTTTTTTTCATTGATTTCTTGGAGATGGACCATTTGGGGTTGCCCTTGGTAGAAGATAGTGGGTGCGCTCCGTCAAGGCTGGTTCTAATTCTTTGGTCAGGTTTTACATGGGCTGTGAGTCTTGGGTGGACCATAACCCACCCGTTTAACACAGCCCAGCCTTGACGACATCATAGTCCCAAAGCTAACCATCCATGACAGATTTTTTACAGCTTTCTTCTCTGCCACATTGTCTTCAGATAGATCCTGTGAAGAACCTTCTGTCTCTCTTATCTGATGCCATGCCCAGAGCTCTGGATGTCTCACCAAGCCCATGTTTTTGGTTTGATTGTCTGGTGCCACATTCTCAGAAATGCCAGGGTTTTTTGTTTCATTTATTTCTTTAAGTATACAGAAGCTTGAGTGTCTTTTCAAGAGCCCACAATGAGTTCAGAATCAGAGTGTACTTTTGTACTTTCCTAACCACAAGAAGTTGAAGCTCAGTTCAGTCGCTCAGTTGTGTCCGACTTTTTGTGACCCCATGGACCTCATCATGCCAAGTTTCGCTGTCCATCACCAACTCCCAGAGCTTGCTCCTCAAGTCCATGGAGTCGGTGATGAAGAAGTTGAAGGATATTACCAATACCTTCATGATTATAGTAATAATCTCTCTCTTTGATCCTAGAAATATAGGCTCTGAAATGTATACACAAAACGTTCACACAGTAATAATTACAACTGCAGAGTAAGCCTGCCCTATATAAAGCAAGCACTGTGCTTAGTTCCACAGACTTCTTTTACCCCACAGCCCTTAACTTTCCCCTCTTTTCTCTTAAGCTATGGAGAAAAATTAAAAAAAAAAAATAGTACTCTCCAGAGTGATGTCCTAGTCTTCCCCTTCGGAGCAGAAGTCCCTCCAGGGCTTCAAGGATATCAATTTATTCAGCAACAAGACAGAGCTTTCCCCGGGAGTTGCTGTTACATAACGTTGAGAGAGTGTCCTCAATAGAGCAGGCTGGAGATTACATTAAAGGAGATGCCAACGGCTCCTGTTGAGAATTAGGACAACCTCACTATTCACTGCTCAGCCTCAGACCTCTCTTGGCTCTGATGACCCTCTGGAATCTCCTTTCTCCCTCAGCTGGGCCCCCCTCTAACTCTTTTTCTGAAGTTCTGATGCCTCTGCTGCTTCCATGCTAAAACTTGGAAAAAGAAAAAAAATGACAAATATCTTGAGTGCCTTGCAATTACTGCACGGCTGCCCTGGTGCTCACTGGCTCTCTAATGAATCTTCCAGCTGGCTTTTGCTGTAGCCGGGGAGCCACGGAAGACTTCATCCTAACACAACCCGAGAGTGTTAGGAACCAGAACAGAAAGCTGCTCGGCCCCTGCCTCCTAACTCTGTGGGCTCTAGCGTCTTATCTTTACAATTTCCCAATGATGGGAGCAAAGCAGGGTGCGCTCTAGTTCACTAGACAGAATGTGCATATACAAAGCTACAGGAAGATATTTTATAAATGAATGCCGATATTTCCCCTTCCAATGTAATTAGATATTCTGTTTCTATCTAAGGTCCTTATTACGCCAAAAAAGAATAATGAGGCTTTTAAACACGATACAGCTGGGCAGATTTCAGCATCCGCACAGAAAAGCCAGCCTGCCAGCCCTCCAAGTTTCAGAAGGAGGAGGCTGGAGGGGTGGGTAGAGGGGGAGGAAATCCAGCTCCTTTGTGGGGGAGAGTCGGAGGGGGTCTAAGAAACTCCCGATCCAAAAAAAAGAAACACATGCGCGGTTGGCTGCCTGTTGTCTAAAATTTTTAAAGGCAGAGCAAGGTTTAAATAGGGGGCCAGAGGAAGAGGTGAGTTAATCCCTCTACTGTTTTAGGAAAAACCAATTCAGCTCATGCCTGGTTTTATCCCTAGTTTCCCCGCTCCACAGGCTCCACTGAGGAGACCAGCGAGCTTCCAGAGGATGCAGAGAGTTTTGATCACACAGTAGGAGAAAGATAATGAAACTCAGCTTCAGCATCCGTGGAGATGCCCCGCATAGAGCAGATCCACTGTGGGGAGGATCTTTTTGGAATCCTGTAGGCGCTGGAGGGACTCAGAAGCTGTTAAACGATGCAGTTTAAAAAGAGGTTCATATGCCTTATATGTGGAATTTTAGGGGAAAAAAAAGAGATACAAATGAACTAACAAAACAGAAAGAGATTTCCAGTCTCAGAGAATGAACTTATGGCTGCCTGCGAGGAGGGATGGGGGGAAGGGATAGTTGGGGAATTTGGGAAGAACATGTACACACTGCTATGTTTGAAATGGATAACCAACAAGGAACTATTCTAGAGCACATGGAACTCTGCAGTTGTTCTGTGGCAGCCAGAGAGGAGGGTGGTTTGGAAGAGAATGGATACATGTACATGTATCGCCGAGTCCTTTAGATGCTCACCTAAAACTATCACAACATGTTTGTTGATTAGCTGTGTTATTGTCGTTTAGTCGCTAAGTCGGGTCTGACTCTCCTGTGACGCCATGGACTGTAGCCTGCCAGGTTCCTCCATCCATGGGATTCTCCAGGCAAGAATACTGGAGTGGGTTGCCATTTCCTCCTCCAGGGGATCTTCCCCACCCAGGGATCGAGCCTGTGTCTCCTGCATTGGCAGGTATGTTCTTTACCACTGAGCCAACAGGGCAACCTGAACACAAAATAAAAAGGTTAAAAAATTTTTAAAAACAAAATAAAAAGAGATCATACAGATGATACACAAGACCCACACTGAATACCTACTGCCCTGAGGATGGGCGTCGGCAGTTTGGGGGGGTGGGATGGGCTGTGGGGGCAGATAGCCCAGGATGGGGTGAAGAACACGGGAACTGAAACCTAGACCCCCCTCTGGCTGTGTAATCGGGGCCAAATCAGTTGGCTATTCTGAGCATCTGTACCCTTTCCTTAAAATGTGTATGAAACCCACTGCACTAAGTTGATGTGGAATTTAAATAAGGACCGTACAACATGTCCAGCACGTGGTCATGATCAACAAATTTTAGCCCCTTCCCCAGACCTGATTCCTGAGCAAAGGCCCCACCATCTAAAGCAATGCTTTGTTAACTCATACATCAAAGATGCTAGAAACACTTCATATTCTAGAAAGAACTTAGTGTCCATTGGATATTCCTTTTGGTAAATTGAGTAAGCACTCTTTAAAAACATGTAAATCTAGATTTCCTGATAGACTCTGCATTAGATGGTTGATTGGAGGGAACACACCAGCCAATCCTTTTAATCTTGGAGGCCTCAGTTTAATTACTGTCCACGAATCCTCAGTTTAATTACTCAGCTCAGAACTCAAGAGGAATTGTATGACTCCAGCCCTGGGTAAGCCAGCTGTCTAAGAAAGCAGGGATGGGGAAGGTTAAGCCTTTCAGGTCCTTTCCAGTCTTCCATCCCTGGAGGAGTCGGGGCCATGAAGAGGACAGCAGGAACAAAAGTGGGGGTGTACCTGGGCTCCCTGTAGAGACTTACCCAGGTCACACCTACATTCTCTCTATTAAGGAATGTACATAAGAAATGTGTCTTCTTTTTCCGACTTATTTCACTTCGTCTGATAACCTCTAGTTGCATCCATGTTGCTGCAGATGGCATGATTTCATTCTCTTTCATGGCTGAGTAGTATTCCATTGAGAAAACCAAATACCACGCATCACTGTATGTGGGATCTAAAATATAAGACAAGTGAACCTGTCTACAAAATGGAGACAGATTCACAGACACAGAGAACAGACTTGTGGTTTCCAAGAGGGAGGAGGGTGGGGAGAGGTGGACTGGGAGATAAAGTGAAAGTGAAGTCGCTCAGTCGTGTCTGACTCTTTCTGCCCCACGGACTGTAGCCCGCCAGACTCCTCCGTCCATGGGATTTTCCAGGCAAGAATACTGGAGTGGGTTGCCATTTCCTTCTCCAGGGGATCTTCCCCACCCAGGGATCGAACCCAGGTCTCTTGCATTGCAAGCAGACACTTTACCGTCTGAGCCACCAGAGATGCCTCCCGGGAAGCCCAGGGAGTGGGAGATTGGGATTAGCAAATGTAAGCTTTTGTATATAGGATGAAAAAACTACAAGGTCCTACTGTATAACAGAGAACTACATTCAGAATCCTATGATAAAGCATAATGGAAAAAAACATAAAAAAGTGGTATATGTATGTAAGAGCGTCCTTGGTGGCTCAGATGGTAACGAATCCATCTGCACTTCAGGAGACCCAGGTTCAATCCCTGGGTTTCGAAAATCCCTTGGAGAAGGGAATGGCTACCCACTCCAGTATTCTTGCCTGGAAAATCCTATGGACAGAGGAGCCGGATGGGCTACAGTCCATGGAGTCGCAAAGAGTAGGACACTGATGAGCAACTAACACTGTCAGTTTTCACTTTCAATTTCCATGAACTGAAACATTTCTGTACCCCTTAAAGAACCCCTACAGCAGTGAGTTTAAGATCAAAGGTGACTTCATGTGTATAATTGAATCACTTTGCTATGCAGCAGAAATTAACACAGCACTGTAAATCAACTATACTTCAATTTAAAAAAAATTTTTAAAGAGTGTAAAGAAAAGATGCGTTTATAAGAATAGATATTTGAAAAACAAAATTAGCATTTTATTTAGCATTAGCAAAATATCTGCACAATAATAGTAACATCAACACTTACGGACTGGGGCTGTATGACGGGCCCTCCTCTCTCTAGGCTCATATAACTCATTATTAACTTACACCATCTGCCCAACAGCCCCACGAAGGAGATACTGTTATTATCCTAATTTTAGGGATTAAGAAACTCGGACCCAAGAGAGAGTCAATGAATTATACAAGATCCCAGAGCCAACGGCAAGGATCTGGACCCAAGGCAGACTGGATCCTAAGTCTGGGCTCTTGACTGTTCATTTGTTTCATTGGATCATTTGTACAGTTTTCTTGCTCAGAGAAAAGCCTTTCCCTAATTCCAATCTTAAAACTTTAGATCTATTTGTTCAGTATGTTTGCAGGGAATTAAGTAGCTGGAATAGTCTCTGCTGAAAGCAGTTATGACTAAATTTGACATTCAGGTGTATGAAGCCTTGTTGATTTTATTTCCAAGTGAAATAACTTTTCAGTTGGTTTTATTGGCAATGATATTTTAGCAATTTGTTCAATGGCAGATAAGTCCCACTGAAGTTATTCATGTTATGAAATGGAAGAAAAGTCATTACTTTCATTAATTGTCTCTTAGGTTATAAAAACCTAACCACAGAGCATCCTGCAGATACCACCCATGGGACAGAGCCAGACGGGTGGGCTTCGGGCTAAAGCAGAGCCTTTGGGCACCCTTAACCGTAGTTTCAGGGAAACAAGGAAGGGATAGGAAGACAAAGGGATAGGAACTGTAGTAAAAATAAAGTAATTGAGTCATATCAATAGCCAGTCCTCCCGTGGTGTTCGCTGCACGGAACTGTTGTCTTTCCTTACGTGTGGTGACTCACTCAGCTTGGTCCTGGGAAGGAGGCCTGGTTCATACCCCCACGTCAGAATTATCTGATAATCTTACAGAATTCTAGGGCTTCCCTGGTGGCTCAGATGGTAAATTGTCTGTCTGTAATGTAGGAGACCCAGGTTCAACCCCTGGGTCAGGAAGATCCCCTGGAGAAGGAAATGGCACCCCACTCCAGTACTCTTACCTGGAAAATTCCACAGATAGAGGAGCCTGGTAGGCTACAGTCCATGGGGTCGAAAGAGTTGGACATGACTGAGTAAATTCACTTTCTTCCTTTTCTTTACAGAATTCTAAAAGTTATCCTTTGTTTACCCAAATCAGAACACTTCTGTGTTTTTTGGATTTGGTATGGGCCTGAAAGTAATCACTGATCAGCAGGATGACCATGGGCAGAGCAGATCACATCTCTGACCCTCAGCTTCCCCTTCTGTCTCCCACAAAAGGCACCGTCAACAGTCCCCGGGACTGTGTGTGGGCTACACAAAACAACGGAGGGGTTGCGCTCACAAATTCCTGGCACAAGGTGAACAGTGACGAGGAGGCATGGCTGTTATCTGCATTGTCCTAAAAGTGAGCAAGCTTAGAGCTATTTGTATTTTACCTAAAACCCAATTTTTCTCTCTTTAAGCAGCTTCTGATGATGACACCAGGGCAAGGTGCTGTATTAACCTCCCAGGGCCTCCCCAACAAGTACCACGCTGAGTGGCTTATAGTGCAGGAAGTGATCGTCTCCCAGTTCTGGAGGCTAAAAGTCTGAAATCAAGCTGTCAGCTGGGCCATGCTCTTTCTCTGAAGTCTCTGGGGACGATTTGGTCCAGGCCTCTCTCTGAGCCACTGGCGTTGTCCCCAAGCCTTGGTGTTGCCTTGCTCGTATCTGCATGGCTCCAATCTCTGCTCCTGCCTCACATGCCTTCTCCTCTGTGAGTTTTCTCTCCCACTTGTAAGGACTGGACTTGAGTTGTTGCTCTTATGATCTCATCTTAATTTGATTACTCTGCTAAGTCCCTACTTCCAGAAGGATGACACTCATGGGAACCAGGGAATGGGACTTGAACGTACGCTTTTGTGGCACACAATTCAGCTCATCACAGGTGCCCCCAAAGACCTGGCTATAGACCTGTCACTGGTGAGAATATAAATCTGCAAACAAAACCATTTCCTATTAACTTTGTGGCATGAAAACACCGGTTTGGGGGTGACAGTCTGCCACTTCTTGCTTAGTTTATCTTTTTCTGATTCACATGTATTCTTTCTCAAGGGCTACAAAATCACAACCTAACAACTTTTGAAAATCTCAGGGTTACACTGAGAAAAGAAAACGCTGTTCAGTTTTGAATATTTGGCAGCGGAAACTGTTCAGCGGAGTCTATCAACCTGCGTGTTCTGGTGCCTGTGCATCCTTCGCCCACCTACAGGGCGGCACTTGATTGTGGCATTTGGAGCACCTGGATGCAATTAGCACCAGCATCTACCACCATCCACGGAGGAGAGGAAGATTAAAGCCCTGAGCCGTTTTGATCCTTACTGGAATTTGTATAATTAGTCTGAAATAATTACTCAAAAAAATCCCCTGCTGAAAGCCTTTGCCCCCTTACGGTTTTATGCTGACAGTGTCGGGGAACACTGTTATCTGCCTCTCAGGGGCAAAGACTGGAAGCAAGTTCTGTCTACCTGACAAATGGTTAGTGCCGCCTCTGGGTGGGGCTGCTTCTGCCAAACCACTCTGTTCTGAGTGGGCATCCATCTCCCCCAGCTTTTCCTGCAGAGACACAAGAAGGGACAAGACCAGGGGACTCACTGCTGCCAGCAGGGAGGGACTTTTCCCCGAAAGCACAGGTGGGTCAGGTGTTGCCCCAAATATTCTGTTGACGGAAAGGAAAATCGAAGTCCAATGAGACAGCTAGAGACAAGATAGGTCTGAGGTCTGGGTCTCCTGATGATTGAAAACCCCAAACCTCGCCTCTCTCTCACTCTCCCTCACCCCCAGGTAACCAGTCCTTTGCTTTCTGTCTTTACAGGCTTGTCAATTATAGATGTATCATGCATATGATGGGCTTCCCCTGTGGCTCAGCTGGTAAAGAATCCGCCTGCAATGCAGGAAACCTGGGTTCAATCCCTGGGTTGGGAAGATCCCCTGGAGAAGGGAACAGCTACCCACTCCAGTATTCTGGCCTGGAGAATCCCATGGACTACACAGTCCATGGGGTCACAAAGAGTCAGACATGACTGAGCGACTTTCGCTTCATGCATATGGTACAAATAACTAATGAGTATTTGAAGCCCTTTTCCCACCAGGGCTATTCCTATATTTCATATTGTATTCTGATCTTGCAACTGGTGTTTTCCAAGTGGCAGGAGGTAATATGAAACATCGCAGTTTATCTTTACCATTTTTATGTTCTGCCTGACAAAATTATATTTCACTTGCTATCTTACTGAGCTTCTCTGTAAGCCAGGCTCTGCACTGGTCCCAGAGACTCCCCAGTGTAGGAGATGGAGATGGATGTTCCCACAAGAAGCTTGAGTTCTATAAAGAACATGATGCACATAATGTTGAATCTCGTGTTACTTTAGATCTTCTTCTGGATACTGCAGTGTGCCACTTTCAAGAGGAGGTTTTTCCGTAGGGCTCTTTTTCATGGGCCTTATGCTTGCTCCTTGGAAGTAAAGCTGTGACAAACCTCAACAGTGTATTAAAAAGCAGACATCACTTTGCCAGCAAAGGTCCATATAGTCAAAGCTATGTTTTTTCCAGTAGTCATGTACTGATGTGAGAGTTGGACCATAAAGAAGGCTCAGTGCCAAAGAATCAATGCTTTCGAACTGTGTTGTTGGAGAAGACTCTTGAGAGTCCCTTGGACTGTAAGGAGAGCAAACCAGTCAATCATAAAGAAAATCAACCTTGAATATTAATTGGAAGGTCTGATGCTGAAGCTGAAGCTCTAATACATTGGCCACCTGATATGAAGAGCCAACTCATTTGAAAAGACCCTGATGCTTGGAAAGATTGCAGGCAGGAGGAGAAGGGGACAACAGAGGATGAGATAGTCGGATGGCATCACCAACTCAATGGACAAGAATTTGAGCAAACTTTGGGAGATGGTGAAGGACAGGGAAACCTGGCATGCTGCAGTCCATGGGGTTGCAAAGAGTTGGACATAAGTTGGCAACCGAACAATAACACTTAATTCTGCAGGCAAGATTTAGTTATTTGCTAACAGTCAGGGAACACAGGGCCCTGCTTTCTGTCTATGTTAGAGACACTCGAGTTCCCAATTCAGGGCGATCGCCCGCCTCCCGGTTCTTGTGGCCAAGGCAGTGAGTGTCACTCCTAGGCTGAGTGTCTGGTCATCTCACTAGTACCCTACTTGTCACCACACCTGCCCACTGCCCTTGACTCTGGGCTACTCTTCCTCACTCTCTGCCGGGTTGTCCACTCTGGTGCCCTGCAAAGACTGGGTCCTGTGAGATGTACTGGTGTCTGTAGAGGTGGGGCCAGAATTGGCTTCGAGCTTTTCTAAGCATCTCTGAGTCATGGAGTGAGGGCTGGGTCTGCAGAGACACGAGCCCTTGAAATTCACATGACATGCCCCAGATGTGGCCGTTAGACTGCATTATCACTACTGGGAGGTTTTTCATCTCGTTTTTGGATTTCTAGTATCTTTAAAAGTATTTCGGGAAAATGATTTTAGAGAAGATTGCCACACAGATCCTGCCTATTGCTTAATACACAGAAACTTATTAAACTCCATCTCAAAATGTGAAGCATGCCTTAGCATGCCAGTGAGATAAGATGCAGGCCCTCTAGTACTTTAGAAAACACATGACGTAATTTGTCTCCTCTGTCTGAGCCAAGGGGGAGATGTCTTGATCATGCAGCTGTCCTGTACACAGTGGGACAGTCACCCAGGTTGAGATGATTTTGTAAAGAGCTCCTTCTGGTCCTTTGAGAGCCGATCATCTTCCACGGGATAAAAGAAAAACCTGCCAAAGCTCTTTGGGGAATGATGTTGTCATGAATCGCTAATCATCGATCATGTCTGATAAGTACGGGGTGAAGGTTTTACATCCTTGAAAGCAGTCTTTGCGTGCACCGGAGTTACACCACTGAACATGCCCAGAATTAGCAGTGACGCTTCTTTAAATGCAGATTGCTTCAGAGCCATTTTCCAACTCCTAAAAAAAAAAAATGTGCTGTCAGCTCCAAGAAGCCACTCTCTCCTGATGGATAATTCTTGGGTTCATTTGCTGCCAACAGTAACTGAGCCGTGGCCGCCTCCTTCACTCCTTCCCCAGCAGGCAAATAGAGTGGTTACCGGGAGAGAGGAGCGTTCCTCTCCCAACACCGTGTGCTGTCTACTCAGCATCACGTGAGTGTGAGCTGTCGAGCCAGGCTCCAAGCCACAGATCGTCATCAGCAGAGAAGGGAGTGGGGCGACGCGTTATCCATTTTCTGAGCTGGCTTTGGTTTGCAGATTTCTCCTCTAGCGTAGACTCTCTGTCATCTGCACCTCTCTCCCCGCTCCGTGGAGAAGATGGAGATTCTATCTCACAAGCGTGTGTGTCCCCAGGGAACACTAGATGGAGGTGGGAAGGGTACAGGAGCGGAATCCTAGATTCATTATTCTCACACCGAACATGTATGGGCTGGGTGTTGCAGGTTGGTTCTCGGATGTGGACTTGGAGATGGACATTCGTGCATTGGGACATTTCTCAAGGACTTTGGCATGGTGGGGGGGGTGGTGGTGGCTGACACCCATAGGAGGGAAAGGAGGCGGAAGGGCTGGACAGAGTGAGAAGCTGACAAGATCCTTGGCACACCCTCTAGGATGCTCTAAGGCCAGGGTAATTCTTCAAGGTGTCCCACGTTGGGGAGGGGGGCCCGTGCCTTTATGCCCCCATGTTGATCACTTATGGGATGTGGCTGCCTTTGGAAGGAGGCAATGTTTTGGCCCAGGCAGTCACCCAGGAAGACTGAGGATGGACGGCTGTCTGCCTGGCACTGAGCCCAGGAGCTGGGGCCTCCTCACTGCCAGAGAGAGTCTGGACAGCACTAGATAGCATCCATTAAACCACATGACATTGGGAAGCTCCGGGCCCACTGACAGCCTCGGTCTCCTTATTGAGAACTGCATGATTATAAGGCCTGCTCACAGAGTGGTGAAAAGAGATCCCAAACAATGGAGCACTCTGAAATGTTTAGCTCAGTAAGTAACAGAAGTCTTCCCCAGTGTTGATTCTGGAAGATGAAAGAGCAGATGTCATTGTTTAGAGAAGTCTCCAATCTGGCTTAGATCCTACAAACTAAGTAAGTGTTAGTCGCTCAGTCGTGCCCGACTCTTTGCAACCCCACGGCCTGCAGCCCACCAGGCTCCTCTGTCCATGAGATTTTCCAGGCAAGGATACTGGAGTGGGTTGCCATTTCCTTCTCCAGGGATCTTCCAGACCAAGGAATTGTACCTGGGTCTCTTGCACTGCAGGCAGATTCTTTACTGACTGAGCTACAATCCTACAAGCTCTCTGCTTAAGAGAAAAGATTCTTTATATATGTGTGTGCTGTGCTAAGTTGCTTTAGTCGTGTCCGATCTGTATAACCCCATGGACTGTAACCCCCCTAGGTTTCTCTGTCCATGGGGATTCTCTAGGCAAGAATACTGGAATGGGTTGCCATTTCCTCCTCCAATATATATTATATAAAGACAGATTCTTCATTTATATATATCATTTATTTATGATTTTTGGCTGTGCTGGGACTTTGATGCTCTGCAGGCTTTTCTCTAGTTGTGGTGAGTGGAGGTCACTCCCTACCTGTGGCTGTGGGCTTCTCGCACCAGCGATGTCCCTTGCTGCATAGCACAGGCTCAAGGGCATGTGTGCTTCAGTTGTGGCATAGGGGCTCAATCGCTGTGGTTCCCAGGCTCTAGAGAGCAAAAGCTCAATAACTGTGGTGCGCGGCCTTAGCTGTGCTGGGGCACGTGGGATGATCTTCCCAGACCTGGGACTGAACCTGTGTCTCCTGCACTGGTAGGTGGATTCTTTACCACCCAGCCACCAGGGAAGCCCGAGGACAGAGTTTTAAATGTACATTGCTTGTCTGCCCATCACAACCTTGTCAGGAATTGAAGTTCATTCCCTGGTAGAGCTTTCTGACCTCTCCCCACCCTGGGGACTGGGCTGCCTTTTACGTGACTAGCTAGTCCACCCCTTGGACTAGCTTCCTATGGTGGTTGTAACACATTACCGTAAGGTTGGCGACTTGAAACAATACACATTTATCCCCTTAAAGTTCTGGAGGTCAGAAGCGCGCTGTGAACCTTACAGGGCAAAAGTGAGCATGTCAGTTGTCCAATTCCTTCCAGAGGCTCTACAGGAGGCTCCATCCCTGGTGTTTTCTGTCTTACAAAGGTCACACTCTTTCCAGGGCTTATGACCCTACATCTCTCGCATCACGTGTCTTTCTTCCCCTATTCCTCACGTCACCACCTCACCTTCTTCTCCTCTGTAATTGGCTCTCCTTCCAGCTTCCCTTCACAAAGACACTTGGGATGGCATTTCAGGCTCACTTGAGAGCCTAGGATAGTCTTCTTACATCAAGATCCTTAATCGTACCTGCAGGGTCCACTTTTCCATTAAGGCAGCATACATGGGATCTGGAAATTAGGAGCTGGATCTCTTTGGGGGCCATTATTCATCTTGCCACATACCCGCAACTCTTTCTGTCTTTTAAGCCACATGGCCATCTGCTGGCCCGTGAACTTCAGGAAGACAGTGAACTTCACCTGGCTTTTTCCTTCAGGACAAGCAAGTATCACACACACAGGATGTTCCCAAAGCACTTACGTGATTGGAGCCAAAGCTACTGAAAATGAAAGTGTTAGTTGCTAACTCGTGTCTGACTCTTTGCGTCTACATGGACTGCAGCCCACCTGGCTCCTTGGTCCATGGGATATCCCAGGCAAGAATGCTGGAGTGAGTTGCCCTTCCCTTCTCCAGGGGATCTTCCTGACCCAGAGATCAAACCTGGGTCTTCTGCATTGCGGTGGAATCTTTACCATCTGAACCACCAGGGAAGCCCCAGTATCCCTACCCCAAAGCAGTCACTCATTGTGAGGTGGGGTCATGAAAAAGGGGTTGGATACGACTGAGCGACTTCACTTTCATTTTCACTTTCATGCATTGGAGAAGGAAACAGCAACCTGCTCCAGTGTTCTTGCCTGGAGAATCCCAGGGACGGGGGAGCCTGGTGGGCTGCCATCAATGGGGTCACACAGAGTCAGACATGACTGAAGCAACTTAGCAGCAGCAGCAGCAGCAGCAAGCTGATAAGTGCTCCATGGGTGAGAAGCTAAGATAAATGGTGTTTTTGCTCCTTCAAGAAGCAGTAGATTTGCTCAAGGCCATTAGAAGTCCTTCTGAGTCCTCCCCTGACTTCACGGCCAAGGACAATTCTACCTTCAGCAAGCTCCTTTGCATGGAGATGGACCACTGTACCAGTGTGGATTTGCAGGATTTCTTCCTGCTTACCTCATTCCCTACTTCCACCTATAATTTTACACACCGAAGTCCTAGTGTCTTGCTTTGCTCAGCTTCAGTACCAAGTAGGGTCTTCACAGGTGACACTAGCGATAAAGAGCTTCATACCAATGCAGGAGCCAGAAGAGACACGGGTCCCACCCCTGCAGGGTGGGGGTGGGGAGGTGGGGTGGGGAAGAGCCCCTGGAGGAGGGCATGGCAATCCACTCCAGTATTTTTGTCTGGAGAATCCCATGGACAGAGGAGCCTGGCAGGCTGCAGACCATGGGTTGCAAAGAGTTGAACACAACTGAAGCAACTCAGCAGCAGAAGTACAAAGTAGAACCTAAAAAAATTATAATTAAAAACATAATTATTATAGTTAAAGCTATGGTTTTTGCAGTAGTCATGTATGGATGTGAGAGCTAGATAGACATCCACTCAACTAGAAGGCTGAGCACCGAAGAATTGATGCTTTTGAACTGTGGTGTTGGAGAAGACTCTTGAGAGTCCCTTGGACTGCAAGGAGACCCAACCAATCAGTCCTAAAGGAAATGAACCCTAAATATTCATTGGAAGGACTGATGCTGAAGCTGAAGTTCCAACCCTTTGGCCACCTGTTATGAAGAACTGACTCATTGGAAAAGATCCTGATGCTGGGAAAGATAAAAGTCAGGAGGAGAAGGGGATGACAGAGGGAGAGATGGTTGGATGGCATCACTGACTCAATGGACCTGAGTTTGAGCAAACTCCTGGAGTTGGTGATGGACAGGGAAGCCTGGCGTGCTGCAGTCCATGAGGTGGCAAAGAGTCGGACACGACTGAGTGACTGAACTGAACTGAACTTACTCAAGTTGTCTTCCCAGGGATGAATTTTGACTAGGTCCTTGGGTCCAGGTGAGAGCTGGTTGGGTACTAGGGCGTCATAGCTGAACAAGGGGACAGATGAGCAGAAGCATGCCATGGGGGTTGACGGGAGGGGAGGGAGCTCCACTGAGGATGAAGCAAGGCCAAGAAGCTGATCTGATGGGAACAGGCAGCTCAGGTCAGGGGCTCTGGAGAAGAGCAATTTCAGACCACAGAGAGTGTGGAGTTCTGGCATAAGGAGTGTGGTTGCTTCCGAGGTCTGTCTGTTCCCCAACTCTGTTTTCCTGGAGTACTTCCCTGTCTCCTAGTTGCTGGGGGTCATGTTGAAGGATGGTTTGTCATCCTCTGATCCCAGGGCCATAGAGAGGTCTGTGGTGCAGGCTGGCCAGTCTTATAACCCAGCCCATTGACAAGGATGAATTGTCCCAAGGGGCAAAGGTCCACCTGGGCCATTGAGACCCTTCCACGGGTAACTTCATCCATGTTGAGAGCGAAGAGTGTCTTTTCTGGCAAGGGGCTTTCTAAGCCAGGAGCTGGAATCTGAATCTGAAGCTGATGCAACTTCATATCTAGACAGACTTTTCTAGAAAGACCTGAAAGCCCCAGCCTGGGCATAGAGCTGAGTTCCTTCCATAGAGCAGTGAGGGCCAGCCATGTCCCACACCATCCAGCTGCAACCAGTTCCACACTCCAGGGTCGACATTTCCCACCCCTCACTGTCCGGTTGTGCAGCGTTCCACTAAGGGCTTTGAGTCCATGAAGCACTGGGTCCTGCTGGACTCTCATTGAGGAAGAGCACATGCCAGTTCCTTGAAGACATCTGCAGGTAGGAAGAGAAAGGCAAGCGAACAACTCGCCAAGAAAACAAGCTGAAACACACAAACTCAGTTTTGCCAAGCAGGGCTCTCGATGGCAGATGTCTGCATCTTATCGAGGCAAATCCGATGCGTTATGGTCACTTCAAATATGCTTGTACAGGTTGCCTTCTTCTTCCAAGGATGCTGGGAGATGAACTCAGTCTTCGATGTAAAATAACTTAATCACGAAGTAAAATACAGTGAAGAGAAAGAGAGGGCAGGGGCGAAAGAAAGGCATAGACTTGAGGTGATGTAGAGTTAATAAAATATACATTGGCTCATAAAGCTTTGTTTGAACCTTGTATTTTATAAATTTAGTCTTATGTGAACACAAATCAGTGGTGTGTTTTTTTTCCCCCTCAGTTCAGTTCAGTTCAGTCGCTCAGTCGTGTCCGACTCTTTGCGACCCCATGAATTGAAGCACGCCAGGCCTCCCTGTCCATCACCAACTCCCGGAGTTCACTCAAACTCATGTCCATCAGTTGAGGGTAATTCACACTGAGTCCTACAAAATCAGAGAAAAAGAAATATCGTGTACTAACTCATATATATGGAATCTAGAAAAATAGTACCAATGAGCTTATTTGCAGGGCAGGAAAGAGACACAAAGTCAGGGAACACGCAGCAAGGGAAGGGGAGGTTGGGATGAATTGAGACTGTAGCCCTGACATATATACAAAGTGCTGTGCTCTGCTATGTCTCTGTCGTGTCCGACTCTGTGACCACATGGACTGTAGCCCACCAGGCTCCTCTATCCATGGGGATTCTTTAGGCAAGAATACTGGAGTGGGTTGCCATGCCCTCTTCCAGGGGACCTTCCCAACCCGGAAATCGAACCAGGGTCTCCTGTGTTGCAGGCAGATTCTCTACCAGTTGAGCTACCTGGGAAGCCCGTACATACACTGCCATGTGTAACATAGATAGCTGACAGGAAGCTGCTCTATCGCACAGGGAGCTCAGTGTGGGGTTCTGTGATGACCTAGAGGGGTGGGATGGGGGAAGCGAGGGAGGCTCAAGAAGGAGGGGACATATGCATAATTAAGGCCGATTCATGTTGCTGTATGGCAGAAACCAACACGACATTGTAAAGCAATTATCCTCCAATTAAAAAAAAAAAAAAAAAGAATTCTGCAGCTCTAAGTTCCAGTTTCCCAGGCGTGCTTCCCCCTGGGCTGCCGTGGCTTGGTCCGTCTTTGTGGTGAAGCCCGAAAGGCAGAGGACACCTCCTGAAACAGGAGCCGCAATACCCGTGCTGTGGCTCTGTCCTCTCTCCATCTTTGGAGGAAACATTATGATAAAGCCCCTGTGAAACCAAGCATAATAACTGTGAAGATGAGCGCACATTATGCTTCATAACGAGGCCAGCGAGACACGTCGGAACAATCTGAAGATGCCTTTTCTCCATCAGCAGTAATTCATTCCAGGGCAGCCCGAGTTTAAGGCGGAGGCCCAGGGAGAAGACTGCAAAGCTTCCTGGAACACTTCAGCCCAACAGAGAGCGTGCACGTGCCACTGTGACCTTTGTGGAAATGAAGAAAAATGGCTTCAAATATTGAATATTTAACAAAATGCCTCTTCCTGCCATTAAAGGAAAGGCGATGCTGATGACTGCTTTCTCGTTTCAGAGGGGACAAACTGAACCTTCTTCAATTCTGAGATTCAAACTAAAGGCCTAACTTGCTGGAGTATGGAGATTTGAAAAACATTTTCTATATCAAAATAACAAGAATATTTGTATGGTAAGACCTGGTGTGTGAGTGTGTGTGTGCATTCAGACTCTTCGTGACCCTATGAATTTTAGCCTGCCAGGCTCCTCTGTTTATGGAATTTTCCAGGCAAGAATACTGGAAAAGGTTGCCATTTTCTACTCCACTGGATCTTTCTACCATCCCAGGGATTGAACGTGCATCTCTTGTGTCTCCTGCATTGGCAGGCAGCTTCCTCACCAATTAACCATGTAAGGATATTTTAAAATTTTTGAATGGCCAATTGAAGAAAGAGTAAAGAAAGTATTTAGGAAGAATAAGAGTAGAAAACATTTTCCACTCTGGGAAAACTGGAAGAAAAACAAATCATATGGTTATAGCTTTTATGTTTATGGGCAATATGTAAGAAAAATACACATCTAGGAAATGAGGGCGCTTTCTGCTATGAAAATATAGTAAAAGTCAATACATTAGAGACTTCCCTTTATGAATTCATTTTTTCACTGAATTCTAAATTTCACCAATGTAGTAATTTGGAAGGATTTTTGCTATATCTGAATTTGCATGAGCAGGATGCCTTCAGGAGAGGTGACTGCCAACCGGTCAGAAGTCATGTTTATGCCTTCAACCCCTTGGACCACTTTCCCTGAGAGAAAAGGAAAAGTAACATCTGATACCCCAGGAGTGTTTTAAAGGATGTGCATCCTGCTACGGTGGGCCCTCAGATGGGTTTTCAACTCTAATGGCAGAAAGTGAAGAGGAAATAAAGAGCCTCTTGATGAGGGTGAAAGAGGAAAGTGCAAAAGCTGGCTCAAAACTCAACATTGAAAAAACTAAGATCATGGCATCTGGTCTCATCACTACATGGCAAATAGATGAGGGAAAAAGTGGAAACACTGACAGATTTTATTTTCTTGGGCTCCAAAATCACTGAAGATGGTGATTGCAGCCGTTATGTTAAAAGATGCTTGCTCCTTGGGAGGAAGGCCATGACAAACCTCGACAGAATATTATAAAGCAGAGACATCACTTTGCTGACAAAGGTCCTTAAAGCCAAGGCTATGATTTTTCTAGTAGTCATGTATAGATGTGTTGAACCATAAAGAAGGCTGAGTGCCAAAGAACTGATGCCTTCTAATTGTGGTGCTGGAGAAGACTCTTGAGAGTCCTCTGAACAGCAAGGAGATCAAACCAGTCAATCCTAAAGGAAATTGACCCTGAATATTCATTGAAGGACTGATGCTGAAGCTGAAACTCCAGTCCTTTGGCCACCTGATGCGAAGAGCTGACTCAGTGGAAACGACCCTGATGCTGGGAAAGACTGAAGGTGAGAGGAGAAGGGGACAACAGAGCATGAGATGCTTGGATGGTATCACCAACTCAATGGACATGAATTTGAGTAAACTCCAGGAGATAGTGGAGGACAGAGGAGCCTGGCATGCTACAGTCCATGAGGTCGCAAAGAGTGGGACACACAGCTTAGTGACTGAACAACAGGAATCCAGAGGGTGGAATTTCAACCAATAACTCTGCTTCCTTGGCTTCTTGGTTCCTAGTTCTGCCATTCAATGCCCTCTTGGAAGACTCTGAATTAGACCCGAGTTACATGAAGGAAGGCAAGGCACTAGGCCCCCATTGGTTGGTGTCAGATGGTGACAGAAATGCAGGCATGTAGTCTGAAAACACGGACGCAGCTTCCGGATTTAGGAGGCGGCTCCAACATCTGCCTGATGCCTCAGCAGCAACGACAGGGCTCCTCTGATGTCGACAACAACTCTGCAGCTCTGCGGCCAGCAGTTCTGCAGTCATCAGCACTGCGAACAACTCCCTGATTTACTACAGAGGAGAAGAGTCTGGCGACGGGGCTTTGTTCCTAGCAGAGTCAGTAGAGCCTGCTTCCCCAGCCTTCCCTGATGGTTTGTGAACGTATCCTTTCCTGTATTAGGTTCCTTTTTACGGAAACCTACTGGGGTGGATGATGTCAGCAACTAGACCCTAACTAGGGCAAAGAACTCCCCAGAAATGAACTCCAAAAGCCCGAGAGATACTTTATTCCAGTTACACACACAGATTTCTTTGTGCAAAGAAGGTAGATCAAGAGAAGCACGGACTTGGTTACAGGGACTCGGGCACGTGGATTCATGCACCTCTGATGACACATAAGTAGCTACTGTCACAGCTAACTGGGGAGAGAAATCTCCAGGCTTTTCCATGAAAGCTTGATTGGGATGAAGCCACCCAGCTTTCTTTAGAAGGTTTGGTTTAAACCCAGCAGGACCCCATATGGGGAAATACTCCTGTCAGTATTGTGACTTTAGGATCTTTGCACATTACAACAGGCTGGTTTAGCAAGGCTGGGGTCTTTGGCTAGAAGTTGTAATATGGGGCCTGTTAGCAGGATATGCTCCATAAATACAGTCATGGTCAATTCAATTCTTCTCACTACAAGGGCTACTCAAATCAGGGATCATGAAAGCCGTCTTGATAAAATGCAGGTTCTTACTTTAAAAAGTCAGAGTACTTATGGGAGGGGTCACTTTTCCACACCTGAGTCTCATTAAGGATGGTGATTGCAGCTAGCTGAAGCAGTGCTATAGAAATTATTGTGTAATATGTTTTTTCATGGAGATCAATTGCAAAGAACACAGAGAAGTTGCATATGTAGAGCCTGCACAAATCCCCTCATATATAGTGAAATAGAGGGAGTTGCAGAGTTACACTGGGGGTGAGGGCCCTGAGCTTCTTGTTACGGTACTTTGTCAAGTACTAAATCAACAAGCTTCCTAGATGGCGCTAACGGTAAAGAACCCTCTTGCCAATACAGGAGACTGGGGTTCAATGCTGGGGTCAGGAAGATCCCCTGGAGGAGGAAATGGCAACCTACTCCAATATTCTTGCCTGGAAAATCCCATGGACGGAGGAGCCTAGCGGGTTATACTGTCCATGGGGTCCCAAAGAGTTGGACACAACTGACTTAGCACAAAGTAGCAAGCTCCTTTCACCTGTAAAGCTCTAAGATTTGTTACATGTATCCATTTGAAAAGTCTTTGCTTTTTAAATATGCCTTTAAAACTACTCATCCCTTGGATGAAAAAAACCTACCTCCATCAAGTACGAGAAAACTGGTCTTGTAGTGAAAAGAGAATTGGCAATGGAATAAAACTTGAATGTAAAACTTAGCTCCTGAATGACCTGACTTTGTGACCCTGGGCAGCTTAATGAATTCTTCAAGGCTCTCTCTCTCTCTGTTTTAAAATAACAGCTCTCTTATCTGTTCTCTGGGGTCATGTGCTGAGTAAATATAACATGAATTGACAGTGTTGCAATTAATAAGGTTTTATAATGAGAAAGCATGTTAAAGAAAAGGGAAATACAAATTACACACTGGGAGAGAAAATGTATGCAATACAACTGACAAAGCAATCATGCCAAAAATATAGAAAGCAGAGAGAAAGAAGAAGAGGCAGAGAGACTGCGACTGACAGAGGAAGAAGCAGAGAGATGCTGAACATCGCGGGTGACCAGGAAGACGCAATTCAAGACCACGATGGGACACCATTTTTCAATCGTTTAGATGGCAATAATTTACAAAATCTGAAAATACCAAGGGCTGAAGGGAATGTAGGTCTGTAGGACTTCTTACCCACTGAGAGTGTAGAGTCTACAATGGTGCAGGTATTTTGGAAAACAGCATGGCATTCTTGCTAAACTGAATCATCCACATACTCAATATTCCAGTGCAGGCATTTCCCTTGACCAGGAGGACACCTGATGCATGGACCAAGGGGGCACATATGGAACTGTTCACCAAAGACTGGGGACATCAACCAAAGAACAGGGAAATCTGCCGTCCAAAGTGGAACCCGTGACAGCAGACAAGATGGGTGAACTACCATCAAACACAGTTTCAAAGGAGGTAAGCTGTGTGATATGAAGTTTAAAAAAGTTAGTACTAAAAGTTTACATAAAACATACCTTTTATATAAGGCAAAGACGGTCCTTCTCCAGGGGATCTTTCTGACCCAGGGATCGAATCCAGGTCTCCTGCATTGCAAGCAGATTCTTTACCATCTGAGCCACCAGGGAAGCCCATTTTATAAGACAAAAATAGCTTTAATATTAATATAAATGTTAATGATACATAAAGTTGCAGTAAAGCTACTAAAAAGTAACGAGAAGATCAAACATAGGATTCAGGGTGTGGTTGCTCCAGATGGGTGACTCTGGGGGTCTGTGGATGTAAGATGAAAGTCATTGTTAAGGTCTTTGGGGAGGTGTAATTGTGGGTGCTTATGGCATTGTTAAAACAACCAAATAACTAAAACATAAAGCAAATCATGCATAGCTAATGATGAGAGTGTGTTATGAGGCAAAAATTATGGTGAATCCAATTCTTGCACCTGGAGTCCAAAGAGCGTTCATCTAGCCTTTACAACACCTGCTGCGTTTCAGGTGTTTAATGGTATTATGATTGCCACCCACCGTGGAACTGCGGCAGTTTCATCCACAGCTCTGCCAAACAGGTGAAGTTCAGTTTTGCAAACAGCTTCCTCTCTCTTTTGTTGAAGTGTATTTTTGCTCCATTCATATGACGTCAGTTCAGTAGGATCAGTCCTTGAGAAGCGCTGCCTAAGTATACAAGTGTGAGGCTCTCCTTAGACGTTCTACACCCTCTAAGACTTTAGACATAAATACAGACCAGACAGGGGCTCCTGCAAGTAGCTAAAATCTGACTGTGAGTGGACAGGAGGTAAATCAGAACTGACTTCATTCAGATCCTCGGATCACTCTGTTCTTTAGCTGCTAAGTTGTGTCCGCTGTTTTGTGACCCCATGGATGGTAGCCTACCAGGCTCCTCTGTCCATGGGGTTTTCCAGGCAAGAAGGCTGATGGGGTTGTGATTTCCTCCTCCAGGGGATCTTCCTGACCCAGGGATCGAACCAGTGTCTCCTCTATTGGAAAGTGGATTTTTTACCACTGAGCCACCATGGAAGCCCCACTTGGATCACTACCTCCTTTTTTTTTTCCTTAAGACTTCTTTAGAAGCCCGCAAGCCCGCCCCTATTATCAGCAGATTGGTACTTTTTTTTCTTTAACCAAGGATGGACCTACATTAACATATCATCAGCTCCCCAAGTTCATGGTTTACCTTAGAGTATGACTTCACTTTAATCTTTCTTAAAATCAAAAACGCCCTCTCTCCAACGTGATTTGGAGATTCACGCGCTATTTGAGTCAGACCCACTCAGCCCTTACTGCAAATCGACAGCTAGTTAGTTGGAGAATACCCCATTCAGACTCAGTGGTGCCCCATCAGGTGGTCCCCTTGCCACTGTCTGATGCTTAGGACAGTGTAGCTCATATAATCTTTCATTTTAAGAAGTATTTGAATGTAGACTTTATGCCTTCAGCTAGACATTCATTCAAGAAATGAATGTTTCCCTTCCAGTGTGGCTTATGCTAGAGTGAAGGGGTCTCACCTGGAGAGTATTTTATGAAGTGGTCTGGAAGCTCTTGATCAGGGGGCAGCATGTGGTGAATGGGAGGCAAGCTTGTACACACTCACCAGCCCAAGTTTGCACTGGGAACATGACAACACATGGATGACCTTCTTTTAGACCCCGTCCCGCAAAAGCAAGGGGAGTGGTATTGATGTTGGCGGTCCCTAAGCAGGTCTTTCAGGCAGGGAGGTGGCAGGACCCAGGAGTGCTGCTGAAAACAGAGCTCTGAGCAGCCTCTGGCCGTGTCTGCAGTGCACAGCAATGTTTCCTTTTGCTTGTTTGGATCAGATCCATTGAGGTATATTTTGCATCATTATACCCAGTATGTACATAGAGTAAAATTCACTCCTGTGAGTGTACCATTCCATACATTTTGGATAAAACTTACAATCAAGTTACCACTGCTGTAATCAAGAGATAGAAGGGTTTTTATCACCCTCCAAAGGTCTCTTGGGCCCACTGTAGTCAGCTATGGGGTGATCTTCTCCCTCTGCAGTTTTGCCTTTTCCAGCAGGTCGTACAAATGGAATCCTAGTGTGTAGTCTTTTGAACGTGCCTTCTTTGACCTAAGGGAATGTGTTTGTGATGCATGCATGTGGTTGCATGTGTTTGAGAGTTATTCCTTTTTATCACTGGATCATATTCCACTATATGGAAGTATCACCTCCTGTTTATTCATTCACCATTTGACGGGCATTTGGCAATGAAGATTTTGGCAATTGGAGATCAAACTACCATGATGTCTTCAGCTGGGGGCTTGCATATAATGTCAGATAATAAGCTTTCACTTTTTGTCTCTATCCACACCCTCATTCAATACACAAGTAAGAGTCAGGGGCATGTGAGTTGGACATATTTATTGTGAGACGGGTTCTAGGCCATGCATGTATATTTCTCCCTTTCTTCCACACTGTATCCTTATGATCTAGAGACTTAGCATCTCCATTTTGTACATGAAAAATTGAGACTGGAAGGTTAAGTGAGTGCCTGTGCACGCATGCTTAGTCGCTCAGTCGTGTCTGACCCTTTGTGACCCTGTGGACTGTAGGCCTGTAACCTGACAGGCTCCTCTTCCTCTTTCCATGGCATTTTTCCCAACTCACTGGAGTGGGTTGCTATTTCCTCCTCCAGAGGATCTTCCCAATCCAGGGATTGAACCAGAATTTCCTGGGTCTCCTGCATTGCAGGTGGATTCTTTACAGCTGAGCCATTAGGGAAGTAACTGTCCACATTCACCTAAATTTTTAGTAGAGTTTGAAAGACCATCCTACAGCATGGACAACTAATTTGTTACCCCAAATGAGCCCATGTAAGTATACTAACTCACCAAATAGGGTATGGATTTCCGGCCATTGCTTTATCTGAGCCTAAAGAATCATGCATGCCATCTGGTGTCTGGGTCCTGAAAGTCGAGTGTGGTCTTACGATCCAAACCTCCTGAGCCTTCTGGACACCAGACACAGAAGTGGCTACAAAGGAAACCATTTCTTCTGGAGTCAATTTCACATGTTGCAGAATCAAAGCTTTGCCTTGTAGCATCTTAACTTTGGTTAGAATATGCTATTTGGGGGAATATTCAAGCTTGGGGGTTGAGTTTTTTCCCTTAAGATAACCATGACATTATTAATATGAAATTCCTAGGGTCCATCCATGGCCCTTGGAAAAGTCTTTGCAAGTGGGAGCTATGTAACTAAAGCTCCATTAGCTTCATGATAAACTCACCTCTGGTGCTGTTTGTATTTATCATCTGTTAACAACACCAGTAAATATTTTGAGAAAACTTCAGTAGATTAATTCAATAGTATCAGCTTTTAAAAATTATGGCTTTGATTTTTTTTTTTTTAGCAGTTCAGTTCAGTTCAGTTACACAGTCGTGTCTGACTCTTTGCGACTCCATGGACTGCTGCACACCAGGCCTCCCTGTCCATCACCAAATCCTGGAGTTTGCTCAAACTCACGTCTGTTGAGTCGGTGATGCCATCCAACCATCTCATCCTCTCATCCTCTTCTCCTCCTGCCTTCAATCTTTACCAGCATCAGGTTATTTTCTAATGAGTCAGTTCTTCAGCATCAGGTGGCCAAAGTATTTGAGTTTCAGCTTCAGCATCAGTCCAGCTAATGAATATTCAAGACTGATTTCCTTTAGGACTGACTGATTTGATCTCCTTGCAGTCCAAGGGACTCTCAAGAATCTTCTTCAGTATCACAGTTCTCCAATACCAAAGTTTGGTGCTCAGCTTTCTTTATAGTCCAACTCTCACATCCATACATGACTACTGGAAAAACCATAGCTTTGACTAGACGGATCTTTGTTGGCACTTTTTATAAACACTTTTCTCTAAACAAGAAAATGTTAACCATATGGAGCAGTCTATCAGACCCAACAGACTGAAGCCAGTTGGAAATTGATGAATTGATCTACAGCATGTGGAGAGGACAAAAAAAGTTCTAATTTAGTTAGATCAAAATAGAAAACAGATCTAATAGGTAAAATTTTACCAGGTCACTAACTCAGATGAGCAAGCAACATAGCACTTTTCTGTACTTTACTTTTATTATAGCTGAATTTATTTTTGTCTTGAGCCTCCTCTACCACCAGTGACCACAACAAGTTGTGGCTATTGTTCAGTCACTAAGTTGTGTCTGACTCTTTGCAACCCCATGGACTGCAGCACACCAGGCTCCCCTGTCCTTCACTATCTCCCAGCATTTGCTCAGATTCATGTCCATTGAGTTGGTGATGCTATCTAACCAACTCATCCTCTGCCACCCCCTTCTTTTGCCTTCAGCATCAGGGTCTTTTCTGATGAATTGGCTCTTCACATCAGGTGGCCAAAGTACTGGAGCTTCAGCTTCAGCATCAGCATTCAGAATATTCAGGAATGATTTCCTTTAGGATTGACTGCTTTGATCTCCTTGTAGTCCAAGAGATTCTCAAGAATCCAGCACCACAGTTGAAAAGCATCAATTCTTCGGCTCTCAGCCTTCTTTACGCTCCAACTCTTACATCCATACATGACTACTGGAAAAACCATAGCTTTGACTAAAGGTACCACAACTTCATCTTAGCTGATTGTGGACAACCAGGCACTGCACAGCCTCCTCTCCAGCCCTCCACAGGGTCCTGTCTAAATCCTGGTGTAGTAGTGTGGTGTTAGCACAGAGCCAAGGTTGGGTGGAGGTGCTGATACTTGGCCCTGGATCATCAATTCTCTCTGGCCTCCCCTGGATACACTGCCAGGACTGCCCTCCTTCCACACCAGCATCCCCCTGGTCCTTGCCTGTTCTCTAATTGTTAGTCCTTGGTCCAGCAGCAAGGTTCTGATGGATGTGCTGTCTTTCCAGATCAGTCTGTGCTCCTTTCTTGGGTACATATTTTATTGCTCCCTGTGGTGAGTTTAAGGACTTCAGGACTGACCAAGGCAAAGACAGGACCGTGAGATGACAGCACCACATGGTCTGCTAAGTGGCCCTGGGACAGGATTCTAGTTCTCTAACCAGAGAACCTTCAGAGAAAGCTGCAGGGGGCCACTGGCCATAACAGACAGAGGACAAGGGGAGTTCTGAGGGCAGGGGGGTGGAGAGGGTGTGCAAGTCAAGATGATACTACTCAGACCTGGTTGGGGGATCTCTGGGTCGGATTGCTCTTGGGGGTGGTAGAGGGTTGGGTCTTTTATAGTCACAGGGTTTCTCTTTCCTACAGTGGGCAGATATTGGGTGCAGATTCATGGGATATGCAAATTAAGCATGATCCAAAAGTCTGTGGATTTGGGTTCTATTGAAAGCAATTTATGTGTGCCAGTAGGCTTTAAGCCAATGGTCATATCCTGCTGTGAAGAAGCAAGACAGTGCCTCTGTCGAGGGGCTATATGGGACTGATTTATGACAATCCCTACACAGCACAGGCTCATGCAGGCAGTTTTGAGGCTTCCTCAGCACTGAAAGTATGAAAGTGAAAGTCACTTAGTCGTGCCCAAGTCTTTGTGATCCCATGGACTATACAGTCCATGGAAATATCCAGGCCAGAATACTGGAGTGGGTAGCCTTTCCCATCTCCAGGGGATCTTCCCAACCCAGGAATCAAACCCAGGTCTCCTGCATTGAAGGCAAATTCTTTACTAGCTGATCCACAAGGGAAGCCCAAGAATACTGGAGTGGGTAGCCTTTCCCTTCTCCAGTGGATCTTCCCAACCCAGGAATTGAACCAGGGTCTCCTGCATTGCAGGCAGATTCTTTACCAGCTGAGCTCTCAGGGAAGCCCGCTCCTTAGCACGAGCCCCCATGATTTTCGCTTGAGTGCTGTGCTTGAGTATCAAGGGGACTCCAAGACTCCCTCCCTCTCCCAGGCTGTGAGTGCTTCTCCAGTCTGTTCCCAATTGGTCTAGGCAATCTACAGCAAGTATTTTAGAATGAGTCACAGAGTTGGCAAGAAAGTAAACAATTAAAGCGAGAAAAACCAGAAAACCTGGGAGGTAGGGTCCAGGACAACCTCAGCTCAAAGGCAGAGAAAATCTGATGGCTTGGGTGCCCAGTCACCTCGCATTCACACCTCAAATCCAGCTCCATCATTTTCTCCAATCCCAGAACTGAATGATGTCAGATTCATTTGTGTGTAGATATAAAATCTATCCTTGTGCAAATATGCACTAACCCTAATTAGGCTTTGTTCGTTGTGTTGCCTGCAGTAAGTGTGATAAAGAGAATCTCGAAATTAAATCTGTCTCTGAAAATTAAATGTCTGGAATGTTCATCACTATCAATATTGACGTAGACGACGAACTCATTTACTTCATAAAAGTTGCCTAAATGCCTACAGTATTTTATACTTAATCCCTGAAACAATGATGAAATTTTTCTAAGACATCTTGTAAAAATTTCCAACCTCACCCAATTTTTTTTAACACTCTTCCTTTTGTATAGAAAAGTAATTGTTTCCTGTAGTGGGAGGTTATTTTCCACTCAGTGCTGCTAATGTTGAATCTATCATGGACAGATCTCTACTATTTCCTCAGGATTTATTATTCAATTATTTCTCCCAGTATTCTGATAGAGCTTCAAAGAGGAAAATAATGGCAGAGATAACATCCCTAATGTTTGTCCATTATTCACTGTTGCTAGAACATGGATTTGTTTTATGACAAAAAATAATAAGCCATGTAGAAGAATATTGGTTTCTATGTAAGTTTTTAAAATGAAAGAATTTTGCCTGAAAAGAAAAGAAAGTCAATAACCCGTGTAAAATATCTGCAGGCAGGTTTTAAATCTAAGAGCTCCTCCTTCTTTGCTAAATCCATCTTATTTCTGGACAGAATCTAGAACACTGATGTGGAGAAGATTTCAATTTGAATTCAGATTTTCCAGACAGTTTTGTTACAGAAAACATCTTATCATTAATCAAATAATCCAAGCTCATTGATGTTACTGTTTGGTCCCTAAACAGTGAAGATGAAAATGATTGGGGTGAGAAATTGAAATGTGGGGAACCCAGCTAAATGTAAAGTCAATGATCTGTACCAGACCCTTCCAGTAAAGCATGTGCCTTTTAGATCCAATCAGAAATACCAAAAGTGTAGGTATAAGTTTAAACAATCAGAAAGCTTCATCTTGTAAAAGCCTTACGAAGGAAGGAGTGAGAATGGATTTGTGTGTGGGCATGTGAGGCCGCTGATGGAGTTATCACCCTGCACTCAGCAAAGAGGCCCAGAGGCTGTCAGCAAACGTCCACAGCCGGCAGCACTTTGTCATGGCCTGCACCTGCCTCGTGGCTGACGTCAGTCACACCCAGAAATGGAACCCAGGAATCGCCACGTTTCCGTGAGCTGTCTGATGGATGGTGTCTGTTTCAGGGGACAAGGATGTTGTATTAGGAATAGCTATGATATTACACATCAGATTTTTGGTAATCGTGGTAACAGCTAATAAGATTTTGAACTCCTTCTCTGCTCGAGTGCCATACTTATACGATGTATCTAACTTAATCTTCATTTAACCCTAATTACACCAGCTAGATATGTCAGAGCCAAGACTTGAACCCAGATTAGTGATTCATCAACCCAAAGATGTCAGCAACTGCACTGTGCTTTCATTTCCTTTACTGTTAATTACCATGTGTGTGTGTGTGCTGAGTCACTTTAGTCATGTCCGACTCTTTGTGTCCCCATGGACTGCAGCCCGTCAGGCTCCTCTGTCCACGGAATTCTCCAGGTAAAGATATTGAAGTGGGTTGCTGTGTCCTCCTCCAGGGGATCTTCCCAACCCAGGAATCGAACCCAAGTCTCCGGCATAGCTTTACTATCTGAGCCACCAGAGAAGCCCATAAATAATCACAGTTCTTTTCAAAGTCCTAATTTAGGATCTTACAGACCGGTTATGTTGCTGTTGCTTCAGGGAAAAATTCAGAATGACTTCTAGGTAACCACACCTCAGAGAGCAGTATTGTTTTTGGTAACTCTACCTTCAGCTCCTTTTGGATCTGAGATGCCTCCATGCATCCCGACAGTCCTACTATATTTAACTTATTTTTCTAAGAGAAGCTGTTCTCTGTATATACTCTTTGTTTAGATTTCTGAAAGCCTTTCTAATGGAGTGAACTCTAGACCGTGGATTTTACATGGCTCATCGCAGCAATGTTGTTCATTTGCATTTGTGACTGATCTGTTTCACACTTGTAAATGCTGTGAAAAAAATGTGCGACTTTGTCATCTTCATTAAGCTCTGATCCTCGAGGGTAATCCATCTTTAGGAGAGGGTGATGGGACCCACTTGCCTATAATAAATGTGTCTCATTTGCAGGCCCTCTATAACTATCTGTTCTCAATTGACTTCTTTAGAGTCACCCCCACATTTATTTTCATCAGTCCGTGTTGAGTTTTGTGAACTGCGATGTTCCAAATTTAATGTCAAACAATTACTTTTCCAAAGTATCAATCTATGTGCTCCTGATAACAACAGGAACAATCAACAATTTGAATATACCACTGTGTTACCCACTGTTTCACACACTAAAACCCATGCTATTCATTTTAATGGAAAGAAAATTGCCTTTATATAATTAAAATATTTCACTTCAATTTGACAAAAATGTTAATAGGAAGAGGAGACATGAAAAATTTGTAGAAAATATATTTATTTCTTAATGTTTCAATATGATATCTTAAAGCTTCAATTTTGTAAACATAGTTGTTTTCTGAATAGATATACATCAGTGGTTATGTACTAAGATTTCTCAATAACTATTCACACTTTCACCTGGACAATTCTTTGGTGTGGGTGTCTGTCCTGTGCCTTGTAGGATGTTTACCAGCATCTCTGCCCTCTATCCCCTAGATTTCAGTAGCAAGCTCCAAAAATGTCTTCAGATATTGCCATTGCCAAGTATTTATTGGGAACTAAATGTCACCCAGTTGACAATCACTAACATACATATAAGGGGCTTCCCAGGTGGCTCAGAGGTAAAAGAATCTGGTTGACCAGCAGGAGACTCAGGTTCAGTCCCTGAGTAGGGAAGATCCCCTGGAGAAAGAAATGCCATCCCCTCCAGTATTATTGCCTGGGACACCTCAGGGACAGAGGAGCCTGGTGGGCTAAAGTCCATGGGGCTGCAAAAGAGCTGGAGATGAATTAGCTTCTAAACAACAGCAAATATACATATTGGGTTGGACAAAACATTTATTTGAGCTTTTCCAGAAGATGTTATGAAAAACCCTAACACACATTTTGGCCAATCCAATATATGCTTTGTTTGGCTTTGTTATTTTTCAGGGACAAAAGAGAGTAACTAGGAGAAAAAAAAAAGTCTCTATTATCTTCAGTTCAGTTCAGTTGCTCAGTTGTGTCCAACTCTTTGCGACCCCATGAATCGCAGCACGCCAGGCCTCCCTGTCTATCACCAACTCCAAGAGTTCACCCAAACTCATGTCCATCGAGTCAGTGATGCCATCCAGCCATCTCATCCTCTGTCGTCCCCTTATCCTCCTGCCTCCAATCCCTCCTAGCATCAGAGTCTTTTCCAATGAGTCAACTCTTCGCATGAGGTGGCTAAAGTACTGGAGTTTCAGCTTTAGCATCATTCCTTCCAAAGAATACGCAGGACTGATCTCCTTTAGAATGGACTGGTTGGATCTCCTTGCAGTCCAAGGGATTCTCAAGAGTCTTCTCCAACACCACACTTCAAAAGCATCAATTCTTTGGCACTCAGCTTTCTTCACAGTCCAACTTTCACATCCATACATGACCACAGGAAAAACCATAGCCTTGACTAGATGGACCTTTGTTGGCAAAGTAACGTCTCTGCTTTTAAATATGCTATCTAGGTCGGTCATAACTTTCCTTCCAAGGAGTAAGCATCTTTTAATTTCATGGCTGCAATTACCATCTGCAGTGATTGTGGAGCCCCCCCCAAAAAACAAAGTCTGACACTGTTTCCACTGTTTCCCCATCTATTTACCATGAAGTGATGGGACTAGATGCCATGATCTTCGTTTTCTGAATGTTGAGCTTTAAGCCAACTTTTTCACTCTCCACTTTCACTTTCATCAAGAGGCTTTTTAGTTCCTCTTCACTTTCTGCCATAAAGGTGGTGTCATCTGCATATCTGAGGTTATTGATATTTCTCCCAGCAATCTTGATTCCAGCTTGTGCTTCTTCCAGCCCAGAATTTCTCATGATGTACTCTGCATATAAGTTAAATAAGCAGGGTGACAATATACAGCCTTGACGTACTCCTTTTCCTATTTGAAACCAGTCTGTTGTTCCATGTCCAGTTCTAACTGTTGCTTCCTGACCCCTGCATATAGGTTTCTCAAGAGGCAGGTCTGTTATCTTATGTAACATAAAAATAGCATTCCTAAATAAATGACCGGGTGTATATACAGAAGTACACCAATAAAGAACAAATATTCATTGATTTAGGAATGACACTGAGTTAGCTATCTGTTGTTTACCAAATTACCCCAAAATGTAGAGTTTTAAACAGTAAGCATTTGTTATCCAAATTTCTGTGCAACAGAAACTCAAGCTGAATGGGCATTTCTGGTCCTGAGGTCTCTGATGAGGTTGTAGGTCAAGATACCAACAAGGCATCCAGTCAGCTCAAGACTTGACTGAGGCTCAAGAATTCTCTCCCAAGACACTCACGTGGCTGTGGGCTAACTTCAACTCCTCCAGGGCTGCGGACGGAGCCTTCTGCTCTTCACCACGTTGGCTTCTCCACAAGGCCACTCCCACAATATGGCAGCTGGCTTCTTCCTGCTTGGGTGATCCGAGAGCCAGGGGAAGTTGTGTGCTTCTCATAATCGGATTTCCGGCACTCCTGCCATATTCTCTTGCTTTGTGGTGGGTATGATGTGCCCGTACTGGACAGAAGGGGATGACACCAGACTGTGGTTATAGGAGGCGGAGAAGCTGTCTACCACCGTCTCTCTCATGTACACACTTAGCTTCCTTGTGAAGTGAGTATCAGGGCCCTTATTTGCTTTCTTGGTACAATTCCACAGCAGGGAACCCTTTTCTCAGGTAAATCAGCACTTCATCTGAGGGTCGGCCTCCCTCGCTCAACTCTTGTAAAGAACTCCCTCAATCATCCTGCCGTTAGCCTCTCAGCTTCCAGTCCAAGCTCCACCTCTTACTGTGCCTTTCTGAGCTCGTCATTTTGACCTCAAATTTCTCTTGGTAGGTCAAACTTCTCTTGGGCCTGGTCCTAACCTACCTCTCAGGATTGTTGTGGAAATGAATCAAAGAAGCACGTGGAAAGTTCTTAGGCTGCAAAGACTGTTTGCAATGAAAGTTTTCATATGCTCATCAATGTCTATAAAAGGGCAGTTGTTCACAGTAGTTCACATGTAGGGCTCGGTACTTGTGTTAAATTATGACTAAGAATGGCTTATCAGTGCAGCCTGGGTTTTAGTCTCAGTGAATTTGAGTTACTTGGGAAAATGCTTTGAGTTCCAAAATGTCTGCCTTGGAATGAGCTTTTGAATGATGGCTTATTTAAATTCAAGGATAGTCTGTGAAAGTGAGATTTGTTTTCTTGTACTTGCTAATGAGTTTAACTAGAATTCCTGATAGAACCATCCTCTTAGAGTTCAGAAAAGATTCCTGGAATAGGAAACAAGAAATCTGGAACCAGGCCTCGTACCAATTGTTGGGGCCATTCTGGACAAGTGGATGGATTTCAGCTGGCCTCATTTCCCTAAGTTTACAACAAATGAGACATATGGATGAGGTAATTTGTGAGGCCACATCTGATAAAGCTCTGTGCTATTCATCTTGTTATAACAATAATGTCAAGTGGAAAACCAGTCAGTAAAGCAAAAAAAAAAAAAGTTTCTAAAATACACCCTTAACTTATAATGCCATTTAGAAAGATTGCTAGTCCATTTGCTGGGACAGGTGTATAGATGTATAGAACAGTCTTTTGGACTCTGTGGGAGAGGGCAAGGGTGGGATGATTTGTGAGAATGGCATTGAAACATGTATATTATCACATGTGAAATGAATCGCCAGTCCAGGTTCAAGGCATGATACAGGATGCTCAGGGCTGGTGCACTGGGATGATCAGAGGGATGGGATGGGGAGGGAGATGGGAGTGGGGTTCAGGATGGGGAGCACGTGTACACCCGTGGTGGATTCATGTTGATGTATGGCAAAACCAATACAATATTATAAAGTAATTAGCCTCCAATTAAAATAAATAAATTTATATTAAAAAATGTATTGAGCTATGATTTTTGACACTCCTTGCAAATCCAAATGGAAAGTTGTATAAAGTCTTTCTTTAGTAGAAGCCAGTAACTGTGGAAGAATGCTAGTGATCAACATATTTTGAAAACAGGTAATAAAGGAGAAGAAACAAAAACTTATTTCCTTTTTCCTAAATGAATTGTACCACTGGCTGACCAAATAGTGGATGAAGAGAAGTTTTTATTTATAGAAGCATTCTAGTCAATAAATGAAGACATTAGAATACAGCCATTGTATGATTCCAGTGATTAGTGAATTCAGTCAATGAGCTAAACAGAAGGCAACAGAAGTCAATGTCATAAGAAGAGAGACAGTCAGACCCCATGAGCCTTCTCCTGGAAAACCGAACCACCACCAAGGAAGCGGTCTCGCCATGAAGACTGAGTCTGATTGAGCTCACTTGGATCCAATTATGAATAGAAAGGAAAAACAGAGGACAAACAACACATATATAACAGCTTGTGGGAGCAAACAGCAAAAGCCAATCTGTGGCAGACTCTAAGGAGAAATGGATCTTATATCTTCTCCAAATACATTCCAAGGAAAAAGTGATGTAGAGAGAAAACTCTGCTGATTAAAGGAGACATAGGAGATTGACCAATTGATTATAGTGTGTGGATTGCATCCAAATTCAAACAAGCTGTAAAAATACAAAGAACACTTGTGACTTTAATAAGACAATTAGACTTTTGAATATTTACCACAGATACTTGAAGATGTTAAGAAACTGTAATTTTTAAGTATAATAATAATATTATAGTTATGTCAAAGAAAGGCAGCCCATATATTTTAGATACACTGACATTTATAGGTGAAATGATACATTTTCTTCAAAGTCATGTTGAGAGTAATATAAGGGGAACATAGATGCATAACTGGTATGATTTGGAAGGGTAGGAGTAAAATAGGCATGTGGGGGATAAATTAAACTAAGATGATCAGGAGGTGAAAGAGCTGACAGTAGGTGTCAGAAACAAGGAAGTTTATCACACTATTCTTGTATAAATATTTGGACTTTTCCACAGAATTTAGTCTAAAAATGTGTACATACCAGTAATTGAAAAATATTATTCTATCTTCAAATCTTTTCTGTATTTGTAAATGCAACTGAAAATTTAAGTCTTTTGCTAAGTGCAATCTCTGTTGTCTAGGTTGGTCATAGCTTTTCTTCCAAGGAGCAAGTGTCTTTTAATTTTACAGCTGCAGTCACCATCTGCAGTGATTTTGGAGCCCCTAAAAAATAAAATCTGTCACTGTTTCCATTGCTTCCCCATCTATTTGCCATGAAGTGATGGGACTGGATGACATACTCTTAGTTTTCTGAATATTGAGCTTTAAGCCAACTTTTTCACTCTCCTCTTTCACTTTCATCAAGAGGCTCTTTAGCTTTTCTTCTCTTTCTGCCATAAGGGTGGTGTCATCTGCATATCTGAGGTTGTTGATATTTCTCCTGGCAATCTTGATTCCAGGTTGTGCTTCATCTAGCCCAGAATTTCTCATGATGTACTCTTCATATAAGTTAAACAAGCAGGGTGGCAATATACAGTCTTGATGAACTCCTTTTCCTATTTGGAACCAGTCTGTTGTTCCATGTACAGTTCTAACTGTTGCTTCCTGACCTGTATTCAGATTTCTCAAGAGGCAGATCAGGTGGTCTTGTATTCCAATCTCTTTTAGAATAAGCAGAGACATTACTTTGCCAACAGAGGTCCGTCTAGTCAAAGCTATGGCTTTTCCAGTAGTCATGTATGGATGTGAGAGTTGGACTATAAAGAAAGCTGAGCACTGAAGAACTGATGCTTTTGAACTGTGGTGTTGGAGAAGACTCTTGAGAGTCCCTTAGACTGAGAGGAGATCCAACAATTCAATCCTAAAGAAAATCAGTCCGGAATAATCATTGGAAGGACTGATGCTGAAGTTGTAGCTCCAATACTTTGGCCACCTGATGCAAAGAACAGACTCATTTGAAAAGACCCTGATGCTGGGAAAGATTGAAGGCAGGAGAAGGAGGCAACAGAGGATGGGATGGTTGGACGGCATCACCGACTCAATGGATGTGAGTCTGAGTAAACTCCAGGAGTTAGTGATGGACAGGGAGGCCTGGCGTGATACAGTCCATGGGGTCACAAAAAGTCAGACATGACTGAGTGACTGAACTGACTGAAGTGCAATCTAAAATGGACTTACTTTATAAAAATTCAACTTTATAGCCAATAATAAAATGCTAGCTTTCCACCTAGCTTTAAGGGTTAGAAATTGGATATAAACAGTGCTATTTGGAGTCAAGTCAGGCAAGCTCATAAGAATTATTACATTTCTCAGTTGTTAAGCACAACTCTTATTAAAATCAAATTATATAGTTATTATTTTATCAATCCTGCTGTATTAAAATATGATAAATATTAAAACTCAGGAACTCTCGGTTATCTGACTGTGTTTTCCATCACCTATGGTCTCGCAGGCGTTTGTATACATGTATTGTGTGCATGCATGGAGGCAAGGCTGCATTATGGTGTGGAAGTGTGTAGTGTGGTATGTTTCTTTGCACCTCCAGATTCAGTGATATCACAATGGTTACTTGAAATTGGCCGTGTTGGGAGTATTTACACCATGGAAAGTGGCCAACACTAAAATCCAGGGCTTTTTGATTTCACCTAAGAGCCAGTTTGTTTATCATTTACCAGCACATCGCTTATATAAGGAATCATTCATTTGGTTCTAATAGGATTAAAATGTGCTTGTAAGACAAACTTACACAGAGAAATACTGGAGAAGTGACTAACTATCTCCAAACCCCCTCATTCTTTCACACCTATACCTCTATGGGTCTGTCTCCACTATTTGCCTGTGAGCTTCTTGCAGGCAGACGTTTACTCCCCAGCCTGTCCCCAGTACTAGCGGAGGGGCTGGTACATTGGGCAGGCTGAATGAAGAATAGATGAATCTCTATTTAGCATCTTCAGTGTGCTCACCATTGTGCCAGGTACTGTGGAGATGCATAAGGAGTATAAACACTTTCTTTACCCTCAAAGGGTTTTTAGTATATTGGGATACCCCACTGGTAGATTACCCCACAACACTATGTGCTAATTTATTGGATTGAAACTCTAAGTTCCAAAAGAGGCTGATGGACAAGAAGATCAGAGAGTGCAGGTGCATCCAGTGAAACATGAGTTATCTTGGGTGGATGCTCACTTATCTCAGTTCTCTGTTTAGGAACTTACCATACACCAGGTACTTTGCTAAGCAATTTAGATGTATTTTATGTAAAAGTGTTAATGATACTCTTGAGATAGCATTACTAGTCCAGTTTTATAGGTGAGGGAACTGAACTTGAAAAAGATTAATACTTTTTCAGTGAGAGGCAAGGCTTAGATTTTGTCTTATACTATCTGCTTTCAAAGCTCAGACTCTTAAGTGTTTCACATACCGTGTTAAAAAGAGGGAGGATAAAATTTGTTCTTGAAAGATTGGTAGAATTTGAAAAAAAAAAAAGAGAGAGAGAGAAAGAAAGGATAGTTGTGTTTTAGGGAGAGAGGCATCGCCAAGGCAAGGTGGTGGGAAGAAAGAGCTATTTGTGAACCAGTGAGGAGGCTGCCCTGGCTGATGACTGCGTCAGTTTTGGGAAAAGCATGAACGCGAGGCTGCTTGAAAGAATTGACTTTTTTGAAAGCCAGACAGAGGATTTGGCTCTGAAATGGGGAACCAGTAAGGTCTTTGAAACTTAACTTAAAAAAAAAAACAAAGATCATAGCATCAGGCGCATCACTTTAAGGCAGACAAAAGGGGGAAAAGTGGAAGCAGTGAGACACTTTATTTTCTTGGGCTCCAAAATCACTGCAGATGGTGACTGCAGCCATGGAATTAAAATACGCTTACTAAATATTGGAAATTCTGATTATGAGAAATAGTTTTTCTGAAGCTTTAGCTGGAAGTACAGCAATAGTGTGGTGTTCCTACAGATATCACATGTATTCAGAAAAATATTTTTCTATCAAACATTTTTGTAAAAGCTGTGTCTTTATGCAACTTGTGATAATAAATGTTATCTTTATTTTAGAATAAAAAAAAAAATAAAAGACGCTTACTCCTTGGAATAAAAGCTATGACAAATCTAGACAGCATATTAAAAAGAAGAGACATTACTTTACCAACAAGGGTCCAGATAATCAAAGCTATTATTTTTCCAGTAGCCATGTATGGATGTGAGACTTGGACCATGAAGAAGGCTGAACACTAAAGAACTGATGCTTTCAAATTGTGGTGCTGGAGAAGACTCTTGGGAGTCCCTTGGACCACAAGGAGATCAAAGCAGTCCATCCTAAAAGAAATCAACCCTGAATATTTGTTGGAAGGACTGATGCTGAAGCTGAAGCTCCAATCCTTTGGCCATCTGATGCAAAGAGCTGACTCATTGGGAAAAAACCCTGATGCTGGGAAAGATTAAAGGCAAGAGGAGAAGGGGGAAATGGAGATTGAGATGGTTGGTTAGATAGCATCACTGACTCAATGGACATGAATTTGAGCAAACTCTAGGAGATAGTGGAGGACACAGAAGCCTGGCGTGCTGCAGTCCATGGGATCACAAAGAGTCAGACATGACTGAGTGACTGAACAACAACAAAGGTCTTCGAGCCAGAGAGTACTGTGCAAATCACAGAGTTCAAAGTACATTAGGAAATATACCAGGTGGATGGGGAGAGTAAGAATGGATGAAGATGTAGCGATAAAGATACAAAGTGCCATCAGTAGAATCATAGACATATTCTTGGGACTTGGTGACTGAACAACAAAACTGGAATTTGGGAATTTGTTCCTAAATTATTGCTCATAATTAATAATGATGATGAAATCAGAAGACCAGTTTCCATAGCTGAACAAGTAATGACTTTTTCCACTTAGTAATAATAGGACAAATATAGTCCTACCCTAGAGGAGACTGGCTCCTCAGGCAGAATCCAGCGCTCAGACGCAGGAAGGCACTGGTACCTTCCAAGGGAGAGGGTTTGCTGTGCACGGGAGTTAGCATCTTATGCTCCAGGGCACCAAAAGCCAGTGACGAAGGCACTCATCTTCTCTTCCCCCGCTGTCCTAGCTTGTTTCCGAATGTCCTGCAGGGAGATGATGTGTGTGCATGCTAAGTCGCTTCAGTTGTGTCTGACTCTTTGTGACCCTATGGACTGTAACCCACCAACCTCTCAGTCCAGTAGAACTCTCCAGGCAAAAATACTGGAGTGGGTTGCCATGACCTTCTCCAGGGGATCTTTCTGACCCAGGGATCGAACCCACGTCTCTTCTGTCTCCTGCATTGGCAGGTTCTTTACCACAAGTGCCACCTAGGTAGCCCTCAGGGAGAGAGAGCCAGCCCCAAAGGAGAACCACTCAGATTGTCAGACAACCACTTGCATTTAGTTTAATATTCTTTATTTCCAGAAGTAGCTCATCCAGTGAGAAGGCGTCATATCAAACAATCTGTATTTTTATTTCCAGGGAAGACTTAGAGATTTAATTATTCATCCCACTCATCTTCCAAATCTCTGACCAGATGAATTGTTTAAATTCATTTGAAATGTTTCTTAATGGCAAAAAAGAGAACAGTATACAAGGCCATGCACACAACCTCAGAAGCGGAGGGGAAAATGATGAGCAATCATCCGTAATAGTGAAATTACAGCTAATTCAGATTGTAAGAGATCTGAGGTGAAGATCACTTTATTGTATGCTCAATGGACCAAATGAGAAATAAGAATGTAAATTCCTCTGAAGGAAAAGACAGATAAATGTAGGAGTGAATGACACTAGTAGGTTTTAAAATAGCTGAGTAATTTTTAGGGCTTCCCTGGTGGCTCAGACCGTAACCAATCTGTCTGCAAGGTGGGAGACCCTGGTTCAATCCCTGAGTTGGAAAGATCCCCTGGAGAAGGGAATGGCAACTGTCTCCAGTATTCTTGCCTGGAGAATCCCATAAGCTTTTAGTCCTTGGAGATATATTATATTTCTAAAGTCACATTCAAAATTGGTGTTTGTAAAAATGAGTGGGTGGGGATGTGTGGGTTTTATTGAACTCCACGAGTCCCAGCTTACTAGCTGTCTTACCTATGACAGCTGTCATAGTCCTCAAGAAATATTTCTGTTCCCAATCCACCCCTTTGCAAAAAGAGTTATAATAGTCAATACATTAGTGTGAAGCCTTCCTCCCTCTACTAAAAGCTCATTGTCACATTCTCAGTGGGATTTCAGTAGTGTCACAAGCAACTGGTTGGCAGGTAACAGAGGTTAAAGATGTGGGGAAAAATTATATCAAATCAAAAGATTTGGGGGCAGACAGACTGAAATCCCCAGGAGGAAAGGGAGAGGATGAGGTCACCAAGGATGAGAGAAGCTATTGGAGCTCACCTGTGCTGGGACTTCAGATTCAATTCAGGGATGTCAGGGAAGGCTCTGTGTCCAAGGGTGACTCTGGTTGTGTCCACACAGTCCTGATATCACCAAGTAACTCTCAGTTCAGTCGCTCAGTCATATCCGACTCTTTGCAACCCCATGAATCGAAGCACACACCAGGCCTCCCTGTCCATCACCAACTCCCGGAGTTCACTCAGACTCAAGTCCATCGAGTCAGTGATGCCATCCAGCCATCTCATCCTCTGTCGTCCCCTTCTCCTCCTGCCCCCAATCCCTCCCAGCATCAGAGTCTTTTCCAATGAGTCAACTCTTTGCATGAGGTTGCCAAAGTACTGGAGTTTCAGCTTTAGCATCATTCCTTCCAAAGAAATCCCAGGGCTGATCTCCTTCAGAATGGACTGGTTGGATCTCCTTGCAGTCCAAGGGACTCTCAAGAGTCTTCTCCAACACCACAGTTCAAAAGCATCAATTCTTCAGCACTCAGCTTTCTTCACAGTCCAACTCTGACATCCATACATGACCACAGGAAAAACCATAGCCTTGACTAGACGGACTTTGTTGGCAAAGTGTCTCTGCTTTTCAATATGCTATCTAGGTTGGTCATAACTTTCCTTCCAAGGAGTAAGAGTCTTTTAATTTCATGGCTGCAGTCACCATCTGCAGTGATTTTGGAGCCCAAAAAACTCTAGTTAGTACAATATTTCTAACAGTGTATTAAAAAGCAGAGACATTGCTTAGCTGACAAAGATCCACATAATCAAAGATCCATAGTATTTCTTTGCTAGTAGTCATGTACGGATATAAGAGTTGGGACATAAAGAAGGCTGAGCACCAAAGAACTGATACTTTTGAATTACAGTGCTGAAGAAGATTCTTGAGAGTCCCTTGGACTGCAAGGACAGCAAGTCAGTCAATCCTAAAGGTGTTCAAATTAGTCAATCCTAAAGGCTGTATATTGTCACCCTGCTTATTTAACTTATATGCAGAGTACATCATGAGAAATTCTGGGCTGGAAGAAGCACAAGCTGGAATCAAGATTGCCAGGAGAAATATCAATAACCTCAGATATGCAGATGACACCACCCTTATGGCAGAAAGTGAAGAGGAACTCAAAAGCCTCTTGATGAAAGTGAAAGAGGAGAGTGAAAAAGTTGGCTTAAAGCTCAACATTCAGAAAACAAAGATCATGGCATCTGATCCCATCACTTCATGGGAAATAGATGGGGAAACAGTGTCAGACTATTTTTTGGGGCTCCAAAATCACTGCAGATGGTGACTGCAGCCATGAAATTAAAAGACTCTTACTCCTTGGAAGGAAAGTTATGACCAACCTAGATAGCATATTGAAAAGCAGAGACTTTGCCAACAAAGGTCCATCTAGTCAAGGCTATGGTTTTTCCAGTGGTCATGTATGGATGTGAGATTTGGACTGTGAAGAAAGCTGAGTGCTGAAGAATTGATGCTTTTGAACTGTGGTGTTGGAGAAGACTCTTGAGAGTCCCTTGGACTGCAAGGAGATCCAACCAGTCCATTCTGAAGGAGATCAGCCCTGGGATTTCTTCGGAAGGAATGATGCTAAAGCTGAAACTCCAGTCCTTTGGCCACCTCATGTGAAGAGTTGACTCATTGGAAAAGACTCTGATGCTGGGAGGGATTGGGGGCAGGAGGAGAAGGGGACGACAGAGGATGAGATGGCTGGATGGCATCACTGACTCGATGGACGTGAGTCTGAGTGAACTCCGGGAGTTGGTGATGGACAGGAAGGACTGGCGTGCTGTGATTCATGGGGTTGCAATCATGTCGCACGACTGAGCGACTGAATTGAACTGAAAGGAAATCAACCCTGAATTGATTGACTGATGCTGAAGCTGAAGCTCCAAAACTTCGGCCACCTGATGCAAAGAGCTGATTCATTGGAAAAGATCCTGATGCTGGGAAAGACTTAGAGCAGGAAGAGAAGGAGGCAACAGAGGATGAGATGGTTGGAAGTCAGGAGATACCTAGAGTAACAGGCCAGTTTGGCCTTGGAGTCAAAAATGAAGCAGGGCAAAGGCTAACAGAGTTTAGCTAAGAGAACACATGGTCAGAACAAAAACCTTCTTCCAGAAACACGAGATATGACTCTACATATGGACATCAGCAGATGATCAATGCCAAAATCAGACTGATTATATTCTCTGCAGATGAAGATGGAGAAGCTCTATAGAATCAGCCAAACGTGACCTGGAGCTGACTGTGATAGTGAAGGACAGGGAAGCCTTGCGTGCTACAGTCCGTGGAGTCACAAAAAGTCAGACACTAAGAGTCAGGCTTAGTGACTGGACAACAGCAACAGTACAATGTCAGGTTTTGCTTCATATTTGAATACATACATTTGGAACAATACTATATAAGAATATTTAATAAAAATGGTGAGTTTTACAGTGGCGGGAATTTCCACTTGAAACTCTCCCCTATCCAGCCTTCCTTCACCCCCTACCACCATTCTACTTTCAACACAGAGCCCTGTGGCCCTCTGAGGGAGTCAACATCACCCCTCCCTTAAGTCCTCCATGGACTTTGGCAGCCCTGGGAGCAACAGCTACAGTCCTTGCAGTGACTCCCTGGCCCTGCATGATGGAACGCCTGGTACTTCTGAGATTCCATCCCTCCTACCTCCCCACCCTCTATATCAGCCTCCTGGCCTCCTTACTGATCTTCTCACATATCAGACACACATCCTGTCTAAGGCCCCAAAGGATTGTCTCCTTGCCCTGAATTCTCTTCCCCAGACATCCATCTGGCTCCCTCTGCCTCCTCCATCAGGACTCTGCTCTATCCTCACATTCTCAAAGCACTCTCCCTCCCACCCTCTTTGAAAGGGCAGCCAAGTCCATCCTGTGCACTCCCAGGTCTCCTGATCTGAATTTGCTATTTCCCTTCAAAGCTCTAATCATCTATATCAAGTGCATTATCTACTGTAAGTTTCCACCTATTAGGACGAAGGGGTCTTTTTTGATGTGCAAGATGCTAGATCATTGTCAGGCCCATGTAGAAATGCAATTCTTGTTTACTGAATTTACTCATTCACTCACTCATCCTCTGTTGGCCTCTGATGGACGTACTGATGCTGACGTCAAGGGTTAAAATGTGGAGAATCACAGTGGAGGACCACCTTTGACAACAGTGGGGTTTTCTGGGAGACAACCTACTTTCATGGAGCTGAACGTGAACACTGTCAGAAACCTCTCCGTTCAGCTTCTGAGGACCTCTGTCTTATTAGCTGCTGTCTTCCTAGCAGCATATCAGTCGCTCAGCCTCCCTTGCTCACATTATGCTGACAAAGCCTGTTCCAATTTACATCACATCTGCAGTGTCTAATTTGTTCCCCATCTGAACGCTTGAACATGCATAGATTTCAGTATTAACCATATTCAGCATCCTGTGCATCTGCCTACCTTGGACAAGCTTCAGTAAGATGTAACTCATGCCATGGGGATTGACTTTTATCCCACAGTCCACAGCATTTGGGAGGGACTGGCTGTTACTTACTTACCCACCTTGCCAGGTCTCAACATAACTCTCTTGACTGCAGCTAACTGAGCTCTTTTGTTGAGGAGCTTCTCCTTAACAACTTCTTAAAGGCCCGAGCACGTCTAGTAATGACAACGTAAAGGACTGCATATAGGATTGTTGCTGTTATTGTTTAGTTACTAAGTCATGTCACCACTTTTGTGACCCCATGGACTGTAGCCCACCAGGCTCCTCTGTCCATGGAACTTTCCAGGCAAGAATACTAGAGTAGGTTGACATTTCCTTCTCCAGGGGATCTTTCCTACCTAGGGATCAAACCCATGTCTCCTGCCTTGGCAGATGAATTTTTTAACTACTGAGCCATCTGGGACGCCCATTGAATAGCTAATGGCAATTGAATGACTATATCCTTAACAGTGAAAATTACTCAGTTGTGTCCAACTCTTTGTGACCCCATGGACCATATAGAATTCTCCAGGCCATAATACCCAAGTGGGTAGCCTTTCCCTTCTCCGGGGGATCTTCCCAACCCAGGGATCAAACCCAGGTCTCCCACATCGCAGGCAGATTCTTTACCAGCCGAGCCACCAGGGAAGCCCAAGGATACTGGAATGGGTACCCTATCCCTTCTCCAGCGGATCTTCCTGACCCTGGAATCAATCAGGGTCTCCTGCATTGCAGGCGGATTCTTTACCAACTGAGCTCTCAGGGAAGCCTTATATCTTTAAGGGCATATGTAAATATCTAACCGTAACAACAGAATGATTCTGGAACTTACCAGATTGTTCTATAAAGCCTGGTGAGGGCAGGACTGAGATGGTCTTACTCATCACTGGGTCTCTGGGTAGCAGGTAGTAGGGAAGAGTAGTTCTTGCCAAAGAGCTGCATGTCGCTGTACTTGCTGGGAAAGTTGATGCTCTTAATGGTTAAGAGGATGGGTTCTGAATCCTTGCCAGCTCTTGTGTTCAGGTGTGTGTGTGTGTGTGCCCTCAGGTGAGTTTTCTGTGCCCCTGCACCATGCCTCAGTTTCCCCACCTGTGAACTAAGGGCAGCACCATTTGCTGTCTCACAGATATATTGTGAAGATGAGAGGCATTGTACTGCATGTGGGACCACTCAGGACCATGTTCACTCTTTCTAATCCAGGATCATGGTTGGGGCCACAGAACATTTTCAGCATGCCTTTCAGAAGGCAAGTGGTATTCTGGGACCACAAAGCAGCTGTTCAACTGGTGGAAAATTTCTAATTGGAAGCTTCTCAGATGATCAGCATTGGAGTCCCTGCTGGTGTTTCAGCCTCACAAAACTGGCCCTGGTGCCGTGAATTGGCACCGATTTCTACCTGACCAGTTGTGACTTACGAATGGCACCTATGTGCTACTGTCTAGACCTTGGACTGGATGACTTTGGACTGTGATGACCTTGGCCTGGGATGGCTTCTTCCCACGTGATCATCTCTGTCAGCCTTTATCTGCCTGACCTCGGTCCTGTGCCTTTGCTGAGATGCTCTGCTGACACTGAGCTTATGTCACCTGTCACTGAGCAGACTTGCCCAAAGTTCTCCGTGCTTCCCATGTTCTGGGACCCTGGTTCTGCCATCGCTCCACCTGAGCTCCCCACCAATAGGTATTGTATATCATAGTTTGCCAGGATGGTCATATCCATGTGGTGAGGCTGATGTTGTAAGTGAAATCCATCCTTACCTGCCGGGTCTAAAGTGTGGGCCCTTTTCAGACTTAGATAAGCTGTCAATGCCGGCAGTGCAAGCTGTCTGCTTCCCATTGCCACTTTGTAATTAGTACTGCCAATTTCAATCCTGCAGAGAAAAAAGTTCTGAGTCTGCATATCTTCAATGCCCCTCACTGTTCTGAGCCATTTATAAGAAAGAATTGCTGCACGGTCAGATTTCCCCAGGTTATATACCTGGGAGTTGCATTTATATGACCTTGGAAAGCTCACGTTTTATAGGTAAGGCAACTATTTATATTTGTATGTTTATATATGGCAGCTATAAATATTTATAAATAATTAAATAAATATAAATAAACATAAATAAATGTAAATATTTATATATTTATATTTGGCAACTATAAGTGGAGAACAGGGCTTACCTTGATCTTACTGTGACTAGGAAAATACCCTTCCTTTCATCTACTTGCTGTAGTGGTGTTATAATCTGCACAGCATGATGATGTGAATCCAAAGAAGTCTTACAGAATGACAGTAATTCTGGTAGACGTTTCCCCCACCAATAGACCTGAACATGTTAGTGTATGAGCCACATGTAAATTGAAATGACAAATGTCTTCAGAAGCAACTAAAATCGTACTAATGACTCTTAAAACAACTGGTGTTTATTAGCTAAAAATATTTTGGAAAATCATGTCTGAAGCTCTATGAACATTTTAAATTGAGTATTTATAAAAGGATATTTTATTCCTAAGAAAAAGAATGCCTTTGATATAGTACATTCAAAGACTAACTGCTGAGTAAAGATCTATTAAATGCTCACTCTTGCATAAATGCTATTAAAATACTGTTATAAAGTAAAGGTGATTGAGTAACAAGAGGAACATTAGCAGTTAGGTCCCCTACAATTAGTAGCTCTAAAACTTCCTCCAAAATTGGAAAAATTGTCAAATAAAATGTCACAAATATGCAGCATTAATGTGAAAATCAACTAAATTATTCACTATTAATTTTATCTGCTTTTATGTGTCTATAATTTCAAGAAAAAATATTTTTGAACAATATATGCTAGTATCTAAAAATAATCGTTCATAATTTTCAATCAGACTCTGTTCTCACACTGCAGAATGTTCTAAGATCTAGTTCAACAGCAAATTAGATAAATGTGTAGTTGGTTAATGAAGAGTAAAATTGTAATTCTAAAAGGTTCTAACTTGGGTTCCTCTTGAAATAGAATATAAATAATATCCTTACTTGTCCATTTTGTGAGTTTCATTGTAGGTGGGGGAGTGTATGGAGGGCTGATGATCAAGGAATAAATAATTGAAGGATAAAACAAGAGTAGAAACCTTTGGAAAGATCCCTGTCTACAAGCACAGTGACAGCTGTGCCAGACTTTACATCTGCCTCTCAGGAGCCTGACTCGCTCACAAGTACTCCACAGGCACCGACTCACTTAAGCACAGAGAGAAGTGAGTTAGCCCAAAGACAACAGAAAAGTGTCTAGGTGTGAGAAAGTGCTTTTAAAGAGAGTGATCAGGATCGGGCAAGCCACAAACAGAGCCTCAGGTATGAACATCCTCATCTCATGTAACAGGAAGCTCGCCTCTTAAAAATACAGAATGTATTTCAAATGATGGTGCTTTTCTTGCATTACTATTGTCCAGTGATGTGATCAGATTTCTGTACTCAGATTTTGAGAGATGGAAGGGAATCAGGGTTCCCCAGCCTATGAATGACAAGACCTTGAAAGACTTTAATGGAGAGATCTAAAAATTACCCATGTATCTAGGGGAAAAAGGGCAGATTCCTGCAGGAGAAAATAATTTGTCACTCAGTTGTGTCCAACTCTTTGGGACCCCACAGACTGTAGCCCACCAGGCTCCTCTGTCCATGGGATTCTCCAGGCAAGAATACTGGAGTGGGTTGCCATGCCCTCCTCCAGAGGATCTTCCTGACCTAGGGACTGAACTCATGTGTCTTGCATCTCCTACATTGGCAGGTGGGTCATTTACCTCTAGTGCCACCTGGGAAGCCCGCACACTATACATATTTATGTATTTATTTTATTTATATTATATATGGATGTTCATGTCTATGTATCAAAGTTAAGGGGGTAAAACTTTCTGAGAATGATCAGATACTATATTAATGCACTAAAGTGGGGAAAAGTAGTCTCTTCCTTTCCATTTTTATTTAAAAATGAGGCAAAATCCCATTTATCTGATGAGATGATGGTTTAGTCATTAAGTCGTGTCCAACTCTTGTGACCCCATGGACGTGAGCTTTCCAAGGTCATATAAATGCAACTCCCAGGTATATAACCTGGGAAAATCTGACCGTGCAGCAGTTCTTTCTTATAAATGGCTCAGAACAGTGAGGGGCATTGAAGATATGCAGACTCAGAACTTTTTTCTCTGCAGGATTGAAATTGGCAGTACTAATTACAAAGTGGCAATGGGAAGCAGACAGCTTGCACTGCCGGCATTGACAGCTTATCTAAGTCTGAAAAGGGCCCACACTTTAGACCCGGCAGGTAAGGATGGATTTCACTTACAACATCAGCCTCACCACATGGATATGACCATCCTGGCAAACTATGATATACAATACCTATTGGTGGGGAGCTCAGGTGGAGCGATGGCAGAACCAGGGTCCCAGAACATGGGAAGCACGGAGAACTTTGGGCAAGTCTGCTCAGTGACAGGTGACATAAGCTCAGTGTCAGCAGAGCATCTCAGCAAAGGCACAGGACCGAGGTCAGGCAGATAAAGGCTGACAGAGATGATCACGTGGGAAGAAGCCATCTCAGGCCAAGGTCATCACAGTCCAAAGTCATCCAGTCCAAGGTCTAGACAGTAGCACATAGGTGCCATTCGTAAGTCACAACTGGCCTGTCAGTCATGGGATTCTCCAGGCAAGAATACTGGAGTGGGTTGCCATTTCCTTCTCCAGGGGATCTTCCCAACCCAGGGATCTAACCCAGGTCTCCTTCATTGCAGGCAGATTCTTTACTGACTGAGCTACGAGGGACACCCATATTTGATGCAGTCATGTCTATATCCTGAGACAATAGAATGTCCAGGATGACCTTTAACACACTCTCTCTCTGAATCTGTACCTCTCTGGTTATACATTCCTTTTATTAAAACAAGTTGATAAATTTGTTCACCAACAAAGCAAGCTTTACTCTCTATTTTGGCTAAATTGGAAAAATATAACCGCAAACCTAACATCTCTCTTTGTTCCTTTTTCAAAATTAAAAAAGAAAGAAAGCCTATCAAGAAAAATGAGCTTTTGACTAGTGCTAACGTGTTGGAGAAGACTCTTAAGAGTCCCTTGGACTGCAGGAAGATCCAACCAGTCCATCCTAAAGGAGATCAGTCCCGGGTGTTCATTGGAAGGACTGATGCTGAAGCTGAAACTCCAATACTTTGGCCACCTCATGTGAAGAGTTGACTCATTGGAAAAGACCCTGATGCTGGGAAAGATTGAAGGCTGGAGGAGAAGGGGACGACAGAGGATGAGATGGCTGGATGGCATCACCGACTCTATGGACATGGGTTTGGGTAAACTGTAGGAGTTGGTGATGGACAGGGAGGCCTGGTGTGCTGCAGTCCATGGGGTCGCAAAGAATCGGACACAACTGAGTGACTGAACTGAACTGAAGCACCTCAACCAATTGTAGGAGAAAAATAGCTCCTGTGATGTAAGCATTCAGAAACATCCTCAAGCTTGATGGTTTGGCATGTGACAAGAATTGTCTCTCCCCATTATCCTCAGTTCTTCAAGGTCAGAAGGAGAAGGGAAATGAACTCTCATCAGTGGAGTCGATTCTCTGGCTTTTTCAAGCACATTCAGGTCTGTTCCCTGGGCCCGGGGAAGTAGGGTGTTCTCATTGGAACGTGAAGAGGGAGGCACAGATAACGAATGAGATATTAGACAGAGATGTCCCTGTTTCTGCTCCTGATGCCTAAGTCTGCCCTGCCGATTAATTACACACGGTTCCACAAGCATATGGCAGGCTGGTGACTAAGCTGTGATTACTTCACGCTCTGGGGAACACACTGGGGCCCTGTGACTCTGTTTTTCCATTTTTCCACATCAGTCAGGACCCCGTAGTCTTTGCAGTACAAACTGTAGCCTGGTTCTCCCTAGCTATCGCCAGGTAACTGTTTATCTGTGGCAGTTAAACCTACCTTCCTGTCTCCTCCAGAAAACTCCCTGATTTTACTGGGCACTTCTAGCAATATTCTGACAATTAAAATGTGCTGAACCACTTATCAGTGTATTGATGGAAAGAACAATCCTACAGAGTGTGAAATTACTAATGATGCGTAGATTGCAAGCTTCAATTTTCACCTGTTTGAGAACTGTCTAGCCAAGAACAAAAAAGTATATATCAACACTTGAGATAAAAGTGAAGAAGCAAGTCACTAGGGGAAAAATCTCCAACAATGAATTATAGGAATACTGTAGATGTAATTGTAGGACTATAAAGCTATAAATAATTCATTTTTTTCTGAGAGTTTTTAAATTGCTGTATTTTGTTCTTACCAAGAGTGTATTTTATGTGGTTTCCCCTTATATTAGGTGATGAGTTCTTTTAGCTCTTCACAAAATTAATGGCAGTTAGACCATTAACTCTGTTCAATTAAAAAAATTCTTGTTTATAATATAGGATTTATTCCAAAATCATTAACACCAGATAAGACAATGAAGATAATTTTTGTTTTCTATTCACTAAAGGTTAGAATTTTACTTTTCTCCCTAGACATTTCTTCTACTCTGCTTATTGCTTTGAAAAATTTGAGAGAAAGTAAGAACTGACTTTGTCCCGAGCTGGAGGGAATCCTCATTAGAGTGTGTTAACATGCTTAAGCTTGTTGCTTGTCCTTCCTCTGTGTCTCTGGGCAATGCACAGTGAGAGACAAGATAAAGCATGACTCATGCCATCTGGTGCCCAACAGGGAGGCAGGACTGCCAGCTACACCTACTTGGTGGCAGGCCAGCCTCAGGACCCACCACGTGTGGGCACAGAGTGAATAACTTGGTTTCTTAGACAAGGGAAGGTGACATAAGTGAAAAATGGGTTTAAAACATCTGACCATGTGTCTTTTGAAATTATGGTTTTCCCTGGGTACCTGCCCAGGAGTGGGGTTGCTAGGTCATATGGTCGCTCTATTTTTAGTTTTTTAAGGAATCTCCATACCATTCTCCCTAGTGGCTTTATCAATTTACATTCCCACCAATGAGAAGAAGGTCCTCTTTTCTCCACATTCTCTCCAGAATTCATTGTTTGTAGATTTTTGATGATGGTATGGTATGAGACACATGCCCTCCAGTGTTCATTGCAGCACTATTTACAATAGCCAGGACACGGAAGTGACCAAAATGCCCATCAACGGAGGAATGAATAAAGATGTGGTACATGTGTACAACAGAATACTACTCAGCCATAAAAAGGAACAAAACTGTGTCATTTGTAGAGATATAAAGGGACCTAGAGACTGTCATACAGACTGAAGTAAGTCAGAAGGGAAAAACAAATATATTAATGCATATACGTGGAGTCTAGAAAAAATGGTACCAGTGAACCTATTTGCAAAGCAGAAATAAAGACACAGATGTAGAAAAACAAGTGTATGGACCCCAAGGGGGAAACGGTAGGGTGGGATAAATTGGGAGATTGGGATTGCCATATATACACTATTCTTAAAAAACAGATAACTAACGAGAACTTTAACCAATGAGAAATTTTATAGCACAGGGAACTCTACTCAATGGTCAGAGCATTAACCTAAATGGGAAGGAAATTCAAAGAAAGGAGGATATATGTATCTGTATAGCTGACTCATTGGAAGGACTGATGCTGAAGCTGAAACTCCAGTGCTTTGGCCACCTGATATGAAGAACTGACTCACTGGCAAAGACTCTGATGCTGGGAAAGATTGAAGGAAGGAGGAGAAGGGGATGGCAGAGGATGAGATGGTTGGATGGCATCACTGACTTGATGGACATGAGTTTGAGTAAGCTCTGGGACTTGGTGATGGACAGGGAGGCCTGGCGTGCTGCAGTCCATGGGCTCGCAAAGAGTTGGACGTGACTGAGTGACTGAATTGAACTGAACTTATAGCTGACTCACTTTGCTGTACTGCAGAAACTAACACAGCATTGTAAAGCAACTATACTCCAGTAAAAATGAAAAAAAAACAAACAATTACAATAATAGCAAAAAAAAAAAAAAAACATTTGGCCAACCTCAGGGGAGAAAGTTGAAAGCTACACTCAGTACTTTTGCAAAGTCCTGGTGAGACACTATATATAAAGGAGCAGTAAAAATCTCCATTATGTACAGTTAGTGCAGAGTCAAACCATCCTAGCTTAATTCAAAATGAGCGAGAAACCCACTGGGACAGTGCAAAACAAAGGCTAGAGAATCAGAAGGAGAGAGTGAATTATTAAAATAACTTAAAATCTATCCTGTTTCAGCAACTCTTCTTCCACAAGTAAAACCACTGACATTCGTTTTGTATTTATAGTTAATCCCCACATTTCAGAAAGGGAGTATTATTATTCCCACTTTTCAGATGAGACATCTGAGATGTAGCTGGATCTATGCTTGTTTGAGGTCACGCCCTCCTGCTCCCAGGACAAACAGAATCAGAATTTAGACACAGACCTTTCAGATGCCTCGCATGCGGAACTCTCCTCTCATTCTCCACAGTGTTCCAGTGCGTGAGTGTATTTTCCAGCAACAGATAAAAGTAAGGTTTGCAACCTCTAAATTCTTTAGACATAAAACTCTAGTATAATCCCCCAAATCCTTAGCAATTTATTTAACTCCAGTAGTTTTTTTTTTTTTTTAATAACTTATAGCTTATTGGGAAAGGACCAATTTAAATGGTTCAATTAATAATTGACAAAAATTTTTAGTAGCATGAGGAATATCATGTATACTACAAATTGAAACTATATAATTACCAACCATATATTCTATATATGTAATTATATATAATTCTGAGCTATGTATAGATCAGAAAATGAAGCTAGATCTTGCTCTGTATATGTCTGAATATGTCTTGGTATGTCTTTCTCTCTAGATAATATTTTTGAGATTAATTTGTAAGTGAGCTCTGTTTAACTGGCTTAAAGAAAAGTAAGTGCTTACAAACCAAATAATTTTAAATTAAACAATGCATTTCAGGTTCATGTGAACTGGGAAATATTCAGTATTAAATACCTGATATTAGTGTTTGTTTGTTGATCTAACTAATATAGACATGTCTTAAGAGTAATTAACATTAAGTAGAATATTTTCTGGAAAAGGAAATAGAAACCCACTCCAGTATTCTTGCTTGGGGAATCTTATGGACAGAGGAGCCTGGTGGGCTATAGTCAATGGGGTCACAAAGAGTTGGACATGACTTAAGTGACTTAGCAGCAGCAGCAATTATATATATACATATTCACCTTTTGGAAAGTGTATAACATTCTTATATTAGTCATCAATCATATTAATAGCATTTTGAAAAAATTACTTTCTCATATTTAAAAAGATCTATCATACCATCATCTCTGTATACTAACATTTGAGGGTCATGTCTTATACATTTCTTCATTAAGATTGTCCATTTTATCTGTAGTTCTCGCTAAGATTCTTAATGATATATATGCTGCATACCAATATTTCAAAGAACACATTTTCTTCTGATTAAAAATAGCTCATGTTAACTATAGATATTATGGAAAAAAAATACAGAGAAGAACCAGTCATATAAAATAAATCAGTTCAGTTCAGTTCAGTTGCTCAGTCATGTCCGACTCTTTGCTACCCCATGAATCACACCATGCCAGGCCTCTCTGTCCATCACTAACTCCTGGAGTTAACCCAGACTCAAGTGCATCAAGTCAGTGATGCCATCCAGCCATCTCATCCTCTGTTGTCCCCTTCTCCTCCCGCCCCCAATCCTTCCCAGCATCAGAGTCTTTTCCAATGAGTCAACTCTTCACATGAGGTGGCCAAAGTACTGGAGTTTCAGCTTTAGCATCAGTCCTTCCGAAGAAATCCCAGGGCTGATCTCCTTCAGAATGGACTGGTTGGATCTCCTTGCTGTCCAAGGGACTCTCAAGAGTCTTCTCCAACACCACAGTTCAAAAGCATCAATTCTTCAGCACTCAGCCTTCTTCACAGTCCAACTCTCACATCCATACATGACCACTGGAAAAACCATAGCCTTAACTAGACGAACCTTTGTTGGTAAAGTAATGTCTCTGCTTTTGAATATGCTATCTAGGTTGGTCATAACTTTTCTTCCAAGGAGTAAGCATCTTTTAATTTCATGGCTGCAATCACCATCTGCAGTGATTTTGGAGCCCCCCAAAATAAAGTCTGACACTGTTTCCACTGTTTCCCCATCTATTTCCCATGAAGTGATGGGACCAGATGCCATGATCTTTGTTTTCTGAATGTTGAGCTTTAAGCCATCTTTTTCACTCTCCTCTTTCACTTTCATCAAGAGGCTTTTGAGTTCCTCTTCACTTTCTGTCATAAGGGTGGTATCATCTGCATATCTGAGGTTATTGATATTTCTCCCGGCAATCTTGATTCCAGCTTGTGCTTCTTCCAGCCCAGCGTTTCTCATGATGTACTCTGCATAGAAGTTAAATAAGCAGGGTGACAATATACAGCTTTGACATACTCCTTTTCCTATTTGGAACCAGTCTGTTGTTCCATGTCCAATTCTAACTGTTGCTTCCTGACCTGCATACAAATTTCTCAAGAGGCAGATCAGGTGGTCTGGTGTTCCCATCTCTTTCAGAATTTTCCACAGTTTATTGTGATCCACACAGTCAAAGGCTTTGGCATAGTCAGTAAAGCAGAAATAGATGTTTTTCTGGAACTCTCTTGCTTTTTCCATGATGCAGCAGATGTTGGCAATTTGACCTCTGGTTCCTCTGCCTTTTCTAAAACCAGCTTGAACATCAGGAAGTTCACAGTTCACATACTGCTGAAGCCTGGCTTGGAGAATTTTGAGCATTACTTCACTAGCGTGTGAGATGAGTGCAATTGTGCAGTAGTTGAGCATTCTTTGGCATTGCCTTTCTTTGGGATTGGAATGAAAACTGACCTTTTCCAGTCCTGTGGCCACTGCTGAGTCTTCCAAATTTGCTGGCATATTGAGTGCAGCACTTTCACAGCATCATCTTTCAGGATTTGGAATAGTTCAACTGGAATTCCATCACCTCCACTAGCTTTGTTCATAGTGATGCTTTTGAAGGCCCACTTGACTTCACATTCCAGGGTGTCTGGCTCTAGGTCAGTGATCACACCATCGTGATTATCTGGGTCGTGAAGATCTTTTTTGTACAGTTCTTCTGCGTATTCTTGCCATCTCTTCTTAATATCTTCTGCTTCTGTTAGGTCCATACCATTTCTGTCCTTTATCGAGCCCATCTTTGCACAAAATGTTCCCTTGGTATCTCTAATTTTCTTGAAGAGATCCCTAGTCTTTCCCATTCTGTTGTTTTCCTGTATTTCTTTGCATCAATCACTGAAGAAGGCTTTCTTATCTCTTCTTGCTATTCTTTGGAACTCTGCATTCAGATGCTTATATCTTTCCTTTGCTCCTTTGCTTTTCGCTTCTCTTCTTTTCACAGCTATTTGTAAGGCCTCCCCAGACAACCATTTTGCTTTTTTGCATTTCTTTTCCATGGGGATGGTCTTGATCCATGTCTCCTTTACAATGTCACGAACCTCATTCCATAGTTCATCAGGCATTCTATCTATCAGATCTAGGCCCTTAAATCTATTTCTCACTTCCACTGTATAATTATAAGGGATTTGATTTAGGTCATACCTGTATGGTCTAGTGGTTTTCCCTACTTTCTTCAATTTAAGTCTGAATTTGGCAATAAGGAGTTCATGATCTGAGCCACAGTCAGCTCCTGGTCTTGTTTTTGCTGACTGTATAGAGCTTCTCCATCTTTGGCTGCAAAGAATATAATCAATCTTATTTCAGTGTTGACCATCTGGTGATGTGCATGTATAGAGTCTTCTCTTGTGTTGTTGGAAGAGGGTGTTTGTTATGACCAGTGCATTTTCTTGGCAAAACTTATTAGTCTTTGCCCTGCTTCATTCCGTATTCCAAGGCCAAATTTGCCTGTTACTTCAGGAGTTTCTTGACTTCCTACTTTTGCATTCCAGTCCCCTATAATGAAAAGGACATCTTTTTTGGGTGTTAGTTCTGAAAGGTCTTGTAGGTCTTCATAGAACCATTCAACTTCAGCTTCTTCAGTGTTACTGGTTGGGGCATAGACTTGGATTACTGTGATATTGAATGGTTTGCCTTGGAAACGAACAGAGATCATTCTGTCATTTTTGAGATTGCATCCAAGTACTGCATTTTGGACTCTTTTGTTGACCATGATGGCCACTCCATTTCTTCTGAGGGATTCCTGCCCGCAGTAGTAGATATAATGGTCATCTGAGTTAAATTCACCCATTCCAGTCCATTTCAGTTCGCTGATTCCTAGAATGTCAACATTCACTCTTGCCATCTCCGGTTTGACCACTTCCAATTTGCCTTGATTCATGGACCTGACATTCCAGGTTCCCATGCAATATTACTCTTTACAACATTGGGCCTTGCTTCTATCACCAGTCACATCCACAGCTGGGTATTCTTTTTTTTTTTTTTAATAGGTAATTATTTATAGGTAAATAATTACCTATAAATGTATAACCAAGAAAATCCCTAATATATTTGGTGAAAATGATCTTAAAGTTAAGTCTTTTTCTTTTTTGTTCCTAAATATGGGCTTTCCCAGTGGCTCAGTGGGTGAAGAATCTACTTGCCAATGCCAGATCCCTGGGTTGGGAAGATCCCTTGCAGAAGTAAATGGCAACCTACTCCAGTATTCTTGCCTGGAGAATCCCATGGACAGAGGAGCCTGGTGGGTTGCAGTCAAAGAATTGGATGCAACTAAGCACACAAATATGTCATATTTTTATGACTATTGAATTGATATATGTTCAGTTCAGTCGCTCAGTCGTGTCCGACTCTTTGTGACCCCATGAATCGCAGCATGCCAGGCTTCCCTGTCCATTTGTATGCAGGTCAGGAAGCAACAGTTAGAACTGGACATGGAACAACAGACTGGTTCCAAATAGGAAAAGGAGTACATCAGGGCTGTATATTGTCACCCTGCTTATTTAACTTCTATGCAGAGTACATCATGAGAAATGCTGGGCTGGAAGAAGCACAAGCTGGAATCAAGATTGCTGGGAGAAATATCAATAACCTCAGATATGCAGATGACACCACCCTTATGGCAGAAAGTGAAGAGGAACTCAAAAGCCTCTTGATGAAAGTGAAAGAGGAGAGTGAAAAAGTTGGCTTAAAGCTCAACATTCAGAAAACGAAGATCATGGCATCTGGTCCCATCACTTCATGGGAAATAGATGGGGAAACAGTGGAAACAGTGTCAGACTTTATTTTGGGGGGCTCCAAAATCACTGCAGATGGTGATTGCAGCCATGAAATTAAAAGACGCTTACTCCTTGGAAGGAAAGTTATGACCAACCTAGATAGCATATTCAAAAGCAGAGACATTACTTTGCCAACAAAGGTTCATCTAGTCAAGGCTATGGTTTTTCCTGTGGTCATGTATGGATGTGAGAGTTGGACTGTGAAGAAAGCTGAGTGCCAAAGAATTGATGCTTTTGAACTGTGGTGTTGGAGAAGACTCTTGAGAGTCCCTTGGACAGCAAGGAGATACACCCAGTCCATCCTGAAGGAGATCAGCCCTGGGATTTCTTTGGAAGGACTGATGCTGAAGCTAAAACTCCAGTACTTTGGCCACCTCATGTGAAGAGTTGACTCATTGGAAAAGACTCTGATGCTGGGAGGGATTGGGGGCAGGAGGAGAAGGGGATGACAGAGGATGAGATGGCTGGATGGCATCACTGACTCGATGGACGTGAGTCAGTGAATTCTGGGAGTTAGTGATGGACAGGGAGGCCTGGCATGGTGCGATTCATGGGGTCGCAAAGAGTCAGACATGACTGAGCCACTGAACTGAACTGAACATATATCAGTTCAATAGTCATAAAAATATGACATATTTGCGTTGCCATAGTAAGTAGGCCCTTTAGTCTTAAAAAGAAAAAACTTTATTTCAGACTCACAGACACTCTGAAGGTGTCAGGGTCTCCACAGGTTGTCAGGAGGCTGACTCCTCAGAGTCTCTCAGGGATCCACACTCTGAGGGCCTTGTCATTCATCATAAAGATTTCCAAGGCTGCTCTGACTTTGGAACTGTAGCCCTCCATCTGGTGAGCCAGGCACGCTGCAGTCCATGGGGTCCCAAAGAGGCAGACGTAACTTAGCAGCTGAACCACAACGACAAAACGATCTGGTGAGCAGGTGAGAACACAGGACGGAGGCGGTGTGGCCTATACTCTGTGGCTGTCCCAGGAGGGCAGGCCTGTCTCATGCTCACCTTCACTCAAACGAGCTCGTGCTGTCACCACGTCTTCCTACAGGGAAAGTTCAGGAATGCAGGCAGCATAGCGCAGCTGTAACTCTGCTTTCTGTTGGAAAGGGGTGGAGGGACTCTGACGGATATGAAGACAGTTCCACCACTGGAGACTCTGATCCTATTTTGGTGTGTAATGCTCCATAAACTACAAATCCCGTTCATGGAAGGAAATGGAATCAGTGCAGTGCTTACAGAAAACATTTGATTTACTAGCATTTTCCTTCCTTCTCTCTAAGCACATCTTGCTTTCCATTCTCACCCAGGCAGGTCCCTTTCCAACTGACAGAGCTTTTAAATCACAATCACAAAATTCAAGCACTAGCAAATGGCCTCTTAGATAATGGTGTTTAAAAGACAAAGCCAATTTAATATTAAAACTCTAATATCAGCTAGAATGGCCATCATCAAAATCTACAACAATAAATGCTGGAGCGGATGTCAAGAAAAGGGAAACCTCTCGCACTGCTGGTGGAAATGTAAATTGATTCAGCCACTATGGAGAGCAATATGGAGATTTCTTTAAAAACCAAAGAATCTGCCAGCCGATGCAAGAGATGCAAGGGACTAGGGCTCTATCCCTGGATCAGAAAGATACCCTGGAGGAAGAAATGGCAATCCACTCCAGTATTCTTGCTAGAAAATTCCACAGACAGAGGAACCTGACAAGCTACGGTGCATGGGGTCCCAGAGTTGGACAACTGAGTACACACACAGTTGGAATATTTCATATGGAATAAAATTACCATATGAAAGTGTTAGTTGCTCAGTACTGTCTGATTCTTTGCTGGAGTATACAGGCTTCTCTGTCCATGGGATTCTCCAGGCAAGAATACTGAAGTGGGCTGTCATGCCCTCCTCCAGGGGATCTTCCTGACCCAGGGATCGAACACATGTCTCTGACGTCTCCTTCACTGGCAGGCAACCACTCGTGCCACTGAAAGTACCATATGACCTAGCAATTGCCCTGCTGGGCATACACCCTGAGAAAACCATCACTGAAAAAGACACACGTGCTGCCAATGTGAATTGCTGTACTATTTACAATAGCCAGGACATGGAAGCAAACTAGAGGCCAATCAACAGATGACAGGATAAAAGTTGTACAGTGGAATGTTAGCCATAAAAGGAACTAATCTGAGTCAGTTCTGGTAAGGTGGATGAACCTAGAGTGTATTGTACAAAGTGAAATAAATCAGAAAGAGGAAAACAAATACTGTTTATCAATGCATACGTATTGGAGAAGGAAATGGCAATCCACTCCAGTATTCTTGCCTGGAGAATCCCATGGACAGAGGAGTTTGACAGGCTACAGTCCATGGGATCACAAGAGTCAGACATGACTTATTGACTAAACCACCACCACCACCATGCATATATATGCAATCTAAAAAAATGATGCCGATGAACAAATTTGCAGGGAGAGCTGGCTTAAAACTCAACATTCAGAAAATGAAGATCATGGCATCAGTCTCATCATTTCATGGAAAATAGATGGGAAACAATGGAACCAGTGACAGACTTCATTTTCTTGGGCTCCAAAATCACTGCAGATGGTGACTGCACACATGAAATTAAAAGATGCTTGCTCCTTCTTAGAAGAAAAGCTATGACATAGACAGCATATTAAAAAGCAGAGATACCACTTTGCCAACAAAGGTCCATCTAGTCAAAGCTATGGTTTTTCCAATAGTCATGTATGGATGTGAGAGTAGAACCATAAAGAGAGCTGAGTACCAAAGAATTGATGCTTTTGAACTGTGGTGTTGGAGAAGACTCTTGAGAGTCCCTTGGACTGCAAGAAGATCCAAGAAGTCAATCATAAAGGAAATCAACCCTGAAAATTCATTGGAAGGACTGATGCTGAAGCTGAAACTCCAATACTTTGACCATCTGATGCAATGAACTGACTCATCGGAAAAAGACCCTGATGCTGGGAAAGATTGAAGGCAGGAGGAGAAGGGGACAACAGAGGATGAGATGGTTGGATGTTTGAGCAAACTCTGGGAGTTGGTGATGGACAGGCGGGCCTGGTATGCTGCAGTCCATGTGGTTGTAAAGAGTCAGACATGACTGAGCAACTGAACTGAACTGAATAGAGCCTCAGATAGAGAATAGACTTATGGACATAGTGGAGGCAGGAGAGAGTGAGATGAATTGAGAGAGTAGTGCTGAAATCACCTTGTGTAAAATAGACAGCTAGTGGGAAGTTGTTGTATGACACTTGGAGCTCAACCTGGTGCTCTGTGACCACCTAGAGGGGTGGGGTGGGGTGGGAGGTGGGAGGGAGGTTCAAGAGGGAGAGAACATATGATTCTGATTCATGCTGTTGTATAGCAGGAACCAACAAAGCATTGTAAAGCAATTATCCTCCAACCAAAAATGAATAAATCAAAAACTGTTAACATTAAGACTCTCTTACTTCTCTATCTTTTCCTTGATCATATATAACAGAAATTTGTCTAAATAGAAGCTTTCCTTTACTGATGAAATATACTGTTATTTTTACTGTTTTTAATTTTGCTAATTTCTGCTTTTGTCCCCATTATTTCCTTCAGCTAGCTTTTGTCGTGATTGTTGCTGTATTTCAGTTGCTCAGTCACGTCTGACCCTTTGAGACCCCATGGTCTGCAGTGGGCCAGACTCCTGGGTCCTTCATTATCTCCTAGAGTTTGTTCAAATTCATGTCCTTTGAGTTGGTTATGCCATCCTGCCATTTTGCTCTGTGTCACCCCCTTCTCCTCTGGCCCTCAATTTTTCCCACGATCAGGGTCTTTTCCAATGTTGGTTGTTTGCCTAGGGTGGACAAAGTATTGGAGCTTCAGCATCAGTCCTTCCAATGAATACTCAGAGTTGATTTCCTTTAGGATTGACTGGCTTGATCTCCTTGCTTAGAGACTGTCAAGAGTCTTCTCCAACAACTTGAAAGCATCAATTCTCTGGAGCTCAGCATTCTTTACAGTCCAACTTTTACATCCATACATGACTGCTGGAAAAGCTATAGCTTTGACTACATGGACCTTTGTTTGTAAAGTGATGTTTCTACTTTTTAATTAGCTGTCTAGGTTTGTCATAGCTTTCTTCCAAGGAGTGAAGTGAAGTGAAAGTCACTCAGTCGTGTCCAACTTTTTTCAACCCCATGGATTATACAGTCCATGAAATTCTCCAGGCCAGAATACTGGAGTGGGTAGCCTTTCCCTTCTTCAGGGGATCTTCCCAACCCAGCAATCAAACTCAGGCCTCCTGCATTGCAGGCAGATTCTTTACCAGCTGAGCCACAGGGGAAGCCCAGGAATACTGGAGTGAGTAGCCTTTCCCTTCTCCAGCAGATCTTCCTGATCCAGGAATTGAACCAGGGTTTGCTGCATTGCAGGCAGATTCTTTACCAACTGAGCTATGAAGGAAGCCCAAGGAGTACGCGTCTTTTAATTTCATGGCTGTAATCACCATCCACAGTGATTCTGGAGCCCAAGAAAATAAAATCTGTCTGTTTCCACTTCTTCCCCATCTATTTGCCATGAAGTGATGGGACAGGATGTCATGATCTTAGTTTTTTGAATGTTGAGTTTTGCCACGTTAAGCCAGCTTTTTCACTCAGTCCTCTTTCACCCTCAGGCTTCTCTGGTGGCTCAGATGGTAAGGAATATGCCTGCAGTAGGGAGACTTGGGTTCAGTCCCTGGGTTGGGAAGATCCCCTGGAGAAGGGAAGAGCAACCCGCTCCAGTATCTTGCCTGGAGAATCGTAGAGGAGCCTGGTGGGCTATTGTCCGTGGGGTTGAAAATAGTTGGACACGCCTGAGTGACTAACACTTTCACTTTTTTTCACCCTCATCAAGAGGCTTTTTTGTTCCTCTTCACTTTCTGCCATCAGAGTGGTATCATCTGTGTATCTGAGGTGATTGATGTTTCTCCTGGCAATCCTTATTCCAGCTTGTGTTTCATCCATCCTGACATTTTGCATGAAGTACTTTACACATAAGTTAAATAAGAGGGTGACAGCCTCTTATTTAACAGCCTTGAAGTACTCCTTTCCCAATTTTGAACCAGTCTTGCTCCATCTCCAGTTCTAACTGTTGCTTCTTGATCTATATACAGATTTCTCAGGAGGCAGATAAGATGGTTTGGTATTCCCATCTCTTTAAGAATTTTCCACAGTTTGTTGTGATCCACACAGTCAAAGGCTTTAGCTTTTAGCATAGTTGAAGCAGAAGTAGATGTTTTTCTGAAATTCCCTTGCTTTTTCTATGATTCAGGGGATGTTGGCAATTTGATCTCTGGTTCCTTTGCTTTTTTGAAATCCAGATTGTACCTCTGGAAATTTTCAGTTCATGTACTGTTGAAGCCTAACTTGAAGGATTTTGAATATTGCCTTGCTAATATATGAAACGAGTACAATTGTGAGGTAGATTGAACATTCTTTGGCATTGCCTTTCTTTGGGGTTGGAATGAAACCTTACCTCTTCCAGTTCTGTGGCCACTGCTGAATTTTCCAAATTTGCTGGCATATTAATTGTAGCACTTTCACAGCATCATATTTTAGGATTTGAAATAGCTCAGCTGGAATTCCATCACCTCTGCTAACTTTGTTCACAGTAATGTTTCATGATTATTTTATTACTATTTTTCAATTTCTTGGTTTGACAACATATCATGCATTCTAATATTTAATTTCTTTAATAAATGAATTCACAACTATATATTTTCCTTTGATACCACTTTAATTTCATCTCATTGTTTGAGTAGGTTATTGTCATTCAGTTCTAACTAGTTTCCAATTCTCATTTTTATTTCTCTGCGTGTGATGTTTTCAGCATATTTGTGCTTCTTCAAAAAAGTGCAGTGAAAGATGGGCCCAGCATGCATATTTTTCATTTTCTTTTTTTGGTTGTGCCAAGTGGCATGTGGGATCATGGTTCCCCAATCAGGAATCAAACCCAAACCTCCCGCATTGTAAGTGCAGAATCTTAACAACTGGCCCACCAGGGAAGTTGTCCAGTATGCATTTTGAGTGTTCTTTAAAGTCTTGGAAAACATCTTGAAAATGTCTTTGGCAACAGTTTGAAACAGTAATAGTCCTGTTACTGATTTATGGAGAGTTAGATACTTTTGTGATACAAATATTAGGAAAGGATCCTGGGGGAGATGGAATGGTGATTAATAAAGCAAAGAAGTCCTGATTTATCTGAGTTGGGCCATTTCTTTATTCCTTTTTCTAAACTAAGACATAATTGATGTATAACATTATATTAGTTTTAGGTGTGAATAACATAATGATTTAATATATGTATACATACTGAAATGGTCAACACAGTAAGTTTAGTTAACATCCATCAACTCACACAGGTAAGTTACTTTTTCTTGTGCTGAGAACTTTTAAGATATATTCTCTTAGGAACTTTCAAATGTGCAATACAACGCTAATAAGTGTAGACACCCTGCCATAACTTACAGCACTATGACATTTATTTTATAACTGGAAATTTGTACCTTTTGACCACTTTCATTCATTTTTCCCATTTTGTGTTTACTCAAAACTTACTGAGGTCTATTTTCCCCAGGGAATTAATTTCTGATTTCATTGTAGTTAGATCAGTTAATATAGCTTCTACAACATCAATTCTCTGGAATTTATTATGGTTAGTAAACATGACTGTATCATATCAATGACTACAAACTTTGAGTGGGTACATATCTGAAAAATTCTATATTCTGCCCTGACATTAAATTACTTTGAGGGCATAGAATTCTAACTCTAGTTATTCCTCTCAGGGATTGAAGGATAATTTTCATTGTCTTCTGAAATGTCTTAATTATAGGATAATTCTTATCCTATCAGAATTCTAATGCTGATTTTATCTCTTTTATATTATTGTGTTTTATCATTTTTGTCTAGATGTTGAGAGGATTTGGATTCTAAACTTTGTTTTCTGAAATCTCATTACATGTGTCTAGGTGTTAATTTTTTTTCAAGGTAGTTCTCAGTAAACTCTGGGAGTCCTTTGAAAATTCTGTCTCATCTTCACTGCTGGGAGAGCCTTCCCTGCTGAGAGTCCTGATTCTGCTTCCTCTCTACTCCTTGCATCCTGTCCTCTGAAAGTCCTCACGAACTGGAATCTTGTGTCCATTCACCAAATTTCTTAACTTCTCTTTATTTCTCTAATTTTCTTTATCCTGTTGCATTACCAACAGGAAGAGCTCCTCACCCTTGTCTTCTGGTTGATTAATTTGTGTTCTTTGACTGTGTGCATCATGTTATTCAGAGGAACTGCTGAAATTTTCATTTGCATGAACCAGTTTTTCGTTTTCATGCTCTTTTTATTCTTGCAAGACCCTCTTGTATCTCTAGAGGTTCGCATTCCAGTTTCTTAAAAGGTACAATCTGATTGTCCCATTAACTGCATTTCATTGGGTAAGCATCTTTCCCTCAGCTGGGGTTGCTAGTTCTCCATTCGCCAGGGCAATTTAGAATTCTGCTCTCACCTCTGTATATGAAAAACACTGCTGTTCCCGGTTGTAGACTCCTCAGGAATGGCAGGGGCCCTGCTGGGTCCTGTGGTCCCAGCTTTTCTGAAAGGGTGGCGAGGGCTCTGATGCCGCTGGCTGCACCATCTTGGCAGCCTGCCTTTCACCCCACCATTCTGGGTCCCACTAAACATGCAGGACACTGTCCAGTGCTTGGACTCAAGCTTCAGCACCATCCAGATGGTCCCTTTAGCTGCCCGGTCAAGGCGTGTGCCAGGTGTCTGGGCAGGGGAGAGGCCACCTGGACGTCCCTCAGCCGCAGTGCTCAGTCACCTCCCTGTGTTCCTGGATCCCTCCTGCCTTCACACACACCTCCTCTCATCACAGCACGTATCTGCTGCTTTTTTCACAGTTTTACGAATCTGGCATTGAGGTTTTTCTATTTCAAACCAATTCATGTCTGCTTTACACATTTCAAAACACATTTTCAAAGAGTTTAGAGACAATGGATGCTTTTTTGTTTGCCATCGTTGTTTCCGATTTTTAAAAATATTTTCAACTATGTTTAGAACTCCGGGGTCTGAGAAGCTCCACCTTGGTGTGGAGGATCCCCTGTCTTTGCATCTTTTAGAGGAAAGGGACTTTAAGAAGTAAAAGACCAAAGGGACGAAGAAAATTTGAGGAGTTCATGTTTCCCAGGTGGCTCAGTAGTAAAGAACTGTCTGCCAATGCAGTGGACTTGGGAGACGTGGATTGGATCCTTGGGTCAGGAAGATCCCTTGGAGGAGGGCATGGCTACCCATTCCAGTATCCCTGCCTGGAGAATCTCATGAACACAGGAGCCTGGAGGGCTACAGTCCGTGGGGTCACAAAGAGTAAGACACGACTGCACATACGTACATATAGTTAGATATTTTGACTCTGGGCATACAAATATCATTTACATGAAAAGAAAGATCTAAGACCGGCCAAAGAAGATTAAAGCTTTGATATCTCAAATAATTGGAACACATATGACAAGAAGAATATTCGGGAACAATGCAGTTTCAGCTGCAAGTGAAGAACCCGGCTCCATCTCCCACATCTGAGCTGACAGCACGTCAGTGCGCATTTGCCAAATGCCCAAATGTGCGTGGCGTGCAGACTCAGCTGTGACAGACAGGGAGTGAGCTGTGCAGTGGGGAGGCTCTACTCCCCTCTCTCTTTTTCACATACAATAGCCCTAAGCTGGCATTTCTGGGCTGTGGACATCACCTATGTAAATGCCATTCATCAAGAACATAGGCCGACATACGCTGCTGGTTTCAACTCCTGGCCTCTAGGCTGTCATGGTTATTTCTTTCTAGACCAGAGGTGGGAAAGAGCATGCAGGAGCATGAGGGAGAGGTCCTAATGGTCTGGGATGAATGGGGTGCCCAGCTCCTCTCCTGTTCCATCATCCAGAACTCAATCACATGGCCTTGATAAATGCCAGGGAAACGGAGAGATGGGGACCAGCTGTGTGATCAGATCAAGAAGGGGACCAAGTGGAGATGAGCCGCTGGCTCTCAGTACCAGAGTTGACTCTGATGGCTATCAAACATCACTCTGTACCTCATTCTCATGGGAATTCTATCATCTCCCATATGGGGCACACCCCAAATTTCATTTAGTCACTGAATTCATATCAAACTGCAGGAACTCTGGGTTATGTTCATTCCTTTCCAACAGGCTGGGATGTGACTTTCTTTTATACTACACTCTGACCTGGGTGTGGGAAGATGCTAGCAGATACTAGCTTACACAGGCATATGAAAGCGTTCATAGGCTGCTTCCTGCTGGTACAAATTTGGGGCCCTCCACAGTGTCTGATGTTGAAGCTGAAACTCCAATACTTTGGCCACCTGATGCGAAGAGCTGACTAATTGGAAAAGACCCTGATGCTGGGAAAGATTGAGGGCAGGAGGAGAAGGGGACGACAGAGGATAACACAGTTGGATGGCATCACCGACTCAATGGACATGGATTTGGGTGGACTCCAGGAGTTGGTGATGGACAGGGAGGCCTGGCATGCTGCGGTTCATGGGGTCACAAAGAGTTGGACACAAATGAGCAACTGAACTGAATTGAACAGAGTCTTAGAGTCATTGCCTTTTTCTGAGCCATTCTAGAGATTTCTTGGGCTTTCCATGAGGCGCTGGTGGTATAGAACCCGCCTGCCAATGCAGAAAACGTAAGAGACATGGATTTGACCCCTGGGTTGGGAGGATCCCATGGAGGAGGGCATGACAACCCACCCCAGGATTCTTGTCTGGAGAATCCCATGGGCAGAGGAGCCTGGTGGGCTACAGACCGTGGGTTTGCAGAGAGTTGGAAATGACTTAAGTGACTTGGCACACACATACACAGATGTTTCTTAGGCAACATAATTCTCCAAATAAAAATAAAATTTTGATCTATTTACTTACGGTTCATGTCATGTGTCAGTAAACACACACACACCCCCTCCAATCCTCCAAAGACATTTTTTTTTTAAATTTACATTACAAAACTTCTCTCTCTTCTGCTCTCAGCGTCTGCTCCTTTCATAACATCTGAAACAAGTAAGCTTGGGGGGGAAATTATACTTAATTACTTGTTTGCATCTCTGTCTTTCAAAACCTTTTGCAGACTTATTCCTAGCCATTGAGGTTAAGAAGTCTCTATAAAGTTTCAAATTTCTAGACTCCAATATTTTGTGTTTCTTCCTCCAAACCACTCTTTGCCTATTGCTTCTTTGTTCTTTTTGAAATAACTTGTGAACACAGCAAGTAACGATCAGCATACACTGCCATTTCTGGCTTTTCCCATCTCTTGTCCCCCAGCTATCGGCCCAATGAGTACTCTATCTATCAAGCAGTCATCTCCCACTGTTCTAGAAGTCTTCTGCAGTATGGTGGAAGCCCCATACTTAGCCCCACCCCCACCTCTGCCTCCCTACTTTTATTTCCTCATCATCTCAGCCACATCGTTGACCTATGCTGTGTGTTAAAAGTTTGCATTGCTGAGGCGCCCTGCTTCAAGACAGCAAGTGTTGCTTTGCTGGCTTGCTGCCAGCTGCTCTCACACATAGTTTCACACATGAGTAATGCTCAGTCCTGATAAGTCTGCTGGTTACTACGTGAGATCTGGAGCAGGTGCTGCTGGTCAGTGAGGCTGGCTCTTCCCTGAAGGTACATCAGGACCTCGGGTGACCAGTGCTGCCGTATTTCCCACATAGCTTCTAAGTGCGGTATTAATGTCTCCACCCCAATAAGCTAGGAGGGTAACGAGAGTGACCAGCGCGTGTGGGAGCCCGCGGCGGCCGGGATGGGAATAGCAGGCATCACCTGTGTTCCAACGTGGTTGGCTACAGCCCTGTTGTCAGCCCAAACCCAACAGTGAGGAAGGCCGGGAGATGTAACTCCAGAGAAGTCAGCCCAAACCCAACAGTGAGGAAGGCCGGGAGATGTAACTCCAGAGAAGTCAGCCCAAACCCAACAGTGAGGAAGGCTGGGAGATGTAACTCCAGAGAAGAAAACAGTGCTGGTTCTTTGAAGCATGTAATGAGCTTGTCCTCAAGGTTGAGCTGAGGCTTGTTCGTATCATGCAGAAGACAGTGAATGGACCTAGGGGGAAGCACAAGCTGGCTCTCGCCTTTAACGTATCTCAAGTTCTCCAAAGAAATTCTCTCCATGAAGTCCCTGGAACCTCAAGCAAGTTAAGATGATGAGGATTGAACATGAGGGTCTGTATTAGTTCCCCATTGGTGCCATTGGGCTTCCAGGGTGGCTCAGTAGTCAAGAATCCACCTACTAATGCAGTTGACATTAGAGATGCATGTTCAATCCCTGGGGAAGATCCCCTGGACAAGTAAATGGGAACCCACTCCAGTGTTCTTGCCTGGGAAATCCCATGGACAGAGGAGCCTGGTGAGCTACAGTCCATGGGGTCGCAAAGGGTCAGATATGACTGAAGAGACACAGCATGCACCCGCACCATAAGAATGTACCACAGACTGAGCGGCTTAAACCTTTTAAACAAATCTAATCTACGACAATCTCATAGATAACTAATGAAAACCTACTGTGTAGCACAGAAAAGTCTACTCAATGCTCTGTGATGACCTACATGGGAAGGAAATCCAAAAAAGAGGGGACATAAGAAAATGGCAATCCACTGTAGTAATCTTGCCTGGGAAATTCCATGGACAGAGGAACCTGGTGGCCTATAGTCTATGAGGTCGTAAAAGAGTTGGACATGACTGAATGACTAAGCCACAATAGCTGATCCACTTGGCTATCCAGCAGAAACTAACACAACACTGAAAAGCAATTACAGTCCAATGAAAGTTTTTCAAAATCTAGTCTACTGCCCAACAAGGACCTACTCTATAGCACAGGGAACTCTATTTAATATTCTCTAATCACTGCAGATGGTGACTGCAGCCATGAAATTAAAAGACGCTTGCTCCTTGGAAGGAAAGTTATGACCAACCTAGATCGCATATTCAAAAGCAGAGACATTACTTTGCCAACAAAGGTCCATCTAGTCAAGGCTATGGTTTTTCCAGTGGTCTTGTATGGATGTGAGAGTTGGACTGTGAAGAAGGCTGAGAGCTGAAGAATTGATGCTTTTGAACTGTGGTGTTGGAGAAGACTCTTGAGAGTCCCTTGGACTGCAAGGAGATCCAACCCGTCCATTCTGAAGGAGATCAGCCCTGGGATTTCTTTGGAAGGAATGATGCTGAAGCTGAAAGTCCAGTACTTTGGCCACCTCGTGCAAAGAGCTGATTCATTGAAAAAGACTCTGATGCTAGGAGGGATTATGGGCAGGAGGAGAAGGGGACGACAGAGGATGAGATGGCTGGATGGCATCACTGACTCAATGGACATGAGTTTGAGTGAACTCCGGGAGTTTGTGATGGACAGGGAGGCCTGGCATGGTGCGATTCATGGGGTCGCAAAGAGTCGGACACGACTGAGCGACTGAACTGAACTGAACTGAACAACCTAAAAGGAAACAAATTTGAAGAGTAATAAATACATGTGTGACTGATTCCCTTTGCTGTACAGAAGAAACTAACACAGAATTGTAAATCAAGTGTAGACAAATATACAACTTGAAAAAAAAATTCTAAAAAAAAGTATTCTCCCACAGTTCTGGAGACAAAAAAAAATCTCCAAATCAAGGTATAGCAAGGGGTAGCTCGCACTGGAGTCTCCTGGGAGGAGCCTGCCTCTCTCGTTTCAGTTCTGGAAGCCCAGGCCTTCCTTGGCTTGGGGCAGCATCATCACAGCACCTTCAGCAGCTCTGGCCATCTTCACATGGCTATCACCTCTGAGGTCTGTGTGCTCCCATGGTGTTCATGCATGTGCATATGTATGTGTGTGTGTGTGTGTGTTCAACTTTCTTTCTTCTCATAAGACTGTTGGACATACTGGTTTGGAGTCCACTCTGATGCCTTATCTTAACTTGATTGTGTCAGCCAAGATCCTATGTCCAAATCAGGTCATCTCCACAGGTACTGGAGATTAGAACCTCAACAGATCTTTTGGGGGCAAACAGGGCTTTCAAGTGGTGTTAGTGGTAAAGAACCCATCTGCCCATGCAGGAGATTTAAGAGACTGAAGTTCCCTCCCTGAGTCGGAAAGATTCCCCAGAGGAAGGCATGCCAGCCTACTCAGTATTCTTGCTGGAGAATCACATGGACAGAGAAGCCTGGTGGGCAACCACTCACAGTGTCACAGAGTTAGACATGACTTAGCAAGCAGCCCAACCCCTGCAGAGTGCCAACAAAGGGACTTCCGCTTTCACCGCGCAGCACTGCGGGGAATGTACCTGAAACCTTCCACCTTGCCTAGGTCCCAACCAGTGACCTAGAATCTATGACCTGAGCAGAAACTGAAGCTGCCTCAGCGAAATGCCTCCGTTGGCCTGCCAGGACTTGCTGTCTTAGTTTTATCTCCAAGTTTGCCATCTGATGGACCTAATGTGCTTTCAGGGTCCCACTAACTTACTCTCCTATATTATCAATAGACATGATTTTATAGGGAGAATGTACAAAGCACAATCTTTTCCCCCCAGGAACTTCCTTCTTCCCTCATTCCCCTTCCTGCATCACTAGGAGACACACAAGGTCTTCAGCTTCTGATTGAGCCATGACCGGTCAGTTCTCTCCTCTGCTACCCCAGCAACGGCAGCCTCCGTCTCAAACTCTGCCAAGTCAAACACCAACTGTGGGGACCAACCACCCTGGGTCCAGAGTTTATAGGAGCCTGCACCATCAGGAACCTGAGCCAAGGCCAAAAGAGGAATTATGGCTCCAGGGTTAATCTGCCGAGTATTTAGTTTTTCCAGTGGCTGTCAGTTCTCAGCAGAGTGCCACCTAACTTGTCAGGGAAGTGCTGCTTCTGATCTTGTTTTTTTTTTTTTTCTTGTGGTTGAGAAGGGAGTAGCCACATGAGCTATGCAGACTCTGGCCTGCGGGCCCCAGCGATGGGCTGGAAAGGGTTGTTCAGGAACCACGAACATCTGGCTGCTTCTGTGCTGTGATGTAGAGGTTGGTACTTGGCTGTGTCTCCCTCAGGCTGGGGCAGTCGAGAGAATTAGTCACTCTTTTACTTCTGTTTCCCTGACTTTTACATTTACTCTATTGATATAACAAACGGTATTGGCTTCCTATTTTTCGTACTGATAAAATTTCTTTGGAATATACATTTATTAAAGCAAGAGAGGTGATTTATAAAAAGTTGTGGGCATTTGTCGCTCAGTCATGTCCAACTCTTTGTGACCCCATGGACTGTAGCCCATCAGGCTCCTCTGTCCTCCAGGGGATCTTTGCCACCCAGGGATTGAACCCAGGTCTCTTATGTCTCCTGCAATGACAGGTAGATTCTTATCACTAGTACCACCTGGGAAGCCCTTAAAAAAAAAGAGGGACATAAATGAGACAGAGCCTGTGTGAACTAGCTTTGGAAAATACTGTCTAAGACAATTATTAATTCAACGTTTGTGTAGATTTATTCACATTCAGAAATCTTTCTGCAGTCAGTTTGAGGAGTTTATGTCTTTCTAATAATTTATCCATTTCATCTAGATAATCTAATTTGCTAGCCTTCAGTTTATCATAGGTTTCCTTTTGAAATCTTTATTTTTCTTAGGTCAGTAATTATCTCTCTCTTTTATCCCCAATTTTAGTATTTAAATCTTGTCTCTCTTTTTTTTGCCACTCGAACTAAAGGCTTTTCAATTTGCTGATGCTTTTCAAAAAACCAGATTTTTCTTTCACTAATTTTGCTTTTACACTCTATTTCACTAATTTCCACTGTAATCTTTAATATTCCCTTCCTCTCCCTGGCTCTAGGTATAGTTTCTGCTCTTTTTCTAGCATTAAAGCATAGAGTATGTGTTACTGATTTGACATCATTTTCTTTAGATATAGGGATTTCTAGTTATAAATTTTTCCCTAAGCACCACTTCCATGGCCCTCCATGCATTTTGGTATATTGTATCTTCATTTTCATTCATGTTGAAGTATTTTCTGATTCATCCTTGTGGTTTCTTTTTTGCCTCACTGGTTATTTGTGTGTTGTTCAAATTTTCAGATAACTGAATTTTCAAAATATTTTTGTTATTGATTTCTAACTTTATTTAACTGTGGTTGGATATTATATGCTGCATGACTTTGATCTTATACCTTCATTTAATGTGTCTTATGGCTTAAAAATGGTCTGACCTGGAGGATTTTCCACGTGATCTTTAAAGGCTGTGTATTTTGCAGTGTTTGGGTGGAATGTTCCATACAATTGTGTTGGCTCCATTTGGTTTACAGTGTTCTATATCTTGGTGAGTCTTCTGTTTATTGTTTTTCTACCCATCGTTGAGAGTGAGATAGTAAAGTTTCCTACCATTATTGTTGAATTGTCTTTTTTCTCCCCTTAATTTTGTCAGTCTTTGCTGAACGTGTTTTGGCAACTTTGCTATTACGTGCACATATGTTTATCGTGACTATAGCATCCTCATGGATTTGACTCTTTTTATTACAGAAAGTCTTTTATCTCTGCTGCTGCTGCTGCTGCTAAGTCGCTTCAGTCGTGTCTGACTCTCTGCGACCCCATAGACGGCAGCCCACCAGGCTCCCCCGTCCCTGGGATTCTCCAGGCAAGAACACTGGAGTGGGTTGCCATTTCCTTCTCCAATGCATGAAAGTGAAAAGTGAAAGTGAAGTCACTCAGTCGTGTCTGACTCTTCGCGACCCCATGGTCTGCAGCCTACTGGGCTCCTCCATCCGTGGGGTTTTCCAGGCAAGAGTACTGGAGTGGGGTGCCATTGCCTTTATCTCCAGCAACATATTTTGTTTTAATGTCTACTTTCTCTGATACTGTAGCTCTCTTACGGTTGCTGTTTGCACGGTTATTTCTTTTTTCTATCTTTTTGCTTCCAACCTACTTATATCTTTGAATTAAAGTATGTCTCCTGTAGATGGCACACAGTTGGATATTACTTTTTAACTGAGTATTATATTAAGATCTCTTTTTTATTTCATTGTTTCATTCATTCACACTTAATGTTACTATTGATATTGGCCGAATTATGTTGGCAGTTTACTTTTTGTTTTCTATGTGGCAAGTGCTTTATTTGTTCTTCTGTCCCTCACTGCTTTCTTTTGAATTAAGTGAATATTTTTAAGGCAATAATTTAATTCCTTTAGTGGTTTTTAAAACTATATTCTTTGAGTTATCTTATTAATTGCTCAAGGGTTTACTTATCAGAGTATATTTCAGATTTATGCAAACTTAATTGCATATAGATATTAAGTTTGGGAAAATCTGAAGTACATTTGATAAGTAAACCCTTGATACATCACTAAAATAACTCAAATAAAATAGTAAAAAGTCATTAAAAATTAAATATACATGTATACACACAAATGTTCTTTTCTCATTTTATGGGCTATTCAGTTCTGTTCACTCCCTCAGTCATGTCCGACTCTTTGCGACCCCATGGACTGCCACACGCCAGGCTTCTCTATCCATCACCAACTCCCAGAGCTTGCTCAAACTCATCGAGTCAATGATGCCATCCAACCATCTCATCCTCTGTTGTCCCCTTCTCCTCCTGCCTTCAATCTTTCCCAGAATCAGGGTCTTTTCCAATGAGTCAGTTCTTTGCATCCGTTGGCCAAAGCTTTGAATTTTCAGCTTCAGCATCAGTCCTTCCAATGAATATTCAGGACTGATTTCCTTTAGGATGGACTGGTTGGATCTCCTTGTAGTCCAAGGAACTCTCAAGAGTCTTTTCCAACACCACAGTTCAAAAGCATAAATTCTTCAGCACTCAGCTTTCTTCACAGTCCAACTCTCACATCCATACATGACTACTGGAAAAACCATAGCTTTGACTAGATGGAACTTTGTTGGCAAAGTAATGTCTCTGCTTTGTAATATGGACTATTAGTATTCTGTATGGGCTTCCCTGAGAGCTCAGTTGGCAAAAAATATGCCTGCAATGCAGGATATCCCGGTTTGATTCCCAGGTCGGGAAGATTCCTGGGTCGGGAAGATCCACTGGGTAGGCTACCCATTCCAGTATTCTTGGGCTTCCCTTGTGGCTCAGCTGGTAAAGAATCCACCTGCAAAGGGGGAGACCCGGGTTCGATCCTTTGGTTGGGAGGATACCCTGGAGATGAGAAAGGCTACCCACTCCAGTATTCTGGCCTGGAGAATTCCATGGACTATACAGTCCATGGGGTCGTAAAGACTCAGACCCGACTGAGCAACTTTCACTTTCATATTACTTCTACAGGTATTATAAACTTGACAATACATTTCTATGATTACTAATATATAATGTTCTGTCTTTGAAAGAAGTAGAGATAAAAAGAAAAATTACATATCTATGGAGCTTGCTTTTACATAAATGAGCTAAAGAAGCCTCTATATTTTGGCCTTAAGTGGTTTAGGTCTTCACAGCAGACTGGGACAGTTAGCCCAAGAACCTTTTGATACTAAAATCAAAATATCACAGGGGCAATACTAAAATATTACTCATTAAGTGTTGTTCCTGGGACATCCCTGGTGGCACAGTGATTAAGACTCTACCTTCCAATGCAAGGGCCATGAATTCAATCCTGGGTTGGAGAACTAAGGTCCCACATACTGTGGGGTACAGCCAAAAAACATTAGTGCTAAGATGGTATTTCGATGAATTTCAGGTATATTACTTTCTGATTCTCTAAACCAATATAGAATAAAGACTAACACTCAAAGAGTACAGATATTTCAGAATTCTCCTAGCTATCCCCTAACTGCTTAGTTATACTTTTCTGAGAAGTACTTTTTACAAAAAGCTACAAAATGCCTATTCAAAACTAAACACTTTAGCATACCAAGAATGCAGATAAATTCTTGGTGGACACTCCAGGATTTTGCAGCATGGAGAGATAATTTTCTCTGGAAACTTCGTGGTCAACTGTTACCAGTCACGGTTATTAGCTTCATAAATTATGGATGCGCTTCTCATCATTCCAGTAAGTGCAAATCAGCTACCGGATGTGCAGAAGTGAAGTCTGTCATATAAGATTCTTTGCACATAACAGAATCACAAACCCTGTGGAACAGCATGTCAGGCATAGTTTGTCTGAAGAATGAAATATAGGAGTTAAGTGAGCAACAGACCAAGCGCATGGGGACCTAAAATGTGCCTGACCATCTGGTGGCAGAAACAAGTGACACTTTTTGTTAGGAGCTGAACAAGGACCTTGGACTGCAAGGAGATCCAACCAGTCCATCCTAAAGGAGATCAGTCCTGGGTGTTTACTGGAAGGACTGATGCTGAAGCTGAAACTCCAGTACTTTGGCCACCTCATGTGAAGAGCTGATTCATTGGAAAGGACTCTGATGCTGGGAGGGATTGGGGGCAGGAGGGAAAGGGGACGACAGAGGATGAGATGGTTGGATGGCATCACCGACTCAGTGGATGTGGGTTTGGGTGGACTCCAGGAGGTGGTGATGGACAGGGAGGCCTGGCATGCTGCAGTCCATGGGATCGAAAAGAGTCGGACATGACTGAGCGACTGAACTGAACTGAACTGAACTGAACAAGGACCTAGAGGTCCTGAACAAGGCAGAAACTGAACAAGGCTGAAACCCAGAGGGAAAGAAATAGGATCTGATACTGTGATACTGTAGACGCACGCAGACAGCAGACCCCCAGGGACTTGCAGGTCACACTGAGATTTATTTGTGTTATTGAAGCCTGGTTGATTTACAATGTTGCATTAATTTCTGCTGTAGCTGGTTCAGTGTATATATATGTATATGCATTCTTTTAAATATTCTTTTCCACTATGGTTTCACTGACTCGATGGATGTGAGTCTCAGTGAACTCCGGGAGTTGGTGATGGACAGGGAGGCCTGGCGTGCTGCGATTCATGGGGTTGCAAAGAGTCGGACACGACTGAGCGACTGATCTGATCTGATCTGATCCACTATGGTTTACCACGGGATATTGACTATAGCTCCCTGTGCTATATGGTAGGCCCTTGTTGTTTATCCCTATATATAATAGCTTGCTTGTGCTAATCCCAAACTCCCAATCCTTCCTTCCCCACCCCTTCCCCCTTAGCATCCACAGGAAGTCTATTATCTATGTCTGTGAGTTTGTTTGAAATAATACCATTTGCAGCAACATGGATGGAACCTGAGATGATCTTACTAAGTGAATTTAAGTCAGAAAGACAAATACCATATGATATCACTTATATGTGCAATTTAAAATATGACACACACTGAGATTTTTGGTTATCTGATGGGAACAGTGGATAAAATATCTGTCTGATTCAAACAGAGAGATAACATCTTCTTATTTGCATTTGAAAATGGTTATTCTGGATTTTGTGTGGAGAATTAAATTGGAAGGGAAGCAATAATAGTAAGTTATTAACTGCTCTAAAAGACAAGGAAAGAATAGTTTAAACTGGGTTTGTGTGATTATAGAATACAAAAGCCATGCAGATGGAGAAAATGTTTTGGATGCTGAGAATGAAAGGAAAAATGTGGCACAGATAAAAAACCAGAAAAACAAGCAGTAACCTAAAGTAAAATTTAAATCTTTAGAGGTCTTGATTAGAATACCCCCACTTCTGGGAGCCAGACTACTTTAAGAAAATCCCGTGATGGCAATAACTGATGGAGACTACAAATACTTAAACATTAAGTTCAAAGCTACAGAAATAAAATCTTGTTGAGTTTAAATCAGTGTTACATTGAAAGACTTTTAACTTTGGTTTTCTATCTCATTTTCCCTTCCAGTGTTGAGCTGAGTGGGGCAAAAGACTGTCAAGCATACTCACTGGAGAGTTCTTCAAGAAGTGATTCTCTGTATCATTTCTCTAGATTCAGCATTCATGTTTTAAAATATGATATTTGTTTTTCTCTGTCTTACTTCATTCTGTATGACAATGTCTAGGCCCATTCACGTCTCTATAAATGACCCAATTTTGTTCCGTTTTATGGCTAAGTAATATTCCATTGCTTATAGAATATCTTCTTTATTCATTCTTCTGTTGATGGACATTTGTGTTGCTTCCGTGTCCTGGCTATTGAAAATAGTGCAGCAATATACACTATTCAAACTATGTATAAAATAGATAACTAAAGAGAACCTACTGTATAACCCAGGGAGCTCAGTGCTCTGTGGTGACCTAAATGGGAAGGGAATCCAGAGGAGACGGGCTATCTGTAAACACACAGCTCATTCACTTTGCTGCACAGCAGAAACTTCACACACATTGTGAGGTGACTATACTCACGTGTCACCAGCGGTAAAGAACCCGCCTGCCGATGCAAGAGACCTAAGAAACGCGGGTTTCATCCCTGGGTGGGGAAGAGTCCCTTGGAGGAGGGAATGGCAGTCCACTCCAGTATTCTTGCCTGGAGAATCCCATGGACACAGAAGCCTGGTGGGCTACAGTCCATAGGGTCTCAAAGAGTCGGATACCATGAAGACAACTTAACACACAGAGACACACACCACACTCCAATAAAACTCAACATTTAACAAAGGAAGTGATTCTCTATCAGCTCCAATTTGATAAGCAGCTTCTATGGGCTTATCTTTCTTTGTAGAAATCCACCCCTTTATACCACCACTGTTAACTACCCCCACTCCCACTGGTATGGATCAAGGTGGATTAAGCTGGAGGGGGATTTCCGGTCACTGTAACTGCCTAAGGGCAGTATGTGTCCTGCTCATGCCACTGCAAGGAGATGAACAGTGCTCTCTAGATGTGGACAAGGGTATGAACGACTCTCTCTGGATGTAAACAAGGTTTAATTTCACAGCTTGTTGACATTCTGCAGAAAATCATCCTTCCTTGTTAGATAGCCTGTCCTGTGTATGGTTGATGTTTAGCAGCTTCCCTGTTTCCTGCTCCTTAAATGTAGCACCCCCCTCCAGTTATGACCATCAGAAATGTCTCCAGTCATTGCCAAATGTCCTCTGGAAATTAGAATTGACCCTGGTGATGATCCACTGGTTTAAAGTCTTTGTTTTTTATTCACTAAGTTTATTTATTTTTAAGGCAAATAATCCAATTTTATTTATTTATTTTTGGCCATATTGAGTGGTATGTGACATCTTAGTTCCCTGGCCAGGGATCAAACCTACACCTTCTGCATTGGAAGTGTGGAATCTTAGCCACTGGGCCACCAGGGAAGTCCCCTGGTTGAAATTTTTTAATTAGTTTTTTTTTTATTGTTTTTTTTCTTAGCCTTTGTTATAGTTCTTGTTGATCGTTTTGACAAAGGAGACTGTTAGTTCTATGTTTCATTATTTTAAAATATACTAGTAACTTTCTCTGATCAACAATCTTAGTTTGGGTACTTAAATAGAGAAATGTTTGATTCCATCACAGTCAACATGTCATGTTCCAAAATAAGGAACTGGTGAAACAAACATGCTATGCAAATCTGATGAGTTTCAAAGCAGTCACGATAAATTTAAGGAAAAAACTTGTTGTCATAGGAAAATACTCTTGATAAATTGCAAAGTGAGAAAAAGCAGCCATAAAGTGATAAGTAGAATATGACATTGAAAAAACATACACACATATATATTTATACACTCTGAAAAGGTATACACTGTAATATCAGGGGATGGTGGCATCACATATGATTTCTGACATTTACATTTTCTTTGTGCCCCTCTATTTTCCAACTTTCTTCCATTAGCAATGCATTGCACTGGCAAAGAGAAAAAACAAACCACAAATGTTGTTCTTTACAATTGTTACATTTACAGAACTTCTTCTATCTTGTATTCGATAGCTGGTTACTTCAGAAATCACCATCTAAAGACATTAATCAACCTAATCACACCAATAATTCAAAAATAATAATTCAAAGTAAAGAGAACTTTTGAACTCTTAGCTTTCATATCACGGGACTGTCCTTTTTGTATGTGACTGGGGGGGAAAGCACAGTTACTAAATTAAGTAGGAGAAAACCCTGCTATTGCTCCCTGTCTATAAAAGCAACAGATAATTACAAGGAAAGACACATTAAAATATGAAGAGAATTGGCCAAGTTTTAGCAGTACTATGTCCCGAAGATGAGATTTTACAATGTATGTTATTTTTCTGCTTTGATAGTGTTGCTTAAATGTTCTGTTTACAAAAGAGGTTTGTCTAAGGAAATTCAATAACAATTGACATAATGGACTGTTTGCTTAGTAATGGAAAATACAGATGCAGTAATATCTCCAAGAACAATATACTACGAGCTTATTTGAAATATTTTCAGGCAGTTCTCATTTTATAGCATCCGAGTTGCATCAAAAAGATATACGACTTTTAATGACTCTATGCTATTATAACACACTACTAACATGCCAACCTGAGTGACCATGAAATTATTAATGAACAGTATTTTGTTTACTTCTCAGGATTTTGAAGTATATTTTAGAATGATGTGAACAGTGCTAAACTTAATAGTATGTTCAGAGAAGTTTATTTTTGGTTTCATTCAGCACATCCTGGAATAGATAGAGAGGCACTTGGTATCATTCTGCTGATCTTAGAAAGTTTCTTAAAGTATCAGTAAAAATCCCTAAAGACTGGCATTTGAGAGGGATTATCAAATCTGGTATTGGGGTATTAGAGAAGTAAATAAGATAAGAGCCTACTTAAGTTTTCTAGGAAAAGATTAGGAAGTAGAACCTTGTGGCTGACCACTTCTCCCACTATGACTAAGTGAAAACATAAATATTGAAAATATCATATAGATATGTCTTAAAGACATTGATATAATTGGAATCTCAGAAAAAGAGAACAGGGAGAGTTGAGCAGAGGCAATATTTAAAGAGAAAAAGATGGGGATTAGGTAAAACTGTTAAAGACATTCATCCTTGTGTTCAGAGACCACAGAAAAAAAGCCAGGAAAGTTGAATACAAGGCAAATCAGAGACACATAGATGCAAAAAAAAAAAAAAAAAAAAACAAAGGGAAAACTTTTCTGCTGCTGTTCAGTCACTCAGCTGTGTCCAACTCTTTGTGACCCCATGGATTGCAGCCACCAGACTTCCCTGTCCTTTACCATCTCCCGGAGCTTGCTCAAACTCATGTCCATTGAGTCAGTGATGCCATCCAACCATCTCATCCTCTGTCATCCCCTTCTCCCCCAACCTTCCATCTTGCCCAGCATCAAGGAAAACCTTAAAGGAGCCAAAGAAAAAGCCATGTCATTCTCAGAGAAACAAGAATCAGAATGGTAGATGTATTCCAGGAGAAAACATCTTCACAGTTTAAGAAAAAGGCATGTACACTCCTGTGCCTTGATCAAATATCCTTAGACAAGAAGGCAAAAGAAAGACATTATCAGAAAAATAATGCTGATAAATAAATATCAAAGCTGAGAGCCATTGTCGCCAGCAGGCTGACACTCTAAGAAATAAGGAAGGAGCTCCTACTCATCAGTCAAAAGGGGCAGCTGCTGCAGAAGCACAGGCTCTCAGGAAGGAAAGGGAGAGCCCTGGGAAATGCACAGATGTGTCTGCACGAAAGAAAAAGAGAGTTATTACAGGGACACCAATAACAGCACATATCTGAGATTTAAAACATACATAGAAGTAAAGTATAAGACAGCGTTTGCAAAGAAGTACAGAAGAGGTGAATTGACTTACACCACTTTAAGGTCTTTACATTCTCATCAAGAGGTGAAGTTCTGATTCAAGAAAGAAAGGACAAGCCAAGGGTGACTATTACCACAATAAATTATTCACTAAAATAACAATACAAAAGTCAAAAGCAAACGGTGCAGGCACTTTACTAATTGGAAAGAGTAAATCAGAACAAAGAAGAGACGAGACAATTAGAAAACCAATAGCAGGATAGAGGACTGAAACTTAACCCTATTAGGAATCAAGTTTAGCATAAGTGGGGGCGCAGTCTATTTATAAGACACTTCTTAGATTGGATTTAAAAAATGTAGATCCAACTATGTGGTCTTCGAAGGAGATACACTTTATATGTAAGAACAAAGGCTGAAAGTCACAGAAATGAAAAGTACATATTAGCAGCATTAGATAGCTACTGAGTCTATATTAATATCAGGCAGACCTTAGGACAAGGAGTATAAAAGACCATTCCATAGTGAGAAAACAGTCAATTCAACTGGAAGGCATAATAATCCAAAATAACGCGAGTACCAGGTGCATAGCGTCAAGCATATGAGCTAAAGGTAGAGGAAAGAAAGGACAGGAAAGTACGCAGTCAAAGATGGAGAGTTTAATATGCTATTCCTTTTGTATATTTTTGCATGTGGGTGTATATGCATGCTAAGTTGCTTCAGTCAAGTCCAACTCTTTGTGAGCCCATGGACTGTAGCCCACCAGGCTCCTCTGTCCATGGGATTTTCCCAGGCAAGAATACTGGAGTGGATAGCCATTCCTTTCTCCAAGGATCTTCCCCATCCAGGGGTCGAACCTGGGATTCCTGCATTGCAGGCAGACTAGGGAAGATGAGGGCAAGAGGAGAAGGGGGCGACAGAGGATGAGATGGTTAGATGGTTAGATAGCATTACCGACTCAGTGGACATGAATTTGAGCAAACCCCAGGAGATAGTGGAAGATAGAGGAGCCTAGCTTGCTGCAGTTCATGGGGTCACAAAGGGTCGGACATGACTTAGCAACTGAGCAAGAACAAAATGCATTAATCAGGCATAGCTGTGGATCTTTTTCTGTACTTTCTTCGGTTTCATTGACCTGTTCCTCAATATTTACACAAATACCTTCAGCCCATGTCCACCCTCATCAGGATGTGTTACCTCTTACTTGTATTTCCTCTGTTCTGTCCTTCCCCTTGATGGAAAAGATGGAACAGTAGAATCCGTTGCCAAGTAGTTATATTTCCTTTCCTGTCATCTGTTCAAATTAAATCATCTACGGCAAACTATGCTTTCATCTCCATTTTCCTCTTATTTTACCCCAAATACAGAGAGAAATGAAGCTTATTACTTTAATATGCTTCATAAAGCCTTTTATCATGTTGAGAATTAAGTCTCTTGTGGATGGCTATGATCGTTTATCCATGTTCTTGGATCTATATAGCTTCTTTAATCTTTGCCATTTAGTCTATGAAAATTGGAACTGAGTGAAATAATAGGTGCTTCTCAGAGGCAGTGGCACAAAAATTAAGTACTGACAAATCTGTGCTCAATAACATGTCAGATTCCAAAGAATCTTTTTTCTTTCCATCAAAGAGCTAACATTTTTAGAGGCAGAATATCACTGGCTTCATAGTCCTATCTTTAACTTTATTATTACTGTTTAAGTTCTATGCTCACCAGGTCATGCATTGTGATATATAGTTCTAACCTCTGCTTGAGTCTGTCATCAGTCTTAAAAAAAATGAATCATATCTGTTTGGTAAGAGGAACCTTGGACAGGCAAGGGCAGGTCTGTTGCTGCAGCTGTATCAAATGCTAAGCAGCAAAGTCATTTCAGGAGGCGTTATTTTAAGAAGTGAAATCGGAAAAAAAGTTGCAAGAGCACAATCCTTTTCTGTGTTTAATAACCACAGAAATCTTGTTCTGCATATAATTATTTCATGGGGTTCCTTGTCAAAGTCCATTTTGGATATCCGGATTTGAGAAAGTTTCAATGCAGCTCTCATAGAATTAGAGTATTTAATCTCTTAAAGCTTTTTGTTGGAATTGGTCACCATGGATTTGCTGTTATTATTTAATCGCTAAGTTGCGTCCGATGCTTTTGCGACACCACGGACTGTAGTCTGCAAGGCTCCAGTCCATGGGATTTCCCAGGCAAGAATACAGCAGTGGGTTTCCATTTCCTTCTCCAGGGGATCTTCCCAAGCAGGGATCCAACCTGTATCTCCTGCATTGCAGGTGGATTCTGTACCATGGATAACAATATTCAAATGGGTATCTTTAATTCTGAAAGTGGATCAAGAATCTACTTTTTGTTGTTGTTGTTAGACCAAAGGATATTAGACAATCATGTTTGTTCTCTCTTATCCTTTGAAGTAGCTAATCCAATGCCTCTGGTAGATTCCATCCTTTAAAACATTACGCACACAGAGTTCATTCTGTCCATTTCAGGCTTCCCTTAGAGGGCTGGAGCCCAGTGACAGAGGAGAGAGAGGGCTGATACTGTCACCCCCAGGTCTACTCACAGAGCTCGCTCACACAGCCAGAGGCTCCACCAGGAGCCTGTCTCTGGAAAGTCTCTGGCCAGGGACAAAACTGGCCAGGTGCAGAAATAATATGGGGATCTGTGGAGCTGGAGTAAGGGAGTTAAGAAAAATGTAAGCACCCGTATTAACATTTTCTCTAGGTGTGGGATTCATCAGATTAAAAGCAATCTCGGTGGATTTTTTCCCCTGTTCTTTCTGGTGCAAATAATTTCTCCTGGATTTGAAAATCAAAGAGACATAAGTCCCTCTTTTCTTGTGCAACCTGCAGAATAAACTGCCCAGCTTTGGCGGGGGGATGGTTTCTGGGTCACTGAGAAGCCTAAGAGGAGACTAAAGTTTTTGGGAGAAAAGCCATCACAATCACAATTTCTGTCCTTCTTCTTCTGACAACAGTTTCCTCTCTTTTCATCTCCAGGGTCCTGCTGATAGGAGCACTTCGGCCCACTGGGAAATTCAATCCATTGATTCTACTCCCAGGCTGGTTGTCTTTCACCCCTGACTGATAAGTGCTGCAAAGAAAAAAAATGATGTGTGCAGAAGGTAAGGACCCCACAATTGCCCTCTTTTGATTTATTTTCAGTTTTCTTAATTCTGACAAAAATAACAAATATTGTAGGACTAAAGCATCATATCAAACAAAACACCAATTTAACCAGCCAGAGTTTTCTTTTAGCATGTGGAGTCTTGACATTTCCTTTGATTCCTTCACATGAACTGTTCTTTCTTTCCCATTTAAGAGATTTCACAAGACAACATCATTTTGGAAGATACCATTTTTCTTTAACGTGGCATGCTCACATTCATTTTCAAATAATATGCCTTTAATAGCCCAAAAATTCATGTGTCTTTTTTTTTGAAGTATAGTTGATTTACAATATTATCAAGTATATAATATAGTGATTCAATATTTTTATAGCTTATGCTCCATTTAAATTTATGATAAATTACTAACTGTAATCCCTAGGCTGTACAATTTATCCTGTGTCTCATTTATGTCATATCTAGTAGTTTATACCTCTTAGTACTCTGTCCCTATCTTGATCCTCCTGTCTTCCTTTCCCCTTCTGGTAAAGCTATGGTTTTTCCAGTGGTCATGTATGGATGTGAGAGTTGGACTATAAAGAAGGCTGAGCACCAAAGAATTGATGCTTTTGAACTGTGGTGTTGAAGAAGACTCTTGAGAGACCCTTGGACTGCAAGGAGATCCAACCAGTCCGTCCTAAAGGAGATCAGTCCTGAATGTTCATTGGAAGGCCTGATGCTGAAGTTGAAGCCCCAATACTTTGGCCACCTGATGCAAAGAACTGACTCAGTGGAAAAGACCCTGATGCTGGGAGGGATTGGGGGCAGGAGGAGAAGGGGACGACAGAGGATATGACAGAGGATGAGATGGTTGGATGGCATCACTGAATCAATGGACATGAGTTTGAGTGAACTCCGGGAGTTGGTGATGGACAGAGAGGCCTGGCATGCTGCAGTCCATGGCGTCGCAAAGAGTCAGACACGACTGAGCGACTGAACTTCTCTGCATCTCTGAGCTTGTTCCTGTTTTGATATGTTCATTATTTGTATTCTTTTTAGATCCCACGTATAAGTGATAACATGCGGTGTTTGTCTGCCTCTGTCTGACTTACTTCAGTAAGCATCGCACCTTCCGGGGTCATCCAGATTATTGTAACTGAAAAAACTGTGGAAACCACTGGAGCACTGAAGAAGTGAGAGCACTGGGCTCTGCTCACTTTATTTTTTAATTAAAAATACAAAATCTTGTAACCTATAGTGCAACTGATAGGGAGCCATCGTTAATAATGCCATACACTCATTTTTATATTTGATAAATACAAATTTAGAAAAATTTCCAAGATTTTTATTAAGAAATATCACAGAATATTAAAAAAACTTTAAATTTTGGATCTTAAAAATGAAATTCGCTGCTGATTTTCCTCCTTCTTGTCTCCTTGGACTCTTCTGTGAGTGAATCCCCAACAGTTGTGGTGTAAGATGGTTTCATTTCATTTAATTAACAGAGCTGGGTCTTCAGGGAATCTTCCCATTAAGTCTGAGCGGTTCTGTAAATGGAGAGGAGTCCAAAACAACCACCCACTGGCACATCCATGGAAATGATGCTGTGTTGAAGACAGAGCCCCGGGGTGATGTCAGCGCAGTCTTAATCATAGCTTCTAATTATGGACAATAAGTCACTTCAACAATTTCTGTGTCTTAGATATAATAAAAGGAATGGTTAACAGTCAGCAATGATCCTCAAGCTGGTAAAGTTACATGGCCAAGAAGTCTGAGTTGTGAACCTCAATAAAGTAAAATACTTTATAGAGGGTCCCTCTACCTGGCTTATTATTAAAGGTCATTGACCAAAGAGCATGTCCTTCTAGAAGCATTCAGACAGTGACTACAGAGACTCCTGGAAGGTTATTAAGATGCATGGACCATGTGCTAAGAAAATACACTCTTAGAAGCAGACAGGAACTGTTGGTGTAGGATTGCAACCCGAGTTATTGCAAACCACCCTGGGAACCCCAACCCCACCCTCCATGCTTATGTATGTTTGAAGCAAAAACCACCAAATACCTGTAGTGGCTGTACTCCTATCCATGACCTTAATTTTATTCTTCTTTCCTTTATTATTTTCCAGATTCTGTACAATGGGTTCGTATTCCTTTTATAATCAGAAAACAGTGTTCTCTCTGAAGAATCCTGCAAGGCCTCCCCTTCTCCCATATCCTTCAAGCTGCAATTCCTGCCGATTTCCTCTCCTCTGGGATTTTTGGACCTGCCTGTTCTCCGGTCCCCAGGCTCTCGAGGATCAGTCTTATGCCTGTCTCCCTATGTCTTGACTTGATCTCTTTCACTCCTGCCTTCAACACTGGCAGAGAAGTCTACTAAAAATGCAGTATTTTACCGTTGCCTAAAACCTCCAGTGACTTCATTTTGTTTCCAAAATAAAAATAACTGAGCTTCCAACCCATCAGCTTATTGATCAGGGCCTTGTTTCCTTTGCAGCTGCACAATCCGGCAGCATCAAACAGCAGATTGTTCCTCACACGCCCCAGGCTTGTGTCAGCTGAGTGTGTCTACCTATATCCCCTTTTCCTGAGCCCCTCATTCACCTGGTTAACTTACTCATCCTTTAAGACTCTCAGCTCAGAAGACACAGCCTCCAGGAAACCTTTCTTACTCTCAGCTTCTACCCCTGTGGCCACTTGTCAGCACCCCTCTGGATTATTTACACTTGTCAGCATCCCTCTGGATTATTTACACTTGTCACTCTACGTCATTTCACTGTATCGATAATTGACGTGCTGTCACCCTGACCAGATACACAGACTCCTTCAGGGCAGAAAACGTGCCTATTGTTTGCTTACTTTCACCAGGAGTCTTGGTACACGTACGATTAAGTGTCGGTAAATGTTTGTTTAATGAGTGAAATCAGATTATTGATGAGCCTGCAAGTGGTACTATAGATTTCTCCCTTGCAACAGTTTTTGGTGGTAAAAGTTAGTCAAAGGAACTTCAAGTTTCTTTTTTTTAATCATATATAAAGAAGCAAAGCAAAGCTATTGAAGATTGCTGTGAAATCTTACAAGATTTCACAAGATTGCTGTGAAATCTGTGAAAATTTTGTGAAATCTTACAAATCTTACAAGACAAATAATTTGGATGTGGTACATCCAGTAAAATAACATTGTCATATGATAACTTAGTGTGAGACTAGGAACTAATACCACATTGAAATACAGCAATACTTTGGACACTGCGTGTAAGAGCAGAGGGTAAAATCTGCAGGGTCCAGGTGCAGTATAAAGAAGGCTGAGCACCAAAGAATTGATGCTTTCTAATTGTGGTGCTGGAGAAGACTCTTGAGAGTCCCTTGGACTTCAGGGAGACCAAACCAGTCCATTCCAAAGGAAATCAACCCTGAATATTCACTGGAAGGACTGATGCTGAAGCTCCAATACTTTGGCCACCTGATGCAAAGGGCTGACTCACTGGAAAAGACCCTGATGCTGGGAAAGATTGAGGGCAAGAGGAGAAGGGGACGACAGAGGATGAGATGGTTGGATGGCATCACTTACTTAAGGGACATGAGTCTGCGCAAACTCCAGGAGATAGTAGAGGTCAGAGGAGCCTGGTGTGCTGCTGTTTAAGAGACTGCAAAGAATCGGACACAACGGAGCAACTGAACAGCAAGTTATTTATGACAAGACAGGCAAAGCTGCAGTAACGAAATCAGAGCTCTCCGTGAGCACTCTGTTGCTTCTGCTGTGGTCTGGCACAGGTCAGGTAGCCTCATCTAACAGTAACTCAGCCATCCAGATTGTTCTGCATCCAGCTTTGTCATTGCAGATTTCTTGACTTCCAGCGGTGCAAATGGTGGATGAGAAAGAGGATTCCTGAGGCATGGATCTATGGTCACACCTAAAACTGGCTTCTAATTGGTCCCACCCAGATTCTGTTGTCCTGAAGACAATCACATGCCGCTCCAACAGATCAGCCAAGGAAGCTGGGGCTCCATGTGTCGGCCCTGGGTGGATGAGGAGGGAACAGGAGTGGAGATGGGATCACACCAGATTTTGGTCTGCTGGACCACAGCACCCATGAGTGTGGGTGGTGCTACAGAGCAAGACCCTAGTGGAATTGCACAAGGCACGCCCCAGGGCCGGAGCTGATGCTGGATGCATTCACAGCAGACTACCCTGGGGAGGTCATTGTTCCTCCTGGAAACTCAATACCAAGGGTACTGAATAAGCAGCCCAACTTCATTCTTACTTCAGGACACAAGGGCATCTATGCAGAGTCCTGGAAGCAATTCTACTGCTACTGCTGCTGCTAAGTCGCTTCAGTTGCGTCCGACTCTGCGACCGCATAGACAGCAGCCGACCAGGCCCCCCAGTCCCTGGGATTCTCCAGGCAAGAACACTGGAGTGGGTTGCCATTTCCTTCTCCAGTGCATGAAAGTGAAAAGTGAAAGTGAAGTCTCTCAGTCATGTCCAACTCCTAGCGACCCCATGGGCTGCAGCCCACCAGGCTCCTCCGCCCATGGGATTTTCCAGGCAAGAGTACTGGAGTGGGGTGCCATTGCCTTCTCCTAAGGAATTCTACAAGCTAACAATTGTAGGTTGCATTAGATATTTTTTATTCCCCTTATTTCAAATAACATCCCTTCTCTTCCACTCTGCAGTAATTCAGTTTATCAGGAATTCATTCTTATTTCTTCTTCTGTGGAGTAAAGATATAACAATAGGTAAGTATCTGTGTCTCGACCCAGTAGAAATATTTGTCATAAATACTTTTAGCTTTTAAAAACAATTGTCAGAGAATCAACTTGAAATGGAACCTCAAATTGAATTTGAATGCTATTAAGTCTGTGTGTGTGTGTGTTTGTGTGTTAGTCACTCAGTTGCATCTGACTCTGCAAGCCCATGGACTGGAGCCCACCAGGCTCCTCTGTCCATGGGATTCTCCAGACAAGAATGCTGGAATGGGTTCCCAGTCCCTTCTCCAGAGGATCTTCCTGGCCCAAGGCTGGAACTGCACCTCTTATGTCTCTGGCATTGGCAGGTGGGTTCTTTACTACTGGTGCCACCTGGGAAGCCCCAAGTCTGATGGCATAAAACATTAAATGTTTGTGTAACTATTTCAGATACATAGGTTCACGATGCATTACAAACTTGAATAGTCTGCAAGGTGAGATGACAAGTAGCAGACACAGCACAGTACCCGGGGCTGCTGAGAGAGAAGCAGCTGAGAGAGGACCACACGGTGAGCAGAGATTCTGCCAGCCTAAGTCTGGCTCAGACAGCTGTTTGTAAGGTTTGCTGGGGCACATCTCCAAGAGGGCATGTCCCCCCGCCACGGCACTTACCACTCATTGCGTGGTTGCTCACATTTGTTGCCTCTGGCAGACTGGACACCTGTGTAGGGCAGAGAGCACCCGAGGGGCTGGTGTGTGTGTGAGTCACTCAGTAGTGTCTGTCTCTGTGACCCCATGGACTGCAGCCCATCAGGCTCCTCTGCCCATGGGATTCTCCAGGCAAGAATACTGGAGTGGGTTGCCATGCCCTCCTCCAGGGGGCTTCCTGACCCTGGGATGGAACCCAGGTCTCCCACCTTGCAGGCAGATTCTTTACCGAGGGGTTGGTAGGTGATCAATAGATGCTTGTTGACAGAGAACACTGGCCACAGCAAGCCTGGGCTCTAGGGCTTGCTCAGCTGGCAGCTGCTGCAGTTTATTCCTGCCAGGGATGCAGCTTTGAGCTCATTCCATGAGGCCAGGGTAAAGCCAAGCTTCCTCCTAGATCTGGAAAGGACTTCCCAGATGGCACTAGTGGGAAAGAACCCTTCTGCCAATGCAGAAGACATAAGAGACAAAGCTTCAATCCCTGGGTCGGGCAGATCCCCTGGAGGAGGACTTCGTTTTGTACAAAATAACAGATGATACATGTATACAGATAGCTGACTCACTTCGTGGTACAGCAGAAACTAATACAGTATATATCAGATGTCATGACATTTGATATACTTTATTATTTTATCAACTATTGTATTTAAATGGATAGCCAAAACCTAGTTTCATTAGAATATATTGAAGCCCAACATTGGTCAAGTTCTCATGTTTCTTCAGTAATTTGGGAGGTGAATAACTGCTCTTTTAAAATTGAGCCTCTATAAAATAGATTCCTCTTGACTATATTTCTAAGTGCATTTTGTCAAATGGAGGTGCTGTGAGGTTGTAGGAAGAGGGCACGTGTCCAGTACTAGGAGCAGCCATGACACATGTGCATTGCTAAGTCGCTCCGTCCTGGCCGATTGTTTGTGACCTATGGATTATAGCCCGCCAGGCTCCTCTGTCCATGGGATTCTTGCATATCTAACTGACACACAGGCCATTTCTTGTGTTGTCCTGCCCCAAACCATGCCTTTTCCACCTCAGCAAATGGATGGCAACCCCATCGGCTCAGACGCACACCCTGAAACCACCCCTAGCATCTCAGGTACACTACTGAGACCTGCCGATTGCCTCCCAAATGTGTGTTCAACACACCGCAATGCCTCTCCCCACCGCTTTGCCCCATCTTGCCGGGATTGCTCCAGCGTTCCCGTTGCCCCCTCCCTTCCCGCCTTCCCCCAGCCCACTGCGCAGAACCAAGAAATAGACTTGCTCAAATATCCCCAGCTGACTTCCAAGAAGGGTGCAGGGACAGTCTTTTCGGTAGAAGGTTCTGGAGGAGGGGCCATTCGTAGGTGCCGAGGACAAACCCACTTGCCCATCACAGCAGGGCTCCGCCCACCGTCTGGACCACTTTCCTGTCTTTCCCTGTTGCACTCGTGCGCCTCCACGCACCGCACCGCAGCGGTAAGATTGACCCGCAAAGGCTCCGTCTTGCTCACTGAAACCTGTCTGCATTTTCTTCCCCTGGTGGCTCCTCTGTCTCGGCTGACTCTGAGGCAGGTGTGGCCTTAACCACCTGCAAGTTTTCTAGCCTTTGCTTCAGACACTTTCTGTTGCTTTCACCTGGGCTCCCTTACAGTTGACATCCCTCTTCCTCCTGCCCCCAAGTTCCCCTACATCTTACGCAGGTTCAGACCTCACGGGAAGGTTCAGATCTCACGGGAAGGTTCAGATCTCACGGGAAACGAGAGACCTGCCCACCAGTGCCATGTGCTTTCCCTGGTCTCTGCTGCGCTGCCCTGCTCACACCTGTATCTTCTCACTGACACTTTCACCTCCACCCTCGGCATCCCGCCCCTGGCTGCACTCACAGCCCCACTAGACAGCCTCAGCAGAGCCACCTCTTCCTTACCATCTCTGCCCCCATATACTGAGTCCTACCAGTCGCTGGACCTTGCTTCTGTTTCTTTTCTTCATCAGATACCCAGTTATTCCAGCATCGTTTGTTCAAAAGGCATTGCTTTTCTCTTTAAGTCACTTTGAAACCTTTATGAGAAATCAATTAATCGTACAAATGAAAGTCTATGCCTGGACTTTTTATTCATTTCATTGATCCTTCTTTTTTATGCCAACATCATACTCTCTTGGTTACTACAGCATTTGGTCATTGTTGTTCAGTCGCTAAGTCGCGTCTGAATTCCTTAGGAACTGCAGCCTGCAAGGCCTCCCTGGCCCTCACCATCTCTGAGTTTGCCCCGGTTCAAGTCCATTGAATCAGTGCTGCCATCCAACCATTTCATCATTTTAGTCAGTACTTTTAAGTCAGCAACTATACGTCTTCCACCTTCCTTCTTCTTCGAGGTTATTTCAGCTGTTCTAAGTTGTGCTTCCATGTCTTTAGAGTTAGCTTGTCACTTTCCAAAGAAAATCCTCTGGCCACTGCAATGATGATTGTCTAGAATCTGTAATTAATTTGGGGAGAGTCGGACATGACTGAGAGACTTCACTTTCACTTTTCACTTTCATGCATTGGAGAAGGAAATGGCAACTCACTCCAGTGTTCTTGCCTGGAGAATCCCAGGGATGGGGGAGTCTGGTGGGCTTCTGTCTATGGGGTCGCACAGAGTCGGACATGACTGATGGGACTTAGCAGCAGCAGCCATCTTTGCCATACTGAGTTTTCTGATCCGCTAACAAGGTTTATCTCTTTTTTCTTTGCATCATTACCAGGGTCTCTGCTTCCTCCCCGTCCTGTTTCGGGACTTTCTTGTTCCATCATTGTTTGTGTAACCAAATATCTATATTATGGCATATTTGAAAGAATGGTTTCCTAGCTGTAATCTGAATGGTCCACCCTGGAAGCTTCTCTTTCCATCTCTTCCTACCAATTTACAGCCAGACACTTCCAAATAGGAGTGGCCAGTCTACCTCTCTGCTTAAATACCTGTCAGGTAATGGTGAATCAGAGTGGGCTTGCCAAGTGGCTCAGTGGTAAAGAATCCAACTGTCAATGCAGGAGATGAGGGTTCCATCCCTGGGTTGGGAAGATCCCCTGGAGAAGGAAACAGCAACCCACCACCATATTCTTGCTTGAGAAATCCCATGGACAGAAAGAACCTGGTGAGCTACAGTCCATGGAGTCACAAAGGAGTCAGACATGACTGAGCAACTGAACAACAGCAATGGTGGATCGGTACCTAGGGGCTGACTTTGCCCTGGGCCAATCCTCCTTTTGGAATGAAAATGTTAGGGGAAAAATGGAGAAATCATGAAAACACATGTGATATTAAAAACAAGCACAAACAGCAGCACTCACAGGAAAGCTTGCCATGGTCTTGTAAGAAAGAAGATGCTAGAAGTGGGCCACAGCTGCCACTTCATCAGCACAACTGCAGAGCCTCCTGCTGTCTAGCAAGTCAGTGGGACCTTGTTAACCCCGGGCCTGCAGGGCAGCACTTAGAGTTTGATTTCCACACTCACAAGTAGTTTTTAAAGGAAATTTCCATTTTTTTAAATGTTGTTCTTTGGGGAAACTATCTTGATATTGAAAATGTAGGATTGTTAAGAGTTTGACAAGATGACAGTTTGCCAGAGTCCTTCTGCCTCTGGAAGCAGCAACCGAAGGCCTCCATGTCCCACACCAATCAAAAGAGATTAAGGAGAGTGTGGCTGTCATTGTGTACATTTGACAGCCAGTGAATAAAGCCTGTGCCACAGTGACTTTTAGGAATGTAGGGGGGTTGTAAAACCCTAATTGAAATAAAAGCCAATATTATGGAACACTCAAGACATCTAATTTGTAAGTTTCTTTTTTTTTTCCTGATTATAAAAGTGAATCCTACTTCATTTGAAGAGTTTAGAATGATACGGCAAGTAGAAGGGTAAAATTAAAAATCTATGTCATCCCGTTACCCAGAAGAAATTATTACTAACATCTTGGTGTTTTTCTAGCCAATCATTCCTAGAAACTCTTTTTAAAAGTGGATGCATCTCCTATTCTTTCTGATTGGAGTATAGTTGCTTTACAATGCTGTGCTAGTTTCTGCTGTACGACAAAGAGAATCATCTGTAAGTATACATACGTCTCCTCTTTTTAGGATTTCCTTCCCCTTTAGGTCACCACAGATCACTGAGTAGAGTTCCCTGTGCTGTAGAGTAGGTTCTCATTAGTTATGCCGTTCACACTTTGAATCTTCTCTTTACCTTTTAACACTATCGCAAGTCAATTGCCTAGATTCTAGGTATTTACAAGTGTCATGTGAGTTTTCACATGCTTTAATTTTATACTCCTCTAGGTGGACCCTGACTAGGTTATTTGTAATACTGAACTTTATATGCTACATTACTAAGACCACTTGTACCAAGAGATTGAGACATTTTCTCAGCTGTAATTTTATATGTTATATCTTCAGGAACTATAATTACTGGTTCAAAGAAAAAAACATTTTAGAGTTGAGAGTCTCCTGCCACATATTTCCAAGCAATTTTACAAAAATTAAGTAGCAAGTCCCACTGCCAAAATGTGAGCATCTCACTATACCTCTGTTATACTCAGCATTAGTAGTATCTATGTTAGATGCTATCTAATTCTTATTTTCTTACTTTTAAAGAACATTTTAAAGTGTTTATTTTTTAATTTAAAACCAAAGCTTTATTGAGGTAGAGTTGACAAATAAAACTGTAAAATATTTAAAATGTCCATGGTGATAGTCGACTCATTGGAGAAGACCCTGATGCTGGAAAGACTGAAGGCAGGAGGAGAAGGGGACAACAGAGGATGAGATGGTTGGATGGCATCACCGACTCAATGGACATGAGTTTGAGTAAACCCTGGGAGTTGGTGATGGACAGGGAGGCCTGATGTGCTGCAGTCCATGGGGTCGCAAAGAGTTGGACACGACTGAGGGACTGAACTGAACTGAACTGAGTGGCCAATCTAATGCTGAAATGTGGGAATATTTGTCTTAGCAGAGCAAGCCACCCTTAGTGTCTTCTGGGAAGAAGACAGGGGAGCAGACAGACTCAAAAAACAGAGGACAGAGAACCATCTACTCCAAGCACCAGTTAAACAGAGCCACAGTGTGAAGTGGTGGAGGGTAAAAAAATTAAGAGGAGGACTTCAACAATCAGTATAATGAGGTTAGTCACTAAGTTGTGTCCAACTCTTTTCAACCCCATGGACTGTAGCCTGCCAGGCTCCTCTGTCCATGGGATTCTCCAGGCAATAATATTGGCATGGGTAGCCTTTCTCTTCTCCAGGGGATCTTCTCAACCCAGGGACTGAACCCAGTTCTCCTGCATTGCAGGCAGATTCTTTACCATCTGATCCACCAGAGACTCACTGGAAAGGACTAGGGTGCTGGAAAAGATTGAAGGCAAAGGGAGAAGAAGGTGTCAGAGGATGAGATGGTCAGGTAGCATCACTGATTCAATGGACATGAATATGAGCAAACTCCAGAAGATAGTGAAGGACAGGGATGCCTGGTGTGTTGCAGTTCATGGGGTTGCAAAGAGTCGGACATGACTGAGAGACTGAACAGCAACAAGAACATAATAAGATTAACAGCCTTATGATCACTTTTCTTTTACAGATGGAGGAAAGTGAGGCACGAAGGTGGTAAGAAAATTGTTCAAATCACACGACTAGTGAGTGGCTGGAATTCACATCTTTGCTTCCTAGTTTAGAGACCCTGATCTTAAACACTTCATCGTCTCTAAAGCAGGGGATGCTAAGAGCTTTCAGACTGAGGAGATGCCTGAATTGAGAATGAGACTTCAACAGAATGTGGGAACCTAAATCTCAGTAGAGAACTGGCTACAGAACTTCCAGGCATGCCCCATTGTTAATTTCATGGTTGTCAATGAGGTTGTTAGTTCAGCTGCTGAACCAAAGGTCCCAAACTCACAATTTACTTTTCACATTGCAGAGTCTGGGTAAGTAGTCCTGGACAGGCATGGATACCAATGCAACCCTAAGAAACCCCAAATTCCTCTTCTTCCACTCTCTGCCTTCCTTGGCATGTGGCTGCCACTCGAGGGTCCAAGAAGACTGCTCTAACACATACAGTCAAGTCTTCACTCCAGCCAGGGGGAGGGGCCAGCAGATGGCAGGGTACCTCCTCCATCTCATGTCCCCCAGGTAGCTCTTGTGGACTTACTAACACGCCAGGGGAACCAGGAAAGCAGTCTTGATTCTGAGCCTGTTATATGCCCACCACAATTATTAAAGAGAGAAAGCATGAATAGATAGTACTGGAAAAGTAGCTTTTGGCTGCTTGTGTTTCTAAATCTTTAGCGTGCTTGAATATTCTCCTAGTGCGTTAACGAGCGATGTGCTCCACAGAACAGAGAACAAAAATGAAACAGTAAGATGCTGGAGTTAGGAAAGTAGGAGAGAGAATTCCCTGGAGGGTGGAGAAGGGCTGACTAGTGCAGAAGTCCTGCAGGAATTGTAGACGTCAGCAGAGCTAGTGAGAGCAATAAAGACCCCTGAGTTATTAAGAAAGAAAAAAAAAAAAAGGCTCTGAACCATTTCCTGATGTGCTTGATGAAACAGTCTGTCAGAGAATTTGGGGATACATATTTAGGTATGCGGGTTACCTGGTAAAGAACCCACCTGCCAATGCAGGAGACATGAGATGCAAATTTGATCCCTGGGTCAGGAAGCTCCCCTGATGGAGGGCATGGCAATCCACTTCCAATATTCGTGCCTGGAAAATGTTATGGACAGGGGAGCCTACAGGCTACAGTCCATTGCAAAGATTTGGACACAACTGAAGTGACTTAGCACACTTGCACATTTAGGTAAGCAGGAAATTAAGTAAATGAATCAAGACAAGCAATTATTACCCTTAGGTGGGAAGGGACAGATTTAATCACAGCACAGGATGTGGTTACACTGAATTATATTACAGGACTATAAAATAATCTGCTTATAGTGGTGTCATGGGTTGAATTTTGTACCCCTCCACACACAAATTCATATGTTGTAGGCCTAACCCCTAGTATGTAACCATTTTTTGGAGATAAAGCCTTTGCTCTATCAGTCACTGGAAGGACTGATGCTGAAGCTGAAACTCTAATACTTGGGCCACCTGATGCGAAGAACTGACTCATTGGAAAAGACTCTGATGCTGGGGAAGGTTGAAGGCAGAAGGAGAAGGGGACAACAGAGGATGAGATGGTTGGATGGCATCACTGACTCAACAGACATAAGTTTGAGTAAACTCTGGAAGTTGGCGATGGACAGGGAGGCCTGGCATGCTGTGGTCCATGGAGTTGCAAAGAGTCGGACACGACTGAGCGAATGAACTGAATGAGTTGAACTGAGAGCCTTTGCAGAGGTAATCAAGGTAAGACCATTAAGATGAGCCCTAATACAATTTAGCAGGTGTCCTTATTAAAAAGGATTTGGACACAGACATACAAACACATACGAGGAATGCCACATGAAGAGGGAGGCAGAGATGGGTCGATGTTTCCACAGCCAAAGGGACACCAAAGATGGCCAGAAAGTATCAGAAACTAGGGAACCAGCCCTGCCAACCGCTTGATATCAGACATCCAGCCTCCAAAGCTGGGAGACAGTACATTTCTACGTTTAAGCCTTCCTGATTGTGGTACTTTGTTATACAGCCCCAGCAGACTAATAAAACTGGCTGAAGTGAAACTGTGACACCAATTTGATGGGAGGAAGAATAGTAGGGGGGGGAAGTGTGAAGGTAAACTCTCACTTTCCCCAGAAAAGCAAGGAGGGAAAAAAATCAAGATTCCTCAATCAGTACGTGATTTAGAAAGAGTAATAAAAAGGAATCCAAGTTGGAACAGAAGAAGTAAAACTCTCACTGTTTGCAGATGACATGATCCTCTACATAGAAAACCCTAAAGACTCCATCAGAAAATTACTAGAGCTAATCAATGAATATAGTAAAGTTGCAGGATATAAAATCAACACACAGAAATCCCTTGCATTCCTATACACTAATAATGAGAAAACAGAAAGAGAAATTAAGGAAACAATTCCATTCACCATTGCAACGAAAAGAATAAAATACTTAGGAATATATCTACCTAAAGAAACTAAAGACCTATATATAGAAAACTATAAAACACTGATGAAAGAAATCAAAGAGGACACTAATAGATGGAGAAATATAACATGTTCATGGATTGGAAGAAACAGTATAGTGAAAATGAGTATACTACCCAAAGCAATTTATAGATTCAATGCAATCCCTATCAAGCTACCAACAGTATTCTTCACAGAGCTAGAACAAATAATTTCACAGTTTATATGGAAATACAAAAAACCTCGAATAGTCAAAGCAATCTTGAGAAATAAGAATGGAACTGGAGGAATCAACCTGCCTGACTTTAGGCTCTACTACAAAGTCACAGTCATCAAGACAGTATGGTACTGGCACAAAGACAGAAATATAGATCAATGGAACAAAATAGAAAGCCCAGAGATAAATCCACGCTCATATGGACACCTTATCTTTGACAAAGGAGGCAAGAATATACAATGGATTAAAGACAATCTCTTTAACAAGTGGTGCTGGGAAAACTGGTCAACCACTTGTAAAAGAATGAAACTAGACCACTTTCTAACACCATACACAAAAATAAACTCAAAATGGATTAAAGATCTCAACGTAAGACCAGAAACTATAAAACTCCTAGAGGAGAACATAGGCAAAACACTTTCTGACATACATCACAGCAGGATCCTCTATGACCCACCTCCCAGAATATTGGAAATAAAAGCAAAAATAAACAAATGGGACCTAGTTAAACTTAAAAGCTTCTGCACAACAAAGGAAACTATAAGCAAGGTGAAAAGGCAGCCTTCAGAATGGGAGAAAATAATAGCAAATGAAGCAACTGACAAACAACTAATCTCAAAAATATACAAGCAACTTCTACAGCTCAATCCCAGAAAAATAAATGACCCAATCAAAAAATGGGCCAAAGAACTAAATAGACATTTCTCCAAAGAAGACATACAGATGGCTAGCAAACACATGAAAAGATGCTCAACATCACTCATTATCAGAGAAATGCAAATCAAAACCACTGTGAGGTACCATTTCACACCAGTCAGAATGGCTGCGATCCAAAAGTCTACAAATAATAAATGTTGGAGAGGGTGTGGAGAAAAGGGAACCCTCTTACACTGTTGGTGGGAATGCAAGCTAGTACAGCCACTATGGAGAACAGTGTGGAGATTCCTTAAAAAACTGGAAATAGAACTGCCTTATGACCCAGCAATCCCACTGCTGGGCATACACACTGAGGAAACCAGAATTGAAAGAGATACATGTACCCCAATGTTCATCACAGCACTGTTTATAATAGCCAGGACATGGAAGCAACCTAGATGTGCATCAGCAGACGAATGGATAAGAAAGCTGTGGTACATATACACAATGGAATATTACTCAGCCACTAAAAAGAAAACATTTGAATCAGTTCTAATGAGGTGGATGAAACTGGAGCCTATTATACAGAGTGAAGTAAGCCAGAAAGAAAAATACCAATATAGTATACTAATGCATATATATGGAACTTAGAAATTTGGTAACAATAACCCTGTATACGAGACAGCAAAAGAGACACTGATGTATAGAACAGTCTTTTGGACTCTGTGGGAGAGGGAGAGGGTGGGATGATTTGGGAGAATGGCATTGAAACATGTATAATATCATATATGAAACGAGTCGCTGATCCAGGTTCAATGCACGATACTGGATGCTTGGGGCTGGTGCACTGGGACGACTCAGAGGGATGGTACGGGGAGGGAGGAGGGAGGAGGGTTCAGGATGGGGAACACATGTATACCTGTGGCGGATTCATGTTGATATATGGCAAAACCAATACAATATTGTAAAGTTAAAAATAAAATAAAATATATATTAAAAAAAAAAAAGAAAGAATGACATCAATGGTAGGAGAAAACGCTGAAATGTGAACCATCGGCCTTTGCAGAGAAATGGGCGGAGCGAGGGCTCCAGCTGCCTTCAAGGACCTCCTAAGCGACTGGTAGGAAACGCACACGTGCAGTGCATTCATAAACCTGAACACGGAACATCTCTAAGATGCTTGGGGCACACGGGGTGATGCTTTTCAGCAGGCGTGCTCCTTCTGCATCCTCAGACCCTCCTCTGCCTCTGCCGTCTTCCCAGCCTCTTCACCACCGACACTCTAACATCTGAGGATTTCCTGGGGCCACAAGACACATGCCACAGCCTCAGACACGTGGCCCTCCTGCTTCCGTCTGGGTGTGTAAAATTTGAAGTGTTATACTTAATCGTCATAAAGTCTTCAGAGGGCTTCCCTGGTGGCTCAGATGGTAAAGAATCTGCCTGCAATACAGAAGACCGGGGTTCCATCCCTGGGTCGGGAAGATGCCCTGAAGGAGGGGAAGGCAACCCACTTCAGTATTCTGGCCTGGAGAATCCCATGGGATTGCACAGTCGGATAAGAATGAATAAGAATGAAGTGACTGAGCAGAGCACCGCAAGTCTTCAGAGCCTGGGAACCAGCAGCTCTGTGCTGCCTCGAATTCATTCAAATGCTTAAAGACAAATGAATGCCTCACCCCCACGATTCTGAAATGTTCAGTTTCTTGATTGCATCAGCCGAGGAACAACTCTACAGTTTGGACACAACATTGACTTAGGTGAACGTTCAAATAAAAATGGCACATTTAAATCTGCTAACAACCATCTCCTGCCAGCCCCCTAAAGAAGCACAACTCACAGAACATTGTCATTCTCCTTGAGGTCTCCACTCAGGTTCTTGGAATCCAAGGATCTTCTTTAGAAACTTTTGGATGCAGGCAGATTTTGGATACACTTTACCCTCCAAGCTTCCAGCCTGGTTCACAGCCCCCCGCCCCCCACCCCCACCCCACTGAGGCTCTGTCCACCCAGACCCCGCCTTCCCGAGTGTCTCATCTTCCAGATCCACCCCTCCTGAGTGTGGGCTGCTCCAGCTTCTCCTCCTGGTGCCCAGAGGCGTGATCAGGACTTGTGTCCTGCCAGGGGAGGCCCCTCAAAGCATCCCAGGGATGGCTTCTCACCTAGGATGAACTCCAGCTGGTAGTCAGATGTTCCCTGAGCCTGGCCTTCTGGAGGGCTGGGGAGCATGTGACAACCAGTGTGGGGGTCCCAGTGGGTCAGCATGTGCTGAGACTTGCCTGGGGCCCAGTCTCCTCAGCTGACACCATCCTGATACGATGTTCAGTTTTCCCTCCAGTGTACGAGGATGGCTCATGACGAGGGGCAATGCTGTGGGTCTGTGAGGGAGGAGTTTTGACAGAGCTGAGGTGCTTGGGGACAGCGTGAGCCGGTGTAGCTTTCACGTTCTTCCTATACAAAAGGATGAGACTGTAGGGAAGAAGCTTGCTGTGGTGTCCCCTGTCTCCTGGGAGCCACCACCCCTGAGAGGTGTGACAGTGCGTGTCCTGGGGCCTTTGGGAAGTGTCCCTTCTCGATTTCATCCTGTTCAGAGGCAGGGTCTCATCTTCATCCCCTCAATCTCTAAGTAGGAAAATGAGATCGAGAAACCTGTCTGTGGAAGAAAGGAAACAATTTCCTTACTTAAGCCCTGGCAGGGCGCTCTGGGCTGGTGCACTGGGATGACCCTGAGAGATGGGATGGGGAGGGAGGTGGGAGGGGGGTTCAGGATGGGGGACACATGTACACCCATGGCTGATTCATGTCAATGTATGGCAAAAACCACCACAATACTGTAAAGTAATTAGCCTCCAATTAAAATAAATAAAATAATTTTTTAAAAAAGAAATAGAGGCTGAAAATGGCTGTGTCTTAAAAAATAAGCTGACACTTGTGGAGGGAAAAAGATAAGCAAAAGCGATTCAAGTCTGCCAGTCAGTTGATATGAATCTGTATCTGATAGTCCTTTCTCAGCCCATTTAGTCATCTTTACCACACCTCTCGTGAGACAAGGAGAAGGCCTCATGCTCTATTTTCACCCAGAAGACAACAGATGTAGAATGATTTAAGGGCTGCCTGTGGTTTTATGGTGGAGAAAGCAATGGTACCCCACTCCAGTGCTTTTGCCTGGAAAATCCCATGGATGGAGGAGCCTGGTAGGCTGCAGTCCATGGGGTCGCTAACAGTCGGACACGACTGAGCAACTTCACTTTCACTTTCCCTTTCATGCATTGGAGAAGGAAATGGCAACCCACTCCAGTGTTCTTGCCTGGAGAATCCCAGGGACGGGGGTGCCTGATGGGCTGCCGTCTATAGGGTCGCACAGAGTCGGACATGACTGAAGCGACTTAGCAGCAGCAGCAGCAGCAGCAGCAAGGTTTTACAGTGAGTTACTGAGAAATCAAGACTGGAAGCCATGATCTCCTAATTGTCTGGTTTGAGTTTTCAGCAGCTCTTTGCAGTAATTCCTATGCACACTCAAGTCCAGCCAACCTCAGATAGATGGGGTGCAGCCAAACCAAGACGTTCTGGGGGTGAGAGGAGACAAGACAGCAGCCCCTCAGAAACCCCTCCTCTGGCAGAATTGCCCTGGAAAAATATCTTTGTATACATGTTGCTGGTGGGGGAATCCAAATCCTTCTTTTTCAGTAGGGAAAAGATTAGGAAGCTGGGGGTTGCTTAGAGTGTGTGCGTATGTAACTTCAGATTGGCGCTCTCAAGTTTTACCAAAGAATTGTTGCCTTCAAACTATGGTGCTGGAGAAGACTCCTGAGAGTCCCCTGGACAGCACGGAGATCAAACCAGTCAGTCGGAAGGGAGATCAACCCTGAATACTCATTGGAAGGACTGATGCTGAAGCTGAAACTCCAGTATTTTGGTCATCTAATGAGAACAGCCGACTCATTGGGAAAGACCCTAATGCTGGGAAAGATTGAAGGCAGAAGGAGGAAGAGGACGTCAGAGGATGAGATGCTTGGATGGCATCACTGATGCAATGGGCATGAACTCGGGCAAGCTTTGGGAGATGGTGAGGGACAGAGAGGCCTGGCATGCTGCAGTCCATGGGGTTGCAAAAGAATTGGACACAACTGGCAGACTGAACAACACTGTTTTACACATCTGAGCAGAAGCTGGAGGGACCAAGTTTCTGAGGCTGTGATGTGTGTCTCCTGGGTCCACGCAATTCTCAGGTGTCTGAGTGCCATGGTGGAGAGGCTGGGAAGATGACAGGGGCAGAGGAGGGGCTGATGACACAGGGAGAAAGCCCGCTAGATGGCATCTCTCACGGACTGACCTACCATCACCCCCACTGAGCTGAAATATTTTGAAGATTTTCATTTTGTTCTCAAGTTTTGTCAAAGTAATGTGCATATTTCTGCTTTCTAAATAAGGCTTAATTTTCAAGAAGGAAATATGGATACTCAGACCCCCTGGTCAGTGTGGTGTGGCTGAGTGGCAGAGGAGCCATCCCAAGCTGGCTCAGGTGGTCCTGGGTTGGTGCCTGGGTCAGGAAGGAGCAAGCATCCATGCCCAAAATAGTGACTCTCTAGGGGCTGCAAGCCCAGATGAAGAGAGGCTGAGACATCCTGCCCAGCAGGATCAGGGGACAACTCAGGTCAGCCTTGCCTCGGGGAAAATATCCAGGAGAAATTAAAACTCAGAATTTTGCCTGAGTCAGGAGTTCAAATTATTCTATGTTTGAGGTGTGGGAAAATCTAATTAGAAGGATTAATATAAAATTGGTCCTAGGCCAGTAATATTGCTGAGCCATCTGGAATAATTAAGTGGGCAGCCAAAATTAAATGGAGGAATACTTCACCCGTTGAGGACTGACATGCAAAACAAGAGCCATTTCACAGTTTAAAGAAAGAAGATCTCTATGAAAATCCTAGGGAAAACACAGCAAATAGTGTATAGACTCACATCAGAGGAACCTGAAATTATAAAATACTGAATTGAAAAATTGTAGAGTGAACAGACTTCAAATCAATAAGGATTAAAGGTAAGTTATATAAACTATTTTTTAAAAAAGGGGAAGAATTGTGCTAAGAAAAATATTTAGTCCTAGGGAGAAAAAAATAAAATTGTATCTCATACAATAACAATAGTAACATTCTAGAGGCATAAAAGATGTAATTGTGAATATAAAACTTTACAGATTTGAGAGTCGTGAGTCTAGCTGGGGGTGTAGACACCTGGAAAAAGTGTGGCTTACACTAATACAACAATAAAGTTCCTGATTCAGTTGTATCCAGCCGAGAGCTGAGGTCACAGAGTAGCCAGATAGCTCCAGATCTGGGAGGCGAAGCCAGTGACTACAGGAAGATGAGACCCTGGTACTTACTGACCTGGGTCCCATGCAGCTGTAGCCCCTGCTAAGTTGAATTCTGCTTCAACGGTCAGTAGATTGGTGAAGGCGAAGTGGAAGCTGGAGGGAGGGTATGCAGCCCTGGGAGAAGCAGATGATGGCGGTGGGTAGTGGTTGCACATTCCTGAACATATCATATCATACATCTCATCAGATGCTAGAGAGGAGACAGGAATCCCAAGAAAGCCACTGAGGAAGGGGTACAGAATTCCACCTAGATCCTGCTTATCCATCTTCTCCATGTAATAAAAGTCTAATCCATTGGGGAAATGAAGGCAAAAAAAACTGTCTTGCACCTGTGGGAATGGAACATAAGAAATGCCTTTAGTCCTGGGTTTGGGAAGTGGGAGCAGGAGTCCAAAGGGGCCCAGAACCACAGCTGCAAGACAGACAGGAGCATTGGTGAAGTCCTACCCTCTGAAGCCCAGGACGTGAGCCCATCTGTCTAAGACTCAGCGTTCATCTGAGCACCAGAGAAGTCCATCCACCCCACACCATATGACAAGCATCGACTAAAAGTACTTGTGAATCCTTTTGGGAAATACACCAGAGACAGACTCTTCCTGAAGACCAGGGGAAAGGAAGTTGAGGTGGGGAAGTTTTAAGGTTTCTCATTTTTAGAGGAGAAACTAGAAAACCAGTGTCCATACAACAACATGGTGTTGCTAGAAGAATCTGAAGCCTGTAGGGATTGAAGGTAATCAAAACAACAGCCTCACAAGCAGCTCAACTCCTAAGTAGATCAAGGGTCAACAAACCATGGCCCACAACCAGATCTGGCTCATTGCCTGCTTAGTGAATATAATTTTATTGGGACACACCCACACCCACCTGTGTACATATTGCTGGAGATTACATTTGCAGAGGGCTTATGACTCACAAGTCTTAAAATACTTGTTACTTGATCCTTTCCAAAAATGACTGCTGATTTTTGACTAGATTAACATAAACTTCCCAGGAAGGGATGAGTAAAAGAAAAGATATGTCAAACATAAAGCTGTTTATTCAGTTTCTGCAGTACTACGGACATTTTTCAATAAAAAAACTTCAAAGCATAAGAAAAGCAACAAACCCTAAGGAAAGAGAACACTAAATAAAACCAAACTCAGGTATGAAACAGATGTTGTAACTATCTGAAGAGGAAATTAAAATAGCTATTAATAATACATTCATGTTGAAGAGTCTGGTAGAAAAGGTGTCTAACATGAAAGATCAGATGAAAAAGCATCAGGGAGATGGAAACTGTAGGGAAAAAATGTTAGAACGGAAAAGCACTATAACAGAGATGCAGAATGGTGTCCAAGGGCACATTACACACTCAGTAAAGACTAGTGTACTTGACAACATGGCAATGAAAGTTACTGAACTGAAACACAAAAGGAAAAGACTGAAAAATAAAAGAGCATCCAATGCTATGAAAAAATATCGAACTTCTGGACATGTGCACAATAAAAATCCTATAAGGAGAAACAGTGCATAGCAACCTTATGAAATATGACAGGATTTTCCAAAATGATTTGTAGACACCAAACCACAGATCTATAAAGCTCAGAAATGTAAAAGACAAAGAGAAAAACATGAGGGTAGCCAGAAAATAATACATTCAATAAGGAGGAACAAAGATAAGAAGTTCAGCAGAATTCTTACTGGAAATCATGTAAGAACATAATGCACTGACTACTTTAAAGTCCTGGAAGAAAATAAAATCTGTCAATTTAGCATTTAATACTCTGTGGAAATATCCTTTGAAAATGCAAGATAATTAAATCTTTCTCATACAAACAAGGAAATTCATTGCTGACAAATCTATTCTATAAGAAATGTTAAAGTATGCTCTTCAAGGAGAAGGAATATAATATCAAAAAGAAACATTAGTCTATGAAATAAAAAAGAGGGTGGAAATGTAATAAATGAAGGTAATAGCAGAGACATTACTTTGCCAACAAAGTTCTGTCTAGTCAAAGCTGTGCTTTTTCCAGTAGTCATGTATGGATGTGAGTTGGACTATAAAGAAAGCTGAGCTCCAAAGAACTGATGCTTTTGAACTGTGGTGTTGGAGAAGACTCTTGAGAGTGCCTTAGACAATAAGGAGATCCAACCAGTCAATCCTAAAGGAAATTAGTCCTGCATATTGGAAGGACTGATGCTGAAGCTGAAACTCCCATCCTTTGGCCACCTGATGAGAAGAACTGACTCATTTGAAAAGACCCTGAAGCTGGAAAAGATTTAAGGCAGGAGGAAAAGGGGACGACAGAGGATGAGATGGTTGGATGGCATCAGCAACTCAATGGACATGAGTTTGAGTGAACTCTGAGCGTTGGTGATGGACAGGGAGGCCCGGAGTGCTGCAGTCCATGAGGTCGCAAAGAGTCGGACACGACTGAGAGACTGAACTGAACTGAATACAAAGTTCATTTTTCTTTTATTTTAATTGCTCTAAAGATAGCTGTGTAAAGCAAAAATTATAACATTGTATGGTGTGTTTATGGTGTATATAAGAGTAAACCGGCAATATCACAAACAAGAGAGAAGAATTTATGTGTAAGTTCACTTATATATGTTATAAGAATATATAGTTGTAAGGTTCTTATACCACATATGAAGAAGTATAATATTAACTGAATACAGATTCTGATTAAGTAAAGATCTACATTTCAAACCCTAGGGCAATCATCAAAATTTTTTAAGAGGTATAAATAATAACTCAATAATAGAAATAAAAATAGAATCACATAAATTGCTCAAATAACCCAAGATAGGGCTTCCCTGGTGGCTCAGAGGTTAAAGCATCTGCCTGCAATGCGGGAGACCTCGGTTCGATCCCTGGGTCGGGAAGATCCTCAGGAGAAGGAAATGGCAACCCACTCCAGTATTCTTGCCTGGAAAATCCCATGGATGGAGGAGCCTGGTGGGCTACAGTCCACGGGGTTGCAAAGGGTCAGACACGACTGAGTGACTTCACTTTCACTTTTCACTTTTCAACCCAAGATAAGAAACGATCAAAAATAAATAAGGAAAAGATTAAATGAGTATAAAACTGCTAACCATGTGGTAATATATATCAATAATTACATTTGATGTAAGTGGCCTGAATACACAATATGAAAATACCTTTAGATTTGGTAAAAAAAAAAAAAAAAAACTGTGCCATATATGTTTTATATACGGCAAAAACCCACCACCATGCCATATATGAGAAATTCACAGTGAATATTTATATATTCATAGGTAAGTGAAAACTAATAGAATGGGCAATGATATACCATGCAAATACTAAATGAAAGAAACTGTAGTTCTGATATTTATTTCATATAGTATGTTTGAAGTAGATGTCAAAATAAAAAAAAATTATCAGAGTTAAAGAAAGACATTACAAAATAATAAAAAAAGATCAGTTCTCTAAGAAAACTTAATAATAAACACATGCATACTTGACAATAGACTTAAAACTATATGAAGTATAACTGAGAGAACTAAAAGAAGAAATAGACAAATCTATAATTAGAATTGGAGTTTTTAATACTCCTCTCTCTGTACTGAAAAGTCAAATAGGCGGAAAGTCACTAAAGATATTGGAGACTTGAATGAACAACTTTACTAAATTGATACTTATTGGACAACAACAACAAAACTTCTTAAAAGTAAACTTGGACCATTCATTGAACAGTTCACACTCTGCGCCGTACACAAACTTAACAAATTTAAAGGAATAAAAAGTATAGTTAGGTGTTTTCTCAAGTCTTAAGATTAGAAATAGTAACAGAAAGATGTCTGGTGAATCTTTGCCAAATATTTGGAAATTAAACAGCACACTTTGTAATAACCCATGGACCAAAGACTAAGCGCACAGTAAAATTAAAATATTTAAGCTGAATGAAAATTATGAAAATACTATATTTCAAAATTTGTGGGATGAAGTTAAAGTAGTGCTTAGAGGGAAATTTATAGCAAAACTATTCATATTAGGAAAGAAGCTCTCAAATCTGTAATCTGAGCATCCACCTAGGGGGGAAAGAGAAAATGAAATATATCACTCTGTTTGGTAATTTGGTTTCTTACAAGACTCATCGGTCAGAAATTCTGAAATAACAAACAAAAATCAAATTAAAGGAAATCTCTAAAAATAAAGTGGAAAAATCCTCTTCAAGTGCATCAAACATATGGAAAGACTGAGAACCTGTCAATGAGTGAAGGATATTAAAGACATAAAAAAGTGGATATATATATATATAACTGATTTAGTTTGTTGTACAGTAGAAGCTAATACAACATTGTATTCTTTTGCAGTGTAAAAGAAATTAAAAATAGAATTTATTTACTTAAAAAATATAAAGTGTACTTGAATAAATTAAAAAGAATGGTACTGAAAAAAAAAAAGACATCTGACAACTAACTGCAATGTGTTTCTTGGCACTGCACCTTGAAATAAAAAAGAGATATCGATTTTAAAACAAAATTTAAAACATTTGAAATCCAGATGAAGTCCTTAGAGTCATCTCTGTTGATAAATATTGCTGCAGTTTCTTTCTTTCTTTTTTCTATTTGATATTCTATTATATGCATGTTACCAAGTGGCACAGATAAAAGTTTAAAAAATATTGACTAACTTAATAATATAATACAAGTATCTTTATATAGAATATAAATGTGTATGTGTAATCAGAGACTTCCCAGGTGAGTCAGTGGTAAAGAACCCACTAGCCAATGCAGGTGACACAGGTTTGATCCCCGGGTTGGAAAAATCTCCTGGAGAAGAAAATGGCATCCCACTCCAGTATTCTTACCTGGGAAATCCCAGGGTCAGAGGGGCCTGGTGGGCTACCGTCCATGGAGTTTCAAAAGAGTTGGATACAACTTAGCAACTAAACAACAATATATAATCACATGTATAGATTACAGATAAAATCACATTTGTGTATAGTATCTAAATTATAAAAATTTGCATGGAAATGAAATATCTCAACCTCAGGAGATTAATTATGTGTGTAAAGAAATAAGAATTTTAATGAATCTTTAAAGTTTTATTCCTTTTAAGAACACTCATAGGAATCTAATACTAATTTTCCAAATCAGTGGGGAAAGACTTTGCTTTGGTCTTCTCTTTACATCACTAGGACTTGAAAGGTTTACCACTGTCCTATCATTACGTCCTGTTGTGGAGATTTTATTTGAAGATAGAATATTTAAGTCCCTTAAATACAGAGGGATTTCCTGCTAAAGAGCTTCAGATAAACTCCCATTTATGAATACAAGCAAATTAAAAGCAGTAAACTACTGTATTTTACAGATATACTCAAATGCTGGTTAGTTGTTGTTTTTTAAAAAAGAATACCACAATGCTATAGCTTGTCATTGAAAAGACTGATGGTGAAGCTGAAACTCCAATACTTTGGCCTCCTGATGTGAAAAGCTGACTCATTGGAAAGACCCTGATGTTGGGAAAGATTGAAGGCGGGAAGAGAAGGGGATGACAGAGGGTGAGATAATTGAATGACATCACTGACAGAATGGACATGAGCTTGCGCAAGCTCCAGGAGATAGTGAAGGACAGGGAAGCCTGGCGTGCTGCAGTGCATGGAGTCACACAGAGTCAGACATGACTTAGTGACTCAACAACACAGCATCATCCCTTATCTAATCAGAAGGATGGAACACAGATAAGCTTAAGAATGAAACTAGATGCATCGTCTTTGAGGCTGAGGATGTGTTCTGTGTTTAAGCAAATTGTGAGATCATTGTCAGCATCTGCTTCATATCTTGTCTGTGATCACGAACCCCTCCAGAGTTTGTTGATGATTGACCTAAACCAGTGATTATACTCCCATCTTATGCAATTAAAATAAATAGAAGGAAGTCTTGACTATTTTTGTATGAGTGAGTAGAAGGGGGGAACATGAGGCTTGAAACTTCACCCACTATAACACGGGTTGATGAACTGGATGGGTACACTTCCTGGTACCCTGTGGTTACTCTCTGACACTGAGATTCCTGTAGAGACAATCCGTATGCCCACAGTGAGACTTTCAGTGTTGTTATGGACTTAACTGTGTGCTCCCCACCCCGGGTTCTTGTGTTGACATCCTAACCCCCAGGGTGACTGTATTTGGAGACAGCCCACCAGGCTCCTCTGTCCACGGAGTTGTCCAGGCAAGAATACTGGAGTGGGTTGCCATTCCCTTCTCCAGGGGATCTTCCTGACCCAGGGATAGAACCCATGTCTCCTGCATTGCAGGCAGATTCTTTACCCTCTGAGCCACCAGGGAAGCCGTTTTAAAGAACTACTTAAGCTTACATTAGGTTATAAATGTGGACTGCAAATCCAGTAGGCCGTGTGTCCTTACAAGAAGAGGGAGAAACACCAGATGCCCATGAGGAAGTGGCCACCTATAAGCCAATAAGAGAGGCCTCGGGAGAAACCAACGCTGTTGGCACCTTGGTCTTAAGACTTGCAGCCTGCGGACTGTAAGACACAAATTTCTATTGGTGAAACCACCCAGTCTGTGGTATTTTTTTTATGGCAGACCGAGGAGCTGATGGGTGCTCTACTTCAAACACCTTAAACTTGGAACAAAACAATGCTACTTGGGACACTGCCTTCTCCTCCTTTCCCAGCTGAGACAAAGAAGCAGAATTGAGAAGAGGGAATGTGGGGGGGAAGCCGTGTTCTCCTCCGTGGGTTCCCTGTGTCTCTACTTAACCGAGATTGACCCTGAGGCCACCTTCATGCCAGCATCTGCTTTTTTGCTGAGATGGTGGTCCTGGGTGGCAGAGGTTGCTCAACATCTTTCTAATAAGGGTTCACAGAACTCTCTGGTTCTTTCCACTGGGGCCACTTATATTGTGCTTTACATTTCTCATCAAAAAGAGATCAATGAACCCAGATTGAAAATTTTAGTTCAGAGGAAAAACTACTGAAAGCAATTTTGCAATATGCTTTTCTACATGCAGGATATCCAGAGTGAGTATCCTATTGATAAGTGAAAATGTGAAGAGGCTGGAAACATATACTTGTGGAATTCTTAAGATCAATGCAATTGCTGAGGGAAAGAATAAAAAGAAAGAAGATAATGAAAGTCCAAAATGAGCTTGGTAAATGATCACCATGCAGGTAGTGCTAGAGGTGGTGGTGGAGGAGCTTAAAATAAGCAGTCAGAAAGGCAGGAATTGTGTTGTAGAGAAGAAGAAAGAAGGGTGGGATTCCTTGAACAAAACACCTTTTGAATTAGGGAGTTTGACAAAGGCTAGATGTGAAAAGATGATAATGATGGGGATGATGGTGACAGTAACGATGGTGGTGGTGGTGATGGTCTTGGTATCTCCCTGCACACATGTACTTCCTATGCATCACTTAGTCTGCAATGGTAGAGTTGGAATATAAGGTCTTTGAAACCAATCCAGGTCTAAATCTTGGGGGTAAATGATCCACTTCGTTTGATGGCAGATGTGATGTTCTGCTGCTTTAAGATTTGGCACTACTGGTACCTAGACCAGAGCAAGATCCAACAAATGCCTTTGAATGAATTAATTAAATGACCTATAGACAGACTAGGTTTCTGACAGCATGGTATTGATTTATGGCTACACAATAATGATCATTAAATAATCCAAATGATTTTTAGAAATCTTTTCTATCCAAGTATATCTTCAAAAGTGGGGCTGCTAACTGACATTTAAGACAGTAAGAAACTTGATCAAAATGCCTAAAGGGTAAAAAAGACTTCTGAGACAAGGACACCAATTAGAGTCTCCAAAAACCCCACCTACAGATTTGGTATTGGTATGGAGGGAGGAAGTTGGATACTACTGTGGTTCTGCAACTAATTAGCTGTGTAACCTTGAGAAAGTCACTAATTAACCCTCCAGGACATCAGGGTTTTCAGCTGTAAACTGAGAGGATTGAAGTCAATATCTTTAAGCCATTTTCACTCTTAAGATGATCAGACTAAGTGAAGTAAGTCAGACAGAGAAAGACAAATATCATAGATATTGCTTACATGTAGAATCAAAAAATGACACAAATAAACTTATTTACAAAACAGAAATGGACTCATTGTCTTAGAGAACGAACTTCTGGTTACCAGTCGGGGAAGGGAAGGGGGGAAGATAGATTGGGAGTTTGGGATTGACATGTACTCACTGCTTTATTTAAAAGAAAATGCTTTTCCCTGAAAAAAAGATTCTATGATTCTCACATTAAATATATTTTATTAAGAATTTTAAAAAACTTATAAAGACACTAATGAGTCTAAAATCTTGCTTAGTTATTGAAACAGTGGCTTAGCAGCCACTTAAATTTTTTTCAAAGTCTAATTCTTGAGGAGTATCATCTGATATAGTAGAACAGGAAAGACAAATTTTGATTTTTTTTTTGTTCCTAGCACGGTTGGAACACAAGGTATCTTTTGAGAGTGGAGGTAGCGTGTCACAGATCATAGGATTTGAATCGTCTCAAAGCCTCCCTTCAGATTTGTAACCTGATAATGACATCCACACTCGATAGAGGCCAGTCCAGCAAGGCAGATGGACTGCAGAGAGGTGAGAAAACACACTCTGTACCATTAAAAAGCCGCAGTAGGTCATCACACTGGAATAATGATGAAAATGTCAAATTGCTTATTTCTTAAGTTAGAAAAAAATCAATAAGCGTTTTAGTGTGTGTGTGTGCAGTTGTGTCCAATTCTCTGCAGCCCCATGGACTGCAGCCTGCTCAGCTCCTCTGTCCATGGGATTTTCCAGGCAAGAATACTGGAGTGGGTTGTCATTCCTTCTCCAGGGGATCTTCCTGACCCAGGGATCAAACCCAGGTCTCCTGTGTCTCTTGCAATGGTAGGCAGATTCTCTACCAATGTGCCACTTGAGAAGCCCCTACGCATTTCAGTAGATACTCATAAAATATACATACTTTGGGAATGACTGAGTGATTTTAAGGAAGATTAACATCTGATCTCTCCAGAAAAAAACCACAGAAATGTACAGTGCTAAAGTGGTTTGCACAGTGTTGCTCCAAAATTCAAGCCCAGCTGAAACCTCAGGTTGTACCTCTTTGGAACTGGGGTCTTCAGAGACATAAGTAATGAGTTCAGATGAGGTTGTACTGCATTAGCTTGGGCCCCAAATCCAATGACTCGTGTTCCTTTAAGAAGAGGAGGGGACACATAAATCCACCAGGGAAGGGGGCCAAGCAGAGACAGAAGTGATGCGGCTACAAGCCGAGTGTTGCCGGCAACACCAGAAGCTGGAAGAGGCAAGGAGCGGTTCTTCTCTGGAGTCTGCAGAGAGAGCATGGTTCTGCCAACTCCTTGATTCTATTCTTTCAGCCTCCAGAACTGTGAGAGAAATAAATGTCTGCTGTTTCAGGCCACCAGATTCATGGCAGTTTGTTCTGGCAGCCATAGGAACCAATGCAGGTGTTCAGTTGGATTGTGGAATAAAAAATAAGGAAGGGAGGTGCCATATGCTTAAGTCCTGCCATGACTGTGCTCCTTATCCAACTGATTTTATCCCATTTAATTCTTACATTTAATTCTTACCTCCTCTTACTAGAGGTAACTATTATTATGTCTGTTTTACAAAATGAGTAACTGAGTTGCAGGGAAGTTGAGAGGCTTGTTCACCATCATACATATGGTTAGTGGTGGAGAAGGCTGGACACCAGACAAAGAGAAAAAATAAATAAAATTTTGTGCTCTTTTTAAGGCTACCATTAAGGGGAGTTGAGGAGTCCATCAAACGTCTTAAGATGCGGCTACAGGAGGAGGCAACTCAGCTTCCATTGTCGAGAGGGATGAAGAGGAGGATGGGGGCATTGAAGGGAGAGGGTGGTGGATAGGAGTCCCCCTCTTTCCAGGAAGGAGATGGGACTCAGCAGAGGAGCCCCACCAGCCTCACCGGGGCCTGAAGCTTGTTTCTTCAGATGAGCTGGAGCTGTGGGGGACGATCTAAAGGCAGCAAGAGTCCTACTGTTCTCTGAGGAGGTTTCAGACATTTTCTCTGTAGGGACTGGCCCACCCATGTGAAACGGGCGCATGTAGAAAAGGAGACCATGCAGTGACATGTTAACAGAGGCTGACGAGTTAGCCCTAGAATATGCCTATTTGGAACTGAACTATTTTTAACTTTTTATTCTGTATTGGAGCAGAGTTGGTTAACAATGCTGTGCTAACTTCAGGCGCACAGCAAGGTGACCAGTTATACACATGTTGTTGTGTTGGTCGCTCAGTCACGTCTTGACTCTTTGCAACCCTGTGGACTGTAGCCCACCAGGCTCCTCTGTCTATGGAATTCCCCAGACCAGAATACTGGAGTGGGTTGCCATTTCCTTCTCCAGGGGATCTTCCCAACCCAGGTCTCCTGCATTGCAGGCAGATTCTCTACCACCTGAGCCACCAGGGAAGCCCCATTATACATATCTATGTATCTATTTTTTCTCAGTTTTTTTTCCCCACTTAGGCAGTTACATAATATCGAGCAGAGTTTCCTACCATAGCTTTTATTATATCCCTCCTCTAGTGGCCTGGCACTGCAGGGGCCACAAGGATGAACACAGTCTTCCTTTCAACTTTGCAGTGTAACGTGGGGGAGAAGTCACATGTAGTCACCGGCAGCTCAGTTATTACCACTCTTCCCATCACACAGAAAAACTGTAGGGTTGTCACCTTGTCCCCTGATTTCAAATGGACAAGATTCCTTGGTAGCTCAGTGCTAAAGAACCCGCCTGCCAATGCAGGAGATGCAAGTTCGATCCCTGGGTCAAGAAGATTCCCTGGAGAAAGAAATGGAAGCCCGTTGGCAGGCGGATTCTCTACCCCTGGGCCATCAGGGAAGCCCCAAGTGGCCCACAGTAGCCTTTATCCTATTACACTGGGCTCCCAGAGCAGGGGAAAAAGAGGAAGCGCTGCTTGGTTCCAGCCTACTGGTCAAAGCCAATTTGAAGTGATTTATTTTGTCTAAGAAATGGCAGTTCCATGAGACAAGTGGAGATCAAATAACTCTGTGGCTGTCAAGGAAAGGACACTTAGTCCCAGAAATCCTGTCTGGGCCAGGAAGCCAGCAGGCCCCTCGGAGACTTGTCAGCGATTGTCAGACGTGGGCACAGTCCACGGAGCAGGGTGCCAGCAAGAGGGCAAGGAGCACCCGGATGTGGGCTCCTTAATCAGTAACTAAAGTCTAAATATAGGACGGAGCTAGGAACCTGGCCGTGGCTGTTTTGGTATTCGTTCTCCTTTCCCCCGCTTCTGCCATTCAGGCATTTACTCCTGTAAATCCCTCTGTTTTCCTCTACAAAGCATGCCTCCTCTGCTCCTTGATGAGTAGAACTATTCATAGAAGGGCTGGGACTCTGAGAATGTCCTGTGGGACCCCCCTGTTCTCAGGGATAAAGGTGTGTAGTGTGGTGAGATTGCACAGGGATCCGGGGAGGCAGGGGGCACACGCAAGGACCCCACCTCAGAGGTGCAGCAGGAGGACAAGGAAGCCTGACTGCCTGTCCTGGGCTGGTCCTCCTCCCTGCATCTGTGGATGAGTGGCACAGGGTGCCTGGAATGAGCAAGTCAGCCTGGCCTTGGATGCCAGGACATGAGCTGAGTCTGCACGGAGGCTAGAGAGTGTGGCCAGGAAGGCATGTGAGTTGCTGTGAGTGTATAAACAAATGTTCATACTCCATCTGGGGCCAGAGTGACCTGAGCTGAAATACCTGCCCTTAAGGAGAAATAGGAACTTTCCAGGTAGTCGTAAAGAACCCACCTGCCATAAGAGATGCAGATTTGATCCCTGGGTCAGGAAGATCCCCTGGAGTAGGGGGTGGCAACCCACTCCAGCATTCTCACCCGGAGAATCCCATGGATAGAGGAGCCTGGTGGGCTACAGTGCATAGGGTCGCAAAGAGTCAGATGCACCTGAAGCGACTGGCCACAAATAAATTGGTTAAATGAAAGCAAAAGATCCAGAAGTGGGTATGAAGATGTGAGTTTCTCCTGAGCATAACTGCCTAATAGTATTGCACACAAAAAGGAAGGTGTCATCCGCATAGAACATAAACCCTGACAGTTGTCTGGTGGTGATATGCAATCGAAGTGTAGAAAAAAAAAAAAAAAAAAGAAAAAATCTATGGCAAACATATATTACAAAAATCTGACTATTTATTGCCCCTGTAGTTTTAGAGGATAAATAATAAATAGCTAATTCTTTCTTGACTCGTGTACCTTACTATCTTCTCCTCCATTAAATTCTAAGTTGGAATTTGATAGGCACTAAGGTAAGGGTTTAAACGTGGCCTCCATGGAGTCACAGAGTTTGAAGTGCTCCTCATTCTTTGCTTTGATGCAGTACGCAGTGGGTGGGGTACCCGGAGCACTCCAGGTTCTTGGTGATCCTCTTCCCCTACAGCACACCCCATCCCGTTTCCAGAAAGGATGTCGCTGCTCCCAGGTTGTCTCTTTCTGCCCACCGGCGCAAACCATCTAAGAGATGAGGCCGTAAGAGGATTGATTACCTGTCATTGACTAACAGACCATTCATTGGGAGTTGTTGTTGCTCAATCATACATCCACCTTCCCCTGTCTCAGTTGAGACTTCAGTCATCCATCAGCACAACCCCAGATGTCATCATCACATGACTTTGGACAGAATTTCAGAAAAACATCCACTTCTGCTTCATTGACTATGGTAAAGCCTTTGACTCTGTCAATCACAACAAACTGAGGAAAATTCTTCAAGAGACAGGAATACCAGACCACCTGACCTGCCTCCAGAGAAATCTGTATGCAGGTCAAGAATCAACAGTTAGAACTGGACATGGAACAATGGACTGTTTCCAAATTGGGAAAGGAGTATGTTAAGGATATATATTGTCACCCTGCTTATTTAACTTGTATGCAGAGTACATCATGCAAAATGCTGGGCTGGGTGAAGCACAAGCTGGAATCAAGATTGCAAGGAGAAATATCAATAACCTCAGATATGCAGATGACACAACCCTTATGGCAGAAAGTGAAGAGGAAATAAAGAGCCTCTTGATGAAGGTGAAACAGGAGAGTGAAAAAACTGGCTTAAAACTCAATATCCATGGCCTCTGGTCCCATCACTTCATGGCCAATAGATGGGGAAACAATGGAAACAGTGACAGGCTTTATTTTCTTGGGCTCCAAAATCACTGCAGATGGTGACTGCAGCCATGAAATTAAAAGATGCTTGCTCCTTGGAAGAAAAGCTATGACAAACATAGACAGCATTTTAAAAAGCAGAGACATTACTTTGCCTACAAAGGTCTGTCTAGTCAAAGCTATGGTTTTTCCAGTAGTCATGTATGGATGTGAGAGCCAGACAATAAAAAAGGCTGAGAGCCGAAGAATTAACACCTTGGAACAGTGGTGTTGGAGAAGATTCTTGAGAGTCCCTCAGACAGCATGGAGATCAAACCAATCAATCCTAAAGGAAATCAACCCTGAATATTAACTGGAAGAACTGATGCTAAAGCTGAAGCTTCAATACTTTGGCAACCTGATACAAAGAGTCAACTCACTGGAAAAGACTCTGAAACTAGGAAAGATTGACGGCAGGAGGAGAAGCAGGCAGCAGAGGATGAGATGGTTGGATGGCATCACCGACTCAATGGACATGAGTTTGAGCAAGCTCTGGGAGATACTGAAGGACAGGGCAGCCCGGTGTGCTGCAGTTCATGGGGTCATAAAGAGTTGGACAAGACTGAGTGACTGAACAGCAACAACAGTGTCCCACTCTTCCTGGCTCACCACCCCACCCCCAAATCTACCATGCACCTTCATGAATGTCAGCTGCAAGACTTCTCACAAGTTCAAGTTCATGTTAACCGAAACCCCCCTTTTCCCTGAGGACCCTATTTCCCCTGCAACCCTCTCAGACAGTGCCCTCATCTCTGGCCCTCTAACCCCAGGTCCATCTGGATGGCGGGTAGGTATGCCCTTTGTTCCTCACTGCCTCTGGCCAAGCATGTCTTCCTGGCTCAGGAAAACTGGTTCCACTGAATACAGACCATCAGACTACAGCTCTGGCCACCCCTCCTTGGAGGCTATTCCTTCTTGTTGCTGTTGTTCAGAAGGTGCCCAGTCTTTCCCTGTCATTTGCCAGAGATTTCAGCTCCTGACTCACTGGCTCTCCATCGCTATTTCTGTTTTCGTTCTTCACAGATTTCGCATCCATTAAGATAATCTGTTCCCAGACTTGAGCTTTCAGTTCCTCGGCCTCTCCTCACAGTCCTCCTGAGCCTCTTTCCCCGTGTCTATTGTCATTCCCTGTACTTTTCCTACACCAGCGATTAGATCACTGTGCAGCCTTCAGTTTTCAGACAATGATGTCACTTCCCAGTCCACTTTCTCTTGAGCTGGGGTCTCCAGATCAAATTACAGGCTGCCCAGTTAAATCTGAATTTCAGATAAACAGTTTCATGTATTTATAAATGATTATGGCCACATGATATTTGTGCAGGGATACTTTTACTAAAATGCGACTTGTTTTTATTCTGAAATTCAAATCAAGTGGATATCTTGGGTTATTATTTGCCAGATCTGGCAACCTTACCCTGGACCCCGATTCTAAGTGTCTGACTGAACTGGACTCTTTAGGCCTTTCGGGCAGATCATTTTATGGGGCCTACATTTCTGTGTCTTCTTCTCAGGACTTTGATTCCTTGGTCTCTCTGTGCCATCACTTCTATATTTTCCTGGCAGAACCCCAATGACATTTAAATCTAATTCACTCTGTATTTTGTGCCTGCCTCTAAAGAACTTAATGCAGATTGAGAAAAATAAGTCATTATGCTGGCAGGCCTTTTTTTTTTTGTCATTTATGACCATGAATATCAAGTAGATCCTTAGCACTGCCCAACAATTCTACTACATCTCTTTTTTAAAATTAATTTTTATTGGAGTATAGTTGATTTACAGGATTATGTTAGTTCCTACTGTACAGCAAAGGGAATCAGTTATATGTATACACGTATCCCCTCCTTCCAGACTGCCTTTCCATGCAGGTCACCACAGTGCATTAAATGAAGTTCTCTGTGCTAAACAGTAGGTTCTCATTAGCTATCTGTTTTATGCATGGTATCAGTAGTTTATATGTGTCCATCTCCCAATTCCTCTCACCTCTCCTTTCCCCTTGGTGTCCATATATCCGTTCTCTACGTCTGTGTCTCTACTTCTGCTTTGCAAAGAGGTTCATCCATACCAGTTTTCTAGATTCCACATATATGCATTAATGCACGATACTTGTTGACTCTTTCTGACTCCCCGCACTATATGGCCGTCTCTGTGTCCATCCACTCTACTTCTTTTGCAAACTGCTTTCATACTCCAGAGAAAACAGTTCATCCCTTCTGATTTTTTTCTTAACCCTCCTAATACCAACTTCTTTGTTTACTCTCAACTGGTAGACATGTTTTTTTTTTTTTTTAATTTCTCTGGGAAAACAGAAAAAAACAGAGAGCAACTTCACCTCCCATCACTAAATGAGCCAAACTCCCTGCAACGAGACCTTGTGTTCTAGCTTCCTTCCTGCTTCTGTGTGAGGCCACACCTCCACTTGTACACTGGATCCTTTTCTTTTTTTTTTTTTGGCCTACGTTACTTCACTGCTTTTGCAATTATTAATACTTATTCATCCTTCAATGTTAGAATCACTGCAATCAACACATTAGGCCATATCTTTGTTTAAAAAAAAAAATGTTTATCTCATATCGCTTCTCCTTTGCTATAGTGGAGCATAATTCTGTTCCTTGACTCACCTGTGCGGCCAAATACCTCAACTGAGTTGCTGAACCAATGCTTCTCAAACTTGCGTAGGGATGAGCTTGTCATAATACAGTTCCAACTCAGTAAGCCTGGGGTACAGCCAAGAGATTCTGAATATTTAACAAGCTCAGGGGTGATGCTAACGATTCAAGACCAGAGACCATGCTTTGAGGAGCAAGGATCTGTGTAGACACTTTCTATTGTATTTGTGAACCCCTCCAACAAAGCTTCCGTGTCCCTTGTTGCCCTCTCAGGGTAGCTGTGGACTGCAATCAGCCAAGTTTAAAGTCACTCCTGGGTACCCCTTCCCTCCTGCCCTTTTCACCCCCAAATCCCCCTGCCCCACTCCACCCCCACCCCCACTCTAGAACAGAACTCCCCGCTCAGTCTGGTTTCCTCCTTCTCACTGATTTTTCCTTTTTGCCTTCTCTGATGGCTCCTCCTAGCTTTTCCAAAGTCTCCACAATGGAAGCTCCAGATTGAAGACCGTCTCTTTTCTATGTCATCTACGCTCTCCAACTCTCTGTGTGATTATATCCAGCCTGCGGCTTTGAATCTCTCTGAAGGCTAACAACTCCCACATGGCATCTCCGTCTCTGAAATCTCCTCTGAGATACAATGCAGATTTGTTGCCTTGATTTTTCTACCTGGATATCTTAGGAGTCTCAAGTGTACTATGTACTAAACCAAAGTTTGAATTCTACCACCACCACCAACTTCCCCCATCTCAGGACATGATACCATGATTCATCTAATTTCCCAGACCAGGAATTCAAGAGCTATCTTTGCCTCCTCTCTGTTCACATCCTCTCCATCCAGCCCATCAGCAAAGTCTATCAACTCAGCTCTCAGAATATACCCCACTCTGAGACCACTGTCTGAGATGATACAAGCCTTGTCCAAATCCTTATCCTCTGAACCGGGAATAACTGTACTGACGCCTAACAAAGGTTTCCTGCTTTCACTCTGGTGAGAATTGTGTTCACTATAAATAAAATGACCTTCAAGTAGATCTTAGACATATAAGGGCTGAAATGACTTAAATTCTCCTTAACAAATTTTCTGAATGAAATTGGTAACTATTCAATATGCCCACCATCAAGCTATTTATATGTTCATTGTATCTACCTGTTTCAGATGTTAGAATCATACATGATCTTCCAAAAATGAGCTTCAGGGACATCTTTATGAGAAGAAAAATCACAATATTTTTCTTCTTTCCCCTAATTAAAAATACTGTGCCTTCATTTCTTTCTTTTTTCTTCTTCTTTTAAAATTTATTTTTAACTGGAGGATAATTGTTTTACATATGCCTTCATTTCTAAAATGTTTTCAAGACCAAGGTAATTCTTTTTATTTCTAAGTGTTTTCTGAGACTAGGGTCTCATAAACTGTTATGCACAGGAGATTATGAAGGCAGGATTTGACTTGGGAACCTAACAGTCTCAGTATTTCTAAGTCCACTTTACAAATATTACTTGAAACCATAGAGTTGGGGAAAACCAACTTTTGCCCTGAGACCCTTGAGGCTAACTGACCCATTATACATCCCAGACTTTATAAGCTCTTAAGTTGTGAAGAATAAGAGTCAGATTCTAGGAACTTTATTAATTTTAAGTTTATATATTTGCAACATTAAATTCACTCATAGCTAATGGCTTTCTTGCTCTTTTTGTTTCTTTCTCTTAAGAGAAGATACATTTCCGAGAAGAAACACATTGAAGACTTTAATGCAGGGGTCAGCAAATTGTAGCTCATGGGGCAAGACTGCTTGCTTTTGTACATACCACAAACCAAGGCTGGCTTTCACATTTTTAAAAGATACTGTTTTAAGTGGTAATGCATCTACGTCACATCCTTGATTTTACCTCCTGGTCCACAAAGCCTAAAATTTTACTATCTGGTCCTTTAAGAAAAAGTTTGCTGAATCATGTATGTAAAGCTCCCCTGAGATTATTTCTGGAGCTCAAATTTTAATAACCAGAAGAACAAAAATCTAGTAAGCTTTATGCTTATTTCAGCTCTCCCTTCTCCCAAAAGATTGCTTCTGTTTTTTGGTTTAGTTTTTGGTTTTCTTCCCTGATTTATTTCCCAGGAGAAATTTAAATCAGTTGCTTATGTCCCCCAGTGCTTTGTCTATGGACGATGTCTGTCTTCAGCCATAGCTGCCCATCTCCTCCTTAGCATTTCAAGTGCCCACTCCCTGTGATCTTCCAAGAAGGGAGGGCATTGACTGGTGTGTGTGAAGTTAAGGGACATTTACTGGATTATGGCACCCAGGGCTGGGGACTATGCTGTGGGAGTTGAAAGGAGTCCTCCTGGTCTACTGTAGCAGAGGTAACTAGGAAACTGTGTTTTTGTTCTTCGTTTATCATTTTTGGGGGGAACATCCAGAGGTATGTAGAGTGTTTAGATAAAGAAGGAAAACTTCAGAGATGGAGACATGGGTTCTCAGCCAAGTGGTCTTGAAGTCACAACTCACAAAATCTCACTGCCTGGTTGTGAGCCCATGGGATTGAGTCTGTCTAAGCTGCTCTGCCTAATCCTTCTTCCCTCTGGGGTGTGTGGTAGCTAATTCTTCCCTCTGGAGGAGATGGTTAGCACTTTTTGCCTTCTAGGGCTGACTGATGCTATGGCCCAATCAGACTGACTTTTATCACTAGACAAAGATGTCAGGTGATAATTTCCACTCTTTGTTCTCAAATGTTCTATTGATGCCTACAGTCTGCATATAAATATTTCTCAGGGACCAACGATATACCCTTGGGGTAAAGGTTATTTGCTTCTCACTTCAGGTTGCTAAATATTAGATGATACCAAGAGCAAAAGACCCTGATGCTGGGGAAGACTGAGGGTAGGAGGAGAAAGGGACGACAGAGGATGAGATGGTTGGATTGCATCACCGACTCAATGGACATAAGCTTGAGCAAACTCCAGAAGATGCTGAAGAAGAAGGAAGCTGGGCGTGCTGCAGAGCACAGAGGCACAAAGCACTGGGCACAACTCAGTGACTGAGCAGCAACTAAGGGCTCTGGAGGCAAATGTCTTTGGTGAGGTTTCAAATGGCAGGTGATGCACACAGTAGAAACCCTAGTTCTCATGGTGATGGGCAATGGCTGAGACTCGGAGACAATCACAAAACATTATAATTTAAAAAGTGTTATTTTATTTCCTTATAAGGTATATGCTTTTTCATCAATGTGTATCATTTTGAAATAAGTATGCTATGTTCCTAGTCTATGGGTCAAGAACCATGGCATCAACAAGGACTTCTACTGTAGACAAATATACCAAGAAGAGGTTTTCAAACGGGCAGCAGTAACTGTCTCAAACCTGTTTAGCCTAACTGATTAATGATGCAATATTGAGTAAAGACCCATTGTTGGCAACTCAGAACTTTTTTTTTTATAAAGAGCTTTCATTTAAGAGGGCCAAGGGAAAAAAGGAGTAGCAGTGGTGATTCTTTATTTTATTTTTTATTTTAAAATGCCCAAACTTCCAAGAAAAAAAAAAACTATGTTTTTTCACAGTCTTTCACAGTCCAGAAGTTTATCAAAGTCTATCAAAGTCATGAAGTCAGTGGCTTAAGTTCTATGAAAAATGGCAAAGATACTATTGTTGGATTTAGATTAATATGGGATAAAACTGTGAACAAAACCTAGGAGTAGAAGGAATCTTAAGAATCTGGGTACATTGGCATCCACAGATATTTTGGAGAGAAGCATGGACTACTCAGCCAATGGAAGTGAGCATAATCAACTGTTTTACTTGTTTGTCAACATATCTCACCTTTGACTGTTACATCATCCCAGCATCCATGAGAGGGGCTTTTCTGGGGAGATGATGCTGTGAAAGTGCTGCACTCAGTATGCCAGCAAATTTGGAAAACTCAGCAGTGGCCACAGGACTGGAAAAGGTCAGTTTTCATTCCAATCACAAAGAAAGGCAATGCCAAAGAATGCTCAAACTACCACACAATTGCACTCATCTCACACGCAGTAAAGTAATGCTCAAAAGTCTCCAAGCCAGGCTTCAGCAATACGTGAACCATGAACTTCCAGATGTTCAAGCTAGTTTTAGAAAAGGCAGAGGAACCAGAGATCAAATTGCCAACATCTGCTGGATCATCAAAAAAGCAAGAGAGTTCCAGAAAAACATCTATTTCTGCTTTATTGACTATGCCAAAGCCTTTGACTGTGTGGATCACAGCAAACTGTGGAAAATTCTGAAAGAGATGGGAATACCAGACCACCTGACCTGCCTCTTGAAAAACCTATATGCCGGTCAGGAAGCAACAGTTAGAACTGGGCATGGAACAACAGACTGGTTCCAAATAGGAAAAGGAGTACCTCAAGGCTGTATATTGTCACCCTGCTTATTTAACTTCTATGCAGAGTACATCATGAGAAACCCTGGGCTGGAAGAAGCACAAGCTGAAATCAAGATTGCCGGGAGAAATATCAATAACCTCAGATATGCAGATGACACCACCCTTATGGCAGCAAGTGAAGAGGAACTAAAAAGCCTCTTGATGAAAGTGAAAGAAGAGAGTGAAAAAGTTGGCTTAAAGCTCAACATTCAGAAAACGAAGATCATGGCATCTGGTCTCATCACTTCATGGGAAATAGATGGGGAAACAGTGGAAACAGTGTCAGACTATATTTTTTTGGGCTCCAAAATCACTGCAGATGGTGACTGCAGCAGTGAAATTAAAAGGAAGGGAAAGTTATGACCAACCTAGATAGCATATTCAATAGCAGAGACATTACGCTGCCAACAAAGGTCCATCTAGTCAAGGCTATGCTTTTTCCTGTGGTCATGTATGGATGTGAGAGTTGGACTGTGATGAAAGCTGAGCGCCTAAAAATTGATGCTTTTGAACTGTGGTGTTGGAGAAGACTCTTGAGAGTCCCTTGGACTGCAAGGAGATCCAACCAGTCCATTCTGAAGGAGATCAGCCCTGGGATTTCTTTGGAAGGACTGATGCTAAAGCTGAAACTCCAGTATTTTGGCCACCTCATGCGAAGAGTTGACTCATTGGAAAAGACTCTGATGCTGGGAGGGATTGGGGGCAGGAGGAGAAGGGGACGACAGAGGATGAGATGGCTGGATGGCACGACTGACTCGAAGGATGTGAGTTTGAGAGAACTCTGAAGAGTTGGTGATGAACAGGGAGGCCTGGAGTGCTGCAATTCATGGGGTCGCAAAGAGTCGGACACGACTGAGTACAACTGAACTGAACTGAAGGTATTGTGAATGATGTAGGGTAGATTAAAATTTAAAAAACAACAATAACAACAACAACAGAAGAGCAAGTCTACGTTCTTGAGAAAGTAAGCCCAGTTTCAGCTTTAAACCCAGAATTGTAAAACCTTAAGCACAACATTTTCTCTTCCTCTTAATAAGGATAATAGCTGACAAAATAAATAAATAAATCTTAAAAAAAAAAAACAGCAGGGGAAAGGAAGCAATCTTGAACTCCAACTATCATCCAGAATGTATAGATGGATGTGATGTTAAAATAGTATTATAAGAAGATCAGGGTGGTACTTTGTACGAAGGTATTAGAGCTTGGTACTTCTCGGCAGTGGATAAAAAGCAGCCATTTTGAAATTTATGGAACGACTGTGGCACTGAGTCTCTCTTCTGAATCTCAAGAGAGCAAACTTTCTTCTTGTGTTGACACCAGAGTTTCAACGCGCCGCGCATTAAACAAAGAGCATCTTGTTTTGTGAAGTTTTATTACAAACAATTGCGCTGGCTGTTAAAATTTGCTTGATGTTTCCAAGAATGCTCAGCCCCATCATGGAAACATGGACATTTAGAGACTAGATATAGCACAGCTCATGCTTCCAAGTGTGCAAAACAGCTTTCAGAGTTGAGTGGGTGGGGGTTGCCTTTCCTCAATCAACCTAGATTCAAAGCCCACCAGGTCAGTGTTTTGACGGTGGTAAGACTTACAACCACTTGTATTCTGTATAAGACTACGCAGCCAACTTCGTAATATTTGTCAAACCTAGTGGAATGTAGAAACCCGCCAATATTTTATCCTAGGCAAGCAGGAAATGGCAAATACGATTTTCTGTATAACAAGCAGATGTGGGTTGGATTGCAGTCTCAGACATGAAGGATTTTGATTCTTCAAAGCCCTGGGCTGACCTGCCACGCGTCTGATCATCTTACCTCAGACTTTAAAATGGGTCAGAGAAGAGACACTCAGCTAATCATGAAACACTAAAAGAAGTTTTGTTTTTCTTTCATGAAAACTGAAGATGGCAAAATGTCAAAACTTTGTTTACAGAGAGTTCTCTAGGGAATGGGACGGGACACGTGCGTTCTGTATGAGGCAGATCCGTTAGACCTTTGGCTAGAAACGGACCTGAGGGAAACTCTGGGGCCACTTTCATCTAACTCTCTGGCTCCTTTAACTCAGAACAGGGGTGAAGTATTTATCTCTGAGCTCTGAGATTTCCCAAGGAGCATCCCTTTACCCTCAGCTTGTTCCCTTGGATCAGGGAAGCAAGGAATGTTGCTGTGAAAGAAAAAGCAGCTCTCAGCTTCTCCTGTTCCTGGCTGTGTGATCTTGGATGTGTCATGTCTCATAACCTCCATATTCTTATCTTAAAAGGTAATAATGGAACTTCCCAGATAGTCCAGAGGTTAAGACTTTGCTTTTCAATGCAGAGGGTGTGGGTTCAGTCTCTGGTTGGGGAGCTAAAATCCACATGCCACATGGCCAAAAAACAAAAGCAGAAAACAAATATAACAAATTCAATAAAGACTTTAAAAATGGTCCACATCAAAAAAAAAATCTAAAATGGGAATAATGACAGTGACATATTTTCATGAGGATTAAATAAAGCCATGCTTGGAAAGTACCCAGACCAAGTACATATTCTCTAAGTGGTTACCTTATCTTCATATTATTATTGTTATCATTATTGTCATTTCAGTTGTCTCTTTGCCCTTTTAGCTCAATTCAATTCAACAAACATTTATTGAAAGCCAGCTTTCTATCATTTAGCAGGGTAGCTAAGTTTCGTTTGCATATGTGACACCTGTCCACTTAATTCTTTCCTTGAGTTCTAGTCATTAACCCATGGAGTTCTACAAACTCTCAGGATAAAGAGGATATCAACGTTATTACCACCTTCTCTTAACATTTATTTCAGCTCTATCTTCACCAGCACTCACCTTTGGAGATTTTGAATCCAAAATGCAATTGCCGGTGCTTAGAAATTATGAGTTGCTTAAGACTGGGAAATGTTGAGCATTACAAGAGTTCTCTCACTAATTACCCATTAAAGTTCAATAGCATTAAATACAGGCTATAAAAAAAAGGAGATGGAAATAAAAGGTCTTAAAAGGCCAGGTGTATCTTTGAATTGATAACAGCTATGAGATATTAACTTATGTTTATTTCTGTTCATGTGCCATTGCCCTAATATATTTGAAAGGAATGGTTCAGGACAGCCCATACCACTTTGCTCAGGCTCTATCTGAAATATGCCACTACTGATCCGAACCACAAGAGTCCCTAGGACAGTCTTTGTCTCTCTTTCACGTGCTGTGTGGGTCCCTCAAAGAATTCATGTAACCTCCAAAGGCCATCATAGCTTGAGCTTTAGGGAAAATCTGAGTTGTTTGTTTCAATGTTCAGTTCAGTCCTTATGTTTCATTGGTGAAAATGCTTTGTGGAAGACATCAGACAAATACACAGACGTAGAGAATAAATGTACAGACACCAAGAGGAAGAGAGGTGAGACCAATTGGGACACTGAGACTGACGTATATATACGACTATGTAGCTCAGATGGTAAAGAATTTGCCTGCAATGCAGGAGACCAGGGTTCAATCCCCAGGTCAGGAAGATGCCCTGGAGAAGGGAATGGCAACCTACTCCAGTATTCTTGCCTGGAAAATCCCATGGACAGAGGAACCTGGTGGGCTGTGGTCCATGGGGTCGCGAAGAGTGAGATACGACTGAGTAACTAACCCTACTACTATTACTACGAATAAAATAGATAACTGATGAGAACCTACTATACAGCACAGAGAACTCTGCTTAATGCACATGGTGATCTGAATGCAGAGGAAATCCACAAGGGAGAGGATATATGTAAACGTACAGCTGATTCACTTTTGTGTACAGCAGAAACTGACACAACATTATAAAGCGCCTGTATCGTTGTTTAGTCACTGAGTCACATCCTGCTCTTCTGTGATCCTATAGGCTGTGGCCCACCAGGCTCCTCTGTCCATTGGATTTTCCAGGCAAGAATACTGGAGTGGGTTGCCATTTCCTTCTCCAGGAGATCTTCTTGACCCAGGGGATCAAACCTGCATCTCTAAGATTGGCAGGCGGGTTCTTTACCACTGAGCCACCAAGGAAACCCAAAGCAACTATACTCCAACAAAAAGAAATTATAGGAGATCTAAAAAAAGAAAACATCAGACAAATACAAATTGAGGAGCATTCTATAAAACACTTCATGGGTACTATTAAGGTCATAAAATTATGGAAAATCTGAGAAATTGCCATGACCAAGAGGAGTCTGAGGAGCCGTGATGACTAAGTGTAATATACTGTGCTGGATGAGATCCCAGGACATAAAAAGAACATTAGATAAATGCTAAGAAAATCTGAGTCATGTGCACTTGTTAACAGCAATGTATCCACGCTGGTTCTTTAATTTTGACACACGTATCTCACAAAGGTGAGAGGTTAACAGCAGCGGGAACCAAGCATAGCGTAGAGGGGAATTCTCCCTACTAGCTCTATCAAATTTCCTATAAATATAAAATTCTTCTGAAATAAAAGCTTATTTTAAAAAACAGCCACATGATTACATTTAAACAAGTCATTAGCTGATGGAATTAAAGAGAAACAGATCCGTGAACACTCATATTTTCATGCCAGGGGTTCTCATGGGTGTTAATGACAGACCGTGGTCTGGGCTGCTGGAAAGAGTGTGCAAAGGGAACTATTTTCGTAGTTCAGACTACCCTTTCCTCTATCTTACTATGTTCGGCTCTCCGACTGTGCCAATCATTTCTACTTAATAGGTTGTCTGCGCGGATTTAATCTTACCTTGTGAACCTCTGCGCAGTGCCTGACACAGTAGGTATTCAGTATAAATTTCCTTCTTATTCCCCTCAACCTTCTTCCCAAAACAGGATTAGTCATGCTCTATTTTTTCTTCAGATGATAAGTACTTGACCAACCACTACAAACAGTTTTGGCCATGCGGAGTATGACTGCTTCATGAGAGATAAAGTCTCTACTGTTTAGTATCCACGGACTTTCAGTCATCTGTGAATTGTCTGCACACAAAGACAGAAGCTCTAAAAACAAAATAAAGATGTAAAATAACCTGGTTGAATCGTTGCTTTGGTTCCATGTTTTTGAGAAAACTAAATCAGGTAGAATTTGAAGGAACTTAAAAAAAAATAAAAATAAACTATTCTATAGAAATGAGTTAATCTACCTGAATTTTCCTTTTCTCCCTGCAGAATGAAAAATAGGTATGGAATAGAAAGAAACAAGACTATTCTGAAAATCTGTGGCTCTTTGTTAAGGGCCCCAGGTGATTCAAATGGAGGTTTACACACTCACTCAGGCAGTTGACTCTCAAGAACCCACTGGGTGTGAATTTCTGGGCTTCCCAGGTGGCGCTAGTGGTAAAGAATCTGCCTGCCAATGTAGGAGACATAAGAGATGTGGGTTCAGTCCCTGGGTTGGGAAGATTCCCTGCAGGAGGGCATGGCAGCCCATTCCAGTATTCTTGCCTGAAAGAATCCCGTGGACAGAGGAGCCTGAAAGGCTATGGTCCACAGGGCCACAAAGAGTCGGACACGACAAAAGCGACGCAGCACGCAGCGTGCAGATGTCAGTTTCTCGACTTGGTGCTGGAGATGGGGGCAAAGGAGAGTCTCCACTCTTAGGCTGTTTATAATCTTGTCAGCAGATTCCACAGAGTAAGGCTTGACCCATAGCCAGGTCATGTCCCAGATCATGTATTCTCCTGAGTTTTAAAGACTACCTGGAAGAAAATGAGACAATGGAGGTGAATGCAGGGCTGAGCTCAAAGCCCTTGCCTCATGCTGCCATATACTGCAGACTCTGCAAAGACAAAAGGGTGGGATTAAAGGCAGGCTAGTATATGAGGCCGAAGGGCCAGGCAGTCGCCAGCTCCTCTGGTCAGACCTGTCCAGCTCAGGAGCTTAGTTTTCTAGGCTTCCACTGTACTCAGAACTCTGGTTGCAGGGCAGAGGATAAACTGAAGTGGAATGAGATGGGAAGCAGAGTTTGAAGACTCCAGACAACAGTCGTGCAAGAAGTGATGAGAAATTGAATAAGGTAGTGACCAAAAGAATGAAAGACAAGCCCTATTGTGACTGGTATTGATGAGATGGTCACTAAGTGACCATGGGACATAAAGTCCTGGATAACTCCCAGGTTTCTGGCTCAGCTCACTGAGACTGTCACAGTGTCCTCATCAACATGAGAAACAGAGGAGAGGGAACAGGGGTGAAAGGGAGTCTGAACAGCTCAGCTTCAAACAGGAAAATGCTGAGCTTGTAAAACCGATGGGATGTCCCAGATACAATTGAACATAAGACCAAGAAGTAATCAGGACTTCTTTTTTCTCTTTTTTAGTACATTTTATTTTGTTGATGTATAGTTGATTTGCGGGCTTCCCTAGTGGCTCACATGGTAAAGAATCTGCCTGTCAATGCTGGAGACGTGGGTTCAATCTCTGGGTCAAGAAGAAGTCCTGGAGAGCAGCCACCCACTCCAGTATTCTTGCCTGGAAAATTCCACGGGCAGAGGAACCTGGCGGGCTACAGTTAATGGGGTCACAGAAGAATAGGACTTGGCTTAGTGGCTAAACAATAACAAATAGTTGCTTTACAATGTGGGGTTAATTTCTGCTTACAGCAAAATTGTACAGCAAAATACATCTATACGTGTGTGTGTGTGCACGCGCGTGTGTGTGTTTAGATCCTTTTCCATTGTGGTTTATCACAGGATATTGAATATAGTTCCCTGTGGTCTACAGCAGAACCTTCTGGCTTATCCATCTACATATAATAGTTTGCATGTGTTTATCTCAAACCCCATTCCATCCCTCTCCCACTCCACTCCCCCTGGGCAACCACAAGCCTGTTCTCTATGTCTGTGAGTCTGTTTCCTGTTTTGCAGATAAGTTCATTTGTGTTATACTTTAGTTTCCACTTATAAAGGATATCATATGGTATTTTTCAGAAAGCACTAATTCTTAGTAAGAAAGAGACAGTGATTGCAAGAAATTCCATCGGAACTGGTGAAAAAAATTATTGTGAAAGGTGCTGATAGGTAAAAGCTTATTTATTAAGGACATTTTTCTTTAATAAAAAAGAAATGCAATGAATTTTGATAAAATACTGACTTAAAGAGTTAACACAAAGTGGGTCAAGAAAGCATTGTTTAAGAAAAGATTGAAGAGCAAAAGACTGTGAGATCCCCAGATTAGAGTTTATATTTGAAAACGTAGGTAGGGATTAATTTGCTCATAGAAAGTACATGAGGTTAAAGAAAAAGCAAGTACTCTGCATTTGGCCTCACGCTTTGCCACACCTCTGAAACTGTACAGATCTTCTTTTATCTTTTTTTTTTTTTTTTTGAGAATTTGCTTCAAACCAAAGAGTAAAGCTGTGATGCAGAAACCTGATTGAAAAGATGCTGAGACATCAAGACTCTTCTTTTATCTTCATTAATCCCCTCCCTATAAGTTCCATGTACTGACCATTGCTGACAGACAGCAAGAAACATGGTGTGCAGCTGCTTCTTCTGGAACTCTCTACCATGCCACACAGTTGAGCAACTGGATTTCTTAAAATACATCAATGTTGATTACAAGCCAGAGCAACACATCATACCGTTCATTTTCAGGAAACACAAAACTAAGACTCTCTCAATAAAATAACATGTTGTGTTAAGGCAACGGTTAGATAACTTTATACATGTATTCTGGAAAGATATATTTATTTCTTTATCACTAATAACTGTGTATGGCAATTCATCTCTATCCCTCTGGATTAGTTTTGACTGTGAGTGACAGAAAACCCCAAATAGCAGTGGCTTATTGGGGCTTTCCTGGTGGTTCAGAGATAAAGAATCTACCTATCAATGCAGGAGATATAAGAGAGCCAGGTTTGATCCCTTGTCAGAGAAGATCCCCTGGAGGAGGGCATGGCAACCCACTCCAGTATTCTTGCCTGGAGAATCCCAAGGACAGAGGAGCCTGGTGGGCTAGATTCCATGGGGTTGCAAAGACTTGGACACAACTGAGTGACTGAACAGCAACAACAACGCATGGGATTGAGGTTTATTTACTTCTAGTGTAAAAGACATCTGGCACTAGCACTGTGGTTGTCGGGGCTCCCAACCGCACCCATGGAGTTGCTCCTCCATCCTCAACAGGGGACTCCTGCGTCATGGTCTCTGGCATCCCAGTCATCACACACACAGCCCAGTCAATGGAAAGGAGGTGACTGCACTGGAACTCGGACAAAGATTTGTCTTACTCGTCAGAACCCAGCCGCATGGCCGTGTCTACCTGCCAGGGAGGGGAAGGAATTCAGTTTCTGTTCTAAATAGCCATTTGCCCAGATAGAAATGAAAGGTTTTCTACAGAGGAATGGGGGCAATGACAAGTCTCTTCCATGCCAGGCCCCTTAAGATTAGGGTGGTCTTATTTGAGAAAGAGTTTATTTTTAAATATATAGAGTCACTCCATCCAAACACTACCTATCAGCCCTTACGATGTATCAGGCACATTAAAACATCCTGTAGTATAAAGTGTTACTCACACAGTCGTGTCTGACTCTGCGACCCCATGGACTGTAGCCCTCCAGGCTCCTCTGTCCACGGAATTCTCCAGGCAAGAACACTGGCATAGGTAGCCATTCCCTTCTCCAGGAGCTCTTCCTGACTCAAGGATCGAATCCAGGTCTTCCGCATTGTGGGGAGATTCTTTACCATCTGAGCCACCAGGAAGTACAGTTGATTTGCAAAGTTGTGTTTAATTTCTGCTGTACAGCAAAGTGATTCAGATATATGTATGTATATATGCGTGCTTTTTCGCATCTTTCACTTTATGATTTATCACAGGATATTGACTATAGTCCCCTGTGTTGTACAGTAGGATCTTGTTGTTCATCCACTGTGTCTATAATAGTTTACATCTGCTCATCCTAACCTCCCAAAACTCAGGCTCATTCATAAGCAACAAGGAAACAGCAGTGAACAAAGCAGAAAAAAAAAAAAAATCCCTGTCTGCATAGAGCTTAAATTCTCATAAGAGATTGCCATGTCTTTACCCTGTGTCAGAAAACTGTCTTTACAAAGAACACACCAGCTGTGTTCTTTTTTTTTTTTAATTTTATTTTATTTTTAAACTTTACATAATTGTATTCATTTTGCCAAATATCAAAATGAATCCGCCACAGGTATACATGTGTTCCCCATCCTGAACCCTCCTCCCTCCTACCTCCCCATACCATCCCTCTGGGTCATCCCAGTGCACTAGCCCCAAGCATCCAGTATCGTGCATCGAACCTGGACTGGCATCTCGTTTCATACATGATATTTTACATGTTTCAATGCCATTCTCCCAAATCTTCCCACCCTCTCCCTCTCCCATAGAGTCCGTAAGACTGTTCCATACATCAGTGTCTCTTTTGCTGTCTCGTACACAGGGTTATTGTTACCATCTTTCTAAATTCCATATATATGCGTTAGTATACTGTATTGGTGTTTTTCCTTCTGGCTTACTTCACTCTGTATAATAGGCTCCAGTTTCATCCACCTCATTAGAACTGATTCAAATGAATTCTTTTTAATGGCTGAGTAACACTCCAGTGTGTATATGTACCACAGCTTTCTTATCCATTCATCTGCTGATGGACATCTAGGTTGCTTCCATGTCCTGGCTATTATAAACAGTGCTGCGATGAACATTGGGGTACACGTGTCTCTTTCCCTTCTGGTTTCCTCAGTGTGTATGCCCAGCAGTGGGATTGCTGGATCATAAGGCAGTTCTATTTCCAGTTTTTTAAGGAATCTCCACACTGTTCTCCATAGTGGCTATACTAGTTTGCATTCCCACCAACAGTGTAAGAGGGTTCCCTTTTCTCCACACCCTCTCCAACATTTATTATTTGTAGACTTTTGAATCGCAGCCATTCTGACTGGTGTGAAATGGTACCTCATAGTGGTCTTGATTTGCATTTCTCTGATAATGAGTGATGTTGAGCATCTTTTCATGTGTTTGTTAGCCATCTGTATGTCTTCTTTGGAGATGTAACTGAACTAGGAATGGATGCAGTGTGTTTGGCTTAATAACCCCAGGGCCAATTAAAATATCTTGCCCTTTGACACATGCAGCTTCAAGGGCAGGAGAAAAATATCATTCAAACAAACAAACAAAAAAAAATTAAAGATGATCCTCTCTGATCCCAGCATTGAATGTCCTCAAATTCTGTATCTGTTCAACTTTCAGCAACGAAACCAAGAGATGGTGAGGCTGAGGGTCTCCTCTGTGTCCTCCTCTACGATGACACGAGAGATTGCAGGTACTCCTGTGACACTCCTGGGTCTTTCGTGCCATGACACTATTCAGAGTGGGGATAGCACCTTTGGGCTCTCCGTGTCACTTGGGCTCATCGTTTGGTGCTCATCTAATCAGCTCAGGATGACTAGAAACAAAGGGATGCTGTTACCAACCAGGGTTCTTGGCCTCCTTATCAATAGAAATTGATCAGAGGCCAGGCAAGGGATTTAGGCAGGGCTGTATGGGGGCCCGGCTGCAGCAGGAGGAAGTGAGAACTGGTGACAGCTTCTCTTGTCCCCTTGCTTCCTGTGGGGGGTGAGCTGGTTCCTTGCGCGGGGTGAGGGTAGGGGGTCGTCCAGGGTTGGGCCAGAGGGGCGGCCTAAGTGATTTGCCTGCTCCTTCGCTGGCGTTGAATATAGGGGGCGTGGGCAGTGCCCTGCTTTTGCTCAGGGCTCTTCAGAGGTGGCAGTTGAATTTTTGGTCTTTCTTCCACCTTCTTGTCTATAATTTGCCCCGACAGTCAATATATGTGGTTATTTCTAGTCCTTTATAGTTTCTTTGTATGTTGTTGCTGAAGGAGACATCTGTCCAGGTGCCAGCACTGCAGCCAAGGGTCCCAGGTCTTGGTCTGTCTCGATGCTATACTGCTCTGGAAAGAAAAGGGAGGGATTGGGCTTCAGATACAGTATCAGGAGCCCATGTGTTCCTCTTGTGTTCATCACTAATTACCAGTTAATGGACTGCCCATTTTCCAGAATTCAGAGGAGGTGACGAGGTGATGGGAAGTGATGAGGCTTACTGGAAACTTCAGTTACTACTTTGATTCTATGTTTGTGAGCCCAAGTATGTAATTGTTTGAGCTACAATTTTCTCATCTACAATAAAACAAGAAAAAGAACATCACCTATTTCCAAATGCTGTTTTAAAAGTGAGTGAGTTGACTCATTGGAAAAGACTCTGATGCTGGGAGGGATTGGGGGCAGGAGGATAAGGGGATGACAGAGGATGAGATGGCTGGATGGCATCACTGCCTCGATGGACATGAATTTGAGTGAACTCCGGGAGTTGGTGATGGACAGGGAGGCCTGGTGTGCTGCGATTCATGGGGTCGCAAAGAGTCAGACACGACTGAGTGACTGAACTGAACTGAACTGAACTGAAAGGAATCATAATATATGTATGACCTTTTAGTTAACCTTTTATAGATTAGGAGGTCATCAGTGTATTAATATTATTGAAATGGTGAATTCCTTGGGCAAGATTATTGAGCAGGCCAATCAAGGGGTTTCCCAGGTGGCAGAGTGGTAAAGAATCCATCTGCCAATGCCGGAGATACAAGAGACATGGGTTCAATCCCAGGGTCAGGACAATCCCCTGGAGGAGGAAGTAGCAACCACTCCAGTATCATTGCATGGACAATTCCATGGACAGAGGAGCTGGCAGGCTACATTCCTTGGGGCTTCGAAGAGTTGGACACAACTGACTGAGCAAGCTATTTTATGAGTATGCACTTTGATTAATGTTATCGTTGAGAAAAGATAGACATTCAAAACTTTCTGATTCATTGTAGGTGTTTAGATAAGCTTAGCTGACCTTTTCCCAAACCTTGACAATTAGTGGCTGAAACAGGATAAGCCCTGTGAGAAGAACACACGATGTCCTTTGCTGCTCTGATTAGACAGCCAGGAAACCCAACATCAAAGAGAACGCTGCAAAGGCAATTAAACCTGGAGAGGGTGTCAGCCCGACATGCGACCAAACAGACAGAAAAATCCTGGTAACAAGTGGTACTTCGATTGGCCGTGAAGCCCTGTGTTTTTACCAGGGAAAGCGCTGAACTTGTTTTCAGCAGACACAGTTCATATTTCTCCAGAAGAAAGTTTCCTTTTGAACCGAGTTTTCCAAAGTCATCAGGATGAGCAGTCTTATTATACTCTGAACTGTTCTAGCAGCTGTCATGGCTAAGCTAGAAAAGACTTTTTTTTAATTTATTTTTTTAATAGAAGGATAATTGCTTTACAGAAGTTTGTTGTTTTCTGTCAAACCTCAGCACGAGTCAGCCATAGGTATACATATATACATATATTTGTCTGAGAAACACATGTCATGTTTTTATGGATGTGGTTGGGCCCTGCCACCAAATAAAGGGTGGGATTCGGGAAGGGAATGGAAAGTCTGTGGATGGACAGCAAAGAAAAGCTGAGAGGAGACTCACCAAGAGATGAAAGACAGTCCCTGACAATTCAAGAGAGGCTGTCCTGTATCTCCTGGTAATTCTCAGGGATCTTCTCTCCGCTGCCTGCCCTCCCATATGAGGGCTTCTCAGGTGGCTCGGTGGTAAAGAATCCGCCTGCCAAAGCAGCAGCCTCAAAACACGCAAGTTCGATCCCTGAATTGGGAAGATCCCCTGGAGGAGGAAATGGCAACCTGCTCTGGTGTTCTTGCCTGGGAAATCCCATGGATAGAGGAGGCTGGCGGGCTACAGACCATGAGGTTGCAGAGTCAGACACGACTTAGTGAGTGCGAGCCTCCTTTCATGGTAACAATGCAAAATTGTTCCGGCCCAACCAGTCCATTCTGAAGGAGATCAGCCCTGGGATTTCTTTGGAGGGAATGATGCTGAAGCTGAAATTTCAGTACTTTGGCCACCTCATGCAAAGAGTTGACTCATTGGAAAAGACTCTGATGGTGGGAGGGACTGGGGGCAGGAGGAGAAGGGGACGACAGAGGATGAGATGGCTGGATGGCATCACTGACTCGAAGGACGTGAGTCTGGGTGAACTCTGGGAGTTGGTGATGGACAGGGAGGCCTGGCGTGCTGCAATTCATGGGGACGCAAAGAGTCAGACACGACTGAGCGACTGAACTGAACTGAACTGAGAGAGGCAATGGCTCTGCCCTGCTTGTATAAGGCAGTGTTAGCTTTTGTTGGTTATTTCTTTGATGTTTCCTTTTGAAAGGGTGACACCATTTCATCATAAGACCAGGATGAAACCTCTGCTTATCTAATCACATCATACCAATTTCTTGTCTAAGAAAATTACATATTGAGTCAAGTGAGATGACTTTACAGAGTGTGTTTCATTTGTTGTGTTGTCATCAAGAGGTTAAATTAGTGCTGGTACCTCAGTCACGTCCAACTCTTTGTGATCCCATGACCTGTAGTCCTCCATGCTCCTCTGTCCATGGGATTCTCCAGGCAAGATTACTGGAGTGGGTCAACATTCCCTTCTCCAAGAGATCTTCCCAACCCACAAATCAATCCTGGGTCTCCTGCATTGCAGGCAGATTTTTTTTTTTTCACCATCTGAGCCACCAGGGAAGCCCAGATTGGAGACCTGGAAATCTCAGGTGTAAAACCCCTAGATGATGGGGGAGTTGTATGCCAAGAGAGGAAGGGTTTAGACACATTGGCTTTAAAAAGCTACCAGGCAGGCCAGCGTGATTTACTGGATGTCCTTGATTTAGGATTCTAGAGCCGCAGAGAAACTGTCTCAGAAAGAAAATTAGAAGAAGAGAAATCAGGGGTGGGTGTTGGGGGGTCGTGCAGATGCTGGCAATCATTTGTGAACTTTGGAAGGGTGGTCCCTCCAAACCCGAGAGTGAGCTTCCTCTCAGGTTGCTGCTCTGTGCCCCCTGACCCCCTGGCCACTCTGGAGAGCATCCTGGTGACTTTGAGATCAGTGTGTCCCCTGGCGTTAGCTGGCCCTCCCAGGGAAGGTCTACTGGAGCATCCCCTCCAGCTTCCCCAGACTGGAGCCCCACCTCTGAAGGCTCCAGATCCACCCTCCCTGGACGTGGGCGGAGAGTCCGAATTGGCGAGTCTGGCCCTGAAGCGAACTCAAGGGCGCCAAGTGCTTCCCCACTGCGTTATCTGCATTTGGTGGAGACGATTCTGCCTGTTGTTAGATTACAACAGCCTGAAGTCTAAAGTTGAGCAGGACACACTGTTAGCAAGGAAGGAAATACTGCCCAGAAATAATTTTAAAGGAATTATCCTTATTATTGGATCTGCCAAAAGAAAGCAGTGGGAAGCGGGTGAATGGGAGATCAGAGGGACTTGAACTTAACTTGAGCTCACAGGCTTAGTACTTTTTAAATGTTTCAAGTGCTGATTACCCAGGGAAACACAAAACCACGCTGGGCTTTAAGATCTGGTCCTTAGCATTCCAAGTCTCTGATACTGCTCATAAGCCTCCTGCAAGCTGCCACAGAAGCGCTGCTGTTGTCGTCACCCAGGGCATTGGCCAAGCTTTGTTTTCCGTACCAAACATTGTCACTGATACTGTGACCCTAGATCCATCGTCTCCTGTGCTTGGGAAGAGATAACCGATAGACTTCTCCTCTCCCAAGAACGATTCCTGGTTTGTCACCTCAAACTAAGTCATTTTCTCTGAATTCGTGATGAGGTTAAGTTGATTAATTAGAAAAAAAGACATTGACATACACTTGACATTGAAGTCCTCAGTCGTGTCCGACTCTTTGCAACCCCATGGACTGTAGCCTACCAGGCTCCTCCGTCCATGGAATTTTCCAGGCGAGAGTACTGGAGTGGGTTGCCATTTCCTTCTCCAGGAGATCTTCCTGACCCAGGGATCAAATCTGGGTCTCCCGCATTGTAGTCAGACGCTTTACCGTCTGAGCCACCAACTAGTATTCAAGTAGTCTTTAAGATGCTCTCAAGGTGACTTTTATTCAATTAAAATGTAGTAGCTCTTAAAATTCAAGATTATGGGTAGACTAATGTATCTCCACTAAATACTAACCATGAATTTTTAAAATAAGTTTCTGTACTTTAATGATTACTGTTTCACAAAAAAAGGACATGTTTAAATGTGCAGAGCAAGGTGGAGGGTAGGCTGGTATAAAATAACAAGGGGGTTGTGGTCCCTGGGTACTTTGAGTTTTTAAGGTTTCTCATATGATTGCTTATTGTTTCATCAACTGAAATATGCCCAGAAGGACATTTAGTGAAGCTGACTCTGGTTATTAGGGTGTCAAAGACTATGGAGACTCAGTGACTTAGGAGAGATGGCAGAAGCCCGGGGGACCTTGATTCACAAGAAAGGTGTACTTTTCCTTGTCTTGTCCCAAACTTGATGACTTAATAAACTGTGACCGGTATTGGCCCCAAGTATTGATTTTCCCATCTCCTGCTTTTATCAGCCACCCTTTGGAAAACTGCTGCTGCAGGCCCCTGCTACAGAAGCAGCCCACATGACTCGTCATCAGTGGGCTGTCTTTCTCTCTCCCATTCGTCTTAACGAGAGGGTTTCCAGCTTACTTCTGTCATTTCAGAGCCTTACAGTCTACTCCTGTCTGAACGAGCTTCACACAAGCATTACATGTAAACCATATGGAATACACATCTTACTGTTAATTTCAGAATCTTAAGACTGATTCTTACAGCTTTCTCTCTTTGTTCCTTCCCTATGACTGTTACTAACAGCCAGCAGGAGAAACTCAGGCAGGCAAAAATATGTGTGTTAGTTGCTTAGTTGTGTCCAACTCTTTGTGACCCTGTGGACCATAGCCTGCCACGCTCCTCTGTCCATGGAATTCTCCAGGCAAGAATACTGGAGTGGGTTACCATTGCTTTCTTTCAGGGTACTTTCCCCACCCAGGGATTGAACCCATCTCCTGCACTGGCAGGCAGATTTTTTACCTTCTGAGCCACCAGGGAAGTCCAGACAAAAATAGATGACCAAATATCTTATTTCTTGAGGCAGAATACAACCTTCCTAAGAAGCATGCTTCCTCTTCATGCTTTGATATCGATAGTGACCAACTGTGCGGTGATGCATAACTACCCTGCATTCTGTTTTCTATTGGTCTGATTCTCTGTACCTATGGGACACAGGACATTTCACTTCCTGTTTGCTTTAGAGCCACAGGATCTAGTGCAATAACAAGAAAATGTCTAACAAGATAAATATCATTTTTGATCTGCTAACAGGATAATATAAGTTATATAATACCATAAAAACATAAAAATTGAGACAATCTGAGGAAATGCTTCTTGATAATAGGAAATATCTAATTAATAGAAAAGCACTCAAGGGGATGGAGAGAAGTTCTAATACCCCGAACATTTCAAATTAGGTAAAAACCAGAAAAATGAAGGCTGGGCTTTGGTTTATATCTGTGTATCTCTTGGGTTTTTCTTATGCAGACCACTCACTACAGAAGTGATAATATTCTACTGTAACTCTGGACCACATCATGTAATAAACAAGTTATTGATGGCAGTGTTCTTCCAATATTAATGGCACTTTGCAGTTTCTGAGCCAACGTCATCTTTGCAACACAGTTCAAAAGGGATGCTTGTATTCAAGTTGGGAAAATATGAAACTGACTAGTATACTCTGCAGAATACTCTTCTTCATGACTTTAAAGTTGACCCATGAAGCAATATTTCTTCTATTCAGGTCCTGAAGGTGTACAGGTAATTACATAAAAAATTTAAAAAGCCATCACCTTCTGAATGCATCGCGTGTGTTTCTTTTGCTGCCCATGGTCTGCTGTCCTCTGCACACAAAGGCTCATGGGTTCACAGCATCCTGATCTACCAGGTGGATAAGATGGTCTGTTTGTTTCACTTTCCACGTTAATCATGTGCAAACTTTGGACTCTATTTTTGTGTTTAAATATTTAAGAAACACAGAAATGCAAAATAAAAAGTTAATGTCCTCTCTGTCTCTCTCTCATTAATCACCCATACTCCAGATTGTTATATATTCAGTTCAGACCTCTGTTTTACTAATTTATGCACTCATGTAGACACACAATGCGGTCTTAACTTAAATAGAATCATCCTATTTTTATTTTTCTGAAATTTGCTGTTTTCAGTTCACAGTCTATCTTGGGGGTTTTTCCAGGCAAAAACGTGTGGATCAGTATCATTCTTTTAAAAGACTCTGCAGTTTTCATTGTGCTGACATTATTCATATAATCATTTTTAAAGGTATGGATGTTAGTTATTTTTCATTATTTACTTCCACCAAGAATGTTATAATAAACGTTCTTATTTCTTTATCTTGTGCATCAGTATTAAGACTTAACACCCTTGTGAACATCTCCTATATTCCAGACATCACTTCTCACACTTTGCAAATACGACTTCTTAACCCACTCAGCTCTTTTATGAGCTGGTTACTACCATCCCATGTACAGGGGACGAAACTGAGGCAGGAAGCATTTACTGACCTTGAAATCAGGACTTTCATCCCATTAAATGTTCTCATTGGTTATTACTGATTTACTTATTTTTAAAAAATCCTATTGACTTTTGCATAGAAATCTCTTAACTAGTCTTTGCACTGAATTTACTTATCAGATTGAATAGTTTCAATGCATTGCACTGACCTTTTAAAACAGCTCTATGGAGGTATAAGAAGGGAATGGCTACCACTCCAGTACTCCTGCATGAAGAATTCCATGGACAGAGGAGCCTGGCAGGCTACAGTCCATGGGGTGACAAAGAATCGGACAGGACGGAGCGACTAACACTTCCACTTACATGCCATAAATTTCACCTGTTTTAAATGTATAACTCATGATTTTTAGTAGACTTACTGAGGTACACAAACCAGGCTTAGAAAATTCCTGGGCCTCGAATAAGAGCCTCACATCAGCTTGTAGTTAAAGCTCATCCTCACCCCTAGCTCCAAGCAACCACCAAAGTACTTTCAGTTTCTACAGAGGTGCGTTTTCTGGACATCTCATTTAAACGTGGTCGTACAATGTATAGCCCTTTGTATCTGGCTTCTTTCACTTGGTGTAATATTTTTGAAGTTCATTCATGTCATAGCATTTGTTCCCTCTTATTACTGACTATAATTTCATTATGTGGATAAACTCTATTTATCCATCCACTAGTTGATGGGCTTTCGAGTTTTTCCAGGTTTTGCTTAATGTTGCTATATGATGTTGCTATAAACATTGCATGTAGGTCTTTCACAGAGTGACTGTAGTCAGGAAATTAAAAGATGATTGCTCCTTGGGAAAAAAAGCTATGACAATCCGAGATAGTGTTTAAAAAGCAGAGATATCACCTTGCCAACAATGGTCCATATAGTCAAAGCTATGATTTTTCCAGTAGTCATGTACCGATGAGAGGGTTGGACCATAAAGAAGGCTGAACACTGAAGAACTGATGCTTTCAAATTGTGCTGACTTCAAGGAGATCAAACCAGTCAATACTAAATGAAATCAGTCCTGAATATTCATTGGAAGGACTGAGGCTGGGCTGAAGCTCCAATACTTTGGCCTCCTGATGCAAAGAGTCAACTCATTGGAAAAGACCCTGATGCTGGGAAAGATTGAAGGCAAAAGGAACAGGGGGTGGCAGAGGATGAGTTGGTTGAATAGCATCACTGAATCAATGGAAATGAAATTGAGAAAACTCTGGGAATAGTGAGGACAGACAAGGCAGTTGAAGATCTATGTTGCATTTCTCTGCCAGTTTCCAAACTCCACTGTGGAAACAATATGTAGCTTTTGGAAGCTTTTGGAAGGCAGCTGTTGTGATTTCCTTTGTTTCAGGTTTTGTTTCAATAATGTTCTCTTTGGCTCTTACCTGAAATTTGCTGGTGAGATTTTAGGGACTATCTTCTTTTTGGTCGCCTATATTTTATCCATATTTTGTATATAAAATATGTTTAGGTTAAAATCTCTCATTTTGATCTCAAAAAGGAGCTTCTTTTTCCTTATTAAAACGTTGGCAATGAAAGCACACTATTGTTTTATAGATGAAAAATCAAGGTTTAAAGAAGTCGAGGGAGGGAGGGAGAAGTTGGCCAGAGTATTCAAACTTTTAGCTGTGAGATAAAAAATCTGAGGATCTAAGTATAGCCTGGTGCCTGTAGTTGATAACACTGTATCTTATAAGCAACATTTGCTAAGAGACTGGCACCCCACTCCAGTACTCTTGCCTGGAAAATCCCATGGATGGAGGAGCCTGGTAGGCTGCAGTCCAGGGGGTCGCTAAGAGTCGGACACGACTGAGTGACTTCACTTTCACTCTTCACTTTCATGCATTGGAGAAGGAAGGGGCGACCCACTCCAGTGTTCTTGCCTGGAGAATCCCAGGGACAGGGGAGCCTGGTGGGCTGCCGTCTATGGGGTTGCACAGAGTCGGACATGACTGAAGTGACTTAGCAGCAGCAGCAGAGCTTAAATGTTCTCAACAAAAGGAGCAGGAAGAGAAACCAAAGCAAGAAAAGGGGAAGAGAAGGGGAAGGGTGAGAGGGGAAAAGTTGAGCAACTGCTCTACAATGCTAGTCTATAAATGATAAACATCACACTGAGCTCTCTCCAAACCCTAAACTCTTAACTGTGCAAATAATTTCAAAATGTCAAATCCTGTCAAACAAGGGTTCAAATTTTGGAATCTTCTCATAACATAATGCTATCTCAAGTCTGTGACATGCAATCCAAACACAGCCTGAATAAATTACTAAATTGGGAGTCACAGTAAGTCTCTTTCTAAAGAGTCAAAGCATTTGAATATTCTAGATATTGATTTTAACATCTCTGAGCTAAACACCAGCTTCACAAAAGGGTTCCAGAGACTTGCTTTTATTTTAAGCAGGTTTAAAAGAATCCATATGTGTAAATACACGAAGAGAATAAACTGGATTTTTTAACAGTAATATAGACCATTTCCTTAAACTCTGTCTCTTAACTGAACAAATAATTATATATATGTATACATACACACACACACACACACACACACTTTCCTCTGAATCCCTTGGAATTTTAGCAAAAATGCTAAAGATACCCTCAAGGAAAATATGTGTCTACAAAGGAGTTGAAAGGAGACAGAATGGCTTTGAAAACAGAATGACTGAACATCTCTGTCCCTTAGAAGTTTAAGAAAGAGAGTAAATGATGTTAAATAAACCAGATGAACAGCCAGGAAGAAGCCAGAGAAGGCAGTTGGAGATACGCGGTGCGTTTCTCTGCCAGTTTGCAGGCCCCGCTGAGAAACAACACGCAGCTTTTGGAAGGCAGCTACCGTGGTTCCTGCTGTTCAGGTTTCGTTTCCACAATGTTCTCTTTGGCTCTTACCTGAAATTCCTTGGTGAAATTTTAGGGCCTATCTTCTTTTCAGTCACCTCTATTTTATTCATATTTTGCATACCAAATATGTTTGGGTTAAAATCTCTCATTTCGATCTCAAAAAGTAGCTTGCTTTCCTTTACTAAGAAGTTGGCAATGAAAAGATCTTCCTGAAACCAAAGATTCTGATGCGATTCTGGAACTAGGCCATAGTTCATTCTTTTAATGACTTTGAAGTTGATGACAGTAGTTATGCTAATGGAAATATTGATTTGGGTGGGAAACTCTTTTGAACATGTACACATCATAATTAGTATTAATTTTCAAAATTCCTTTGAATTCCATTAACTTTAGTGTGAAATATTGAACTTATGTCAGTGAATAGAGTAAGAGATATTAAAACATGTAGCTTTACAGAAAACCCCACTGAAGCAGTGTTTCTCATTCACTCACCCCCAGTCAAAGTTTTGTGAATAACTTTTCAATTTCAAAAGAAGCTCTATGAACACCTGTTGAAAAACCCAAACACTTTTTCTTTCCAAAGGCCCCCTTCATAAGTGATCATTCACTGACATAGAAATACACCCAAATGCACGATTTGGGAGAGAAGATACATAAAGGGGTTAGAGCTATAAGCTTAAAACCTTACAGAGGAAAAGCAGGAGTTGAATGGGGCAGGGTTTGAAAGATGACAATGTAAATCTCGTTCTAGACTTGTATCAGCTTCCCTTCTAAGACTGTGCTGTTACCCTCGAAAGCTCTGATGATGCTGAGAACTAGTAGTGTATATGTCTCCACCACTACTGCCTTCAGCAAACAACCACTTTGAATAGGCGCATAAAATTAAAGTGATAATTTTCTCATTAAGTAAAGAAATGTGTATATATAAATTCCTATTGCATGGATCCTTGTTGTTGTTTAGTCACTAAGTTCTGTCCTCCTCTTTTGTGACCCCATGGTCCCCTGCCAAGGCTCCTCTGGCCAAGGGATTTTCCAGGCAGGAATACTGGAGTGGGTTGCCATTTCCTTCTTAAGGGGAACATTTCTGCACTGTTGGTTGGAATGTAACTCAGTGCAGTCACTATGGAAAAGAGTACGGGGTTCTTAAAAAATTAAAACTACCATATGATCTAGTAATCCTACCTCTAGTACACACCAAAGTGTATGAAATCACTGTCTTTAAGAGATAGCTCCACCCCCATGTCCACTGCTGCAGCATTCCAAAATCGAAGCATGGAGAAAATCTAAGTGTCTATTGACACATGAGTGAATTAAAAAAAATGTAGGTATAATATTAATACAATGCAATATTGTTGCTGCTTAGTTGCGAGTTGTGTCAGACCCTTTTGCAACCCCATGGACTGTAGCCAGCCAGGCTCCTCTGTCCATGGGATTTTCCAGGCAAGAATATTGGAGTGGGTGGCCATTTTTTTCTCTAGGGGATCTTCCCGCCCCAGGGATCGAATTCATGTCTCCTGCATTGACAAGTGGGTTCTTTACTACTGAGCCACCAGGAACACATATAGATATTGTTTATATGTATAAATAAATACATTTGCATTTTTACATGGAGGAATTTTTTCTCTTGAGTGTGTTAGAAGCAGTCACTGATTTCATGGTTCTACCAAGTCCCGTTTTTGGTATAAGTTAAAGTGAAAGTCACTCAGTTGTGTCCTACTCTTTGCCACCCCATGGACTACACAGTCCATGGGATTCTCCAGGTCAGAAGGCTGGAATGGGTAGCCTTTCCCTTCTCCAGGGGATCTTCCCAACCCAGGGGTCGAACCCAGGTCTCCCACATTGCAGGCAGATTCTTTACCAGACGAGCCACAAGGAAAGCTACAAAATTGGGAAAAACACACCAAATCAAACTTCCCACCTAGTGGACAACAGCTTGTCTCCACTTAAAGAAGATCCTATTTGACTTCACACATTCTGCACACAAATACTCTATAATCTGTTGTCGTCGTTGTTTAATTTTTAAGTCGCGTCATACTCTTTTACAACCCCATGAACGGTAGCACACCAGGCCCCTCTGTCCATGAGATTTCCAGGCAAGAACATGAGTAGGTTGCCATTTTCTCCTCCAGGGGATCTTCCTGACCCAGAGATCAAACCTGAGTCTCCTGCATTAGCAGGCGGGTTCCTTATCACTGAGCCACCAGAGAAGCCCACATAATCTATACATGGTGCTTAAGATGCAGCAAATTTAAGAACCAGCCATTCTCTGAAACAATAATTGCAGAAAGTAGCATTTACTTTTCCCTGGTAGCTCAGCTGATAAGGAATCCATCTGTAATGCAGAAGACCTTGGTTTGATTCCTGGGTTGGGAAGTTTCCCTGGAGAAGGGATAAGGCTACCCACTCTAGTATTCATGGGCTTCCCTGGTGGCTCAGACTGTAAAGAATCCGCCTGCAATGTGGGAGACCTAGGTTCAATCCCTGGGTTGGTAAGATCCCCTGGAGGAGGGCATGGCAACCCACTCCAGTATTCTTGCCTGGAGAATCCCATGGACAGAGAAGTCTGGTGGGCTACAGTCCATGGAGTCGCAAAGAGTCAGACACGACTGAGCGACTAAGCACAACACAGCACAGCATGTACATTGTGGGCCTAGTTATCTGCAGGGCACACTGCTCTAAAGGATTATTTCTGTGTAACTGGTGGTGCTTAGACATTTATCCAATCCCCATCAAGGAGTCCAAGAGAGTGTTCTCAGAAAACACAGCTGGAATGTCATGGTGAGGTTCATCTTATGGTACCAAACAGCCATTCTCACTTGATGATGTATCTCCAGCAATGTCGAAAAGGGTGTCTGGAAGAAGACATGCTGTATGATGTCACCTACATATAGACTCTGAAAAAGCCAAACTCATAGAAATGAAGAGCAGAATGGTACCTACCAGTGGCTGGTGGGGTCGGCGGGCAGCGGTGGGGAGTGGGCACTGAGATCCTGGTCAAAGGATCCAGACTTCTAGTTGGCAGATGACTACGTCCTGGGAGCTAATGTAGAGCATGGTGATGATAGTTAATGACATTGCACTGTGATGAGAAAGTTGCTCAGTCCTGTCAGACTCTTTGCAACCCCATGGACTTTACAGTCCATGGAATTTTTCAGGCCAGAATACTGGAGTGGGTAGACTTTCCCTTCTCCAGGGGACCTTCCCAACCCAGGGATCGAACCCAGGTTTCCCACATTGTAGGCGGATTCTTTACCAGCTGAGCCACAAGGGAATCCCTTATATTGCATTATATACTGGGAAATTGCTAAGACAGTAGATCTTAAATATGCTTACCACAAAAAAAGAAGTGGTAATTATGTGATGTTATGTGGGTGTTAGCTAATGTTATGGTGGTAATCATTTTTCAACATATAAATGTATCTAATCAACTGGGTGTACACCTTAAACTTATACAATATTATGTGTCAATTTCATCTCAGTAAAGCTGGGGAAAATAGTGTGTGAACATGTGAACTTAATGATTCCTTATGAGTTCATGTTTCAGTGGCCCCTCACGTTGCATACACTGGTCTTGTTCAAAGGTCATGTATAAAAAGTGAATGGGGCTTCCCTTGTGGATCAGCTGCTAAAGAATCCACCTGCAATGTAGGAAACCTGGGTTTGATCTCTGGGTTGGCAAGATCCCCTGGAGAAGGAAAAGGCCACCCACTCCAGTCTTCTGGCCTGGAGAATTCCATGGAATGTGTAGTTCATGGACTTGCAAAGAGTCGGACACAACTGAACTGAACCGAAAAAGTGAACTGCTCTCAAAAACAGGCATAAGGATCAATGCAACAGAATGGAGAGCCCAGAAATAAACCCACACAGCTATGGTCAATTAATATATAGCAAAGGAGGCAAGGATATACTGTAGGAGAAAAGAGAGTCTCTTTAACAAGTGGTGTTGGAAAAGATGGACAGCTGCATATGAACATTCCTTCATACCTCACACAAAAATAAAATTGAGTTGGTTTGAAGTCCTAAATATAAAACATGACACCATAAAACTCCTTGAGGAGAACATAGGCAAAGCATTCTTGGGCATAAATCATAGCAGTATTTTCTTCAATCAGTCTCTTAGGGCAAGGAAAGCAACAATAAACAAACGGGGTCTAATCAAACTTAAAGCTTTTGTAGCACAAAGAAAATGACTGACAAAATGAAAAGACAGCCCAGGGCATGGGGGTGTCTGGAGAAAGACGAATATCATATGGCATTACTTATATGTGGGGTCTGAAAAGCGATGTAAATGGATCGACGTACAAATCCAAAACAGACTCACAGACATAGCAAACAAGCTTACAGTTACCAAAGGTGAAAAAAAAAGGAAGTTTTAGTTGCTCAGCTGTATCCGACTATTTGCAACCCCGTGGACTGTAGCTCACCAGGCTTCTCTGTCCATGGGATTTCCTAGGGAAGAATACTGGAGTGGGTTGCCATTTCCTTCTCTGGGGGAATTTCCTGATCCAGGGATTGAACCTGGATTTCCCACATTACAGGCAAATTCTTTACCATCTAAGCCACCAGAGAAGCCCTACCAAAGGTGGAGAGAGACCAGTTAGGAGTATGGAATTAACAAACTGCTAAACGTAAAAGAGATAAGCAACAAGGATTTATTGTCTAGCACAGGGTATTATATTTAGTATCTTATAAAAATAACCTGTAATAGAATGTAATCTGAAAATACTGAACCACCATGCTATACACCTGAAATTAACACAATGTTGCAAGTCAATTATACTTCAATTTAAAAAAAATTGGACTTGTGATATCACTATCTGTATTTTGACAAATTTTTTTTACTTCTCATTTTTGTTAAACTTTTTCTCATCTTCACTAAACTTTGCCATGATCATTATTTTACTGTGTAACATATATAAGAAAGAATGTGTTAAGAAAAAAAAAAGTGAAGGGCCCAGTGATGACATGGGTTAGATGTCTGGTCCAGGAAGATCCCATAGGCCACAGGGCAGCTAGGCCTGTGTGCCCCAACTACTGAGCCCAGGCTCCAGAGCCTTCGAGCTGCAACTACTGAAGCCTGGGTGCCCTGGAGCCCGTGCTGCACAGCAGGGGAAGTCAGCACAGGAGAAGCTTGAGCCCTGCAGCTGGAGAGCAGCCCCCACTCACCGCAACTAGAGAAAGCTGCGTACAACAGTGAAGACCAAGCACAGCCAAACATAAATAAATAAAAAATTTAAAAAGTGATGTGCTCTGATTGAAGTGTGCATATATGTATTAGTGATGGTGGCGGTTGGGCAGCAGAAGAGTAGTGACCACCTACATTTTTATGAGCCATTTTCATAGATCTTAGGCGTTGAATCATGTATAATATCATATGTGAAACCAATCACCAGTCCAGGTTCGATGCATGATACAGGATGCTCAGGGCTGGTGCACTGGGATGACCCAAAGGGATGGTATGGGGATGGAGGTGGGAGGGGAGTGCAGGATGGGGAACACATGTACACCCATGGAGGATTCATGTTGAAGTTTGGCAAAACCAATACAATATTGTAAAGTAAAAAAAAAAAAAAAAGATCTTAGAATTTCAATCTGAGTGAATGGCCCAAGAAGGCAGATGCTGTTGGTTGGCATCTCAGAGGGAGATGGCACATCGTAATATGACATTTTGCCTTTGAGATGATCTAATCACCTAGTTGCATCAATTTCTGACTCACTAAACATAACTTGCTTGATTCTTTTAAAGACATGTATGTTTGGGAGAGAATGCACTGATCCCTTGATGAGAATAATTTGGTCAAGATTTCTTAAGGTAGGTTAACAGGCATTTTATTTATCAGTAGGCTCTTTGTACAGATATCTTGTGCTTGACTCAGCATCATATGAATTTGATTCAAGTCGTTGAATTTTTGGAGCTGATGTCCAACTCCTAACCACAGGGTTACAGACATACATTCTTACAGGAGCAGGCATCGAAGTGAATGAGCAAGACCACCTGGGGTCAGATCCAGACTTTCAATAGGAGATAAACATCCAGATTTTTGTGGCAATATTTGTTGTTGTTCAACCGATAAGTCATGTTCATCTTCTTGTGACCCCATGGATTGCAGCATGCCAAGATTCTTTGCTCTTCACTATCTCCCAGAGTTTTCTCAAATTCATGTCCATGGAGTCAGTGATGCTGTCTAATCATCTCATCCTCGGCTGTCCCCTTCTCCTTTTGCCCTCAGTCTTTCCCAGCATCAGTCTTTCCCAATGCATTGGCTCTTTGCATCAGGAGGATCAAAGTATTGGAGATTCAGCTTCAGCATCAGTCCTTTCAATGAATATTCAGGACTGATTTCCTTTAGAGTGGACTGGTTTGATCTCCTTGCAGTCCAAGGGACTCTCAAGGGTCTTCTCCAGCACCACAGTTCAAAAATATCCATTCTTCAGGGTTCAACTTTTATTATGGTCCAGTTCTCACATCTATACATGACTACTGGAAAAACTACAACTGACTACATACACCTTTGTGAGCAAAGTGATGTCTCTGCTTTTTAATACACTGTCTAGGTTTGTCATAGCTCCCTGTCCAAGGAACAAGAGTCTTTTAATTTCACAGCTTTAGTCTGAATGTTGAGTTTTAAGCCAGCTTTTTCACTCTCCTCTTTCAGCTTCAATAACAGGCTCTTTAGTTCCTCTTTACTTTCTACCATTAGAGTAGTATCATCTGCGTATCTGAGGTTGTTGATATTTCTCCAGGCAATTTTGATTCCCACTTGTGTTTCATTCAGCCCAGTGTTTCACTTGATATACTCTGCATAGTTAAACAAGCAGGGTGATAATATCCAGCCTTGACGTACTCCTTTCCCAATTTTGAACCAGCCAGTTGTTTCATGTAAGGTTCTAACTGTTACTTCTTGACCCACATACAGGTTTTTCAGGAGACAGGTAGAGTGGTCTGGTATCTCTATAAGGATTTTCCAGTTTGTTGTGATCCACACAGTCAAAGATTTCAGCGTACACAATGAAGCAGAATTAGATGTTTTTTTGGAATTCCCTTGCCTTCTCTATGATCCAACAGGTGCTGGCAATTTGATGTGTGGTTCCTCTGCCTTGTATAAACCCAGCTTGTAACGTATAGCAATTTTTGGTTCGTGTACTATTGAAGCCTAACTTGAAGGATTTTGAGCATGACCTTACTAGCTGCTGCTGTGTCGCTTCAGTCGTGTCCAACTCTGTGAGACCCCATAGACAGCGGCCCACCAGGCTCCCCCATCCCTGGGATTCTCCAGGCAAGAACACTGGAGTGGGTTGCCATTTCCTTCTCCAATACATGAAAGTGAAAGTGAAGTCGCTCAGTCGTATCCGACTCTTCACGACCCCATGGTCTGCAGCCTACCAGGCTCCTTCGTCCATGGGATTTTCCAGGCAAGAGTACTGGAGTGGGGTGCCATTGCCTTCTCCAACTTTACTAGCTACATGAGTGCAATTGTGTGCTAGTTTGAACATTCTTTGGTATTGCCCTTATTTGGGATTGGAATGAAAACTGACCTTTCCAGGCCTGTGGCCACTGTTGAGTTTTCCAAAGTTGCTGGCATGCGAGTACAGCACAAGCTGGAATCAACAAAGTGTGCTTGGAAGCCGGGTCTGACCTGTTGTGACTGGAAGATGACTTCTGCCCTTGTCCTAAAACTGGACGGTCCAAGGCAGCATTCCGGAAGTTTCTGTGCTTACCACCATCATGAGTCTAATCTGAAAATGATGAACAAGCTCATGATTTCAGGGGAAATTATTCAGTTAATTCCACATCTTTTATCCTAGAGTAGTTAACAGAAGGTAATGAAACAATTATGCTAACAATGACGCTATTACTCTCTAAGCACACACATATAATTTTACAATTATATATTCATACACAGCAGAGAAGGCAATGGCACCCCACTCCAGTACTTTGCCTGGAAATTCCCATGAATGGAGGAGCCTGGTGGGCTGCAGTCCATGGGGTCACTAAGAGTCTGACATGACTGAGCGACTTCACTTTCACTTTTCACTTTCCTGCATTGGAAAAGGAAGTGGCAACCCACTCCAGTGTTCTTGCCTGGAGAATCCCATGGATGGGGGAGCCTGGTGGCTGCCGTCTATGGGGTCACACAGAGTCGGCCACGACTGAAGTGACTTAGCGGTAGCAGTATTCATACACAGACACCTGTAGAGTCTATTTACTCAGTCGCTTCAGTCATGTCCAACTCTTTCAGATTCTATGGACTGTAGTCTACCAGGCTCCTCTGTCCATGGAACTCTCCAGGCAAGAATGCTGGAGTGGGTTGTCATTTCTTCCTCCAGGGGGTCTTCCCCACCCAGGGATCAAACCCACAACTCTAGTGTCTCCCGCACTGCAGATGGAGTCTTTATCCATTGAGCCACTTATGTTGAGTAGACTCTGTTTAGCCCAAGATGAATATGTCATTCGTCCTGCTTTGCCATTTTAAACTGGAAACCCTAATATACAAAAATCTGTAGTGAGTTTTCCATGGTGAGTTTTCCATAGTGAGTTTCTCCAATTCATACTGTTAGACCTAAGATTTATTGACCTCCCTCAAGGTCATCTTTCTGTATCACAACATGTAGAAAGGCAGATGAATTAGTCCTTCAAAATATTGGATGGATATTTTCAAAAGAAAAGCTTATGGCAAGTTCCCTGAGAAGGGATCAAACCCTGGGCCCCTGCATTGTAAGCAAAAGTCTTAGCCACTGGATCACCAGAAGAGTCCCCTGGGGACCCTTTAGCAACCAGATGAATAAAATTCAAGTTGTAGTATGAAACAGGAAAAAAAAAAAAAAGAAAAGCTTATGGCAATGCCTTTGTAATGTTCTCAGTAACTCTTTGTCTCTTGTATCCTGCAGAGCTTTCCACTGATCGTCTTGATTAACCTCTCTGTGGCTGTGTGTTCTGGCTAATCTGTTTGGTCTGGAAAAATAGTCATGCTTTTATCTATTGCTTAGATCAATGGCTTCTGCATCTGTGTTTTTTGTCTCATCTGATGTCCAAACTTTGTTTCTTTTTTAATTTGTACACAATAAGAATACAAAGGAAATTTGACAAAAGCAGTATCTCAGTACAATTTTACAAAATGGAGCAGGAAGGGAGAAGTTCACTGAACTCTTCAAGATTTATTTATTTGCCTTGGTGGCTATGTGGGCCTTCTCCAGGTGCTGCGTGTGGGGGCTTATCTTTGTTGTGGTGAGAGGGTTTCTCACTGTGGCGGCTTCTCTTGTCGTGGAGCGTGGGTTCTAGGGTGTGCGGGCTTCAGGAACTGTGGTGCGTGGGCTCGGTAGTTGCAGCACATGGGCTTAGTTGTCCTGTGGCATGTGGGATCTTTCCAGACCAAGGGCTGATCCCATTACCCCTGCATTGGCAGGTGGATTCGTTACCACTTAGCCACCAGGGAAGTTCCCTACTGAACTCTTAATTCAGGGATGAGTCTTAAAGGTGTTACCTCCATCCGTCTTGCCAATGATGAGAGTTAGTTCACGCAGTGGTATTTATTAAGCTGTGTGGACAAGTTGGGAAAAACAGTCAAACAAGGGCTTGCCTTTCATGCCTGTGGCCCCACAGCAGGCGGTGGAGGAGGGAGATGAAGCAAAGGTGAGCTCAGGACCTCTTACAGTCCTGATTTCTTTCTCTGCCGCAGCTGATGCAAATGAACCCTGACTTTGTAGCTATATTTCTTTCTCTTTTCCCTCCCTGTCCATGGCCCTCTTTGTTCTAAGCAGTTAATGTGTTCAGGCTCTGACAATTGCTGCCATAAATTGAACAGTGTAGGACAGAACTCACGCTGAAATATTGGTAATTCAGTGGGCTAATCAATCCAGAACTTGTATTTTAAGAGCATGGAATGGGAAATTACATAATTTAGTAAAATTAGTGCCTGATGGTCATGTCTCTGCCACTCTGAATCTTAGGTGAGGAAATAAGAGAGACAGAGAGGGAATAAAGCACTTGGGATTAGCTTTTATTATCCTTTAGAAAGCACATGCTGTATAGATCCCAGAAATTACTTACATTACATCATTGAAATGCTATACTCTCTGATTACCTGCCATGTAGCACAGTCCTATAAATCTCAGTACTGCGTGTGCGTGCTCAGTCACTTCAGTCACGTCTGACCCTTTGAGACTCTGTAGACCATCGCCTGCCAGACTCCTCTGTCTGTGGGATTCTCCAGGAAAGAATACTGGAGTGGGTTGCCATGCCCTCCTCCAGGGGATCTTCCAAACGCAGGGGCTGAACCCACGTTTCTTACATCTCCTGCATTGGCAGGCGGGTTGTATTGGATATTTAAAACTTGCTAAAAATTTTATGTGGAATTTATGTTTCTTACCACACATATCCACAATATTCTAATAAAATGGGTGGATATGATGGAGCTCTGTTTGGCCTTGATAGTGCTGGTGGTTTCATAGGTTTGTATGTACCACCAAATTCATCAAGTTGTATACATTAAATATGAACAGCTTTTTATTCATTAATTATGCCTCAATAAAATGGTCTTAAAAACATCATACCATGAAGGTAACTGCTTTCCGCATAATGCACTGCAAAAGAACAAATAATATGAAAACTCTTAACCAAGCTTAATATAGCCAGTCTTTCCAAATCAGTGAAGCCTTTCCAAAATGATGTGCCAGCAAACAAGCAGGATGGCATCAAAGACCCCACATTAACCACTGTTAGCCAGTATTGACATCACCCTGAGGTTGCTCAGCCCAAGGTGACCTGGGGCTTGAGTTATCCCGTTCACTCCTGCACTGCAAGACCCAGGCAGTGTACCCAAGACACACTCAGCAAATGAGTGGATTCAAGAATGAATGTAGCCCATGGAAGGCGAGAATTGCATAAATCCCACCGAAAGCCAAGCGAAGGACCATGCAGATAAGCGGCGAACGCTTATACAGGGAAACTCTTCTTCTTATAAATCTGTATTTCAAAACATCTGGACATCAGGGAGATGGTCTCCATGACGTGCGACACCCTTGATGTGATGGAAACTAGAGCAAGGCCAACCTTAATTTCCCTGCTGATTCTGCTGCATAGTAGCTGGAGAGTCTGCTTTGGGAGAATCCACTTTGGGCAGGAGAATCAACCTCTCTGAACCTGTGTGTTCATCTGTACAATACGAATGATGCTTACTTCAAGGGAAGCCGAGAGTACTGACTGAGGGTAAGTGAGAGATGAAACACGACCAAACTCTGAACTCAACTATGATTTCCCTTTCATCTCATTTTCTCATATTTTTCTTGCAACATTTCCTTCCCTGCCTCCCAATACCTGGATCATGAAATATTTTCATTGTTATTGAAAATATCATTGTGTTCCATCGCCTCTAGGATCACTCACCCATCGTGTGAATTTAGACAAGTTACTTAGTTCCTTTAGGCTGTTTCTTCATCTTTAAAGTGGGAGAAGTGATACTACTTGTATCACAGAGTTTTGGAGATGAAATGAGGTAATTAACAAAGGCGCTTAGAAGAGTTTCGTGCATTTAGTAAACACTCCATAAACCTCAGCATCGTTGTTGTTAAGATCAAGTATACTTGTAAAGAAGGTGAATAATTTTGGTAAAAGTAATTTTGGGAAGCACCAGATAGCTGATAAACAAAGATTAGGAGTCACCATGAGCTTCTGTGGTGGCTCAGATGGTAAACAATCTGCTTGCGATGCAGTAAACCTGGTTTTGATCCCGGGGTCAGGAAGATCCCCTGGAGAAGGAAATGGTAACCCACTCTAGTATTCTTGCCTGGGGAATCCCATGGACAGAGGAGCCTGGTGGGCTGCAGTCCATGGGTTCCCAAAGAGTTGAACTGAACTTAGCAACTGAACACAAGCATGAGGAATCAAGGTATTTTGTATAAGTCTATATCTCAGGTCTAGGAGGAAGCTCAAAAAAGCATCTTTCTAAACATTCGCCACCAGAGACTCTTCTTAGGAAAAGACCAATATCCGTCTAGTTGTCTAACTAATATGCTCTATTTCTAATATACAACAATCGTCCTTATTTTGATGCAATTCACAGTGTTATTTCTTAGCTGTGTGAGCTTGGAGACTTTATTTTACCTCTCTGAACCTTTTCATAAAATTGAGCTGTGAGCATGTAACGTCACAGATGGACCATGGCGTGAAGTGGTTCAGTAAATAGAAACCACATATCAACTTCTGGTGGAATAACTGTTGATTTCCTTACTATGCCACCCTGACCTGGACCCCCGGTTTTGGAGAAGTTAGTTGTAAGACTGCCCACCAAGTTAGTGAGATAGCGAGGGGTCACGGGAACCCCTCACATAAAAGCATATTCATTAGGGTCCATCTCCAACCTCTTTCATCCTTATTTCCCTTTGAAAATTATGGTTACTGTATTAGTCAGGAAAACAGACCCCACTCCAAGTATGTACAACAGGAGGAATTTAATTCAGGAGGTTGGTAACTCAGTCGGTAACTGGCAGTTGGGAGACCAGAAGGAGACTGGGGAAATGCAGAGACTGACAACAGCAGGAGGCAGGCAGACCAGGGGCAGAGGTGAAGCGATCACAGGCCAAGGATAGGTGGCAGGAGCTGGCTGAGACAACGAGGGAAAAACGCCCCAGCTGCGTCCTTCTCACTCTCTCATCTCCTGCCATGGGCGGAATGAGGTCAGGAACCAGCTGAGCTAGGAGGATGTGCAGTCCAGGGTGGAAGCCGACGATGCAGACCGAGAGCAGGGGAAGGGCGTGAGTGCAGCTGCCAAGGGAGCATAGTTGCAGGGGAGCGTGGATTGCCTGCTGACGGCGTTCAGATCCAGCACACGTGGCTGGTCATCACAAAAGCCACAGCTGGAAACAAAAGCACTCAATTTAGTAGAGATGCATAGGATACATTTAATGTGGGGTAAAAATTATGTCATTACATATGGCAGCAAAGGGCTTCACAGGTAACGCTAGTGGTAAAGAACTCACCTGTCGATGCAGGAGACACAAGAGACGGGGGTTTGATCCCTGGGTCAGGAAGATCCCCTGGAGAAGGGCATAGCAACCCACTCCAATATTCTTTCCTGGAGAATCCCATGGACAGAGGAGCCTGGTGGGCCACAGTCCATGGGGTGGTAAAGAGTCAGACATGGCTGAGGTGACCTAGCACATGTGGCAGGAAAAGACTACTGGGATCTTGAATCTAATCTCTCAGTTCAAATGTGGATTTCCCCGAATGTTTACATTAAGTGTAACTTAAAAAAAAAAAAAAAACTCCAGAACATTCTTTCCTGACTCCTAAAATAGCATAAACAAAACACTCACTCAGTCTTTATATCAGAAGGGCAGTTAGTGTGAAGAGAAAAGTGTATAAAAAATGATTTCCAGTGGTTTATGTGTTTCTCCAGTCGTTTCCAGGGTCTTTTCAAGTAGTGTCAGTTATTCCATAAAAAAACCATAGGTAGGTTTAGATTTGTGCAAAGTCAACTCTTTCCAAAAGCAAGTCCCCTGCTTCTTGTAAAGTCTGCTAATCCGCTTTTCCTCTGCCGCTCACCATGTCTTTATCAATTCAGTATTTACTGTCTTTAGCTTTGTGTGATGAGCAAATATGCATAAGATGCTTGCTTCCTTACAGATCCTGTGCTTTACTTGGAAAAGAATGTAGGCAAAGGGAACATAAGTTACAACATAAATTATAGCGAGAGAGGAATGATGTGTTACAGGGGAGGGCTGCAGTCTGCAGGCTGGAACTTGAGTTGGGTTTTGGCTTTTACTGTTGTTTTAACCTTTTGAGCTGACACCACTGGAAAGTGGCTGTCGTTGGTGGGGGTTATCAGGCAATATTTTGGTTTGATATACTAGGCACTAGGTGAAAATATCTCTTAACAAAATTTTCACTGCCTTTCTACAATTCCAAATTAGAGATTTCTTTCCAGCAATCATTGCCCCCTTCTCCTCCACCCCACACACAGCACCTGCCTGGTACTGCTCCACTCTGGTGCCAAAGTAATTGATCCCAGTGGTAACTTGCAGAGGATACTAAATTGATAAAGGCATGGTTAACTGTGGAGGAACAGCAGATTGCAGGAATTTACAAAGCCAGCAGGGAACTAGCTTTTGGAAAGAGCTGACTTTGCACAAATCTAAAATCACTTTAAAAAGTACTGGGCTATTTACAACATCTAGGAAGAAACCTAGATGTCCATCAGCAGATGAATGGGTAAGGTAGTAACGGTACATATATACAATGGAATATTACTCAGCTGTACAAATGAATGCATTTGAGTCCGTTCTAAGGAAGTGGATGAACCTAGAGCTTATTATACAGAGAGAAGTCAGAAAGAGAAAGACAAACATCATATATTAATGCATATATATGGATTCTAGATGGATGCATATATATGGTGATGGACAGGGAGGCCTGGTGTGCTGCAGTCCATGGAGTCACAAAGAGTCGAACACGACTGAACTGAACTGAACTGATGGATTCTAGAAAGATGGTACTAATGATACTATGTGCAGAGCAGCAAAGGAGCCACAGACATCAAGAACAGACTTTTGGACTCAGTGGGAGAAGGCGAGGGTAGGGTGATTTGCGAGAATAACCCTGAAACATATTCATTATCATATGTGAAACAGATAGCCAGTGGGAGTTTGATGTGTGACACAGGGCACCCAAAGCCAATGCTCCGTGATGACCTGGAGGAATGGGGTGAGGAGGGAGATGAGGAGGGGAATTTCCATAAGATGGGAATTTTTATGTGGTTTATTTATTTTTTTTGTATGGGAGAAAAGAAAACTAAGAAAATGTGGGGTTTTCTAAGTGTACTATAAAATAATGGGCTTCCCTGATGCCTCAGGAGTAGAGAATCCACCTGTCAATGCAGGAGATGCAGGAGACATAAAAGGTTTGGGTTCCATCTCTGGGTCACAAAAATCCCCTGGAGGAGGAAATGGTGACCACTCCAGTATTCTTGCCTGGAGAATCCCATGGACAGAGGGGCCTGGCGGACTTCAATCCACGGGGTTGCAAAAGAGTCAGACACAGCTTAGCGACTAAACTACTACCACCACCATTATAAAATAATAATGGATCCATGATCAACCAAAAATATTCAAGTGTGATCACAGGAATTTCCTGGCAATTTCTTTCCTAGGCCTGGATGGGACGCATGAAGTAGGGTTCCCACCACTTCTCTTGGCATAAAACGGGAACATTTCTCTTGGATTCAGGACAGGAAAGTTCCATCCTGAGAAGCTGGGTCATTAGTACCCAGTGGACCTGCCAATGTAAGCTACTTTTTCACGAACTCCATAGGCTGCAGCCCTGGAAACAAGTACATTTTCCTGCCTGTGTTTCCAGATTGGCTGGGTTGACTCACTTGTGCTCTCCTGAAGATAACTTGGGTGCCCTCCGAAGATTTCTGATGCCTGCCCCACAGGTGTTAGAACAGTCTTGTTAGACATTACAATGTTGATAAGCAAAATCTGAGTTTCTCATGCACTGTCTTAACATGAAGGTGGAGTGAGTGGGGTATTCTCTAGCCCAGGAGAAGGACAAGTATTTAGTCTTTCTAGAATTTTCCTTGCTCTGTCTTCTTCCCCACTTATTCCCACCTGTGAAGTCTGGGATAAGGGGAGAAAGGACTGGAGAAAAATTTATTTTGATTCAGCTGGCACTATTTTAAAAGTGTTCTCTTGGCTCCGAAAGAGACTATTCCTCTCTGGGAGCCAGTGTGGTTCTGTGGAGACAGCCCTGGGGATGACAGCCCTGTACAGACTCATGACTCAGGCGATCCCTCCCCCACAGCACCTGCCTGCTGAGGGCACCCCCACCCTGGGCCCTGGGCGAGGCCCGTGGCTGCTGCCTTCCCAAGGCGTAGACAAAGGCGGATCCCGCTGCAGCCATCTCACCTGTGAGATGTGGCTGTGCCAGCCAGCTTCCCATCTTCAGACTCATCCAAGTGAGAGTCAAGCACCGTTCTCTGCCTCCAAACATGGGGCGTGGACACAAGTTGGGCTCTTCACTTGTTTCCTCAATGCTGCATTTGAAAAAGGCAGGTTCTGAGAACTTGTGGCTCAGTCAGCTTCCAACCAGGCTGAGAAAACGCCCTCCCTTTTAGCAAGCACCCCTCCCCTCAGCCCTTTCTTGGCTGGAGGGGCAGCATTGGCAGTGGGGGAAAAGAATGCTGCTTGTCTCCAGCTTCAAGAGAGTTTCTTCCTCTCAGCCTTGGTCTTCTAAGGGTGGCTGTTAAGGAGGTAGGTCCTGAGAAGAGGCTGGTCATCTCTGGACCACTCTTAGGAGGATGTTCCCGTACCTGTCTTTAGAATATGGGGCAGCATGATTCATTATTCTCAGCTACAAAACGTTGAAGAACATTCAGGACAGTGAAGAAACTCCCACTCTCCATTCGGTTACGAGTGTACAATTTTTCCATCATGGCTTCCAGAGGCCTTGGAGCTTCAGCAGCTCTGTGTTGAGCCCTGGAGGCATTTCCTGCTGAAGGCAGAAACTTAATCTCTCTCCTTTTTTTCCTGCAGCCCAATGTCTCCATTTGATGGTTTTAGTCTGTTGTATCATGATCTTGTGTTGAAGCAAAGTAGGATTTAAATAAGTCCATACATAAGACCACTCAATGTCGGTTGCTGACTTTATAAAGTATGAAAAAGAAGGGCGATATTACCTTCTCCACTTTACAGGTGGCGAATAGGAGATAAAATTAGTTTAGATGAGTTTTTCAAGGTCACTGAGCTAGCAACTGGCCTTCCGAAACACCAACTCTTTCTGACTGTGGAGTATGTTCCCTGAATATCGTATTACAATGGAATGACAGATGTGACACCCCCTTGACGACATACCAGACTCAGCTTGGGCAGGCACTGCTGTGGAATTTGTCATTCGGGCTTATTTCAGAAGAACTTGTGTGTGTTAGTTGCTCAGTCATGTCTGACTCTTTGCGACCGCATGGACTGTAGCCTGGCAGGCTCCTCTGTCCACGGAATTCTTCAGGCAAGAATACTGGAGTGGGTGGTCATTCCCTTCTCCAGGGGATCTTCCGGACCCAGGGACTGAACCTGCATCTCTTGCATTGCACGAACATTCTTGACCCTCTGAGCCACCAGGGAGGCCCTTCAGAGTAGCTTGCTGCTAAGTTGCTTCAGTTGTGTCCGACCCTGTGTGACCCATAGACAGCAGCCCACCAAGCTCCCCCATCCTGGTGATTCTCCAGGCAAGAACCCTGGAGTGGGTTGTCATTTCCTTCTCCAATGCATGAAAGTGAAAAGTGAAAGTGAAGTCGCTCAGTCGTGTCTGACTCTTAGTGACCCCATGGACTGCAGCCTACCAGGCTCCTCCATACATGGGATTTTCCAGGCAAGAGTACTGGAGTGGGTTGCCATTGCCTTCTCCGTCAGAGTAGCTTAGATCTCCCTAAAAGCAGGATGTATCTTTCCTGTTGGAAACTTCACCAAAGACGTACCTGAATCAATGATCAGTCTCTCTGGAAGCCCATGGCCCTTTAACCCTCCTAAGAGAGGGGAGGAGCTTTGGGCAGGGCTTCTCAAATGAAATGCTCCAAGCCTCAGAGCGCACATGGACTCACTGCTGGGCATACTCTCCAGATGTTGCATGGCGAACAAGAGTAGTTATTTTTACTGTCACAGACTCTGTGATGAAGAGAGACAACTTGAAGCAATTCTCTATTCATGAAAAGCCTGCCTGCTTTTGCATATATTTGATAGAAGTTGAAAACTGGGGTAAGATAGAATGTGTTTCTTGTCTCCTAGTTATTTCAGTAAGAAGGTAAGAATAGGTTTATCTGATTCTCTGAAAAGAGAACAAAGTTATACTTGATTTAAAAAAAAAAAAAAAGAGAGTTAAAAATCAGCACTAGCTGCTGACAACGTGACCTTGGTTGCATAAACTAAACTTAAAAAGTAAATATAAGTGAATTTTCAGACTGTCTGGGAAGGTGGGAAGGACGTTTCTGTGGGAGTCAGGAAACCCAGGTTTTAATACAGCTTCTCCCACTAACAGATGATGCTTTTAACTAAATTGCTTTGAGATGGAAATTCTCATCTGTAAAGTGGGGGAGAAGAACCAGGTGAAAGATGCTTCACTTTCTTTAAAATGTTTTTATTTGGGAGATTCCCCAGCAATCCAAAAGTTAAGACTCTCTGCTTCCACTACAGGGAGCACAGATCTGATCCCTGGTGGGGTAACCAAGATTCCACGTGCAGTGCGGTCAAAAACAAACAAGAAAGCAAAAACTTTTATTTGAAAAAATTCCAGAAAAGTTGCAATAGCAGTATGTACTTTGAGCTACAGAGTCTAATTCTTCTATTTTTTTTTTAATTTTTTAAAATTAATTTTTTTTTATTTTTAAACTTTACATAATTGTATTAGTTTTGCCAAATATTCTTCTAGATTCACTGACTGTGTCTGCTTGTTTCTCTCTTTTAGGTACTAATGAAGATGACGGTTATAATGATACATAATTATTAACATTTGACAAACCCTTCGAGGGTCAATTGGAGACATTGCACCCTTTTAGGCCTAAGGAAATACTTCTCTTGTCAACCACTTCCAAAACCAACATGTGGTTATCAAAGTCAGAAAATCTACACTGACCTTAGAGTACTGTATAATTCACAATCCATTTACAATCCATACGTAAATATCCCAGCAATGTAGGTTGTAGCGATGTTTCCTTCGGTTTAGCTGATCATGCTTGCTTGGTCTCCTTTGGTCTGGGACATTTTCTCCTACTTCTTCGTCTTCTGTGATTCTGACCTTTTTGAGTTGTAGAGCTGAGGCTTGGGGTTCACCTGAGACCCTCACGTTCAGATCTGAGCTGTGCACTTCAGGCCTGTAGACCCTGGCCTGAAGTGTGCCCCGCTCTGGAGGCTGAGGCCAAAAGACCAACGTGTCTTGGTGGTGGTGATGCCCACTTGGATGGGTTGGTTGAAGAGTGTTCCCTGGGTTCCTCCACTGCAGCGACCACTCTTTCTTTACTGTAACTCACACATAACCTCTGTGGAGACACTTCAAGGCTGAGTATACATCCCCTTTCCTCATCAAACTTTCATCAGTGACTTCAGCTCCCTTTGACAACTTGCCTGTTTTTCTCTCCCTCTTTCTACATTTACACGTTGCTTACAGCTTTAGGTAGAGGTTCATCCTGACCCACTTAGCTGTTTCCTGTCTATTTTGTGTCTCTATGGACTTGTAGTTGAAACATTTTTTGGACACAAACTCTGAGATACTGACCTCAGTGGTCCATCTCCCTAGAAAAACATGCACACACAAACCACCACCAAAGTACATGTATTTTTCAGCTGTTAACAGAACCTTGAAGTCTGTTCATGGCCCAAACCTAAGATAACTTATGGGGACTTATATAATGACACTTCTGGCTCTAAAATGACACTGAATCTGGGTCTCCTGCTTTGCTGGAAGATTCTTTACTATCTGAACTATTAGGGAAGCTCCAAGAATACTGGAGTGGGTAGCATTTCCTTCTCCAAGGGATCTTACCAACCCAGGAATTGAACCAGAGTCTCCCACATTTCAGGCAGATTCCTTACTGTCCAGGCCACCAGAGAAGCCCCAATACTTCTGCATCTGCTAAAATTATTTGTGAGGAAGTGGGTGGTAAGTCTATTAAAATGAGTGTAACAGGTGCTTTCATATCTCCTCAATTAGCCAACAGTTTCTAGGAAAACAAGTTATTGCAGTTTCTTTTAGGAATACCACTATACAAGTGCTCTTGAGCTCAGTCTTAAAACCATGTAGTGTCCCTTTAACACTCAGGAAGTGAGATCAACCCTCCCCCTGGCTCCTCTTTCTTTAACCTGTGGGTCCTTGGTGCTTGGAGGGCGACACTGGCTCTGTTGACTTCGTGAGGCTCATCACGAGTTCAGCGTAGCTTCAAGTCGCATCTCAGCTCAGCCTGTTTCCTGGAGACGATGGCAGGAAGAGATGCCCCACCAGTGGTTCTGCAAAGCATCAATGAAAACGAAAGTCGCTCAGTCGTGTCTGACTCTTTGAGACCCCATAGACTACACAGCCCATGGAATTCTCCAGGCCAGAACACTGGAGTGGGTAGCCTTTCCCTTCTCCAGGGGATCTTCCCAACCCAGGGATCGAACCCAGGTCTCCCGCATTGCGGGCGGATTTTTTACCAGTTGAGCCACAAGGGAAGCCCAAGAATACTGGCATGGGTAGCCTATCTCTTCTCCAGCGGATCTTCCCAACCCAGGAGTCGAACCAGAGTCTCCTGCATTGCAGGCGGATTCTTTACCAGCTGAGCTATCAGGGAAGCCACACAAAGCATTAGACCTTACCCTAAAGGAGGGGAGACATTGTCAGCGCTGGAAATGATCCGTTTGTGTTTCGGACTCTGAAGCGGACAGACCAGAGTTCCAGACCCAGATCTGTCACGCAGGCTTGCAACTGCTATTAGTCAATCTTAAATCTCAGAGGCTCAGTCCAGACGGTAATCAGCTCACTGCCCTGGGCGGTGACCCGGAGCCTCTCTTGATGGATGGCGTCCCTGGACCGCAGTTGCTCTGTATCTGGGGCCTCGTGCTCTGGCTGGAACTGTACGTACTGTCTCGGCCACTCAGCCAGACCCTGGTCACTTGGGAAGATGGGCTTGTCCTTTGTTCCTGGTTTTTTCTCTTGTCCCTGCCCAGGTCATCCTGGACTCACAGTGAATAAGCCAAGGTCAGGGCCTCAGCCCTTGGAATTCAGCGCCTCTCAGCTCTGCAGAGCAATAAACAGTGACCTGAAGGAAGAGTCTAAATCCGTGCTAAACTGGGGGGTTAGAGGTCACCTTCGCCCAGGTTTCCTTGTTCAGTCCTGAGGAGCAGAGGTGGCTGCTCTGGACCAAGGGTCAGAGAGAGCAGCCTCGGGGCCGGGGAAGGGAGAGCTGGGCCGGGAGGAGGCTGGCAGGGCTTTGGCGCCTCAGCCACCCTGCAGCGAGCACACTTCATTCATTCACTGACTCATTCCTGCCTTCCCATCTTTCATCCACAAACATTCACTCAGTGACACAAAGCACAGTTAAGATAAGAAGCACCAGTTCAGTTCTTGTACCAAGAGAAAAACTGACTGCTTCACTGCTGTGATCCTAAGTATCTTGTGTTATTTTTGAGGAAAGCTCCTTGAAGATTTGGGCTTTCCAGGTGATTCAGTGGTAAAGAATCTGCCTGCCAGTTCAGGAGACACCAGAGATATGGTTTCAACCCCTGGGTCAGGAAGATCCTCTAGAAGAAGAAATGGCAACACACTCCAGTATTCTTGTCTGCAAAAGCCCATGGACAGAGGAGCCTGAAGGGCTGCAGTTCACAGGGTCGCAAAAGAATCAGACACGACTGACCATGTGCGTGCGCACACACGCGCGTGCACACACACACACACACACACTTTTAAGCTTTATCAGTGTCAACATATCGGGGACAGGATTTCTAGAAATGCCTATCTACTGTTCAGATCATTTATTTCTACTTTTCTCACCTTATGTTTTCCAACAAAGATGATTTTGAATGATCATTTCATTATTCTTCTGATTATAATATCCTTATTATTTTAAGATAAAGGAAAGGTTATTTCTGCTACCCATACTTCCTTGGCCGAAATTCCCTGCTTCTTTGATAAAGTAAAATGGAGGAAAAAACGGAAAGACTGCAGAGAGACAAAACCAAGTGAGGACAATGTGCAGAAATGATTTATTCAAGGATCTACCCTAAGGAGCAAACAAAACATTGGGAGTCTAACTGACCTGGCCTAAGCATGAGTGAAACACTGTTGCTGCAGGCTGTGTGAGCTGGGAAACTGGGGAAGTGAACTCAAAATGTACCCTCCTCCCAGCAATAATTTTGTTCCCAGTTCCTTCCAACCCTTGAAATGTTAAAAACAAATTAATGTCATGTCCGAAGAAATTCAGAATCAGATAAAGCTCATGATAAATGCTCCAAGAATTGATGCAGTTGTAGCAGTTGGGGAAAAAAAAAAAGGAGCTTCAGTTTAAAGAAGTGGTGGAGTGGAGCCTTGGGGTAGACGGTGCGGGTTGGGGGTGTGTGTGCTCAGTCACTCAGTCATGTCCGACTCTTTGTGACCCCATGGACTGTAGTCCACCAGGCTCCTCTATCCATGGCATTTTCCAGGCAGGAATATGGGAGTGGATTGACATTTCCTCCTCCAGGGGATTTTCCCAACCCAGGGATCAAACCTGAGTCTCCAGCAGCTCCTGCATTGCAGGCAGATTACGGCTGAGCCACCAGGGAAGCCTGGGGGATGGGTAGGAGTGGGAAAATGAAAAGAACTCTGGACCTGGCTTCAGCACCTGACTTTGTGATTTGCTGATAGTTGGCGCTTCACTGGGGATAAGAGGCCTTTTATTACGTAGGCTAGCTGTAAAAATCAAATGAAGTGATGCAGAAGGTTATATAAACTGTAATGTGATGGGTGAATGCAGCCTATTTTAGGAAGCATTTCTAAGCTGAGGAGAGGCTCCCTGTGATCGCCACGTGGCCTGAAGCCCTGCTCTACAAGAGCACAAGGTAAGGGATCACAGATTCTCCATAGATACTGACCTTGTGTGAATCAGCTACTGGTCTCGCAAAACTGGACATGTTAAAATGTTTTCTTGAGACAATCAACAGTAAAGAATCTGCCTGCAATGCAGGAGACCTGGCTTCGATCCCTGAGTTGGGGAAGATCCCCTGGAGAAGGGAATAGCGACCCACTCCAGTACTCTTGCCTGGAGAAGTCCATGCACAGAGGAGCCTGGCGGGCTACAGTCCATGGGGTCGCTAAGAGTGGGACACAACTGAGTGACGAACACTTTAGTAATCAGTAAGCACCAACTGAATCCCCACGATGTGTCCGAGTTCGGGGCCTGGCCTTGGGGATTCAAAAGCCAAAGGCCTTCCTTGAACTGCAGGCGTCTGGGGGAAGAACACATCCGAAGGGGCAGTTGTCCTCAGGAATTGGAGCAGCGGAGCACAGCCTGGGGTAGAGGCGGGACGCGGGAAGCTCTCCTGAGGAAGAGAAGCTGAAACTAGGGCAGTGTTTGCTAGAAGAGGAAGACGTGTGTGTCGGGGGTGAGGGTAGCCTCGGCGGTGGGGAGAGGAGGGGACCGGGGTTGGGGTGGGCTCTGGGATCAGGGGCTGGGCTGCGGTTCCAGGGAAAAGCACTTGCGCCCTGACTGAGACGGCGGAGTTCCCTCAGACTGACTGAACTTCCGGTCGCCAGACCCCGGGCTTCCGTTTACTGAGAGCATTTCCTTGAGAAGACTCCCCACTGTAATGCCCTTTTCTGCACCTTTGACACGTAGAGCTTCTGTCAGCCTGTTCCCGTTTTCCCAGCCCAGGAACTGTCTCCCTCAAGGACCGGGGAGCCTCCTCTGCAATGTGACTGCGAGTCAGAGAGGCTGGGAAGGACCTTGTCTCCCATTCTCTGTGAAAGGACAGGTCCCTCCATTAGACGAGCAGCACTTAGCGAGCTCAGGTCTTAACCACATTGACCGTCCTCCCCATGACATCCGGCAGTATTTTCCCACCAGCTCAACCCAGGGCTTAGAGGCTCATCTTTTGTTGCAGTGGAATTGAGTTCAAACTCTCTCCCCTATATCAACAGACTGTCTCACCTACTGCAATAGTCTTTTTTTAAAAAATAATTTTATTTATTTGTTTCTGGCGGTTCTGGGTCTTCCTTGCAAGGTGGGCTCTCCTCTGGTTGTTGCAAGCAGGGGTTGCTCTTTGTCACGTGCATGGCTTCTCATTGCGGTGGCTTCTCCTGTTGCAGAGCACAGGCCCCAGGGCACACAGGCTTCTGGAGTTTCAGCACATGGGCTCTGTAGTTGCAGCTCATGGACTTCGTTGCTCCACCTCTTGCGGGATCTTTCCAGATCATGGATCTAACCGTGTCTCCTCCATTGGCAGGTGGATTCTTTGCCACTGACCCACCAGGGAAGCCCTACTGCAATAGTCTTGAATAAAGTCTCCCTGGGTTTGGGTGGACTCCGGGAGTTGGTGATGGACAGGGAGGCCTGGCTTGCTGTGGTTCATGGGGTCGCAAAGAGTCGGACACGACTGAGTGACTGAACTGAACTGAACTGCAGGTATAACTGATCCAGTGTAATTTTTCTTTTCCAAGACTAACCCAGAGGAATGAGAACAGAGGATTAGAGTGAAAGGGTATGAGCTGCAGTTCTGTGACCACTTGGACTGCTTGGATTCTGAACTGCACTCTAGCTCGGCATCCCTGGGTCTATGCTTCCTGAGCTGTGGTGGACAGCAGGTTGCTCTGCTGTGTCTGCCTGGCTGAGAGGCAGCTCTTGTGAGTGAAATACCCACCGCATAATGCACAGTAAACAACTACCTTGAAACAAACAACCACAACCTCCTAAAGCGTAATTCAGAGAGCTAGGGAAGACAGCTTTTCCTATGAAGCCAGTTGGCATTGGCTTTGAGGGGATAAATGCCTACCTTTTTAAATATTGATGGATTGGAACTCTATGGAACCTGACTGTGGTGCAGGAGTAAGAACTGGGGAGAAGAGAGAGTGTATGTGTCACAAGGAAAGATTGATGGGTGGGTCTCATCACTCATGTCTGCGTTCCCGTGGTGTCCCTTGGTATAGCTGCTGATTTCCATTTCCACGTTCCTGCTCTCAGGTACAGTTAACTTAGTTGACCTGTTGATGGCTGGCAGACCAACCTGAACTCTCCACTCGCATTAGATTCCAAATCACCGGTGCCTTCTAATGGAATTTTACCTGATTACACATAAGAGGGCTGCTAACCAGCATGGATGTTCCCGGGTGATGCTGGAGGGTGGCTGTGGGGTTGGAATTGAGTTGATTTGACAGGCTTCCTATGGCAACTCACTGTCCTTATGGCCCTGACAGCTATTGGCCTTCTTTGATGATATCTGCTCATTGGCATGCACCAGTGGTTTTAAACCCAAGTCATCTCCATCAGTGTGTTGGTATTTGAATGTTCAATCCATGTATCCAAAGGCTTATCATAAAAGAAGACTCAGTTGGGACAGCAAGCAGCTTTTTCTTTCCTGCTGCTGGTTGTATTTTTGCTCTTCCAGATGAAAAATTGAAGAAATAATATCTCCCAATAATTTCCACTCAAAATTTATTTTCTCAGCTGTAGCTTCTAATGCGGTAGATCATTTAAATCCTTTTCTTTCCTTTCCGGCTACTTTCAAAATCACATTCTATGGTCATGGGCTATAAATCAAGAGTTCTCCCCCATTACTTGAAAGTGTACAGGCACTTGAGGGGGATGAAAGGTTTGCTACTGCTGGAAGGATGTCTTTCAGCCAGCAGCAGAGCAATAAGGTACTAACTGAGTCCCAGACAGTTTCACTGGACCCCAAATGCACCAACGAAACCAGTGGGCCTATGTTTTAAAAAGGCCTCTGCTTAAATATGCATTGGGGCCTCCCTGATGGTTCAGTGGTAGAGAATCTACCTGGCAACACAGGAGACGCGGGTTCCATCCTTAGCCTGGGAGCGTCCCATCTGTGTGGGGCACTGAAGCCTGGGCACCACTTCTGAGCCTGTGCTCTAGAGCTGGGGAACCTCGACTACTGAGTCTATGTGCTGTAACTGCTGAACCCCGAGTGCCCTTGAGCCCGCATTTGCTACAAGAGAAGCCACTGCAATGAGAAGTCTCCTCACCGCAACTAGAGAAACCCTGTGTGCAGTATCGAAGACCCAGTGCAGCAAAATAGTAAGGAAATACATAAAATTATTTTTTAAAATGCATCAATGCATCCTTAAATTGTCCTTTTAGAATATCAATCTTACTGCATGAAGGAAGGCCTGCTGCTTGTGAACCAGGCTTACAGATTTTATGAGTCGAATACCAACCTTTGAATAGAGTCAAAGATGAGCAATGTAGCTTGTAGGGATATATGTAGATTTTGACATGAGATCTAAATTGATTTCTCAACACGCAAGCCATGTGGGTAGAAATCAGCTCTTCTTAAAAGCGCCCATCTCTTCACAAAAATTCAGTCTTAATTTGTTTCATTTAATGGGTTTAACACACTGAAGGAGAGTCCACTTTGCCAAAGTAGATTACCATGTCCACAAAAGTTTTTCTTAAACATTAACTCTTGGAGAACAGGGTGATGGTAAACCAGTGGGTCAATGGCTACACATAGACACATTAAATAAAAGTGTTAAATTCAACACCACCTAATATTAAAGTAGTGAGTCGAAAATAAACTTGAGGAATCAAGTAGTCATGACCCTTGCCTGCAAATCGGTGCATTTTCTATTTTCCAGGAGTGAAAGGATTTGACTGGTTTGTCTTCTCCCTCCTCTCCCCTGACCACCTAATGATTTTTAGGAATCCTTGGTCAGTCTTACTGTCAGAAAGTTCCTCCCTAGGTCTAATCCCTAAGTTCAGTCCCTCAGTCATTTCTGACTCTTTGCATCCCCATGGACTGCATCACACCAGGCTTCCCTGTCCATCACCAACTCCTAGAGCCCGCTCAGAGCAAGCCCTACTTATTCTAATTTATACATTATTTGAACTTATTTCCATGTGTGCTCGTGCTCAGCTGTATCCGACTCTTAGCAGCCCCACAGACAGACTGTAGCCTGCCAGGCTCCTCTATCCATGGAATTTCCCAGGCAGGAATACTGGAGTGGGTTGTCATCTCTTACTCCAGGGGATCTTCTCAATCCAGAGATCAAACCCACATCTCTTGCATCTCCTGCACTGGCAAGGTGATTCTTTACAAACTGCGCCACCTGAGAAGCACTTTACTTACTTTAGCTGGAGAATAAGTAAGATATCTGTCTTAGTCTGCTCAGGGTGCCATAACAAAGCCATAGACTAAGAGGCTTAAATAACACATATTCATCTTCCCACAGTTCTGCAGTCAACAAGGTCATCTTCTGGTGGGACCTCTCTCCCTGGCTGGCAGACTGCAGTCCTCTAGCTGTGTATATGAGGATGAATGGGGAGAGAGAAATCAAACTCTCTGTGACTTTTCTTAAAGTCTCTTCTTACAAAGGCACTAACCTCATTAATCCAGGTGTCTGTTCTCATGACTTCATCTAACCCCAATTACCTCTCAAAGGCCCCAAATCCACACTGGGGGCTGGGGCTTCAACATACGAGTTTGGAAGGACACACACATTCAGTCCATAACAATATCCCAATTCCTGCTTCCTTTGGTTTTTATAATTCTGAAATTCTAAATACGTCAGAAAATTTACTTTATATTATTTTGCATGCATGCCTGCTTCAGTCCCTCAGTCGTGTCTGACTGTTTGAGACCCTATGGACTTGTGAAATGAAAACATCTCCTTTCATATCAATAAACAGTAAATAGCGCGGCCATCAGCGATTTCTGGCCTCCAGATGTACAGGAGGGCTCCCAAAACTGATCCAGGAGATGCTGGCACCCTGAAGGTGATTCCTTAGGAGCTGGGGAAATAACATAAGAAGCAAAATGAACAAGGAAACAGGATTTGGCCCCAGGTAGCCAGGGTGCATACGAAAGGAATGAATTCAGTGAGCGCAGAGGCTTGCACCTTCCTAGGCATAGAATGTTAAATTCCTTAACCTGATACCTGATCTTTGATGTTCAGACTGCCTGCCCCTTTTTGGTGCAAACATATATCCTGATTCCCCCTCCTGCCTCATTGGAGCAGTTTTCTCGGAGCTACTGAGATGCTGTCTCTTGGGCTTGGGGTCTTAAACATTTCCACCAAACAAAACAATTCTTTACTTTCAGGTTGCGACTACATTTTTCAGTGAACAGACTGCAGCCTGCCAGACTGTAGGATCCTCTGTCCTTGGGATTTCCCAGGAAAGAATACCAGCATGGATTGCCAGTTCCTACTCCAGAGAATCCTCCCAACCCAGGGATCGAACCTGGGTCTTGTCTCCTTCATCTCCTGCATTGCAGGGAGATTCTTTACGGCTGAGCCATAGGGGAAGCCCTTATATTATTTTAAGAAATCATTAATGCCTCCCTCCGAATCCTGTGTAGTTCTTCCTTGGTTCTCTAAACATGTGATGCAACCAGACCACCTATAATACACATATATACAAATATACTTGCATATTTGTGTGTATGTATCGTGTATCAGTTAGGTTTAGTCGCACAGTCACATCCAACTCTTTGCGACCCCATGGACTGCAGCATGCCAGGTTTCCCTGTCCATCACCAACTCCAGAGCTTGCTCAAACTCATGTCGTTAGAGTCCGTGTATATGTAGGTGAGGTATCTAACTAGCACCTGAGAAAAAATGATAAATCAGGATTCCTACTTGACCACTGATCATCAAAATGAACTCCAGGTAGAAGTAAGAATCAACTTTTAAAGAAATAAATTGTAGAAATACTGAAAGAGAATATAGGAATTTTACTAATAATCTCAGAATAGGAGAGACATTTTAAGCAAATCCAGAACTGAAATCATATGAACAAATGTTACATTTGACTATATAAAAAAGTTAAATTTATCGCATGGCAAAATAATGTCAGAAATAAAGTGAAAATAATGTAATAAATAAGAAAATATTTATAACACGTATTGTTGCAGAAACCAGTACTCGAGAAACCAAGTACCACACTCGGAGATTGGAGCACTTTGGTTTATTATGCCGGCGGGCCCAGAGGAGTTACAAAGGGATTACGGAGTTTTAATAGACAGACTGTAGTGGGCAACACTAGCTGTTAATAAGCTGGTTTAAACTTAGGGGTTTCGGGCACATGAGGGAACAGCAGTCAAGATGGGGAAGGGGATGCCTGACCTGGACAGTCATGATTAAACAGGTTTGCAGGGGCAGACGATTGTAAAGAGCAGGACAAGGGTAAGTGAGATAAGTTCCAGTTCCTAGTATTGCAAGTCCCCACTTTCTGAGACTATGTGACCTACATGATCCAGACTTTGCAAGGAGCAAGCTGAGTTACAGAGGCAGAAGAGAAGGAGGTGATGTAAAATTTTAACTTTTCCTCTTCAATATCACAGTTGATAAGCTAATATTTTCAGAACGCAAACAATGCTCATGAATCAATAAAAACCAAGGGGTGGGGGACATTGTGTGTGGCTTAGTGGCTCAGTTGTGTCTGACACTTTGCGACCCTTTGGACAGTAGCCTACCAGGCTCCTCTGTCCATGGGATTTTCCAGGCAAGAATACTGGAGTGTGTTGCCACTTCCTTCTCCAAAGGATCTTCCCGAGCCAGGGATTAAACCTGGGTCTGTTGCATTGCAGGCAGATTCTCTCCCAACTACACCACCAGGGAAGCCCAACCTCTAACCTTAACTAGCACTTACCTATTTTGCACTGTCTACCTGATGATACTGTATCATTGAATATATTGTAAATATGTTCATTATTTGTTAAGAGTTCACTTTGTATCCTTTATTCTATGTTTTACATAACAACCCACATTTTCTGAATACCCACTATGTATATGCCAGATGTTTGGTAACATTAAAATAAAAAAAGGAGGGGATCTCTTAAAATCCAGTTGACAGTGCTGCCACCATCTGAACACAAAATCCTCTAATAATTAAGCAATAAATAGAGTTTCTTTGAAAAATACTTTTGCACATCTCCATTTCCAAAGTTTGAAGTGACAATTGTAATAACTAAACTAACAATGATGATGACTCAAAAGGGTTGAAAGTTGGGTACTTTCAACATACGACAAAATAGGGTACTGAATTTTGCTGAGGGACGTCATTATTTTCTTAAATTCTTTTTCTAAGTTTTATACAGGTTTTTTGATTTTACTTCTTTTATTTTTTCTTTTTCTGAAAAGTGCAGCTGAGCACAACTAGGTCAAGATGGTTAAAAAGAAAATTATTTTTAGCCACTTATCTCAGCCATGAAATCTATTCAAAGTGAATTCAGTGCTGTCAAAAACGTTGTGTAATACTAGTGTTTAAAAGTACATGGCATTTTGAATTTGATTTCTTGGAATGAAATCCAGGTGGGGGAGAAGTCCCCACAGCGTCTGTTTAAAACTCTTCTGTTTTGACTCATCTGATTTCGAACCCTGTCACTTTATTAACGTGGTACGTCTCTGTGTGAATTATATTAACGGGAATCCTTGTTCATTTAGAGTCACTTTCACTCAGAATATTCAACAAGAAGTAATTCCTGCAAATGGTTTAATCAACATTATTATAAACTGCCATATCCTGCTATGATTTTCATAAAAAGAGCTAAACTTGAGAGAACTGCATTTGGGGGAAAAAAAATAACAAAATTCTCAACATGGAAGAGTCCAGATCATGCGGTTCTTTGCAGCTCTGCTTTTGAAGATGCAGACATCGAGATACATTTTTCAATAAAAAATATAATTAGGAAACCTCACAAAATCATTATGTATTTGAGCTGACTGGGAGCAAATCTTTGTTCATTTTCTCCCTTGCACTCTGGGATATTAACCTTCAGAATATTTCCCAGCAGACCAAAGACATTACTTTTAGAGAAAAGGCCAATTCAGTTAAGCCAGGTGGCACTGTGCTATATTTATCACCCAGTAGATGCAGGCTCTGGGTGGAGCTGGGCGGTGGAGCGGTGAATCTATCACTGTCAAATGTGGTTAGGGGGAGCTGGGTCTCTAGTACCGTGAAGTTGTCAAGGAGTTGCTCCCCAGACTTGTGGCCGGGCCTGCACTGAATAGTCTAAAACACCAGCCAGGAGAGGCGAGAGCTCCATCAGGAGAGGAGAAGAGCGTGCAGAACTTCCCAGAAGGCAGAAAGACCCTGGTGCTTCCAGGAAGTGCCAGGCTCCCTGAAAAGCAGTGCAAGTGGCCCAGGAACTTGAAGCGTGGACGAGAGATCGGATTAAAGTACGCTGAGACCTGAGGATTCTGGGAGAAGCCGGTGCTGTCAGCCTCAGATTTTAAAAAGCACACTTCAAGGGTCAAAAAGATGCCTAAAAATAGTGAGCCCAATGATGACAATTACAACAAATCCCTCTGAGCTGGACAATTGCCTCCTCGTCATCAGCCATGCCCACACTTATCCTGATTCACCTCGAATCCATGTTTCATCAGTATTGTCATCAGTAAACAGAGCCAGTGATGCCCCTGTTTTGTTTTGCCCCCAGGATGGCTCCCATTTCCTGAGAAGTCCATGACGTCACCCACTGCAGCCCGTGGTGAATCACGTTCAAGACTGCAGTCGGCACACCTGTTTTCAGAGGTGCCCTTCAGCGCAGGCAGCGGCCCTCCCGCCTCTGAGGTTTGTCTTCCTCGAGTGCGTGTGCTTGGGTGTGTTTCCAGGATCGCACCTGGCTGCTGAGTGCCCACTGGGTACACATTTCCATCCCAAAGTTCCATTTCACACCTGGTGATGACACCTGGCACAACCCCATTGACGAAATCTAGAGAAAGAATTATTAGGAGGCCAGGCCTGACCTCACTTCATCACCACTATAGCAACTGCTGTAAGTCTACACAGGGCCCTTTGAATTTAGTGAAGATAAAGGTTATAGAAAGAGAATTATAACGTGGGAGAACAATTTATAAATTATAGACTCAATATGAGTTTTCCCTTTACCATCTGAGCCACCAGGGAAGCCCAGTTTTCCCTTAATTCGATGAAAAAACCCCCAGTAGAAGGTAGATTTTGTCCTGGGGACACTCTTGCTTTGCTGCTGTGTCTGACTCTAGGAGAAGACACTTCCCACCAGACCTGCCCAGAGGTGCACGACCTTGCCCATCAGTGCTCCAAGGACGACAAGAGCTCAGCAGAAACTTTCCCGTGCACTGGGTTGGATTGGGTCTCCCCGAAGCACATGGCCAAGACCTAAAACGTGGGCAGGGGTTGCAGTGATGTTACCGTATGCCAGAAATGCCGAGAGTCACCTGAAGTTGGAAGACGCAAGGCAGAACTTTTCCCTTAGAGACTTCAGAGAGAGAATGGTCCTAATTACATATTGAGTTTAGACTTCTGGACTCCAAAACTCGAAGAGGATAAATTTGTGTTGTTTTAAGCCACCAATTTTGTGCTCACCTGTTTCAGACTCAAGAAACTAAAATACCCCAAATCTGTGTTATTTAGTCTGGGTCAGGCTAACATTGAGGGGAGGAAACTGAGGGCTTGATGTTTAAGGGTCAGCAAGGAATGGCCCACAGAAGGACAAGTCTGACCTTGAAATAAGTGCTCTAGCATCAAGCATGGACCACTTCTCTCTGTAGACCGGGACCTGGATGGAGTAGACTGAGTCACCAGTCAATCAAATATCCTCCACACATCCTAAAGAGAAACAAAAATTATGAAGATGGTCCATCTTGTCCCATATTAGCAAATAAGATGTGCCCTCAGTCCCTTTGGGACCCCATGGGCTGTAGACCACCAGATCCTCAGTCTATGGGATTCTCCAGGAAAAAATACTGGAATGATTCACCATTTCCTCCTAGGGGACTTTCCTGACCCAGGGATGGAACCTACCTCTCTTGCATTGGCAGGCAAATTTTTTATCACTGCACCACCTGGGAATCCCGGGGAACAAAAATGTTTCCCTTAATGCAGTGTGATTTTCACATACCCCTACCTGGAACAGAAACTGCAGAGCATACTAAGGTGAAAAGTCGAGTCTGCCCCAGTCTCCTTCCAGCCATTCCGTCCTCTAGGCTCAGGTTTGCTCTCGTACCTGCCTGCACAGTAAAGACAATGATAATGTTGATAATCATGGTGTAAATAAAAATAATAGCAAACATTAATGTAGCACTTACTTTGTTCTAAGAATTGTTCTAAGTAGCTTCAGTTCAGTTCAGTCGCTCAGTTGTGTCCGACTCTTTGCGACCCCATGAATCGCAGCAGGCCAGGCCTCCCTGTCCATCACCAACTCTGGAGTTCACTCAAACTCACGTCCATCGAGTCAGTGATGCCATCCAGCCATCTCATCCTCTGTTGTCCCCTTCTCCTCCTGCCCTCAATCCCTCCCAGCATCAGAGTCTTTTCCAATGAGTCAACTCTTCACATGAGGTAGCCAAAGTACTAGAGTTTCAGCTTTAGCATCATTCCTTCCGAAGAACACCCAGGACTGATCTCCTTTAGAATGGACTGGTTGGATCTCCTTAAAATCCAAGGGACTCTCAAGAGTCTTCTCCAACACCACAGTTCAAAAGCATCAATTCTTCAGCACTCAGCTTTCTTCACAGTACAACTTTCACATCCATACATGACTACCGGAAAAACTATAGCCTTGACTAGACGGACCTTTGTTGGCCAAGTAATGTCTCTGCTTTTGAATATGCTATCTCAGTTGGTCATAACTTTCCTTCCAAGGAGTAAGCGTCTTTTAATTTCATGGCTGCAGTCACCATCTGCAGTGATTTTGGAGCCCCAAAAAATAAATGGCATTGAAACATGTGAAATGTCATGTATGAAACAAGATGCCAGTCCAGGTTCAATGCACGATGCTGGATGCTTGGGGCTGGTGCACTGGGACGACCCAGAGGGATGGTATGGGGAGGGAGGAGGGAGGAGGGTTCAGGATGGGGAACACATGTATAATTTTGTTTTAATTAAAATTGAATAAAAATTAAAAAAAAAAATAAAGTCTACACTTTTTCCACTGTTTCCCCATGTATTTCCTATGAAGTGATGGGACTAGATGCCATGATCTTAGTTTTCTGAATGTTGAGCTTTAAGCCAACTTTTTCACTCTCCTCTTTCACTTTCATCAAGAGGCTTTTTAGTTCCTCTTCTTAGATACCTATAAATATTACATCTTTTAAAAAAACATCTGAGAACATCATCTGAGATGGTATCCCCGTTTTGTAGAAAAAGTGAACACTGAAAGGAATTTACTCAAAGATACACTTTGCTAGCAAGCATCAGGGACTCAGTCTCAGAAAGTGAAAGTGTTAGTCACTCAGTCATTTCCGACTCTATCACCCCATGGACTGTAGCCCACCAGCCTCCTCTGTCCATGGAATTCTCCAGGTAAGAATACTGGAGTGGGTAGCCATTCCTCTTTCCAGGCGATCTTCCTGACCTAAGGATTGAATGCAGGTTTCCTGCATTGAGGGCAGATTCTTTACCATCTGAACCACCACGAAGTACAGTTGACATACAATGCCGTGTTTGGGTCCTTATATTGCAGGCAAATTCTTTACTGTCTGAGCCACCAGGAAGCCCCTCATTAAAGAGCCTACACGTATATCTGGAGACTATTATGGGTTGACTTGAATTCTATGACAAAGATAGGATGAAGTCCTAACCCCCAGTACCTGTGAATGTGATCTTATTTGGTCTTTACATGCTGCCTGCTAAATTGCTTTAGTCATCTTCGACTCTTTGAAACACTACAGACTATATCCCACAAGGCTCCTCCATCCAGGATTCTCCAGGCAAGAATATTGGAGTGAGCTGCCATGCCCTCCTCCAGGGGATCTTCCTGACACAAGGATCCAACCTTCGTCTCTTATATCTCTGGCAGGCATGTTCTTTACCACTAGCATGACCTGGGAAGCCCCACTGGGTCTTGAGAGATCAATTCAATTGCTCAGTCGTGTCCAGCTTTTTGCTACCCCATGGACTGTAGCATGCCAGGCTTCCCTGTCCATCACCGACTCCCGGAGCTTGCTCAAATTCATGTCCATTGAGTCGGTGATACCATTAAACCATCTCATCCCCTTTTCGTCCTGCCTTCAATCTTTCCCAGCTTCAGGGTCTTTTCAAATGTGTCAGTTCTCATCAGATGGCCAAAGGATTGGCGTTTCAGGTTCAGCATCAGTTCTTCCAATGAATATTCAGGACTAATTTCCTTTAGAATTTACTGATTGGATCTCCTTGCAGTCCAAGGGACTCTCAAGAGTCTTCTCCAACACCACAGTTCAAAAGCATCAATTCTTCGGTGCTCAGCTTTCTTTATGGTCCTACTCTCACATCCATACATGACTACTGGAAAAACCATGAAACTGGAGCCTATTGTACAGAGTGAAGTAAGCCAGAAGGAAAAACATAAATACAGTATACTAACGCATATATATGGAATTTAGAAACATGGTAACAATAACCCGGTGTACGAGACAGCAAAAGAGACACTGATGTATAGAACAGTCTTATGGACTCAGTGGGAGAGGGAGAGGGTGGGAAGATTTGGGAGAATGGCAATGAAACATGTAAAATATCATGTAGAAAACGAGTTGCCAGTCCAGGTTCGATGCATGATGCTGGATGCTTGGGGCTGGTGCACTGGGACGGCCCAGAGGGATGGTGTGGGGAGGGAGGAGGGAGGAGGGTTCGTGATGGGGAGCACATGTATACCTGTGGCGGATTCATTTTGATGTTTGGCAAAACTAATACAATTATGTAAAGTTTAAAAATAAAATAAAATTAGAGGGAAAAAAAAAAAAAAAAACCATACCTTTGACTAGACGGCAAAGCTTTGTTGGCAAAGTAATGTCTCTGCTTTTTAAGCTGTCTAGGTTGGTCATAGCTTTTCTTCCAAGGAGCAAGAGTCTTTTAATTTCATGGCTGCGGTCACCATCTGCAGTGATTTTGAAGCCCAAAAAATAAAGTCTCCCACTGTGTCTATTGTTTCCCCATCTATTTGCCATGAAGTGATGGGACCGGGTGCCATGATCTTAGTTTTCTGAATGTTGAGTTTTAAGCCAACTTTTTCACTCTTGTCTTTCATTTTCATCAAGAGGCTCCTTAGTTCTTCTTTGCTTTCTGCCATAAGGTGGTGTCCTCTGCATATTTTAGGTTATTGATATTTCTTCCTGTAATCTTGATTCCAGCTTGTGCTTCATCCAGCCCGACATTTCTCATGGTGTACTCTGCATATAAGTTAAATAAACAGGGTGACAATTTACAGGCTTGATGTACTCCTTTCCCAATTTGTAACCAGTCTGTTGTTCCATGTCCAGTTCTAACTGTTGCTTCTTGACCTGCATACAGATTTCTCAGGAGGCAGGTCAGGTGGTCCGGTATTCCCATGTCTTTCGGAATTTTCCACAGTTTGTTGTGATCCACATAGTCAAAGGCTTTGGTATGGTCAATAGAGCAAAAGTAATGTTTTTCTGGAACTCTCTTCCTTTTTCTATGATCCAACAGATGTCAGCAATTTAATCTCTGGTACTATGGAATATAAAATCTTTAGAGATGGCATCAAGTTAATATGAGGCTCTCAGGGTATGAGTTACTCCAGTATGACTGTGTCCTTATGAAAAAAAGGAAATTAAAACACAGACCTGCACAGAGAGAAGACACAGACCCTGAGGGGACAGAGAGACAGGCATGGTGCTGCCACAAGTCAGCGGAGCCCTGGCACTACGTAGCAGGGAGAATCTGACATCTGGAGCTTCAGTTCGGTGCGTGGCCCTTCCCACACCCTGACTGTGGACTCCCAGGTCCAGGATGAGGATAGACTACACCAACGCCTGCTGTTTTAAGCCACCTGGTTTGTGGTATTTTGTCACAGTAAGTCTGGGAAACTAGAACAGAATTGTGGTGAATTTCTATAAATTACTAACTTTCTTTTTCTCTTCTACTGGTGTTCAGATTTTTTTAATGTGGAATACAAATCTAGAAAAGCAACAGATAAGAAAGTAAGAAAGCAAGCACTCCTGTACTTACCCCCAGGTTGAGAAATACAACAACTTCCAGTATCCCCAAAAGCCCCGTGTACAGATAAAACTTTTCTGAATTTTGTATTAATTCTTCAGATTGTTTCTTTAATTTAAAATGTGTATATATTCATTTACCTCCTGGGTCTGCACCATAATACTGTGGTTGGGTTTTGCCCATTTTTAACCTTGTGAAAAGAGCCATACTACATGGATAGGTCACTATTACCATCAGTACAGCGGTCAGCAAAGGCCCACCTGGCCTCCATGAGGTTGTATGGAAAGACCAGTGAACCATATATTATATGTCATATGTTCATATATATGTCAGTAGTTCATATGTCATATGTTCATATATATTCAGTAGTCATATATATTTAGGATTTCTAAATTCATGTTTCAAAAATATGGTTGTTTTTAAGTGTGTGTTTATGTACAAAAGACTTCAAAAATGGTATATGAATGTTATACTTTGTTTTTCCATTTTGGAAAACAAAGTGTATAAAATTGGTATTCTTTCTTTCTTAAATATGGGATAGAATTTAGTGATGCTGCCATTTGGGCTTGGGAATTTCTTAGTCCATTTTGGTAATTTGTGTCTTTTATGAATGTGTCTGTTATGTCCAATGGGCTTCCCTGGTGGCTCAGACAGTAAAGAATCTGTCTGCAATGAAGGAGACCTGGGTTTGATCCCTGGGTTTGGAGGATTCCCTGGAGAAGGGAATGGCTACCCACTCCAGTATTCTTCTGAAAAATCCCATGGATGAGGAGCCTGGCCGGCTACAGTCCATGAGATCACAAAGAGTCGGACATAACTGAGTGACTAACACTTTCACTTCATTACGTCCAAACGCTAAATTTCTTAGAGCAGTTTGTAATGTCCTCCTGTGATCTTTTCTAAGACGTGTAGATTTGTGCTGAGTTGCCCTTTTCAAGATATTAAGAAGAGGTGGCAAGAATACACAGAAGAACTATACAAAAAAGATCTTCACAACACAGATAATCACGATGGTGTGACCACTGACCTACAGCCAGACATCCTGGAATGTGAAGTCAAGCGGGCCTTAGAAAGCATCACTACAAACAAAGCTAGTGGAGGTGATGGAATTCCAGTTGAGCTCTTTCAAATCCTGAAAGATGATGCTGTGAAAGTGCTGCATTCAATATGCCAGCAAATTTGGAAAACTCAGCAGTGGCCACAGGACTGGAAAAAGTCCATTTTCATTCCAATCCCAAAGAAAGGCAATGCCAAAGAATGCTCAAACTACTGCACAATTGCACTCATCTCACACACTAGTAAAGTAATGCTCAAAATTCTCCAAGCCAGGCTTCAGCAATATGTGAACTGTGAACTTCCTGATGTTCAAGCTGGTTTTAGAAAAGGCAGAGGAACCAGAGATCAAATTGCCAACATCCACTGGATCATGGAAAAAGCAAGAGAGTTCCAGAAAAACATATATTTCTGCTTTATTGACTATGCCAAAGCCTTTGACTGTGTGGATCACAATAAACTGTGGAAAATTCTTCAAGAGATGGGAATACCAGACCACCTGACCTGCCTCTTGAGAAATTTGTATGCAGGTCAGGAAGCAACAGTTAGAACTGGACATGGAACAACAGACTGGTTCCAAATAAGAAAAGGAGTACATCAAGGCTGTATATTGTCACCCTGCTTATTTAACTTATATGCAGAGTACATCATGAGAAATGCTGGACTGGAAGAAACACAAGCTGGAATCAAGATTGCCGGGAGAAATATCAATAACCTCAGATATGCAGATAACACCACCCTGATGGCAGAAAATGAAGAGGAACTCAAAAGCCTCTTGATGAAAGTGAAAGAGGAGAGTGAAAAAGTTGGCTTAAAGCTCAACATTCAGAAAACGAAGATCATGGCATCTGGTCCCATCACTTCATGGGAAATAAATGGGGAAACAGTGGAAACAGTGTCAGACTTTATTTTTTTGGGCTCCAAAATCACTGCAGATGGTGACTGCAGCCATGAAATTAAAAGACGATTACTCCTTGGAAGGAAAGTTATGACCAACATAGATAGCATATTCAAAAGCAGAGACATTACTTTGCCAACAAAGGTCTGTCTAATCAAGGCTATGGTTTTTCCTGTGGTCATGTATGGATGTGAGAGTTGGACTGTGAAGAAGGCTGAGTGCCGAAGAATTGATGCTTTTGAACTGTGGTGTTGGAGAAGACTCTTGAGAGTCCCTTGGACTGCAAGGAGATCCAACCAGTCCATTCTGAAGGAGATCAGCCCTGGGATTTCTTTGGAAGGAATGATGTTAAAGCTGAAACTCCAGTACTTTGGCCACCTCATGTGAAGAGTTGACTCATTGGAAAAGACTCTGATGCTGGGAGGGATTGGGGGCAGGAGGAGAAGGGGAAGACAGAGGATGAGATGGCTGGATGGCATCACTAACTCAATGGACGTGAGTCTCAGTGAACTCCAGGAGTTGGTGATGGACAGGGAGGCCTGGCCTGCTGTGATTCATGGGGTCACAAAGAGTCGGACACGACTGAGTGACTGAACTGAACTGAAATATTAATTAATATATATATATATAGTTTTAATTCAAATCTGATCCATCTGGAAATCATATTTAAATGTTACATGAAAAAAGTCTTAGCTATGACTGATCAGTTTCATTTCTTTTTAAAGAAGCAACTGTAGTTCTTGCTGACCATGTATACTCCTCATACGCTTTCTGGATCGTAGACCTCTGTTCTTCTCCCTACTGTTTCTTTGCTTCTAACATCTACTGGGTACTTTTGCAGGCTTTTTTTTTTTTTTTTTTTTTTTTGCTGCACTTTAGGATGAATGTTTAGATCATTGATGTTAAATCTTTCTTCTACTTTAAGTATAGTTAATAGTGACCCAATGACATTTTGGAAAGCACTGTTCTGGCTATGCTCAAAAAATATAACATATAATTACATATAGACACTTTAAAGTCATTTCCAAAAAATTAAATAAGCATTCAGAAGTACATTTAGTAGCAAGTTGGCATTGCAATTGCAGAGTTGTTTCAATGATTAATACAAAAGCAAAACAATTGAAAAAGAAGAGATCATATAGAAAGTCATATGTGCGTGAATGTGAAAGTTGTTCAGTCCTGTCTGACTCTTTGTGACCCCAGGGACTATACAGTACGTGGAATTCTCCAGGCCAGAATACTGGAGTGGGTAGCCTTTCCCTTTTCCAGGGGATCTTCCCAACCCAGGGATTGAACCCAGGTCTCCTACATTGCAGGTGGATTCTTTACCAGCTGAGCCACAAGGGAAGCCCAAGAATACTGGAGTGGGTAGGCTATCCCTTCTCCAGTGGATCTTCCCCACCCAGGAATCGATCCAGGGTCTCCTGAATTGCAGGCAGATTCTTTACTAAATGACCTATCAGGGAAGCCCGCATATGTGCATAGTGAAGTGCGAAAAAAAACTTGCACAGCAGCCCCCTACGTGTTACACCAGATGGGAAATGTTGTTGCTGTTGTTCAGCTGCTCAGTCGTGTCTGACTCTTTGTGACCCCGAGGACTGTGCCAGCCCAGGTGGCACTTGTGGTAAAGGACACACCTGCCAGTGCAGGAGACACAGAGACTCAGATTTGATCCCCGGGTCCAGCAGAGCCCCTGGAGAAGAAAACAGCAAACCACTCCAGTATTCTTGCCTGGAGAATCCCAGGGCCAGAGGAGCCTGGTGGGCTACAGCCCATGGGGTAGCAGAGTCGGACACAACTTAAGTGACTCAGCACAGACTGCAGCATGCCAGGCTTCCCTGACTTGGAAAATGAGCCTTCAACAAATCAAACAAACAAGTCAATGGCTTTATTTTATCATTATTTTTTAAAAAAATTAAATTTTTCTAAAAGGTTTTATTTGTTCATTTATTTCTGGATGTGCTGGGTCTCAGTTGCTGCACATGGGCTTTCTCTAGCTGTGGTGAGCAGAGGCCGGCCTCTAGTCATGGTGAGCAGAGGCCGGCCTCTGGCTGTGGCGCGTGGTTTTCTCGTTGTGGTGTCCTCTCTTGTTGCAGAGAAAGGGCTCTAGGCGCTCAGGCTTCAGTGCTTGCGGCAAATGGGCTCAAGAGTGTGGTGCACAGGCTTAGTCGCCCTGTAACATGTGGAATCTTTCCAGACCAGAGATCAAACCTGTGTCCCCTCCACTGGCAGGCAGATTCTTAGCCACTGGACCCCCAGGGAAATCCACCATGGGTTTTAAAGACAAAAGATATCCACACTTCTCAGGACACGCAGTGCTGGTTTTAACCTTCAAGTACATATTCATAAGACCTTGTAATGAAAATTAATTGAATTAATTAATTCAATTAATTAATGAAGCTTTTATCTTCTGAATGAGCAGTACTTGGCTGGTTAATTCATTTTCTAGCATTTAGTATAAAGCAAAGAAGAGAATACTGTGATAATTACAGCTGAACCAGTTCACATTGACTTGATTTTATCAGAAAACAAGCAAACAAATAAAGAGCCTATCAAATTGACTTTGTTTACAGAGAAGATTAAGTTCAGTTTTTTTGTTTTTAAAATTTTTAATTGGAGGATAATTGCTTTACAGTGTTGTGTTGGTTAAAGTTCATGTTTTAAAACATATATTAAATGGAAAGTTAAAAAAGACTCAGACTGCACAACTCAAGTACTAATATCTGGAAAAGGCGAGAAATCTTTACTAAATTGTCAAACCTTTTTCCTAGATGAAATGCACTGTTGCAAGTATGTGGCAAGTGCTTTGAGTCCATTACTGAGCGTGTTCTTTGCAATAGGAGATATCTCCAACAGCTAACCACCAAAAATGGAAACTGACATAACAATGTGGAGAACATTTCTGATGAGTTTTTTTAAGCAAAATCATAATACAATGGCAAGAAGAAATTTAGGAATTTAAAAGGTTAATCTTGAGAATTACAAAAACAATAAAAGAAGAAAATAAGATTCCTTAGACTAACTGCTATCCAGATCTACTAGTACTGGGTTTAGACAACAATGGTTTTAAAATGCAATGTAAGTTTCTTTAAATTTACTAAGATCATGGCATCCAGTCCCATCATTTCATGGCAAAGAGAAGGAGAAAAAGCAGAAGCAGAGACAAATTTTATGTTCTTGGGCTTCAAAATCACTGCAGAATGTGACTGCAGTCATGAAATTAAAAGACACTAGTTTCTTGGAAAAAAAGCTATGACAAACCTAAACAACATATTAAAAAGCAGAGACATCACTTTGCAGACAAAGATGCTTGTAGTCAAAGCTGTGGTTTTTCCAGTAGTCATGTATGGATGTAAGAGTTGAACCATAAAGAAGGCTAAATGCCAAAGAATTGATGCTTTTAAACTGTGGTGTTGAAGAAGACTCTTGAGAGTTCCTTGGATTTCAAGGAGATGAAACCAGTCAATCCTAAAGGAAATCGACCTTCAAATATTCACTGGAAGGACTGATCCTGAAGCTGAAGCTCCAATACTTTGGCCACCTGATGCAAAGAGCTCACTCATTGGAAAAGACTCTGATGCTGGGAAAGATTGATGGCAAAAGGAGAAGAGTGGGGCAGAGGGTGAGATGGTCAGATAGCATCACCAATTCAGTGGACATGAATCTGAGCAGTAAATTGGAAACATATATGTGTGTATACATATATATATATGAAAGTGATTAACTCTAAAAATGTATTTCTAATTTGAACAAAGAAGTATAGGTTTATCAATTAATTTTTTCTTTTAATTGAAGGATCATTGCTTTACAGAATTTTGTTGTTTTCTGCCAAATTTCAACATGAATCAGCCATAGGTATACATGTGTCCCCTCCCTCCTGAACCTCCCTCCCACCTTCCTCCCCATCCCACTCCTATAGATTGTTACAGCCCCTGTTTGAGTTCCTTGAATCATACTGCAAATTCCCATTCGCTATCTATTTTACATTTGGTAATGAATGTTTCCATGTTACTCTCTCCATACATCCCACCCTCTCCTCCTCCCCTGTTTATCAATTAATTTTATTTTTAACAAAAGTTCCCAAGTTGATAAAAGTATGGTAAAATAGGCAATATTATACCACGATTGTTTGTTGCTGTTGTTTTTCAGTCACTAAGTCATGTCTGACTCTTTGTGACCCCATAGACTGCAGCAGGCAAAACAGGCTCCTCTGTCCTTCACGTCTCCCTGAGTTTGCTTAAACTCATGTCCATTGGGTCAGTGATGCCATCCAACCATTTCATCCTCTGTCACCTGCTTCTCCTCCTGCCCTCGAGCTTTTCCAGCCTCAGAGTCTTTTCCAATGGCTCTTTGCATCAGGTGGCCCAAAGTACTGAAGCTTCAGTTTTACCATCAGTCCTTCCAATGAATATTCAGGGTTGATTTCCTTTAGGATTGACAACATGATGGGGAGTTTATTAAAAATAAGCTTGTCATCAGCACAGGACATAATACAGCTGTGATTGTATTTTGATGGTAGGATGATGCAAGATTTTTCTATTGTTTTTTACACTTCTATGTTTCGAAAGTCCTGATATAACATGAACATTTGCGCAAGTAGACGCACATACAAGAAAACAGCGAAGAAAAAGAGAACCCATTTGAGTTTGTACTAACTCTAAATGAACATGTACATATTCTGTGGCAGAGCTGGGAGTGGGTGAGAACGTTTTTAAAATGCATTACTGCCGCCTCACTATTTGCAGAGCAGTCATCTGCTCCTAATTGGGAAGGAAAAGATACTAAATCCACATGGTTGGCTTCATATAATGTGTCAAACACCTTTTTAAAAGTTACAAGCATCATTAAAAGAGCACATATAATTAAAACATAAAAAGGAAAACAGAGAACAGGGCATTTAATGCAAACAGAATCAATGCTTTTCCAATGCACTTGACGTTCTAAATACCAGGTGATTGAATTCTTCCTCGGGGAACACAGCAACAGATAAGGGCCCAGAATACCCAGAAACACTCTAATGGGCCACCATGAGAGCAGGGGAGTGTGGTTTAACGTCTGGAGAGGTTCAAAAACCACGAAGGATTTTGTGGATGGTGTTTAAGTTATAAAAATCCAAATCACAGGCAAGAGCCTAGTGGTAAAAAAAAAAAAAAAATACATCGTGGAAGAGGAATACGTCAGTCAGTTTTGAAGTTTATGATGACACGTTCAGAACAAAATGTATTGCAGACAGGAAAAAAATAAGTCAAAATCCCACCAAGAATTAATTACAGTAAGTCCCCTACATCCTGATACAAACCTTCAAGTTGTGAACTTTCAAAGGTGCAATCGTGAGGCCCATCAGCGTCAGGTGTGAGTGACGTTGCAGCTGGCCCTGCGTCTCCTGTTTGCTGACGACCCTTCAGCTCTACCATCTCCCACCTTCTCTCCTGCCTCCAGTAGTAACTCTTTGTGCCTGTCCACTCGATGCCAGCCCCTGGGTTCCAGCTGTCGTACTGTACCACTGTACTTTCCAAGGTACCATACTGTAAGATAAAAAATGCTTTCTTAGTTTTTTGTGTTTGTCTTTTATGCATTATCTTTGAAAAGCATTATAAACATATTATAATACAGTACTTTATAGCCGAAGTTAGCCTAGGGACCCAACAATAGGCTATACCATTGTAGCTTTGTTTGGTTGCTAAGTCATTTATGTCCAACTCTTTTCACCAGGGTCACAGAGCATTGAGCACGACTAAGTGACTAAACAACAACTATAAAGCTGATTGTGTTAGTCGGGTACCTAGGCTAACGTCACTAGACTTAGCAAATGAGTTGGTGCTCTTGGAAAAAAACAAGCTCTTGGAAGGAAACTTGTTTGCATGTAGGAGTTGTTATTGTTGTTCAATCGTCTAGCCATGTCTGACTCTTTGTGACCCCATAGACTGCAGCGTGCCAGGCCTTCCTGTCCCTCACCATCTCCCAGAGACTGCCCAAGTTCATGTTCATTATATCGGTGATGCCATCTAGCCATCTCATCCTCTGACACCATCTTCTCCTTCTGCCCTCAATCTTTCCCATCTGGGACTTTTCTTTTTTTTTAATTTAATTTTATTTAACTTTACAATATTGTATTGGTTTTGCCATATATCAAAATGAATCTGCCACAGGTATACGCCGTCTGTTCACATCAGATGACCAAAATGCTGGAACCTCAGCTTCAGCATCAGTCTTTGCAGGGAATATTCAGGGTTGATTTCCTTTAAGATTGACTGGCTTGATCTCCTTGCTGTCCAAGGGACTTTCAGGGGTCTTCTCCAACACCACAGTTCGAAGGCATCTGTTGTAGCCACTCAGAGGGACAATGCAGAGAGTGGAGTGCAGTTTATTACACCAGGGCCCAAGACAGAGTCTCCTCTTAGCCAAGGACCCCGAGCAGTTTTTGTGAAAACCTTATATACCGTATAAGGTTTGCCCAAACCCACCTCCCCAAATTCCCTGAAACTAGTCTGAACAAAGGAAAAGCAAGATACAATCAAAGTTAACCCACGATTCATATGCCTTAAGCCTAGGTAGTCAAGAGTGGACAATTATCAATAGGCCTGTGTTCATACCCCAGTAAGCATAATAGAATGTATGATTCTATTGGGTTACACAGATAATTAGGGTATTCTTTTAGGTAGAAATTCTAGGTATGAGCCCTGGGGCTCTTCCATCCGGGGGGCTTGGTTTTCCAGTTGGTATATCATTTTCATAGATACTGGGCATACAGCTCATAGTCCACAGTCCGGCCCAAGATGGAGCATGTTCTGTCTGTTTCCTCCTTCACATCAACTAATCAATCGGTCCCTGTGGCAGGAAAACAAGTGTGAATGCTTGGGTGGGATGAAGTGTGATACGGGAGCAGAGAGAGCTGCTTCCACAGGCCCTCGAATCGCAAAGCCCCCATTTCCCAATGCAGTCTGAATTTCTCCTCATTACTTCATTTTTTTAATTATTGGATAGATTTTTATTTTAATTGAACTTGATTTTATTTTAAATTTTAATTAAAATGTCATTAGCAACTAGCATTTACAAGACTAACAGTGTCAGAGTTTGTGGGAGAACGTTCATCTATTCATCTCGTGACTCTGGTCCTGTGCCTCATATGCTGTTCTGGGCCATCTAAGGAAGAGCCCACACGTGTCTGCGGTGTTGGGAGAACAAGGCAAAGGTCAGCGTCGTTCAGGCCATGAGGAAAAGAGCCCCAGGGGAGGAGGCTGCGATCATGAAGCCAGGAGACAGATCTTGAGGGATTCATTCATCCAAGGAAGAGACTTTAGATTTTATTTCCAATGTGATGGAAATTCATGGGCAGGTTGATTTTCCTTGGAGTGACATTATCTGATTTAAAAGGATCATTCTATTTACTCAGCCACTAAAATGAATGAAATAATGCCATTTGCAGCAGAATAAATGGACCTAGAGGGTGTCATACTGAGTGAAGTAAGTCAGGGAGAGAAGTAGAAATATTTCATGACATCACTTATTTGTGGAATCTAAAAAGAAATGAAACAAATAACTATTTACAGAACAGAAACAGATCAGCAGACATAGAGAATGAACTTATGGTTGCTGGTGGGGAAGGAAGGAGGAAGGGATAGTTAGGGAGTTTGGGATGGACATGTACACTCTGCTATATTTTAAATGGAAAACCAACAAGGACCTACCGTACAGCACAGGGAACTCTGCTCAATGTTACGTGGCAGCCTGGATGGGAGGGGAGTTTGGGAGAGAATGGATACATGTATATGTGTGACTGAGCCCCTTCACTGTCCAACTAAAACTCACGACATTGTAAATCAGCTATACTCCAATACAAAATAAATTTTAAAAATTGAAGAATCATTCTAGGTTTTGCAGGGACAAGAGTAGAAGCAAAGAGGTGGGTTCAGGTGGCAGAAATGAAGGTGGTAAAATATGATCTTATTTGGAATATGTCATGAAGATACAGCCAACAAACCCAGCTGGTGGGTCAAATGTGGGGTGTCAAGATAATGGAGCTGATATTTATTGAGATGAACAATAACAGCTTTTCAAAAGGAAATCAAAGGATTTATACAGAATAAGTTTAAAATGCCTATTAAATACCCAGGCTGAGGTCATAAGTTGCCTGTTAGATTTATGAGCCAAAATTCAGACAACAAGGTGGAAACTAGAGATAAAAATTTAGAAACCATCCACATACAAATGAGTTTGAATGAGATCACCCCAACAATAGGCACCTAGACGGTAAATCACGAAAACATGGAGCTAAATCCTGTTCATAGATAGAAAACGTTTGTGTCTTGATAGAAACTATCATTGTAAACATGGAACTTCTCTCCAAACTCATCTATAAATTTGATGCCACCTTAATCAAAATCCCCAAGGAAACTTTCATGGAATCAGAGCCTCTAATTTTGCAGTGGGTCTGCCCTTATGTTAACATGTTTTGGCATTTGAGTAACAGACCATGGAAAGTTTAGGGGAAAGGGCTACTCCTTCGGTCGTGTACCTGGGAAGTCCAATGATGAAACTGCTTTAGACTGGTTTATTTCAGTAGATTAGGGTGTTTGGTGCTTTGGGTTGCTGGGCCGTATTTCCTTCTCTCTGTTGTCTTCATCTCCATCCTGGCTCCCCTGAGTGCAAAATTCATGTTGCTGTGCCAGCTCCATAGCAGAAAGCACTGGTGGTCTAGTGCAGGAAGGAACACTTCTCATGGGAGTGAGTTTCTTTCTCCTAAAGATACAGAAGTTCTGTCCCTAGAGCTCCCTGGCAGTCTGTCATCCAGGCTTGGCCTGCACAGGGGCACGTGCTTGTGCCAATTCCTGGGCCTCAATCAGTGACATCAATTAATCTTAGGTCTGGAGCTCTGTCAAAGCTATGGTTTTTCTAGTAGTCATGTATGGATGTGAGAGTTGGATCATAAAGAAGGCTGAGCACTGAATAATTGACGCTTTCAAATTGTGGTGCTGGAGAAGACTCTTGAGAGTCCCTTGGACAACAAGAAGTTCAAATCAGTCCATCCTAAAGGAAATCAACCTTGAATATTCATTGTAAGGGCCAATGCTGAAGCTGAAGCTCCAATACTTTGGCCAGTGAATGGGAGCTAACTCTTTAGAAAAGACACTGATGTTGGGAAAGATTGAAGACAAAAACAGAAGAGGGCGGCAGAGGATGAGGTGGTTGGATGGTATCACTGACTCATTGACCATGAATTTGAGCACACTCTGGGAGATAGTGACAGACAGAGGAGCCTGGCATGCTCCAGTCCACAGATTTGTGAAGAGGCGGACGCAACTTGGCAACTGAACAACAATAGCAGCAACAACAACTGATGGTTTGTGCTGAGGGGCAGGACCTGCAAGGCGGAGGGAGGAAGAGACAGCTGAGTGAAAGCCGACGGCTTTCAATTAGGAAGGGTAAAGAGCAATGAACCCCAGGCAAGAAAGCAGTGATACACAGGACTGGAACGGAGAAAAACTGCACCCCAAAAGCAAAGTCATGTTTGAAAAGAAGAACAGCAATGAAGAATTTGCCTCCTAAATAAAAAAGCAACCTGTAAAATGGCAGTGATAAAAATGTGTGCTATTGGTACCAGAATGGACAAATGAGCCCATTAAAGAGAAGGTTCCAGAACACACACACACACACACATATATATATATGTGTGTGTGTGTGTGTGTGTGTGTGTGTGTGTAGATAACCTATGCATCATACACATGTATTATGGGGCTTCCCTGGTGGCTCAGTGGTAAAGAATCTGCCTGCCCATGCAGTAGACACGAGTTCAATCCCTGGGTCGGGAAGATCCCCTGGAGGACATGGCAACCCACTCCAGTGTTCCTGTCTGGAAAATCCTGTGGACAGAGAAGCCTGGAGGGCTTCAGTCCAGCCCTCCAGGACAAAAGAGCCAGACACGACTTAGATACTAAACAACAATGCATATATTATACACACACATACATGGAAAGCATTTACTGTAGAATAAAGGCTGCATTTAGAACCAGTAGACAACAGAGTGGAGAAGGCAATGGCACCCCACTCCAGCACTCTTGCCTGGAAAATCCCATGGATGGAGGAGCCAGGTAGGCTGCAGTCCATGAGGTCGCTAAGAGTCAGGCATGATTGAGTGACTTCATTTTGACTTTTCACTTTCATGCATTGGAGAAGGAAATGGCAACCCACTCCAGTGTTCTTGCCTGGAGAATCCCAGGGACGGGGAGCCTGGTGGGCTGCTGTCTATGGGGTCGCACGGAGTCAGACACGACTGAAGCGACTTAGCAGCAGCAGCAGCAGCAGCAGACAACAGAGACTTGCCTGTGGTCCAGGCAAGTGAAGACTTTGCCTTCCAATGCAGGGGATGTGGGTTCAATCCCTGGTCATGTAGGGAGGTAAGATCCCACGTGACTCTCGGCCAAAATACCAACGCATAAGCAGAAGCAATATTGTAATAAATTCAATGAAGACTTTAAAAATAGTCCACTTCAAAAAAAAATCTAAACAAATAAAAAACAGTAGATAGCAAATAATTCAATAAATGGTACTGTATGATCAGCTACACATTTGGGAAACAATGAAGTTAGGGCCTAACTTCACAAGACACAAAAATAAACTCCAACTACAAACAAAGAGCTTAAGATAGAATGGGTGCATTAATTCTCAGACATGAGAAAATATTTTTTAACAATCTTCTGGCAAGGAAAAGCATTTCTAAGCAGGTCACAAAGCCCAGGAACAGTAAAAGTAAAGGCTGACACATTGTGCAAGATGAAAATTGAAATCATTTGTGTGACAAGAGATGACATTCTAAATCTAAGAGCCTGGGAGGAAATATTTTCATACTAATGGCAGGTAAGTATCTAGGTATTTAATATCCAAAATATGAAGAGAATGCTTGCAGGCTTCTAAGTCCAAGGCCTTCAAGCTTGGAGAATTTCCTGCTCATGGGTGATGGAAGCCCCCACCCCCAGGAGGCCCACAGACAATGACTGACAGGTACAGGATCAGAAGGACTGCTCTTTGGCCTTTAAGGGGACCACTCCATGGTGTCCTGCAGAGCCCCAGCCCACCACCACCAACCAGATCAGCCCAAGGCCAAACCCTGGGAAGATTCATTTTGATCAGCTCTTCCCTTCCTTGTTTTCTTCCCTCTAAGTCCACGCCCCCATCCTGTGGGCAGGCAAGATCCACTGCTGGTGACCTCCCTGCCCCTATTGCCCCATCCTAGTTCCTCCTGATAAAAGTCGCCCCAAAGGGAAGTTCCTCTGACCACCCCCAGACCAACGCAGTCCCCTCTGTTATTTGCCCTTAGCATCCCAAATCTCTGCTACAGCTGTTACATAAGGCCACTTCACAGATTCATCTCCCCTGCTGGGAAGCTGAGGCTTTACCTCTGTTGTTGTTCTGTGTTCAGTTGCTAAGTTGTGTCTGACTCTAGGACCCCATGAACTGCAGCACGCCAAACTTCTCTGTCCTTCACTATCTCCCAGAGTTTGCTCAAACTCATGTCCATTGAGTTGGTGATGCCATCCTACCACCTCATCCTCTGCCAACCCTTCTCCTCCTGCCTTCAGTCTTTCCCAGCGTCAGGGTCTTTTCCAGTGAGTCAGCTCTTCCTATCAGGTGGCCACAGTATTGGAGCTTCAGTTTCAGCACCAGTCCTTCCAATGAATATTCATGGTTGATTTCCTTTAGGGTTGACTGGTTTGATCTCTTCCTGTTCAAGGGACTCTCAAGAATCTTATCTTGTTATAATATATTTACCCCAAATCTGTATCCTCTTACCTCAATTCATATCCAAACAGGGGTAAAAGAAAGCTACCAGTGAAAGATCCCTTAGCCATCTTTTCTCTGGATAAAAGCTCACATGAAATGAGAAAAGGATTAGAAAAATGCTCAGAAAGTTGGGAGAAAATTAAAAAAAAAAAAAAAAGATTGCCTTCCAAATAAGAAACACCATTATTCACATCTTAAAATGGATCAACCTGAAACCCAAACTTAGAATGAACAAATTGTTAGACTGATCATTTTTTAAAAGGCAAATGAAAGAAAGTAAAAAACTATGACAGTGTAAAGAGGGGGAATAAACCATTTTCAAAACACTGAAGCCATTTGATAATTTGGAGAAAAGATGAAGTCACAAAGAAGAAATATAGGTAGACCAGATCTACTGGCAAAACTATCCATCCCCCAGCATGGAAAATCATTCTCACTCTTGGGGAACTTCCCTGGATACTTGAGTGGTCCTCTGGATCTTTGCCACAGAAAGATGCCATTGGAATGATCCAGGAAGAACCCAAGCTTAGGAACAGTGATGGCTAAGGCAGACAGTCTCTTGGACCGAATTATCTCATCTCTTGTATGAAATTGACATATGAAGGATGAGTTATCATGTGTTTATTAACGTTTTTACTACCGTTTGGGAATCTATCCTCTCCACACATTACACACTAGGAAGCATGCTACCATTGGTTCAAATCATTGATTAAACTGTCACAAACATGAGAGTGATTTTTTTAAACATATTGTTGCAAGTAAAGGAAATTATCTTGAACTTAATGTCTCTCAAAGTACTTGAGAGAATCCTCACAAAGTGAATCCCCAAATCTCCAAAACCCTAGGAAACTGCTGCTGCTAAGTCACTTCAGTCGTGTCCGACTCTGCGACCCCATACACGGCAGCCCACCAGGCTCTCCCATCCCTGGGATTCTCCAGGCAAGAACACTGGAGCGGGTTGCTGTTTCCTTCTCCAATGCATGAAAGTGAAAAATGAAAGTGAAGTCGCTCAGTCATGTCCAACTCTTAGCAACCCCATGGACTGCAGCCCACCAGGCTCCTCCGTCTATGGGATTTTCCAGGCAAGAACTAGCAGATGAAAACAATCACAGATAGGAGGGAAATGAGCTGCTCAACAAATGCTATTAATATAAAGCATATTGCTGTGGAATTGTAAAATTCTCTGCAGATTACCAGAGACCAAAAAAAAAAACCTTATAGATATTACATTGCTAACTATTGTGCATTGCATAGATTCTGAACAAAACCAGAACAACATTAAGATACACTCTGAAGACAAATGTCTCCATTTAGTTCCCAATTAATACTTCTAAAACAATTTTTATTGACTGCTTTTCAACACCAGATATTTTTTTCTTTTAACTTAAAAACATTTGTAGAGCAGCTTTAGATTCACTGCAAATTTGAGGAGAAGGGACAAGGGTTTCCCTGGACCTCCTGCTCCCACATGTGCACAGACTCCGCCATGATCAAGAGCCCCGCTGGAGTGGTGTATTGGTTACAACTGATGAACCCACATTGATATAATCACCCAAAGGCCATAATTATATCAGGGCTTACTCTTTGCACTGTGTGTTCTACAGGTTTGGCTGTGTAACCACAAGTGTCTGCCATCATAGTATCATACAGGGTGCTTCCATTGCCCTAAAAATCCTCTGTGCTCCATCTGTTCGTCACCCGCATTCCCCTAACCTCTGACAACCACTGTGATTTCTCCTGTCTCCATAGCTGCTCTGTTTCCAGAATATCACACATTGGAATCACACTGTATATACTCTTTTCAGACTGGCTTCTTTGACTTAGTATTGATAATATGCATTCAAGTTTCCTCCATGTGAAAAAAACATTTAAGATCTTTTCATGACTTGGTTGCTCATCTATTTTTAGCATTGAAAAAACATTCCATTGTCTAGACTACAAAGTTTATTTATCCTTTCACCTACTGAAGAACACCTTGGCTGTTTCTAATTCTTAGCAATAATTCATCATAAAGCTGCTACAAACATTCATGTGCAGATTTTTAGGTGGGCAGAAGTTTTACGCTCTCTTCGGTAAGACAATTTTTAAATAATGACAATACTAGAAACTCACATTTACTGGGCTGTTGAGAGCATTACATAGATTAACACAAGTCCGTGTGATCAACTCAGAGCCTGGCTTATGATCAGTGATCAGGAAACTCAAACAGGGCTCTGTATCAACCTAGAGGAGTGGGATCGGGAGGGAGATGGGAGGGAAGTTCAAAAGGGAGGGGATATATGTATACCTCTGGCAGATTCATGCTGGGGTTTGACAGAAAAAAACAAAATTCTATAAAGCAATTATCCTTCAATAAAAAATAAATTTAAAAAATAGGTGATTCATTTTGATATTTGGCAAAACTAATACAATTATATAAAGTTTAAAAATAAAATAAAATAGGTGATAAGGAAATATTAGTCTAATGCAAATATTCTTTATTCCTTTCCTGGCTAGGAGGTATCCAAAAGGTATTTACTTCTCTTAGGGTCAGTATGTCTGTGGACAGGGCTTCCTTTGGTCTAGAGGTTTTCAGGAATGGGCCTCAGAGATGGATGGGCTTCCCAGGTGACTCTAATGGTAAAGAACCTGCCTGCCAATGTTGGAGACATAAGAGACGTGGGTTTGATTGCTGGGTTGGGAAGATCCCTTGGAGGAGGAAATAACAACTGACTCCAGTATTCTTGCCTGGAGAACCCCATGGACAGAGGAGCCTGGTGGGCTACAGTCCATGGAGTTGCAAGGAGTCAGACATGAGTGAAGTGACTTAGCACGCAGCAGGATGGATGGGAACAGCAAAGGATGCATGTTGCATGATGTGGGGTTGGAGTGCACTTGCAATCTTTGGCCCTGCTCTTGAGAAGGGGATTCCATCTCCCAGAAAGGCTTAGCATGGCTTCTCATGAAAGAGTGATTGGAAGAGTCAAGGGTGTTAGAAAGTTGATTAGTTAGAAAGTTAGGAGAAAGTATTAGAAAATTAACACTTCCCCTAAGCTTGTGGAAAGTGGAATTTCACATTCTAGAAGTGGTTTTCTGGAACTGCAGACCAGAAGTAAAGACTAAGGATTATGTTAGTTACTTTAAGCATAAAGAGACATCTCTCTGCTTCTCCTCTGTAATGAACTAAGACATCCTAATATTAAACAGGCCTCCATATGCTAGGGGAGAGGGGCTTAGCTGCAACGCCTGGGGGTTGGAGAAGCCACATCCCCTCTCTGCGCATCTCAAATCAGAGTTCCAAGGGGAGACTTTCCATAGTCAGAAACTCATGCTTCCCGGGGGCCTGCTGCCAGTGAGACGAGAAGCACAGGGGCTCTTAGTGTGCATGGGGCCCGACATGAATTCTTAAGTCTGATTTGCAAGAACATCTGTAATTTGGTTCAATCTTCCCTTGGCTTCATTCACCCTCACAGTGTCCCATCTATTGACCTTGGGTGCTCTTTTGATGTCCCGCAGACTGTAACCTCACTTACTTGGGGATCTTCCCTGGTTACACTTCCCTCTGCTGGAACGCCACATCCTCTGACTACCCACACCGTCCCCATTGTGCAGGGCCAACATCTCCAGATGCTGCCAAGGTCTGCAGCATCCCTGCATTGCTGAGTGGCCATCACACAGCTAGTGTGCTGATTTTGTAGTTGATGGCCAACAAATCACTGTTAGGTGATCTAAGAGCCCAGGCAAAGATACAGCATGTATCATGTGTATTTAGAGAACAAAAGTAAATTCAGGTTTATAAAAGAGAAAAATCAGCATGGGCCCGAAAAAGAGATGACAACAATGAAAATGAATTTTGTCCTCAAAATAGTCCACATGCAAGGACCATTTACAGCAGTTTTTAGACTCTGTGAACTTGCACATGCGTGCGTTAGTCACACAGCTGTGTCCAGTTCTTTGCAATCCCATGGACTGTAGCCTGCCAAGTTCTTCTGTCCATGGAATTTTCCAGGCGAGTATGTTTGAGTGGGTAGCCATTCCCTTCTGCAGGGTATCTTCCCTGCATTGCAGGCAGATTGTTTACTGTCTGAGCCACTAGGAAAACTTGTGTATAAATTTTAAAACAGGTTCTGATGATCTTTAAGCTGCATCCATTCTTGAGTTTGAATTATTTGCCTGCATTCTCTTGTTAATCAGGGTTTACAGACCTCAGCCCTGTTGACAGGTGGGGCTGGATAATTCTCCTGATTCGGCTGCCCTGGACACTGTAGGGTGTTCAGCAGTGTGCATGGTTTTAATGTACTACATGCCAGCAGCAACCCCACAGAGACATCAGTCATGACAACCAGAAATGTCTCCAGGCACTGACAACTGTCCCCCGCAGGAGCAGAATTGCCCCGGGTTGAGAATCATTGCTGTAAAATAATGCTACATTTTTATGCTACATGCCAGGTATTAATAGTACAGAGGAGTGATTCCCATAACAAGTTTGAGTCAGCCGTACCTGGGTTCAAATAACACCTCACATTTACATGGTAAATGTGATTATGATTACTGAACAAGTTAAGTTACTTCACATCATTTAGCCTGTTTGCTCACAAGGTCACTTTGAGAAATAATTTGGACCATTCATGTGAAGCACTTAACACAATGCTTGGATTATAATAAGCAGGTAATAGACAATAGCTGTCATTATTCCTAACAATAAGCAGCAGACTGCATCCAGAGACTTTGTTTAATGCTATTGTGAATATCATGATGTCTACAGCTCTCCATGATGAAGAATCCTATTTGGCATAGGTTTAGGTGAATATTTAAAGTAGGCTTTCCTGGTGGCTCAGACAGTACAGAATCCATCTGCAGTTCAAAAGACTGAGGTTCCATGCCTGGGTTGGGATGATCCCCTGGAGAAGGGAATGGCAACCTCCTCCAGTATTCTTGTCTGGAAAATTCCATGGACAGAGGAGCCTGGCGGGCTACAGTCCGTGGGGTTGCAAAGAGTGGGGCACAACTGAGTGGTTACCGCTTTCACTTCCACTTGAGGTGAAGATCTAAAGTAATGAGGTGCAAGACAAACACCGTAACGTGACGGAGGGTGGGGGCGGCAGGGTGGAGAGACAGCAAAGAGTGCTGTTTATTCCCCCATTTCCTCATTCATTCAATGAGCTCTGCATATCCTTCTGAGAGTGTGCAGTGGAGGAAGGGGGACAAGATACAGTCTCTGATCCTGAACTGCTCAAAGTCTAGAAAAATCTCAGAGAATAAGAGAAAGTCAAGACCACTGAGAGAAGCTGCCAGGTGGCAGGAATTTTGGTGAGCGCTTGGGAAGATGGCAAAGCCTCCCTGGGCTGTATTGACTGGATGCAATTAAAGTCTCCTGTTAAAATTGGAACTCTGAGTGAGCACAGACACAGCCAGTCCTGCCGGTCCTGAGAAGCAGCCATTGGTTGATTACTGGGGAGGAGACATAAACTGGGGTCCTTTTCAGTTCAGTTCGGTCCAGTCACTCAGTCATGTCTGACTCTCTGCAACCCCATGGACTGCAGCATGCCAGGCCTCCCTATTATTCACCATCTCCTGGAGCTTGCTCAAGCTCATGTCCATCAAATCGATGATGCCATCCAACCATCTCATCCTCTGTCGTCCCCTTCTCCTCCTGCCTTCAGTCTTTCCCAGCATCAGGGTCTTTTCCAGTGAGTCAGTTCTTCCCATCAGGTGGCCAAAGTATCCTTTTCTATGCTCCTGCAGATTCTTTGATTGTTTATGTCACACACTTTGGTGTTGGATAAGATGTATTTAGCTTGAGTGTCCACTAAGAAAGATGTCTCAATCCAGAAACGCTCAGGGTTAATCTCCCCACGAGGTAAACGCTAACTGATGAAAATGGAAGAGAGGTGGGCACAGAGCCCACACCCAGAGAGGTGCTGCCTGCCAAGTGAGCGCCCCTGCTGGGCAGGCTGCTTGTCCTTTTGTGGCTTCCTATGAAGCACCGTTCAACCTGCGGTGCAGCCTCACACTGCCGCCCATGGTTCCCGCTCTTCTGCCTTCCAAAACAGCAGCTCTTGAGGTGGTTCAGACCAGAAATAATCTGCCTGCAAAGCAGGAGGCCCAGGTTCACTCTCTGGGTCAGGAAGATCCCCTGAAGAAGGAAATGGCAACTCACTCCAGTATTCTTGCCTGGAGAATCCCGTGGACAGAGGAGCCTGGCGGGCTACAGAGTTGGACACAGCTGAGCGGCTAACACATAGGTACACACAGGCTTTGTTTCAGGTTCTGTCTTTCTAGAGGCACTTGGTTACAATACCACGTTTTCTGAACTAGAAAGCTTCCATAGAATCTGGATGTTCAAAGACAAATTCAGTATGATTTGCTTTAGCTTTTATTGCTGCTTTTTTTTTTTTTGGACCAACTCATGGACAATAGGAATTGGATGTTAACATCAACGCAGTATTGTATTATTCATGGGTTGTTGTGAAAAACCACATTTACTGAGTTGGCTAAAAAGATCATTTGGGTTTTTCTGTAACATGTTACGGAAAAACTCAATCAAACTTTTTGGCCAAGCCAAATATACAAATAGATACAAATGAATATGTGGGCCCCCTCAGTTTGGGAGCATTAATAGAAAAATCTAGAGAAAGCTGCCCAGTTAGGGATTTTCTTGCCTGAGAGGGTTACAAGTCACAGTAGAAGCCTCCAGGAAGCATAAAATCCAGCAAGACAAATTATTCCCACTCCTAAATTTAGTTTTCTGCACCTATAGCAACAGATTGGCATAGTAAATCGACTGGATTTGTGATACGACTGGTGGACATTTAGTAGCTAGTGGGAAAATGGCTATAAGCATTTCCATCTCCCCTAGCAAAAGAGAAATATGAGTCTATTATCTTGAGTATAGTAGTCTGATTTTATGGTTCTAGAGTGAAAACTCTTTCACATGAAGAGACAAGCTGTCAAGTAGCTCAAAGATTATTTTCAAGAAATTCTGAACATTCAGTGAGATGTATATAGCCCTGTAGGGAACTTATTTGGACTTTCCAGAAGAAGCAAAGATAGCATTAGGACTGTGGTGTCTGCTTTTGTAATGGGCCATTTAAAACAAAAAATTAGAAATTGCCTGGATAATGTAGTTCACTATTATTTTTTAAAGGTAGGAAAAGTTATCCCAGATATTATTAATCTAATATCTTAATACTTGAAAGAGGAAAGAATAATAGAAAAAGATCTTAAAGAGAAAATGTAAATTACTAATATATCTTAAAGATTATAGGAGAGGCCTTTGTCATAATTTTGAAACATATAATTAATAATAACTGAATTTAAGTCAATATGAAAAATGAAGGTTTTCCTGAAGGGGTTGAAAATTATGTTGGGGAGGGGGGGAAAGTCTTACTCTCATATATAAAACATATATATACACGGAATAAAGAACATCTATAATGTATATCTGTGGGATTAAGATTTCATAAGGGCAATTAGAGGAAATGTGTCTAAAAATTCCTTAGGGGAATTATAATGAAAATAAAAGTTTAAGAAATGTTACATTGGGGGTTAAATTGTTCTGTAAGAGAAACAAATTCAATTCAACGTATACTTATTAAAAATATGTGTTAAAATATATTATCTAGCATATTAAATATATGTTGCAGTTATTGTTCAGTCACTAAGTGGTGTCTGACTCATTGTGACCCCATGGACTACAGCATGCCAGGCTTCCCTGTCATTCACTATTTCCCGGAGTTTGCTCAGACTCATGTCCATTGAGTAAGTGATGCCATCTAACCATCTCATCCTCTGTCACTCCCTTCATCTCCTGCCCTCCATCTTTGCCAGCATCAGAGTCTTTTATGATGAGATGAATTGGCTCTTTGCATCAGGTGGCCAAAATATTGGAGCTTCAACCTTCAGCATCAGTCCTTCAAATGGTCCTTCAAATGAATGTTTAGGGTGGGTTTCCTTTGGGGATTGATTGGTTTGGTCTTCTTGCAGTCCAAGTGACTCTGCTGCTGCTAAGTCACTTCAGTCTTGTCCGACTCTGTGTGACCCCATAGACGGCCTCCTACCAGGCTCCTCTGTCCCTGGGATTCTCCAGGAAAGAGTACTGGAGTGGGGTGCCATTGCCTTCTCCAATGAAAGTGAAAAGTGAAAGTGAAGTCGCTCAGTCATGTCCGACTCTTAGCGATCTCATGGACTGCAGCCTACCAGGCTCCTCCGTCCACGGAATTTTCCAGGAAAGAGTACTGGAGTGGGGTGCCATTGCCTTCTCCACCAAGGGACTCTGCAACACCACAATTTGAAGCATCAATTCTTTGGCTCTCAGCCTTCTTTATGAGCCAACTCTCACATCCATACATGACTACTGGAAAAGCCACAGCTTTGACCATATGGACCTTTGTCAGCAAAGTTATGTCTCTGCTTTTTAATATGCTGTCTAGGTTTGTCATAGCCTTCCTTCAAAGTGCCTTTTAACTTCATGGCTGCAGTCACCATCTGCAGTGATTTGGGAGCTCAGGAAAATAAAATCTGTCACTGCTTCCACTTTCCCTCCCTTTTATTTGCCATGAAGTGATGGGACCAGATGCCATGATCTTGGTTTTTTGAATGTAGAGTTTTAAGCCAACTTCTTCACTCTGCTTTTCACTCTCATCAAGAGGCTTTTTGGTCCCTCCTTATTTTCTGCCACTTGAGTGTTATCATCTACATATGTGAGGTTGTTTATATTTCTCCTGAAAGTGCCAAAGAATTGATGCTTTCAAATTGTGGTGCTGGAGAAGACTCTTGAGAGTCCCTTGGACAGTAAGGAGATCAAATCCATCAATACTAAAGGAAATCAACCCTGAATATTCATTGGAAGGACTGATGCTGAAGCTGAGCCTTCAATACTTTGGCCACCTGATGTGAAGAGCCAACTCATTGGAAAAGACCCTGATGGTGGGAAAGATTGAGGGCAGGAAGAGAAGAGGGTAACAGAGGATGAGATGGTTGGATGGCACCACTAACTCAATGGACATTAGTTTGAGCAACCTCTGGGGGACAGTGGAGGAAAGGGAGGCCTGGTGTGCTGCAGTCCATGGAGTCTCAAAGGGTTGGACAGGACTTAGCAACTGAACACCAAAAACAACAGTCTTGATTCCAGCTTGTGATTCATTCAGCCTGGCACTTTGCATGATATATTCTGCAAGTTCAGTTCATTTCAGTTGCTCAGTCGTGTCTGACTCTTTGCGACCCCATGAATTGCAGCACGCCAGGCCTCCCTGTCCATCACCAACTCCCAGAGTTCACTCAAACTCATGTCCCTCCAGTCAGTGATGCCATCCAGCCATCTCATCCTCTGTCATCCCCTTCTCCTCCTGCCCCCAATCCCCCCAGCATCAGAGTCTTTTCCAATGAGTCAACTCTTCACATGAGGTGGTCAAAGTACTAGAGTTTCAGCTTTAGCATCAGTCTGTCCAAAGAACACCCAGGACTGATCTCCTTTAGAATGGACTGGTTGGATCTTCTTGCAGTCCAAGGGACTCTCAAGAGTCTTCTCCAACACCACAGTTCAAAAGCATCAATTCTTTGGCACTCAGCTTTCTTCACAGTCCAACTCTCACATCCATACATGACCACAGGAAAAACCATAGCCTTGACTAGACGGACCTTTGTTGGCAAAGTAATGTCTCTGCTTTTGAATATGCTATCTAGGTTGGTCATAACTTTTCTTCCAAGGAGTAAGCGTCTTTTAATTTCATGGCTGCAATCACCATCTGCAGTGATTTTGGAGCCCCCAAAAATAAAGTCTGACAGTTTCCACTGTTTCCCCATCTATTTGCCATGAAGTGATGGGACCAGATGCCAAGATCTTTGTTTTCTGAATGTTGAGCTTTAAGCCAACTTTTTCACTCTCCACTTTCGCTTTCATCAAGAGGCTTTTTAGTTCCTCTTCACTTTCTGCCATCAGGGTGGTGTCATCTGCATATCTGAGGTTATTGATATTTCTCCCGGCAATCTTGATTCCAGCTTGTGTTTCTTCCAGTCCAGCATTTCTCATGATGTACTCTGCATAGAAGTTAAATAAGCAGGGTGACAATATACAGCCTTGATGTACTCCTTTTCCTATTTGGAACCAGTCTGTTGTTTCATGTCCAGTTCTAACTGTTGCTTCCTGACCTGCATATAGATTTCTCAAGAGGCAGGTCAGGTGGTCTGGTATTCCTATCTCTTTCAGAATTTCCCACAGTTTATTGTGATCCACGCAGTCAAAGGCTTTGGCATAGACAATAAAGCAGAAATAGATGTTTTTCTGGAACTCTCTTGCTTTTTCCATGATCCAGCAGATGTTGGCAATTTGATCTCTGGTTCCTCTGCCTTTTATAAAACCAGCTTGAACATCTGGAAGTTCACGGTTCACATACTGCTGAAGCCTGGCTCGCAGAATTTTAAGCATTTCTTTACTAGCGTGTGAGATGAGTGCAATTGTGTGGTAGTTTGAGCATTCTTTGGCATTGCCTTTCTTTGGGATTGGAATGAAAACAGACCTTTTCCAGTCCTGTGGCCACTGCTGAGTTTTCCAAATTTGCTGGCATATTGAGTGCAACACTTTCATAGCATCATCTTTCAGGATTTGGAATAGCTCAACTGGAATTCCATCACCTCCACTAGCTTTGTTCATAGTGATGCTTTCTAAGGCCCACTTGACTTCACATTCCAGGATGTCTGGCTCTAGGTGAGTGATCACACCATCGTGATTATCTTGGTCGTGAAGATCATTTTTGTATTCTGCAAAGAAGTTAAATAAATAGAGTGACAATATATAGCCTAGTTTTACCCCTTTTCTAATTCTGAACCAGTCAATTGTTCTGTGTAAGGGTCTAACTGTTGTTTCTTGACCTGCATATGGGTAAGGTGGTCCAGTATTCTCTTCTCTGTAAGAATTTCCACACTTTGTTGTGATCCACATAGTCAATAAGGCTTCCCTGGTGGCTCAGACAGTAAAGCGTCTGTCTGCCTGCAATGTGGGAGACCAGGGTTCGATCCCTGGGTCAGGAAGATCCTCTGGAGAAGGAAATGGCAACCTACTCCAGTACCCTTGCCTGGAAAATCCCACGGACAGAAGAGCCTGGTATGCTACAGTCCATGGGGTCACAAAGAGTTGGACATGACTGAGTGACTTCACTCAGTCACTCACTCACTCACACAGTCAAAGGCTTTAGTATAATCAATGAAGCAGAAGTGGATATTTTTTCTGGAATTCTCTTGCTTTCCTTATGAGCCAATGAATGTTGGCAATTTGATTTCTGGTTCTTCTGCCTTTTCTAAATCCAGCATGTACACCTGGAAATTCTCAGTTCACATACTGCTTAAGCCCAGCTTGGAGGATTTTGAGCGTAACCTTGCAGGCTTGCAAAATGAACGCAACAGTGCAGTAGTTGTACATTCTCTGGCATTGTCCTACTTTGGGATCAGAATGAAAAGTAACCTTTTCCAGTCCTGTGGCCACTACTGAGTTTTCCAAATTTTCTGGCATATGGAAAGGGCATGTTTACAGTATCATTTTTTAAGATTTTAAATAGCTCACCTGAAATTCCATCAATTCCACTAACTGTGTGTATAGTGATGCTTCCTAAGGCCCACTTGACTTCACTCTCCAGGATGCCTGGCTCTAGGTGAGTGTCCACACCATTATGGTTATCTGGGTCATTAAGACTTTTTTATATAGTTCTTCTATATATTCTTGTCAATTTTTCTTAATAGCTTCTGCTTCTATTAAGCCCTTACCGTGTCTTTTATCATGCCCATCTTTGCAAGAAAAGTTTCCTTGGTGTCTCGAGTATCTCCCATTCTACTGTTTTCCCTCTACCTCTTTGCACGGTTCATTTAGGAAGGCCTTCTAATCTCTTCTGGCTATTCTCTGGAATTCTGCATTCAGTTGGATATATCTTTCCCTTTCTCCCTTGCTTTTCATTTCTCTTCTTTCCTCGTCTATTTGTAAAGCCTCCTCAGACAGCCATTTTGCCTTCTCCCATTTTTTCCCCCACTTTGGGATGATTTTGGTCACTGCCTCCTGTACAATGTTTCAAACCTATGTTCTTAGTTCTTCAGGCACTCTGTCTACCAGATCTAATTCCTTGAATCTATTTGTCACTTCCACTGTATAATCATAGGGATTTGATTTATGTCCTACCTGAGTGATTTAGGTCCTACCTAGTGATTTTCCCTACTTCCTTCATTATAAGCCTTAATTTTGCAGTAAGAAGTTCATGATCTGAGTCACAGTCACCTCCAGTTCTCGTTTTTGCGGACTGTATAGAGCGTCTCCATCTTTGACTGCAAAGAATATAATCAATCTGATTTTGGTATTGACCATTTGGTGATATCGGTGTGAAAAGTTATCTCTTGTGTTGTTGGAAAAGAGTGTTTGCTATGACCTGTGCGTTCTCTTGGCAAAATTAGCCTTTGCCCTGCTTGATTTTGTACTTACTCCAAGGGCAACCTTGACTGTTACTCCAGGTATCTCTTGACTTCCTACTTTTACATTCCAATCCCCTATAACGAAGAGGGCATCTTTTTCTGATGCCAGTTCTAGATGGTTTTGTAAGTCTCCATAGAACTGGTCAACTTCAGCTTCTTTGGTATCAGTGGTTAGGGTATAGACTTGGATTTTTGTGATGTTGAATAGTTTGCCTTGGAAATGAACGGAGATCATTCTGTAGTTTTTGAGACTGAACTCAAGTACTACATTTTGGACTCTTTTGTTGGATATAATACATATTGAATACTTATTGTATACTAAATTAAATATTAATTTAAATTAATTATATAAATGTTTAGCTAAAATACATTATATAAGTTACATATTATCTGAAATATATCATATATTGAATAATTATGGGCACATGTTGAATAATTATGGGTTGCCGTGCCCTCCTCCAGGATATCTTCCCAACCCAGGAAGCAAACCCGCATCTCTATGTCTCCCACATTGGCAGGCAGGTTCTTTACCACTAGCCTCGCCTGGGAACCCAGATACATAATAGATGGACAGAGAAATAGAATAAATATTAATTGAATAAGTACTCATGTTAGAAAACTTTCTGGAAAAGCTTAAGTCATGCTAAGCCCTGAAAGAATACAGAGACCAGAATTCTGTGTGCGGGGAGGATGTTTTGTCTGAGATGAGGACTCACGCATGAACTGGGGCATGAGAGTCAGAGAGAATGGTGTGTTGGCAGTAACCGCGAGCGCGGTGTGTCCAGCTGAGTGTGAGGACAAGTCTTGAGGAGAAGGGCAAGAGGCTCCAGAGGAAAGGGCAGCCTCCCTCCTGATATGGGGTGGGAGGAAGGAGTCCTGCATTAGCACAGAGGAGAGGACCCTGTGGAAGTGGTGAAGGAGGCGGGGCTGGAAAACCAGGGCGCTCAGGATCCAGACAGGAGACTGCTTCCCAGGAAACCACTTCAGGAGAGACTGACTGAGCAAGCAGCTGGAAGCTGCAGCCTCACATTTGGGCTCTGGATTGCGGGGACGGCTGACTCCCAAGGATAATCAAAAACACATGCGGCGTACTTGTGTTCGGTGTGTGGAAATGTGACAAGGAAATCAAAGGCACGCAGGAGGCTGAAGAAGTCGTTTTCCACAAAACCAAGAAACCAACAAGAAAAGGAAAGATTTTTAACCACTTCTTCATCACAACTTCAATTTCTCATGTCTGCCCCCTTTATATTCTGAGAGAAATAAAAAGAACTAGACATCCCCTCTTCCTGATTAAAAAAAAAAAAATGCCAGATAGTTTAAGCATATTTCAGCACCTGATTCATTGATTACATGTGTGATCTGATAATATCCTCCACTACAAAAATGTCGCAAATAATGGAGCATGCTTTCTACTAAAATGCAGATTAATCATAGAGGATCTATTACATATGTTCCTCTGTTCTAAATCAAGGACATCCTCTATAGGGACTTCAGTGGGAAGAGAATATTGGTCATTTCAGTTGTACTCAAAAAGAAGTGGTGTCTGGAAATTTATGCTAAATTAAGTAAAAGAGAACAAAGAAGAATCCAGAAATGGAAAGACTTTGAACTGCATCCAGAGTCATCTCTAAGTTCACACCCTCTGAAATGCCTCATATTATTTCCCAAGTTCTCTCACATTAGCTGTGTCACCCAAGTGACGGAAAGTGGAGATAAATGACAAGACTCTGTTGCCACTAGGGGGTAAAAAAAAATGTCTTAGAGACAAGTATCTTCTCTTAGTTTATATATTAATAGTTTTGGAGCCACAAAAACAAAGCTAATAGAATGGAGGGTGGGAATTAGAGTTTTAGACAAACCACAGACGTGATCAAAACAGACATAGATTGAGATACGATTGAAAGCTAGAGATTGCCTGGGCTTCCCTGGTGGCTCAGGTGGTAAAGAATCTGCTTGCAATGTAGGAGACCAGGGTTCAATCCCTGGGTCAGGAAGACCCACTGGAGAAGGAAATGGCAACCCACTCCAGTATTCTTGCCAGGAGAATTCCAAGGACAGAGGAGCCTGGTGGGCTTCATGGGGTCACAAAGAGTTGGACATGACTGAGTAGCTAATACACATACACACAGAGAGTGCCTATACATTGAGACTTTAAAGTCAAGCTAAATAAACTAGGAAATGGTATAGATTATCTTTCTTTCTCTTCACATGTTGAAGACAGGAGATGAGAAAAACCAGATGGATCATAAAGACAGAAGTCAGCAGGGTGTAGACAAACCCTTAAAGACTGCCCAAGCTCCTTCTTCTGTGAAGAGGAAGAGACCCCATTCAGGCTGAGGAGCAGAAAGATGGGACCCTTGGAGACAGTCCCCAGCCTAAGATCTGGAGTTTTTCTGTCGCATTATCTTCATGCCAATTAAGAACTCTTTCAAGTAGGAAATGTCCAGATTATAATTGAACATGCTATTTCTTCTTTCTTTGAATCCTAACTCATTTTTTTCTCGAGTATATAAAAAAGTGAATCCTCATCCTGCAGGTACAAAACAGGAAGTGTTTTAAAATTCTCTCCCAAAGAAACTCAAATATCTCTGGCAATAAGAATAATTCACTGCCACCACAATCTTCTTAAAAGCTAACCTAAGAGGGTCAGAGAAGATGGGCAATGGAAGAAACTTTTATACCTGGGATGGAAAAATGTCTAAAAGAGTTGAAGAAAATTAAATGGCAAAGTTTGAACACATTGTTTTTATATTTGCCTTAGAGTAGGAAAGTTTGAAGGCACAGCCATGTTGAAGGAGAAAAATGTGTTTAGAAGAATCTTCCCTAAGAGCAATGGAGAGGATAAATACCGGATTCTTTGGAACAGAAAGAAATACCATTTGCCTATAATGAGAGTGTCCAGCATGTAGAGGGAGAGGTAAAAGTCAAGCCTGGAGCAAAGAGTTCTGAAGCTTCCATGTGACTGGAGTGAAATGGAGCGAATGTTCTGAGTTTCTGTTGTCTAACCTGCTTATTGAAAAAACTGTGAGTATTGTTTGAAAATACGTCTACAGGGACTTCCTTGGTGGTTCAGAGGTTAAAAATCCACCTTTAAATGGAAGGGATGTGGGTTTGATCCCTGGTCAGGAAACTAAAATCCCACATGCCACAGGGCAAGTAGCCCATGCACCACAATCCATGTGGTGCAGCTGAAGAGTCCATGTGCTGACCCATGAGATCTAGAGCCTGTGCTCAGCAAAAGAGAAGCTCACACACCACAATGGAGAGCCAGTGCAGCCAAAACTAAATAAAAAATACAATGAAATGTGTCTACTAAGATCAGGGTATCTGGTCCCATCACTTCATGGCAAATAGATGGGGAAACAGTGAGAGACTTTATTTTGGGGGGGCTCCAAAATCACTGCAGATGGTGACTGCAGCCATGAAATTAAAAGACACTTGCTCCTTGGAAGAAAAGCTATGACCAACTTAGACAGCATGTTAAAAAGCAGAGATCTTTGCCAACAAAGATCCATCTAGTTAAAGCTATGGTTTTTCCAGTAGTCATGTATGGATGTGAGAGTTGGATTATAAAGAAAGCTGAGCACAGAAGAATTGATGCTTTTGAATGGTGGTGTTGGAGAAGACTCTTGAGAGTCCCTTGGACTGCAAGGAGATCCAACCAGTCCATCCAAAAGGAAATCAGTCCTAAATATTCATTAGAAGGACTGATGCTGAAGCTGAAACTCCAATCCTTTGGCCAACTGATGCAAAGAACTGACTCTTTTGCAAAGACCCTGATGCTGGGAAAGATTGAAGGTGGGAGGAGAAGGAGCTGACAGGGGATGAGATGGTTGGATGGCATCACCAGCTCAATGGAAATGAATTTAAGCAAACTCTGGGAGATGGTGAAGGACAGAGAAGCCTGGCATGCTGCAGTTCATGGGGTCGCAATGAGTTGGATATGACTGAGTGACTGAACTGAACTGAATAAAGTCTTCAGTGGTGTTCCCTTCCAAAAGTCAAGCGTCCTTCACTGGAGTGAAGACTGGGCTTAATGACTTGCTTCTAACAAATAGTATGCGGTGTAGAGGATGGTCTGTGACTTCTGAGATGAGATCATGAAAGTTTACTCTTTGGTCTCTCTGGAATGCCTTATTCTGGGGAAGTTGTGCCATGTTGTGGAGATGCCCAAGGAGTCTTCTGGAGCTGTCCAATGAAGTGGAACTGATCAGATCAGATCAGTCACTCAGTCGTGTCTGACTCTTTGCGACCCCATGAATCGCACGCAGCACACCAGGCCTCCCTGTCCATCACCAACTCCCGGAGTTCACTCAGACTCACGTCTATCGAGTCAATGATGCCATCCAGCCATCTCATCCTCTGTCATCCCCTTCTCCTCTTGCCCCCAATCCCTCCCAGCATCAGAGTCTTTTCCAATGAGTCAACTCTTCACATGAGGTGGCCAAAGTACTGGAATTTCAGCTTTAGCATCATTCCTTCCAAAGAAATCCCAGGGCTGATCTCCTTCAGAATGGACTGGTTGGATCTCCTTGCAGTCCAAGGGACTCTCAAGAGTCTTCTCCAACACCACAGTTCAAAAGCATCAATTCTTCGGCTCTCAGCCTTCTTCACAGTCCAACTCTCACATCCATACATGACCACAGGAAAAACTATAGCCTTGACTAGACGGACCTTTGTTGGCAAAGTCATGTCTCTGCTTTTGAATATGCTATCTACGTTGGTCATAACTTTCCTTCCAAGGAGTAAGCGTCTTTTAATTTCATGGCTGCAGTCACCATCTGCAGTGATTTTGGAGCCCAGAAAAATAAAGTCTGATGCTGTTTCCAATGTTTCCCCATCTATTTCCCATGAAGTGATGGGACCGGATGCCGTGATCTTCGTTTTCTGAATGTTGAGCTTTAAGCCATCTTTTTCACTCTCCACTTTCACTTTCATCAAGAGGCTTTTGAGTTCCTCTTCACTTTCTGCCATAAGGGTGATGTCATCTGCATATCTGAGGTTACTGATATTTCTCCCGGCAATCTTGATTCCAGCTTGTGTTTCTTCCAGTCCAGCATTTCTCATGATGTACTCTGCATAGAAGTTAAATAAGCAGGGTGGCAATATACAGCCTTGACGTACTCCTTTTCCTATTTGGAACCAGTCTGTTGTGCCATGTCCAGTTCTAACTGTTTCTTCCTGACCTGCATACAAATTTCTCAAGAGGCAGGTCAGGTGGTCTAGTATTCCCATCTCTTTCAGAATTTCCCACAGTTTATTGTGATCCACACAGTCAAAGGCTTTGAGGTCTCCCATTAACTGCTCTGGGAGTGAACTGTCTTAGAAATAGCCCTTTCAGCCTGAGTGAAATCTTCAGATGATTGCAGCCCCCACCAACATTTTGACTGTCTCATTAGAGACTCTGTGCCTGAACCATCCAGGTTAGCCACTCCCAAATTCCTGCTCCACAGAAACTGTGCAATAATAAATGTGTATAGTTTTAAGCCACTAAGTTTTGGAGTATGTATTACATAGTCATAGATAACTAGACAACAAAACATGTCACCTTACAGAATAAATATGAAGATTCGATGAGTTGATGTTTGTGCAATCCCTGGGACAACAGAACGGTTTATGCAAATACAGAGTAATTATTATCTTCTCCAGGTGGTGCCCCTACAACAGAAGCAGAGTAGCTTCGAGTAGAAATCAGCTCAAAGACTGTAACTCACGAGGGCAAGGACTGTCTAATTCTTCTCTATACTCCACTCCACCTCTAGCAGTTGAGGCAGAGTAGCTGATTACTGAGTATTTGCTAACTGAATGAATCAACATATGTTGAGCAAACCATTCATGGTCTCTGAACTCCAGCTTCTTTCATTATCAATTAAAGGAGCTAAACTCAATGATCTCAAATGTTTGTCCTGTCTCTGAAATAATTCTAAAATGTAGTATGCAGAGATTCACATAATACTATTTATTTTTAAATATTTTTGAGTTTTTGCTATGCCAGGCATTATATTAAGTGGTACACAGGTATTATCTTATTTCATTCTTTCAACAACCCTTTGAGGGTTGACTTTAAAATTGTCCTGACTTTAAAAGTAAGAAATCTACAGCACAGAGAAGTGACATAACTTTCTTAAAGTCATGTACACAGTTAAGGTGACATCTGAATTTGAACTAGAGAGACTGACCTTTATAATCCAAAGGTGAGTCTACCTGAAACCTTCAACTTTGTGGTGTAGTCTTCCTGTTAGATTCTAAGCCTCTTAGAACAAAGGCAATTCCTCTTAAATAAATATCCCCCATGCCTAATATACAGCAAATTCTCAATAAATGTTCATTAAATGAATGAATAAATAAATAAATAAATACAGTGTGGTGTGGAAATACCCTTAACTCACACTAAATGTGATTGAAAAAAATATGAATTTAAACATTTGGGATTTCATGAGATGTTTTCTTATTATTCTTCACTTACTAGAACTTCTATTAAGGAGTCTAGAGAAATCTTAGCTGTCTCCCTAAGCCTATCCTAACCATCAGATTGTTACTACACACTCTATTAAATTATAATTCAGAGATGTGTCATAATTAAATGTCAATATAGGCAATGTGGTAGGTGTCATTCGTAAAGTTGTAGAAAGTCCTAAAGTAGCCACTCTCTGCGGTCAGGAGATCCAGTCAACTTTGCCTGTTGTTGTCTTGAACATGGGCTTGGGACAACAAAGAACTAATGAGAACCTATGCATAAGAATTTGGAAGTTTTAAAGTAGCTTTGATTTCAATACTGTAATTCTCTTTGAATTATTAAATCCCTTCTTTAGTGGGTAGACCATTAAATCTTTGTAATTCCAGATGGTATTACAAGAGCAGATGTACCATTAAGGTTTCTCCCCTCCCTTTCAGAAATGTGAAAAAAGATACGTGGAAACCTTAGGCAATCACCTTTGGGTGGGAGAACCATGAGAGAAAAGGGAAGGTTGCAGAGCTGAAACCAGAGGTCAGCTAAGGGTTTGAGGGGCTGATGTAGGAGCCAGGCCCAGGAAAAGAGCGCAGTGCTGTAGACAGAAGGAACAAGGACCTTGTTACAGAGAAAGAATGAGGTGAGGTAACGTGAAGTCCCAGAAGGGATGGTAGGAATGGTATATCCTACTCCATTCACGGGTACATGTCTTTATCCATCCGCGATGTTTCAGCAGACGCTGACATTCTTCCAGCGTTTTGCGTCCTGGGCAACGTCAGATCTGTATTGCACTCAGTAGTCAGGGTTGGCTTGTTCTCCTATCCTTTGTCCTTCAATTTCTCCCCAGAATTGTTTTCACGTTGAAGGCTGTGTATCATTTTTTGTGAACCCAGTATGACTTTCCAACTGTAGATTTGGTTCTTTTACAAACTCAAGGACTTTTTCAAGGTCCTTTGGAAGTGTATGTGATTTCATCCTCAGGGCTAGCAAGTATATCAGATCATCTTAGTCTGTTTTCCATACCTACTAGTTTCTCTGATTATAAAACAAAATATTGCTTTGTCTGTACTTTGATCATCTCCAGTTTTCTTAGTGAATTATTTGACTATAGTCTGGGTCCCATACTCTTCCTCACTGTTTTACTTCTAATTCACTAAGAATATTTTGTTCTTCAAATGTGTCTTCTTGGGCACACCCTCTCCCTTTCCATCCCATTTGCTTGTTTATTCATATGGTCTTTGAGCTGTTATTTCTTTTTTTTTTTTTATTTATTTTTTTAAATTTTATTTTGTTTTTAAACTTTACAAAATTATATTAGTTTTGCCAAATATCGAAATGAATCCGCCACAGGTATACATGTGTTCCCCATCCTGTGCATAACGCATTAACTTGTCACACAGCTGGAAACAATTGTGACAGATTCCTTCATGCTCCTTGAATTTCATTTTCCTTTTGCCTTCCTAGTCTGTCATTTACTAGGAGTGCTCCTTTCTGCTGTGATGTGTGATAAACTGTGATTGTGAACTTGAGGGAGGAGGTAGATGAGCCCACCCCCCTGCCCCTACCCTGACCTACAGTGAAGCAATAGGAGATTCATTCCCTATGGATGAAACTTCGAGACAAGAATAGCAGAACAATTGAGAGAGGAGGCTGGGTCCTGCCAGATGACATAGTTCTCATTCTTGAAGTCAGGACATCTCCTCGATCACACATGGGCCCAAAGGCTCCTTGGAGGTCAAAGGGGACTGATGCCAAGAGACGCTTATTACCCATAGCCCTCTGCAGAAGAATCCATCTTGGCTAAGAGACACATTCTGTTACACAGGAGAATCCTGAGATATACCAAATAAAGACTGTGAACCAGGCAAATCAAAATGATTGGCCAAAGAAACCCTGGAAGAAACATCCCATTAAAGTAATCCAAACTGCTATGAGAGTGCGACTCAGCAACTGTCTCTCCCTGAGCCTGCCACTGTCTGTCCACACACACTGCGCTCTTTCTCCTCCTAATAAATACTGTACTTGCTTCACTACTTTCCGTCCTTGTGGGAATTCTTTTCTGCAAAGCTGAAAATCCAGGGCCTTGTCACTGACCGCACTGGACTAGTGGCTGAGATTTGTTGCTCTCACCACCTCGACCCAGTCTCAGTCTCTGGCTGGGAACCCAAGCCCTGCTTCAGGCTGCTGCAGGCCAGGGCCACCAGAGATCAGACTTCCTATAGAATTCTCTTTATCCTGCTCTGGATGAACCAGCTGAGCCAATACATCCTCCTTGCTCTGATATGATGCTGGTGATTTGACCCACTTCTTGCCAAATCCAGGGCAGATTTGCTTTTCCACCTGAGCTTCCAGTATGAGGTCTGGGTTTAGGGTTGCTATCTGGTCCTCTGTGGCCTAAGGACATGGCAGGAAGGAGGCATATCTGGCCAAAGTAATGTCTCTTCTCTCCTGTTGCTTTGTATGCTAAGTGCTCTGTAGGAGCTGGGGAGTCTTTGTTAACTATGGAACCAAAAAGGCATCACTTGATTTAAAAACAAATTGAAAACAAAATCAGCTAATCCTGCAAAAAGATGCCAAAAGACAAAGTTATAAGAATTTTTTTTTAATAAAGACATTGGAGGTTTGCTATTAACACGAACTTGCAACTTAACATGGAGAATGGAAATTGCATTATAGAATCCCTCTTTCTTTGTATCCAAAGTGTAAGAAAATATTAGAAACCAGAACCCCACCCCCAAAGTACTTACAGCACTAAACAGAGAGAGGTATAGATTCTATAAACACCCTGAACTTGAAACCAAACGGAAAAAAAATTTTTATTTGGGTTGTCAACTTAGAAAATACTCACAACCTAAAATATTGAGAGTTATATTTTATTCAGTGAGAATTTTGCAAATTCAAGGCCAGGACACAGCATCTCAAGTAACCCTGAGAGGGCTGCTCCAAGGAGGTTGGGGCGGGTGGGGGGGGGGCCTGGTGAGAGGTTATATAGAAGTTTTGCAACAAAGAGCATGTAGTCTAAAGTCAAAAGATTATTGTTAACTAAAGGAAAACCAGATACCTCAAGTTAAGGAGTTCAGTGCTTTCCTGTGTACGGGAAGATTCCATAGTCTGGGCTCATTGAAACCATTCCTTTGTTATGCATCTCAGCTGTCTGAGGTCAGTGACCTGTGTTTTCACTTCCTGAGTTTTCTCAGGGCTCGCAGTAGGAAGCGGCTGAGGTCTCCTGGCTGCTAGCTGGCAGGCGTTAGTCCTGAGTCCTTCCTGAGTCCCCTCAGGGCTCTTCAGCTCACCATCCACCATTACAGACGACTGTAACATCCTCTGTTTATCGATGTGGTGGGATCTAGGTCATTCCTCAGGGTCCTAAGGCTTCTTTCCAGTGTCATGGGGGTCACAGCTGACCGACATCCAGGCACACAGGCATCCTCACTGGCTCTCAAAAATGCCATAGCCTCTCCCACCAGCTTTGCCTCCTGCTCTTCTAGCTCCCTACAAGTTCTGCCCAAGATCTCCAGCAGCAGCTCCTCAGCCCCTCCTCAGAGACCCTCCCCTACCACAACCTGGCTGAAGTAATGCCCCTGGGGCACCCTCCCTCCCCTCTGCATTCTCCCCTCACCACCCCATAAGCATCTAAAGTGGCTCCCTCCTTCATGGATGTATTCGTCAACTGCACTAGAATGTAAGCTCCATGATGCGGGAGACTTGGTCTGACCTGGGCAGTACTACATGTTTACCATGAAGCAGAATTTCTTCATCAGATGAGGCAAATGCAGTCTTTGAGCTGTCAATCAAGCCTGCAGGGACTCATCCTCAGCCCCAGCTTTCTGCTCGGCTGGGATCTTTCATCACTGCCTTCTGCCCCTCAACCCACCTCTGTCTGATGGGAACTCTTCTGGGTTTCCTGACAGAGGCTCTCTCCCCAGGGGTCCTGCTCAGCCTACATGCCTGGCCAAGCCAGCAGCTGTCCCCATGAAGGCAATCAACCTGAGGACCCCCTAGCCACACATGCCTCAGCAGCCCTTCCCTCTGTACAGTGACCCCTCCAGATCCACCCTGAGTTTGCCTTGTCTTATCGGACTCAGCGAACCTCTGAAGATGACAAAGGGGCAAGCAAAGGGCAGGTCAGAGGGGCTCACTGCTCTGATTTTAGCTGACTTCTGAAACTCTTTATTCGTGTCCACTCCAGGGAAGTGTGGATGGTCCCAGTCTCACCGCTTGAAGTTTCTGTGGCCAGAGAGAAAAATGCCCCACCTGCAGTTCAGGGTGACGAGCTGACCCATTTCTCCATCTTATTCCAAATTCCTCAAGGCCGAGGACAGGCAAGCTACCTCTCTCACAGAACATATCTCCATAGACATTTAAAACTTCAGGAACAAATTCTGCTTTTTTCCAATCTGCAACATTTTGTTGCAGGACCATCGTGCATCTGGGAAATAAAAAGGAAGAGATGGTTGTTTGATGTGCACCAAGTTTACGAGTTTTTAATTGTTCCTTTTGGGGGGTCAAGCCTGGGACACACTCTCTCTCACTCAGATCCAAGCCAGAGGTCATGGCAGAGCTTTGGTCTCTGTGAGTCACCCTTGTTCCAAGGAGGCATCTTAGTAAGAGTGACCCACGGCAGAGGTGAGATCTGAGGACCTTGTCTAATGGTGTAGCTAGCAGTGAGCCCCTGTAGAATTCCCTCGTTTCCCTCAACTCGGGTTGACAGACGATTGCCCTTCATGGAGTCGGCTCCATAACTCACTTCCAGATGAGCTCACCTCGGCTTCATAGGACTCACAAGGGAGGAGGGGAAGTTGCCTGCTTCTCTATAGCCACCAGGAGGTCAGGTGAGATTTTTAAGTTTACGTGTTTAAATGAAAGTCAGACAGCATTCACTCACTTGCGGGAAATCAGCTTCAGAAGGAAGAATCAGGCGGAAAATAGAGGATCAGATGCAGAAGTAACTGTCAGGCTGAGCGCCACAGAGTGTTTGCTTTCTGTGCCTGGAGAGACGGGTCACCTTTGCCCTCCTATTTATAAAACTGACTCCCAGCAAAGTCACTTTTAGAGTCTGCTAGAAATGGGAAATTGATCATTTCTAATGCCGTTACCTCTCTGAGCAATACGGGAAGTCTCTTTTCTTTACCCTTACCATCTACCAGCGAGGACGGGTTCCCGCGGCACAGGGAGCACAGCGCTGCTGGGCTGTGTGTGTCAGGAGGGTTTATGTTGGTGAGCCAGCAAATGCACCACATGGAGCCTGCATTCTGAGCCTGGTCCTATGCTGGGGGCTGGAAATCAAAAAATACATATAGCTTAAGTGTCCTTACCCCCAACAGTGAACCACCTAGCAAGTGAAGCTTGTTCAAGGTGCTTGTGAATGATGATGGACCAGGAGTTTCAGCTTAAGAAGTTCTATTTGCATTAGAGAACTAAATGTTGAAATTTTATTATGCTATTCTTAGAGTATCTTATACTATCACTATAAAATCGATCTCTACTACTTTAAATATTATTTGTAAATAATACAAAACAAATATTTGTAAATAATATAGTATAAATAATAATATAAACACAATATAATTTGTAAAAATTATAAACACTCATAATCCATGAAGGTTCTATTGAAATTGTCAACTCTCTGCTTTAAAATAGCAGATAATTAATACTATGGTGGGTTATAAATAACTTTTAAGCTACTGATGACCTAAGCAATAAAAAAACTAAAAGAAATAAAATGATCTAAAGAAGTAAAGAAGAAAATAATGGAACTTAAGCATTTAAGTTTCACCTATTCATAATTATTTCCAAGAGACAGCAATTTCCACGGTCAGATTTCTGTAAATTGGATGGAAGGCTGGAGTCCTTTTGTTAAAAGCCATATTCAATAGGGTTAAATACCATTACCTTCTTTGAATATTAGCTTTTAAACCTTTCTTTTGAACGAAGCATAGACTCATAAGCAGTTACAAAAAACAGTCTCATGAACCAGTAGTGACATCTTATATGAATGTAGGACAACGTCAAAACCCAGGAACTGGCGTGGGTAGAATCCTGTTGGCCAGACGACAGACTGTGTTCAGTTTCCACCAGTATTTACATGCGCTCGTGTGTGTGTGCGTCTGTCTGTCTGTCTGTGCAGTTCTAGTCAACCTGATTCCGTGAGTGACCCCATCACAGTGAAGATGCAGGTCTGTTCTGTCACTGTATACGCCCCACCCGTCTCTGTCCCCTGGCAACCACTAAATGTCCTCCTACTCAGATTTAATTTTAACCGTCCTGTTTGGCCCACTGCACTGGCTTGGATCTTGTTGATGAAGAGTTTCAGCCAGTTTTTGCTTGGCATCCAGACGAATTAAACATTAAGGGAATATCAAAGTGGGACATGGTGACCTTCCAGCAAGCTAAGGAAGGTAATTCATTTACTTTGTTGTTCTTTCCTTTTTCCTAATAGAATAAATTTCGGTTGCTCCTTTCTGCTAAGTTCAGAAGACAGGAACTCCCTCAAAGACAATCTGAAGGGAAAAATAATATATATTATTTGTATATATATATATACATACACCAAAAAAATATAACTTCATTTAAGTTAAAAACAAATCTTCTCCCTCAACAATTCAGCAAAACTTTTACCTTAGAGATGGTAAAGACAAAGATTTGTTTCAGTAACTTAGCAGTTTCCTAACCTCTTAACTCTCTAAAGTGTTCGCAACAACCACACACCCTGGGCTGACCTTCAAATCTTCTTCACTCATATCACGTCCTGTTATTTTTCAAAGAATTACACGAGAAGTTCCCAAGTGAATTTTTGGCATCACAGACCAAAGAACAAAAGTGACATGAAGCATCTGGAGATTTATAATTAAATGAATTTTTAAAAAATGTTTACACTCGACTACCTGGCAAGTCTAAAATACAGTTATTTGAAACTCCAATACTTCGCCCACCTGACGTGAAGAACCGACTCATTGGAAAAGACCCTGATGGTAGGAAAGATTGAAGGCGGGAGGAGAAGGGGACGACAGAGGATGATATGGTTGGATGGCATCACCAACTCAATGGACATGAGTTTGAGTAAACTCCGGGAGTTGGTGATGGACAGAGAAGCCTGGCGTGCTGCAGTCTATGGGGTCACAAAGAGTTGGACATGACTGAGGGACTGAACTGAACTGATACATATGCCACAATAAATTATAATATATTACATGTTATTATCTATTTGTATTGACATTATTTAGCCATATAAAGTAATGATGGTAATATATGATATAATTTTTATGGTATATTAGTAAATAATATTATTGTGTGATTTTATAATCTGTGAAAGAAAATGAAAGTGAAAAAATCACTCAGTAGTGTCCAACTCTTTGCAACCCCATGGACTGTACAGTCCATGGAATTCTCCAGGCCAGAATACTGGACTGGGTAACCTTTCCCTTCTCCAGGGGATCTTCCCAACCCAGGGATCGAACCCAGGTCTCCTGCATTGCAGGCAGATTCTTTACCAGCTGAGCCACAAGGGAAGCCCTTTAGCATATATAACACAAATACATAACACAAGATATTATTATATATGTGGTACCATATATTATCATTTTCAGTAAAATATATATTATATATTATATATAATATGCTGCTACCACTAAGTCATTTCAGTCGTGTCCAACTCTGTGCGACCCCATAGACGGTGGCCCACCAGGCTTCCCCGTCCCTGGGATTCTCCAGGCAAGAACACTGGAGTGGGTTGCCATTTCCTTCTCCAATGCATGAAAGTGAAAAGTGAAAGTGAAGTCGCTCAGTCGTGTCTGACTCTTCGCAACCCCATGGACTGCAGCTTACCAGGCTCCTCCGTCCATGGGATTTTCCAGGCAAAAGTACTGGAGTGAGTTGCCATTGCCTTCTCTGTATATATAATATATATATATTATTATATATTACTATATTATATATATTATTGCTATTATTATATAGTACAAGTCATTTGGGCTTCCCAGGTGGCTCAGCGGTAAAGAACCTGCCTGCCAACGCAGGAAGAGATGCACAAGGGATGCGGATTCGATCCCAGGCTGGGGAAGATCCCCTGGAGGAGGAAATGGCAACCCACTCCAGTATTCTTGCCTGGAGAACCCGCTGGACAGAGGAGCCTGGTGGGCTACAGTCCACGGGCTTGCAAAGAGTCAGACATGACTTAGCAACTGAGCATTCAGTCATTCAGCAACACATGGGTATGAGAACTGCACAATATACATTTTGCATTTAACATGTGGAGGGATGTTTAGGCAATTAGCTTTGCAAAGTGACTCCAAGGTTACACTTCACGGTGAGATCAGACCTCATGTTTCCAAAAGGATCTTAGGCACCTGAGTGTTTGAGTAATAGATATTCATGCTTCTTTTTGATTGTAAGCTTCGTTAGGGCTGAGTCCTATTGTTCTTTGGAGCCAAGTAATATACAATCACAGTTCCAACTAGGTACATAACAAATAAGAAAGGTGGGCAAATCAACTAGTGTTTCTTATTTCTTTTTGGTTCTTTTTATTAGAGGACTTTGTTTTCATTTTTTAAAGAAAAACCTTCCCCCCTTCCCTCCCTCTCCCACAAAATTTGACATTCTGCTATGGTAGCTCAGACAATAAAGAATCTGCCTGCAATGTGGGAGACCCAGGTTCAATCCCTGGATTGCAAAGATCCCCTCGAGAAGGAAAGAGCAACCCACTCCAGTATTCTTGCCTGGGAAAGCCCACGGCCTGAGGAGTCTGATGGAGTCTCAAAGAGTCAGACATGATGGAGTGACTAACACTTTCACTTCCACTTATGCATGTATGAAACAAAACCTCCCGCATACCACTGCCGACTCGAGTCCCTTGGTGAGATGCTGGGGTTATGACCCCAGATGAGGCGGACAGTGAACAACCTGGATGCGGAGCCGTGGGCGTGTCCTCCACCTTCCGGAGAGCGAGATCTGGCTGGGGACTCTGCTCACCAAGTCTACCCTGGGGGAGGCCATCCTGGGTCTGCTGGGGGCCACAGCTCCCCTCTCTACCTGGATGGGGAATAATGGTCCCCAGTACCTTCTGGGAGAAGTACCTCCTCTTCTCCCTGCCCCTAACGTGTCTGTCCCCAGTGAGAAAGGACTCTGACACTATCCACATTGTTCTATGTTGAGCTCACACTTTAGGTATGTTTCGTTTTGTATTTCCACTGGCATAGAGCATTTGAAGTTTCTTATCACTGGCTTGGTTTCTATATGCCTCTCCAGAGTGCTTGCCTTTAAAGGGATGTTCTGCTACTTTGAGATTACACTGTACCAATAAAACTGTGTGATTGCTTGTCTATGATAGAAATTGGCCATCTGGCCAGCCTTGCTCTGGCTGCTAGAAGGAGGTCCTTCTCTCAAGGACACTCACCCTTTTCCAGGAAGGACTCCCAGGCCCTTTCTAGATTTTTATAGAGAGATATGCTGAGTTCAAGGCTGTCTCTAAGATTTTCTAAAAGGGGATGAAATCTGTAATTTAATGGAATCCTCAGCCAAATCCTTTATGTATTGGCTTTGAACCACTTCTTTTTGTGGGACACCTTGAAAGCGTCTAAAGATGACCATTGACTTTGTATTTAAAAGATTATTTTAGTAACAGCAATACTGTATAATATACATGAAGTGCTAAAATGTGTCAAACATGAAATACCTTATGTATACCCACCTAGAAAGTCTGTTCAGCTTTGTGAATTGTGTACATTTATCATCAACATTTTACATTTGGGGAAACTGAGGTTAAGACAAATGTAATAATTATTTAACTAGGGTCACAGAGCCAGTGATTTTTGCTGGGAAAATCCCCTGGAAACATGGGGTCGCAGAGTCTTGCACGACTGAGCACACGCGCACACACACACACACACATACACGCATGCAGAGCCAGTGAAAGAACAACTTTTAACTGGGTCTTTTTTTTTGCTTGCTCCTAACACTTTGTTTCTCCTAACACTCCCACAGAGGAGACCTTTCCTAACATAACAGCATCATTATTATGGGATGTATCATTTTATAATTTTTAAGCACAGCATACCGAACTTGAGGCAGTACTAGTGGTAAAGAATCTGCCTACCAATGCAGGAGGCATAGGAGACATAGGATCGATTCCTGAGTTGGGAAGATCCCCTTGACTAGGAAATAGCAACTCACTCTGGTACTCTTGCCTGGAGAATCCCATGGACAGAGGAGCCTGGTGGGCAACAGTCCATGGGGCTGCAAAGAGTCAGAGATGACTCAGCAACTTAACAACAACAATATGGAGTCCTGTGTGCTCAGTTGTGTCTGACTCTTTGAGATTCTATGGTTTGGAGCCCACAAGCCTCCTCTGTCCATGGGATACTCCAGGCAAGGATACTGGAGTGGGTTGCCATTTCTGTCTCCTGCCTTATTTCTAACTAGCTTTAATGTAGTAAAGATTTTGTCTCCATCATTAATGTGTGATTGATTGCTTCTTTCTGGGCCCCACCATGAAAGTGAAAATGAAAGTGAAAGTCGCTCAGCTGTGTCTCACTCTCTGCCACCCCATGGACTCTATCAGTTCAGTTCAGTTCAGTCGCTCAGTCACGTCCGACTCTTTTCGACGCCATGAATCGCAGCACTCCAGGCTTCCCTGTCCATCACCAACTCCCAGAGTTCATCCAGCCTCACGTCTATCAAGTCAGTGATGCCATCCAGCCATCTCATCCTCTGTCGTCCCCTTCTCCTCCTGCCCCCAATCCCTCCCAGCATCAGAGTCTTTTCCAATGATCAACTCTTCACATGAGGTGGCCAAAGTACTGGAGTTTCAGCTTTAGCATCATTCCTTCCAAAGAAATCCAGGGCTGATCTCCTTCAGAATGGACTGGTTGGATCTCCTTGCAGTCCAAGGGACTCTCAAGAGTCTTCTCCAACACCACAGTTCAAAAGCATCAATTCTTCGGCACTCAGCCTTCTTCACAGTCCAACTCTCACATCCATACATGGCCACAGGAAAAACCATAGCCTTGCGTAGACAGACCTTTGTTGGCAAAGTAATGTCTCTGCTTTTGAATATGCTATCTCGGTTGGTCATAACTTTCCCTCCAAGGAGTAAGCGTCTTTTAATTTCATGGCTGCAGTCACCATCTGCAGTGATTTTGGAGCCCCCAAAAATGAAGTCTGACACTGTTTCCACTGTTTCCCCATCTATTTCCCATGAAGTGATGGGACCAGATGCCATGATCTTCATTTTCTGAATGTTGAGCTTTAAGCCAACTTTTTCACTCTCCACTTTCACTTTCATCAAGAGGCTTTTTAGTTCCTCTTCACTTTCTGCTATAAGGGTGGTGTCATCTGCGTATCTGAGGTTATTGATATTTCTCCCGGCAATCTTGATTCCAGCTTGTGTTTCTTCCAGTCCAGCATTTCTCATGATGTACTCTGCATAGAAGTTAAATAAGCAGGGTGACAATATACAGCCTTGACGTACTCCTTTTCCTATTTGGAACCAGTCTGTTGTTCCATGTCCAGTTCTAACTGTTGCTTCCTGACCTGCATACAAATTTCTCAAGAGGCAGGTCAGGTGGTCTGGTATTCCTATCTCTTGCAGAATTTTCCACAGTTTATTGTGATCCACACAGCCAAAGGCTTTGGCATAGTCAATAAAGCAGAAATAGATGTTTTTCTGGAACTCTCTTGCTTTTACCATGATCCAGCAGATGTTGGCAATTTGATCTCTGGTTCCTCTGCCTTTTCTAAAACCAGCTTGAACATCAGGAAGTTCATGGTTCACATATTGCTGAAGTCTGGCTTGGAGACTTTTGAGCATTACTTTACTAGCGTGTGAGATGAATGCAATTAGGGTTAGGGTTATAGTCCATGGAATTCTCCAGGCCAAATACTGGAGTGGGTAGCCTTTCCCTTCTCCAGGGAATCTTCCCAACCCAGGGATCAAACCCAGGTGTTCCTCATTGCAGGTGGATTCTTTACCAGCTGAGCCACAAGGGAAGCCCAACAATACCGGAGTGGGTAGCCTATCCCTTCTTCAGTGGATCTTCCCGATCCAGGAATCAAATTGGAGTCTCCTGTATTGCAGGCGGATTCTTTACAACTGAGCTATCAGGGAAGCCCAGGCTCCACTGTAACTTTCCCCTTTTGCCCATATCTGGACAGACCGATGAGAAGAAAGGCCAGGTTTGCCCTTCATCTTTTAGGCACTGGTGGGAAATGTGAACCTCCTACACATGGGAACTTTTCCCCAGTTCTGCCCCTGAGCCATCTAAAGGGAAATCATCCTTTCTGCCTAAGTCCACCCACACTGGGTGTGCCTGGCAGTATCTTTCCCCCAAATTCTCCTGATGTATAGAATATCCTCAACACCCAAATTGAGATTTGGACAAAGGCTCCACCTGTTCCCTGCAGAATGGCCACCAAACATGTAAAAAGTTTTGGTTTGGGCTTTTAGGTCATAATTAGTCACATCATTATTTATAATTATGCAAAAAGAATGAACTAAGGTAGATTAAACTGTGCTGTTGGAGAAGACTCTTGAGAGTCCCTTGGACTGCAAGGAGGTCCAACCAGTCCATCCTAAAGGAAATCAGTCCTGAATATTCTTTGGAAGGACAGATGCTGAAGCTGAAACTCCAATTCTTTGGCCACCTGATGAGAAGAACCAACTCATTAGCAAAGACCCTGACACTGGGAAAGATTGAAGGCGGGAGGAGAAGGGGACGACAGAAGATGAGATGGTTGGATGGCATCACCGACTCAATGGACATGAGTTTGAATAAACTCCAGGAGTTGGTGACGGACAAGGAGGCCTGGCATGCTGCAGTCCATGGGGTCACAAAGAGCTGGACATGACTGAGCGACTGAACTGAACTGAAGGTAGATTCAGATGGAAAATTACTATCCCAAGGCTGCTCTTTATCATAATTTTCTCCAAACTGCCTTTTGTGACTCTGTTATTTCATATCCCAGGTCCCTGTACATCCTTTGATCTCTTTATTATGTTTTCATCTGCTGATTGCTGCAGGGTCCCCGGCACGGAGGTGAGGCTTACAGAGTAATCACAACCCATCTAGCCTTACCTGGCTGTCCTCTGCCATCAAAAGGCCAAAGCTCACAAGCTGGTCTGTTTATCAGTGGAGAACACCTGGATAGTCCTTTATTCTGAAGGACTCTGTAATGGCCAGAAAGGAACAGTCGTTTCTAAAATGAGAACCAAGAAATATATAGTGGGTAATCTCTAAGTCTCATTAAATGCCTCTATCCTCAATATTCTTACAGAGCACCTGTTTCTCTCCAGCCTGAAACTCTCCCGTAACTGCAACTTTATACATCCAACTGCCAACTCTATATTTATTTTGGATCTCGAAAAGAAAATTGTAATATTGGTTTTTGGCCACATCATGCAGCATGCAGGATCTTAGTTCCCTGACCCGGGACTGAACCTGGGCCCCCTCCAGTGGGAGCACAGAATCCTAACCACTGGACCGCCAGGGAAGTCCTGAAATGAAAGCTGTTGATCGATCTCAGAACACCTAGCTGGAGAAACCTCCAACTTGTATCTGGGGGCATGGACATCCACCTGAGAACACCCATTCTAGCCTCCCTTGAAGGTACTTCTGGTCACATGACTACCTATAGGTAATGGGGTTGAAGCAGGTATGATGGAACTTTGCTTCCGCTCTTTCCTTCCTATAACACAGACCGAGGTTACAGCACAGACACAGGAGAAAACAACCCAAACTCTCAAAGGACAGCAGAGCAGCAAAGGAGGAGGAGCCTGGCCCTGGAAGTTCACAGGACACAGCTGCCCATCTTGGACTCCCAACCCACCCTCAGGACCTCTGAGGCCACCCCTGGGCTGTTATTTGTGTCCAATTTGGCAGAAGTCAGGGCTTCCCTGGTGACTCAGATGGTAAAGAATCTGCTGCCTGCAGTGTGGGAGACCCAGGGTCGATCCCTTGGTCAGGAAGATCCCCTGGAAAAGAAAGCAGCAAGACACTCCAGTATTCTTGCCTGGGAAATCCCATGGACAGAGATTCAGAACTGTTCCTCCTTTGGGCTGCCATCTTGTTAATAGTCTTTATATCCACCTGGGGGCTCAAGCCAAAGACAGGGAAGCTGTCTTTGCTTAATGTCTCACATTTGGTTAAATTACACCTTGAATCCTTGTCACCGTCATTTCATGATTCCTTGCTTCAGTGACCTCCAAATTATCTCCCATCCTCAAATCCATTCTCCACTTAGCAGCGGAGCAATATTCCCAACAAATCTAAATCCAGTTGTTGTGTGCCTGATAAAACTCTCTGATAACTTACAGATTTACTTTAAATGAATCCAAATGCCTTACCTTAGTTTATATGGGTGTGAACTTTTGATATGCTAGAATTGGGTGCAGAGAAGATTAATTATAGCTAATTGGGCTGTAAATCAATGTCCAATGACTAAAGTGGATACATTTTGAAAATAAGTTTTTTCTTCCTTTTAAGTTTCTATCATAGATCTGATTAGACCACCAAAACTAAGAAAATAAAACAATCACTTTGTGATTGTGATTGATTATTATTATTATGATTAATGTTAGACCAACTCAAGTCTTGACCCAACTGAACTCCCTTAATTGAATTTATTTAATTGAATTTCCTTAAAATATTAATGTATTAATAAGTTAATGGTGCATATTCAATTTAAATATTTCCAATAACTGGGCAAGCTTAAAATCAACAATTAGCAAATTCTGGCCCATGGATTGTACCCATCATGCTGTCTGTTTTTGTAAGTAAAATCATGTTGGAACATGAGTGCACAGATTTATTTACATATTACCTATGGTGGCTTTTGAGGTCCAGTGAGAAAGGTGAGTAGTTGAAACAGAAACCAAATGACCCAAGAAGGGTCAAATTTTTACCATCTGGTCCTTTACAGAAAAAAATTTGCCAGCCCTGATCTAAGATACTAAAATCATAAAGTGTTAACGTGTTAGTCGCTCAGTCGTGTCCAACTCTTTGCGACCCCACGGACTGTAGCCCACCAGGCTCCTCTGTCCTTGAGATTCTCCAGGCAAGAATACTGGAGTGGGTGGCTATTCCCTTCTCCAGGGGATCTTCTCGACCCAGGGATCGAATCCAGGTCTCTTGCACTGCAGGCAGATTCTTTACCATCTGAGCCACCAGGGATACATAACAAATCTCAAATGTCCTAAGTATTCACAAACTAAATCAGTTCTTTTAACACCATTCAACTTACAATGACAAGTTGAACATTTTGACACATATTGATCTTTTCTCAAAATTGTATACTAAGTATTTTAAATATACAGGAGAGTTAAAGAATTGTACAGTGCTCATGACCTGGCTCTACATTTATTATCTTGCTTTATCTGTTTTATCATATTACTGGCCATCCATCTGTCCTTTCATATGCCCATCACTTCATCTCTCTATTTTTTCTTTTTTGATGCATTTCAAAGTTATGGATTAGTAAAAGTTATAGATTATGTTTTACTACTAAACCCTTAAGTATGTACATCTTTAGAGTTCAGCACCTTTTAATGGTTCTTTTTCCTTTTAACTTGCACACCATTTTAGAATGCAGATATTAAACGTACCATTTGAAGAGAAATGACAAATGTGCACATGCTAATCTGGAGGGGGTGATTTTTTTATTTTTATTTTTTTTGTAAATTCAAATTTAGTAATAGTCACTCTTTTGACATACAGCCTCCCAGTGCTTGTCAAAGACACAAAGCCGTGTAAACACCATCATAGTCGAGATGAAAGATGTCCCATCACCCCAAATTTCCCTCCTTCTGCTCCTTCACATCCTCCTGCCTCCCAACCATTGGCATCCACTGATCTTCCTTCACTGATTCTCTTTGTCATTGGATCTCCATCTTCACAGTTTTGTCTCTTTCAGAATGTCATAGACAACATACATATTCTGTGTTGATCACCATCTAGAGAGGCAAGTCTAAGCAATGATAAGGTGCACAGTCCAGCATCTGCATCCCCCACCTCAGATGCCAGCTTTACTCTTATAAATTATATATGTTATGTAATTATATATCTAATAGCTATATGAGAGAGATGAAAGCAAGCAGAGAAGAACAGAAAGGCAAAAAAAAAAAAGCAAGAAAGAAGTAGCCGTGAATCAACCACATGAATGTTAAGTATTGGTTTGGGAGGCATGTGACTGTGTTTTTGAAGAACTTCGAAGTCATGTTTCCCCTCCTAAGAGAATTTTAAATTTGGGGACTGATGGAAATGGAAACCCTGGCTGTATTCCTCACTCCTCGTTTCCATTTGGTTATAGGACATCATCAGAGAAGGAATGCCGGCTGTACCCAGCACTCATTGGTGGGATAACGCTGCTGTGATTTCAGATGCTGTTGGTTGAGCATCACTCCCAGGTAGAATGTCGCTGGCTGCCTAGTGAGGTTGACACAGCAGCTGAACACGTGACCAGACGTGCTCCATTGTTTCAAGGGCGCCATGTTGGGGAGGGAAGGACAGACTCCTCTCGCTATTAGAATTGTGCCTCCTCTCCGGAAAACTGCTGCCTCAAAAACCTGGACAGGACTCCCACTCCTCAGTACCGTGGCAGCTCAGGGGAGGATTCAAACCCCCAGAGAGGAGGACAGCAAAGGAAGGCAGAACCCTCGCCATGGCGTCACCAGGTCTCGAAGCCAACTCGGGCTGTAAAAGAATGTGTTACAAACTCTAGATGGCGCTAGTGGTAAAGAACCCACCAGCCAATGCAGGCGACATGAAAGATGCAGGTTCAATCCCTGCGTCGGGAAGGTCACCTGGAGAAGCGCATGGCAACCCACTCCAGTATTCTTGCCTGGAGAATCCCATGGACGGCGGAGCCTGGCGGGCTACAGTCCAAAAGGTCGCAAAGAGTCAGACACAACTGAACCGACTGAGCACACATACACGATAAAATTACCATAGGCCTTATGCCTATTACCAATAGGCCTAATAACCAAGAAAATATTCAGTGAAATGGAAAATTATAGACCTATGTTAAGACAGTATGTCAGACAAAAATTTACGATAATGGAAAACTTTGTAAATTTCTGTTTTAACTTCTATTTCAATTATCTCCAAATGTATACCTGAAGTCCAAACATATGCCCTTGGGCAGCAGAAAGCTGACAATTTGCAGGTAAAAAATGAACACTTGAAATAAGAATTTTAGGTATCCAGCTGGTTGAACTTGAATCATCTTAAGTGTGAAGGTATGGATGTTTGTGTACTTCCTGCCACAAATTTCCCACTTTTCTGTGGCCTTGAGCATGCAACAGTGTGAAAGAAGAGCAAAGATTTTTTTCAAACGTATCAAACGACAAAAGTTAGAGCAGTGGGCAGGGCTTGTGTGCTAATCACATGAATAGCATTATAGTGTTCAGTGGAGTTGTTTATTCTCTACTTTAAATTCATGGCCCTCCAGCCCAGCTGTCATCATGAGACACAGAGTGAAGATCCATTTTCCTTTGAGCACATCGGGATCAGAATTCTCCAGGCTTCCTTCCTCCCCTGTGTCACTCTGTCCAGGCTCGCAAATGCAGTTACTATGCCAGGGGTTGGTTGGGGTGGAGGGGGTCTGTGCCGCCCTCCTGCTCTACTCTGCGAGTTCCACAGAGGCAGGTTGGGGCGGGGGGCGGGGGGCAGGGGGGGTCTCGTCCCCGCCTCCCCCCAGCACAGTGCTCAGCACCCAAAAAGTTCTTTGTTGAATTGATGAGTAGGAACAAACTGCTTACTTTGCAGTGCAATGCTCCTGGCCAGCACCCACAAAGCACTTTAAAAGTCTAATCACAGCAACAGAAGGAGTGAATATGGAGAGGACATTGGAACACCGCAAGCGTCTGGCTATGTTTGGAGTTCCCCTGGGGCCAGGAAGAGGGAGCCGCTGCTCTGTGGACGTGAAGAAATTGCTAACCTAGCAACTGATGGAGCTTCATGATTTCTTCAGTTGCCCTTGGCAACCCCCTCACTGGCCCAGACACACCTGAGGCCAGCTGGGTCCTGGGCAGGCCTGGGGAGGCTCAGAGCAGCGGCTGCCCCCTGGGTCTGCTCTCAGGTGCCATCCTAGTGGCCAGGAAGTAAGTGGGAGGCTGGCTCCTCCTAAGATCAGTCACTGTAATGGGTTTTCCTGGAGGCCCGGGAGCAGCGTGGCGAAGGCTGGCTTCTTGGAACCGCATGACCAGGGGCTTGCCGGTGACATGACTGCAGAGGGCAAAGTCACCAGTCCCACCTGGCTCAGTGGGAGGAGGGCAGGTGTACAGGTTGTGGGGAGGTGGCTACTGGGAGCGTTTTCTGCCCGAGTCCACCAGTTGTAAGACACAGGATCGGGCCGGGACCCTGTGACACCCGCTCAGAAGCCCTGAAACTTAACAGCATCCTGTCCATGTACCTAGGAATCAGCGCCTGCTCCTCACTGTCCAGCCAACCCAGGAGAAGAAAACGGTTGCATCACTAGCATGGAACTCCCTCTATCTGCTCACTCCCTGCACCGGGAGACTACTAGGTCACACGTCCAGCCTCATGGAAAACATTGCTGAGTGCTAACAGGAGTTTAATGCGCTGGTAAGTGGGTCACGTGCACTTCAAAAGACAAAAACCTCCCAACAGCTCACCGGGCAGAGCAGGGGGCAGAGACCCTACTACGTTCAAGGGGGCAACGTTTACAAAAACCATCTGAAATGTGGCTAATTGTCTTGGCTGGTTCTCACTGGCGAATGCATACCTGACAGGCTGTCCTTGAAACAGCAGGAGCACGTTTGCTGTTTCCGTCTGGGAGCTTATGGACTCTTCAGGATGTTTGCCCCCCCATTGCTTTGCATAAGGAGCAGGATTTCTAAGGAGGTGATATTAAGTCCTCTCCCAGGGACCGCAGCAAAGCCCTGCCCTTTCCTGTGTTTCTGCAGCTGCAGGGGCTTGGCACTTGCTCTGCCCTCTTGCTTGAGGTGGGGGAGGGGGGTCCCCAGACCCCTACACAGTCACTTCTTCTCAGAACTCAGGGTCCCTTGCCCACATCATCTACTGAGACAGCCCTTCCTTGTCTAAGTAAAATAGCCCCTCCCACTCTCCTGTCCACTTAGATTAGATTTTCTATGGAGCACCTGCTCCTTGCTGAGAACAGTTCCCTCTTTTTTCCCACCTCCCTTACAGAAAAGCTGCCCGTCAGGCAGCAGAGAGGCCTTGCTCACACTGAGTCCTTCATGGGGGCACAGGAGGGGACACTGTTTTAGGGAGATGGAGAAGGAGAAGCTGCTTCCACCCCCCTGTCCCCCTGGAGATGCGTGCAGGATGGAGGGATGGGAGTGCTCCCCAAGCCCCGCTCCCCCCTGAAGCACCCTCTCTGCTCTCACAGGAAGGGCTGCCTGTTCCCCCTTGTTTCTGGAGAAAGTCCAGTGTCAGGGAACTGATGACACAAGGAAGGTTGATTTCATCACAAGCAATGAAAACAGCCGACTTTGAAGTTCTCAGCAAAGTTTATGATGGACTTTTGACCGCTCTCCTCACCCAAACACTGTGCCAAGTGCTTTACACATACTAGGTGACCTACGCATGCTAAGTCGCTTCAGTTGTGTCCGACTTTTTGTGACCCCCATGGACTGTAGCCTGCCAGGCTCCTCTGTCCATGGGATTTTCCAGGCAAGAGTACTGGAGTGGGTTGCCATGCCCTCCTCCAGAGGATCTTCCTGACCCAGGGATCGAACCTGTATCTCTTATGTCTCTTGCATTGGCAGGCAAGTTCTTTACCACCAGCGCCACCTGGGAAGCCCCAGGTGCCTTATAGTTTAACTAAAATGATAAGGGAATCTCTGGAGCTGTCAGAGTGGCCTCTCATTTTGGTTTACTCCTAATCTAAAACCTTTTTAAAAATGGAAACAATTCAAAGGATGGCAATCACAAAATAGCTGTTCCTGGAGGAATGAATTCACGGGAAAACACCTAAAAGTGGTTCTTTGCTGAAATTGCCCTGAATTCTGAGGCTGAGCCTTCAAGAAAGGGAGCCAGCAGAACCTGCAAAGACTAACTCCCATTTTCCACTAGTTCTCCAAGAGGTAACTGTTAGCAACAGTACCAAAGTAAACAGACGTGATGTCATCGAAGGACTGTTGCTTTCCACTCCTCCAAAGGTAACGAGGGGCTTCCCTGGTGGCTCAGACAGTAAAGAATCTCCCTGCAATGCAGCAGACCTGGGTTCGACCCCTGGGTCAGGAAGATCCCCTGGAGAAGGAAATGGAAACCCACTCTGGTATTCTTGTCTGGAGAGTTCCGTGGACAGAGGAGTCTAGTGGGCTACAGTCCCAAACACTTTCACTGCAAAAGGTAATGGAATGGATCCAGGATTCTTGGGACTAGCAGGCAGCTTCCACAAGACCCGTGGACTTGCACGGCCATGCACTTATTGGTACTTCCTTGCTTGTACATCCATTCGTGTCCTGTTCTCTGCAGCCTCTTAAAGAAGCACTTGCTGTATACTTTGGTGAACCTAAAACGCACGAAGAAATGATTTTACTTCTCTACTTTGAGTTGACCCGTTGCTCAGATGGGCTTCTCTAGTGGCTCAGATAGTAAAGAATCTGCTTGCGATGCAGGAGACTGAGGTTCAGTCCTCAGGTGGGCAGAGACCATGCTTCTTGATGGCTGAAGTATCAGCTTACCTCCTAAGTGGAATAACCCACAGACCAGGACCTACCTTCTGCCACTGACTTTTTTTGTTTGGCTTATAAATTATGAATTGCTTAAACTTCATATTCACCCCTGGAGAGCCATAAATTATTATTACTCCTTTTCTCTACTCCATTCTCCTTAGTATCTTCTCTTACTGCAGTTTCTCTTAGCTGTCAAAAACTGATATATTGTTTTCCAAAATGAAAGTTAAAGACGAAAGCAACATTGGAATAAAAAGCAATGCCTTTTTTTCTAAAAAGAAGGGATGCCAAGGAAAAGAGAAGAAGTTAAACCAAACTTGCTAGCAGAATTTATACAAGAGATTGCATCATACTTTAATGAAGACACTTTTCTAAAAATGAAAGCATTTGGCCAGGACCATTTTGCCAAATTTGCAGAAAAAGTACCCAATGGAATTGCCAGCATAATACTGTAATCGGTGTTTCTGGAATGCAGTCTAGTGTTGTTATAAAAATAGGACACAGTATTTAAAACAAGACTGTCTAATTGTAGGCACAAACAAAAAACACCTCCTAAAACAATAGGAAGAGGATCAAAGACTGTTGTTTTCCCCACTGAGTGAAAGGGAAGGGACCTGTCAAAATTTTCCTGATAAAATCAGCATGCATTTACATTCTCTCCAACTTAACAGCTAGAGGCGCCCCAGGAACGTGTCAGGAAAGTGGATGTATATTGTAGGAGTCTGTTCTCTGGTGAGCAGACTGTGCAGAGGGGAAGGAGTGTACTATTTATTCCTGGAACCAGAATTTGCTTCCCAGGAGGCTCAGTGGTGAAGAATCTGCCTGCCAATGCAGGAGACTCGGGTTCAATCTCTAGCTCAGAAAGATCCCCTGGAGAAGGAAATGGCAACCCACCCCAATATTCTTGCTTGGAAAATCCCATGGGCAGAGGAGCCTGGCGGGCTACAGTCCATGGGATCACAAAGAGTTGGACATGACTGAGCGACTGAGCATGCAACCAGAATTACAACAGATAAGAGCTTTAGTATTTCTGGCTAAGCACATTATCTGCATCTCAGGTGGTGGGACCTGCTTGTTCTCTGAGGTTCGTCCAGCTGGTTCACATAAGATGCTCTGGCTGTCGGATTTTGGATGGTCTCCTTTAGGGAAGATGGCAGCCTTTAGGGCACATCCATGCCTTTCAGAGTTCAGACTCCAAACAAAATTTAATCAATGGATGCATTGACATGTCCAGCATTAACCTAGTATTTTAACACAGCTACAAGCAATTTGGAAGACTACATGACGAGTGGCAAAAGAATCCAAGAATGCCTCCATGGAATGACACCAAGCCTGCGAATGAGTATAAACACAGAAAAAAAGACTGAAAGGAAACTCACCAGGAATGTGAAACATGAATCATTGTTAAGTCTGTATCATCAAATTATAGTCAATGTCCGTGTTATTTAAATCCTGCTTGCAGTGAGCACGGGCTTCCCTGGTGGCTCAGCAGTAAAGAATCTGCCTGCCAATTCAGGAGTTTAGGGTTCAGGCTCTCAGTTGGGAAGATCCTCTGGAGAAGGAAATGGCAACCCACTCCAGTATTTTTGCCTGGGGAGTCCCATGGACAGAGACGTCCATGGTGGGCTACATTCTATGGGGTCGCAGAGAGTCAGATACAACTGAGAGACTAAACAACAGTGTTGTTGTTGCTGTTCAGTGACTAAGTTGTATCTGACTCTTTGTGACCCCACGGACTGCAGCACACCAGGCTTCCCTGTCCTTCACTATCTCACAGAGTTTGCTCAAACTCATGTCCGTTGAGTCAGTGATGCCATCCAACCATCTCCTCTGTCGTCCCCTTCTCCTCCTGTCTTCAATCTTTCCCAGTGTCGGGCTCTTTTCCAATGAGTCAGCTCTTCACATCAGGTGGCCAACGTATTAAAGCTTCAGCATCAGTCCTTCCAATGAATATTCAGGGTAATTTATCCCCAAAGAGAAAATGCAAACCAAGCTACTATGTTCATTTTCAAGCATTACAAGGTTTTTTCCAGTCTTTTCTGGATCAACTGCTGGAATTCATTTTAATTATAAAGAGTTAGGAAGCTGGCCAAGTGAACTGGGCTTTCAATGATGGTTAAGATGGGAGGTGTGGCGTGGCCAGGAGGAGAGATTTGTGCGGCAGAGTGGTGCCCTCTGGTGATAATCCCGGTGTTTAGCTCATCTGCACATGTTTCATTCAGTCACTCATGCAACAAAAAAGCGTGTTGATGGCTTACCTGTGGGGCCAACTCTGTGTAGCAGTGACCCAAGCGGACAGTCTTGCTCGCTCCTCCTGGGGAGCTGGTGGAAGGGCAGCGTGAACAGCATTGAATATGCATCCTAGGAACACCTGGCAGAGTTATCAGACATTTTAGGGAGAATCAGAAGAAGCAAATCAGAACACACACAATGTAATCTTGGGCACAGATTTCAGTCTGAAAGGAAGGCTATGCTTCACCTGAAAGAAACCACTAGAAATATAAAGTAGAGCAAGAGGAATTTATACAGAAGAATGAGAATAAAAAGAAAAAGAAAGAAGTGATCAGTGTAGGATGAATTCAGCCAGGCAAAACTCCTTGAAGGGAGGACTTTGCTCCCTCAAAGGAAATAAACACAACATGAGATGATGCTTTAGGAGAGGGTATCCGTGGGAGGGTGGGGGCCTCAGAGACAGAGATGAACCGTGTTCCTTTCTGGGAGGGGGGCTGCCGGACTATGCCGGCTACCTTTTGCTCATACCAGCATGTGACTGGGCATCCAAGCCACCCTTGTCAGCACCTGCCACTCCTGCTGGTTGGTTGCATCACATTCAGCTTCCCTCCCCAGGACTGGATGCTGTTAAGGTCAGGAACGTCTCAGTGAATCGCCGCTTCCCTGGCTCTTCTTGTTCTGACTCCTGTTTGAATCTCCTTGGCTCCTACTGGACAGGTTGAGTGAGTGAAGTCGCTAGTCGTGTCCAGTTCTTTGCGACCCCATGGACTGTAGCCCACAAGGCTCCTCAGTCCATGGAATTTTCCAGGCAAGAGTACTGGAGTGGGTTGCCATTTCCTTCTCCAGGGGATCTTCCCAACCCAGGGATGGAACCTGGGTCTCCCACACTGCAGGCAGATGCTTTACCGTCTGAGCAACCAGGGAAGTCCTGCTAGACGTGTTATACTGCCCCCCCAAAAAATCCATCTATTTCTATAATAGCGCAGGATCCCTGGTGGTAAGGACTGTCACCTCCGTCATTACCCTCCACTTCCAAAGCAGAGTGCCAGTAGTCAGATAAAGGCATGGTACATTTTGGCACCAAATCCACACTCAGAAATTCTAGAAATACTTAACCATGGAGGTTTATTAGACTCGCTGGGTGGCTGTAAGCTCATCCAAAAGGAAACGAAACTGGAAAAAGGAAAAAGAAAAGCTATAAGGTATTGAAGAAGAGCACCAAGCCTGGCCTTAGAATCAAGGGTGTGTTTTTTAAGGAATCTCTGTATTGTTCTCCATGGTGGTTGAACCAATTGACATTCCCACCAACAGTGTAGGAGCCTTCCATTCTTTCCACACCCTCTTCATCATTTGTTGTTTGTGGATTTTTTGATGATGGCCATTCTAACTTGTGTGAGGTGATACCTCATTGTAGTTTTGATTTGCATTCTCTAATAAGCAGTGATGTCGAACATCTTTTCATGAGTTTGTGGGCCATCTGGATGTCTTCTTTGGAGAAATGTCTGTTTAGGTTTTCTGCCCATTTTCTGACTGCATTGTTTGTTTGATGATATTAACCTACATAAGCTGTTTGTAAATTTTGAAGACTAATCCCTTGTTGGTCACATCACTTGCAAGTATTTTCTTCCAATCTGTTGGTTTCTTTTTATTTTGTTTATAGTTTCCATCGCTGTGCAAAAGCTTTGAGTTTAATTAGGTCTCATTTGTTTATTTTGAGCTACCATATGATCCTGAAATCCCACTCCTAGGCATGTATCTGGAGAAAAATATGGTCCCACAGGATACATGCATCGCAATGTTCATTGTAGCATTATTTACAGTACCCAAGACATGGAAGCAACCTAAATGCCCATCGACAGATGAATGGTTAAAGAAGTTGTGGCACGTATACACAAGGGAATATTAGTCATTAAAAAGAATGAAATAATGCCTTTTGCAGCAACATGGATGGGCCTAGACATTGTCATACTGAGTGAAGGAAGTCAGATGAAGAAAAGTATCACTTATATGTGGAACTTTTTAAAAATGATAGACATGAACTCATTTACAAGGGCTTCCCTGGTGGCTCAGACAGTAAAGTGTCTGCCTACAATGCAGTAGACCTGGGTTCGATCTCTGGGTTGGGAAGATCCTCTGGAGAAGGAAATGGCAACCCACTCCAGTACTCTTGCCTGGAAAGTGGATGGATGGAGGAGCCTGGTAGGCTACAGTCTATGGGGTCGCAAAGAGTCAGACACGACTGAGTAGGCTCCGTAGCAGTGAGGACTCCTGGTCTCTTTTATAGCATCATATGGCCAGTTCCTATGCCCTGTGGTACCAGACTCCTTTGAACTGTGGTGTTGGAGAAGATTCTTGAGAGTCCCTTGAACTGCAAGGAGATCCAACCAGTCCACCCTAAAGGAAATCAGTCCTGGATATTCATTGGAAGAACTGATGCTGAAGCTCAAACTCCAATATTTTGGCCACCTGATGCAAAGAACCGACTCATTTGAAAAGACCCTCATGCTGGGAAAGATTGAAGGTAGGAGGAGAAGGGGACAACAGAGGATGAGATGGTTGGATGGCATCACCGACTTGATGGACAAGAGTTTGACTAAACTCTGGGAGTTGGTGATGGACAGGGATGGCATGCTGCAGTCCATGGAGTCACAAAGAGTTGGACACGACTGAGTGGCTGAACTGAACTGAACTGACCCAATTCCTGGTTGCCCAATGATTTTTAAGTATGTGTTCATTAGTAACCTCTAGTAGAGCCTCTGGGTTTTGGTGAAGATTCTCTTTGAGATAAACTGGATGCAGATTGCTATACAAATTTAAATATTTATTTTTTTTTTACTTTTAAAGTGTTCTATTAAGGTTCATCCCCATTTTAAAAATTTCAAGCAATACAGAAAGGTTAAGATGGGAGCATATATCACCTAAAATCTTACCACTGCAAAATAATAGTAAATTAGGTGAATACCATGTGAAGTTTTCTTTCCTTTATATTTCTTTTTATTGTCCTTGTTGGTTATTGATTTTAAATACAGAAGAATGTACATCTCAATCCCAAACTCCCAACCTATCCTCCTCCTTCCTCCCTGGTAACCGCAAGTTCATTCTCTGAGTCTGTTTCTGTTTTGTAAATGAGTTCATGTCTATCATTTTTAAAAAGTTCCACATATAAGTGATACTTTTCTTCATCTGACTTCCTTCACTCAGTATGACAATGTCTAGGCCCATCCATGTTGCTGCAAAAGGCATTATTTCATTCTTTTTAATGACTAATATTCCCTGTGTATACGTGCCACAACTTCTTTAACCATTCATCTGTCGATGGGCATTTAGGTTGCTTCCATGTCTTGGGTACTGTAAATAATGCTACAATGAACATTGCGATGCATGTATCCTGTGGGACCATATTTTTCTCCAGATACATGCTTAGGAGTGGGAGTTCTGAGGGAGTAATGGCTTATCATACTGGATTTTATGCCTAAAATTTCCTCCAAGTTGGGCCATATCAGTTATCTGGAAACTGACTTCCGATCAGCAATCCTGGAGGTAGGTTGGAGAGAAAGACGTATTCAAGAGAAGGCAGGGGTGAGATTCACCTTCCCGCTTCCTCCCTTAGCAGCTTTTGATTGAACATTTTAGAACTAAATTTCTTCATGCTTAAATATACGAAAGAGCTGAGGTAGATAACCTAACGGTAGCATTCTCTGATTGTGGTAATTTTAAGTAAAGCATTCTTTACAGAATTTCTCATCCAATAGAATTCATGGACACTGAGAAAGTGAGAGGTGAAACATAATTATATTGATTTACCTGAGTCTTGCTATATGCCTGCTTCTCTTTAAATCTCTTTTTAAAATTCTGAATAATGCAACTCTGAACAAATAATATCAGTGATGTATTTTGTTTCTACCTAACTAATTTCTCTGTGAATCTTGTCAAGTTCATCTAGAAATTGATTTAGGGCAGAGTTTGAGCAAGATTAGCAAATGCTGGCATTTCCTTCAGATGGAATTTCTTAACCAAAACAAAGATCTCCTGGGAGAAGTTTGAGACTGGACCATTGCAATGCCTGAATCCACTGTATTTTTATCCACTTACCCCACAAAGTCATATCACCACCTACACAAAACTCTCGGTTTCCAACTAGTGACAAAGTACCAGCATAGTAAGTATGTGGTATATAAATTGTCATATTTCACATTTTCCAGCAGTCTCCCTCTACAAAACAAAGGAGGAATAATACAACATATTTCATAACTGTCTTACAAGGTAGACCATTGCTTTTGGCTGGCAGGTATAGACTTCCTTCCTAATGATGCATGGCCACACTCTGAAGCCCTGTGTAATCCCTTTAAAATAAACTCCAGGAGTAAATTGTGGTTTCCAGTCTTAATTTGCAGATTAAATATTGTTCATGGGCATGGCTACTTGGGGCTTCCCACGTGTCTCAGTAGTAGAGACTCTGCCTGCCAAAGAAGGAGACCTGGGTTCTATTCCTTGGGTTGGGAAGATCCCATGGAGAAGGGAATGGCTACCCACTCCAGTATTCTTGCCTGGAGAATCCCATGGACAAAGAAGCCTGGCAGGCTGCAGTCCTTGGGGGTCTCAAAGAGTCAGGCACAACTGAGCAGACAATCATGCATATGGTTCCTTCACTGTCTCTGCTGTCTTCTTCTGAAATAACATGGCCAGTGCCCAGCCTTTTTCAAGTCATTATGGGTAAATCTCATTCACCCAACAACCCATTTACTGAGAACCTATTAAGTGCAGGGCAGTGTACTATGTGAAAAGCACAAACTAAAGAAACACTCCAGGCTGTAACTAGCTCACAGTGGTGGGGGGAGAGACACTTCAGTGAAGAACATGATTTAACTCTCAGGAAGCCTAAGGAACAGTGTGGCTATTTCTCCTTTGGGGGGATCTCAGGGGAGCAGCACTTTGGGAGAGAGGGGCAAAGTTCAGATTTACAAGTGTCAAGCGGGGGACATTTAGGTCCTGCTGCAGATTTACATGTATTAATTATGCTCTCAGCCAAGTTATTTTTCTTCTCTACTTTTTACATTCCTGATGGACTTGGAGGGATGAAAACACCCCCCACCCCACCCCCGCCTTTCTCCATCCACATGGGTGCTGTAGAGATAACATGAGATTTACACTGAAAAATAAAAGCCATGATGTAAATGAAAGTGCAGATGCCTCATTTGTCTCTGAATGCAGCGCTCATCGCTTTCTTGTAAGTTAAGCAGTGACATGCTTGAGATTTTAGAAATGGGATCCCTTTAGAACTCATAGAAGAAATCTGCATTGAGGGACCTCTTGTGAAAATGTTGGCACTTTATTCAAGTTTTATTACTTTTGGCCCCCTGTGTGTCTCTGAAATTACCTTCAGTGAGTCTAGTGATTTATTGGTAAGGAAGGTTAACAGTGGGCAATTTTCAGTGACCACAGGGTATCATCAAATGCAATTTCTGTGAATTTGGGCTGACCATGGGAGGTAACACAAAATTGTGCTGATTTTTTCAAGGTCATATTTTGAAGGACTATAAACTTCAGCCTGAGTTGTGTGATGCTGTTTGAAGAATGCATGTGCTTGCAAGTGTGCATGATTAATTTTCTTTTTTTTAAATTATTATTATTTTTTTAATTTAATTTTATTTTTAAACTTTACATAATTGTATTAGTTTTGCCAAATATCAAAACGAATCCACCACAGGTATACATGTGTTCCCCATCCTGAACCCTCCTCCCTCCTCCCTCCAAGAACTGAGTGTGGAGGACTGTTTCAGTCTCACATGATTTCGGAAATCTATTCCTCCAGCTAGGAAGGAGAATCATCTTTGGGTTCTCCATTTGCTCTCTGTCTCCTCCAGGAAACAGGAAGAAGGGTTAATTACCTCGTGATGAGCCAATTCTTGGTAGTGACCACTTGGGGTAACGGGGGAACTTTTGTAGTTACTTCCATTGCTTTGCAGGTCAGAGCAGTCAAATGAGGCTTAAGGAAGGAAACTGATTCTTAGACAAATCACATGATCTTTTTCTTTTTTTTTTTTCAGTTGAAATGGTTGTGCAACAATGCCAAGAACACAACTCAGGACAAGAAAGAGCAAAAACAGGTAGCAAACTGCAGAAAATTTCAACTTCCTTGCCAGTGCTGTGCTCTTCATGTTCAAATGAATATAAAATACAAATATGCAAAGGAGACATTTATAGTCATAGGTGCATGACTGTTGCTTTGTTATCCTCTTTATTTTCATATTTTTTAAAAAAGGACAATGAGAAGAACAAGATGAAGAAGATTAGGAGAATAGAGAACTATGATGACCACAGGCATGAAAACCAGATGCAAATCACAACAGCAATGTGCAAAAAAGACCAGGCATGCCCTGCTTCCCCGAGGTCAATTCCAGAAGACTTTCAAAAATACACGTTCCTGGACCACAACATAGACGTCTGGAACCAACATTTCCTGGGAGGGAAGATGAAAGAATCTGTGTTTTTTGAAAGGAGATTCTTAGTGAGGTGAAAGGCGCTCAGTCGTGTCCAACTCTTTGTGACCCCATGGACTATACAGTCCTTGGATTTCTCCAGGCTAGAATACTGGAGTGGGTAGCCTTTTCCTTCTCCAGGGGATCTTCCCCACCCAGGGATGGAACCCAGGTGTCCTGCATTGCAGGCGGATTCTTTACCAGCTGAGCCACCAGGGAAGCCAAGTAGAATTTAAAAGAACCTCATTAATCCCACCAAGATGGCCCCAGCTTATACCTAGAGGATCTACTGCCCAAATGGTGCCTTGACTAACCCTACCGTACCAACCTGGTCATGCCAGTCTCTCAAGAGTCACCTTCCAACAAAGAGGGTGACCCGGACAGAGACCAACTCCACCACCATTGAAGGTTTGGTACTACGCAGTTCTTGAACTCTCTGCATCTCAGCAGCTTTATCTGTAAAAAGTGGGCCTACATGACTGCATGACAGGGATTGTGAGAACAGCTAATGAACTGCCTGGATGTGCACACACCTTGAAAATGTGAAAATGTTAGTTGCTCAGTTGTGTTCGACTCTTTGTGACCCCGTGGACTGTAGCCCACAAGGCTCCTCTGTCCATGGAATTCTCCAGACAAGAATCCTGGAGTGAGCAGACATTCTCTTCTCTGCCCACATTGCAGGTGGATTCTTTACCATTTGAGCTACCAGAGAAGCCCACATAGTACATGAGATGAAAAATGCAAGCTTTTCTTCCCCTAACCAGAAAAAGCACCATCTAAAATCATAACATGTGTGGACAGACTATGTACCTATGCTGTGTTAGTTTCTATGAGCTCTCTTTTAAAAAAAAAAAATTATTTTCCTTTTTTCTTCCATGCATGCATGCTCAGATGCTAAGTCGTGTGACTCTTTGTGACCCCAGGGACTGTAGCCCACCAGGCTCCTCTGTCCCTGGAATTCCCCAGGCAAGAATACTGAAGTGAGTAGACATTCTCTTCTCCAGGAGATTTTCCTGATCCAAGAATTGAACCTGGGTCTCCCACATTGCAGGCAGACGCTTTACCATCTGAGCCACCAGAGAAGTCCACATAATACATAAGATGAAAAATGTGAGTTCTTCTTTCCCTAACCAGAAAAAGCACTGCCATAAATGATAACATGTGTGGACAGGCTATGTGCCTGTGCTGTGTTAGTTTATTTGAGCTCTCTCTGTAAAAATATTTTACTTTCCTTTGTTTTTGCATGCATGCTCAGATGCTAAGTCATGTCTGACTCTGCAACCAGAGTGTAGCCCACCAGACTCCACTGTCCATGGCGGGGAATACTGGAGTGAGTTGCCATTTCCTTCTCCACCCTTTGTTCTTTGGTTAACACCATTACCAGTTTTTCTTGCTTTGCTTTTTTCAGCCAGTGTGTCAAGGGTTATTTGGTTTTACAAAATGTCTTTCTATATTATCCAGTCTTTTCCCTTGTGAGCACTGAAGACCATCGAACAAAAGAAAATCTGTTTTGATCTAAGTTAATCGAGTTTCTTTACCTTGGTCACCCTGCTGTCCTGTTGTGTATTCCCTTCTGGAAGATATGCCGTGGTGAGTTTCTAACAGTCTGTGATTGGACTCTTTAAAATAAGGACATTTTTAAGATGCTGGGTCAGGAAAAGCTCAGTGAGGCTTGAGGTCTTACCTCCTTTCAGCTGACATTCCTGTGTCCATGCCAGTATGGAAATTCACTTGTTTTCTAGGCTTTCTTTCTTCATTTCTCATTAGGATTCTACAGAGTTGCAAAATAAAACCTCTGCAAGGACAGTTAGATCCATGGCCAGTGGAACACTCTAAACCCCACATTATTTTGACTCATTTGCTTTCTTTTCATCAAATCACCAAACCAACACTATCAGATTTATTGTACATGGCAAAAGACATGTCTAGTAGATGCCCAAGACACTTTTACAGTCCTTTGGGGAGAAAATTTGAAAATCTGTCAATTTTAGATTTCTGTACACTTTAGATTTCTTAAGTATAATTGTAAATTATACTTTTGTTTTTGCCAGACTTTTAAGCTTGGCATAATTGTACCTTCTAGATTTCTCCCATTTTCTCTTTTATGAACAATTCAACCATATAAATTTGCTTCACTGGAGTTAAACCTATAAACCACAATTTATAGTTTTCTGTAATGGCCCAGACAATCAAGATTTTAATTTATAGCTAACAAAAAAGTCCCAAACTATCTCCTTTTTCTTCTTGGGGATATTTATTTAATTTTGTCCTTTTATAGAACTATCTGACCTTAGACAGTATTACAGACAAGTCATAGTCATACGACATACAAAAGAAAAACTGTTCAGATATAGGATCCTGCTTAGAATTTGGCCACAAAAACATTCCCTGCTGGTGTGTTCAGCATCACAAAGGCAGCAGGGTACCATCAGAAAGGTTTGCATCAAAAGTGAGCACCAGCGTCAGCATCTAAGTTGGGTGAGAGTTATTCTCAGAGGGTTCCAAAACTCAACTGAAGTCCCCTTAGTTCAAAATAAACAGCCTTTTCTCATTATACTCTGTTTTTGTGAGTTTAATTCTGTCTCTTTCTGACCCTATAAAAACATTTCAGCAGAGCAAACTCCCTTCTCTGATTCCCATCAACCGCTCAGCACTTGAAAATCTAATTAATGCCCACAGCAGACCACAGCGACTGACCACAGACTGTGGAACTTACAGAGCGCCTGCTGGGCGTGTGGGGGGTGGTGGGGGGCAGGGGCATTCGTGTACCACTGGTCTCAGCCACCCACAGAAACAAGTGACAACACTCTCTTTGCAAATTTGGATCATAAACATTAAGAAATTTTACTATAGGCATCTCAGGGGCCATAACTTGACTCGTGTTCAAACATTACAAAACAACAAAGTTGATGCGGAAGATGAACATGAATTTACTTATTAAACCTCGGAAGGCCAGCATTTGGAAATTCCTGGTCAAAACTGGAAGACAAAGAAAATATGTCTTAATCCTATAGAGATCATAAGGGGGAAAATGTGACTTTTTTTCTTTGACATTTCTTTCTTTTAAAGACTTTATTTTTTAAAAAAAGACTTTTTTAAGGCACCGGATAATATTCCATTGTCTGGATATAGCACAGTTTGTTTACTGATTCACCTACTGAAGAAATCTTGGTTGTTTTGCAATTATACATAAAAGGTTCTGTGAGCATCTGCATGCAGGTTTTTGTTTTAGGTTCACAGCGAAACTGAGTGGAAGGCACAGAATTCTCTTACGCACCTCCTAGCCCTACAGACGCATAAGCTCCCTGACTGTCAACATCCCCTAGAAGACTAGTGTATTTGTGAACAACTGACATACCTACATCACCCAGCACAGTCACTCAAAGTCCGCAGTTTACATTGTGGGTCCCCTCAGCGCCGCACACCCTGTGGGTTTAGACAAGCATAGAATGGCAGGTATCCATCATTATGCTGCCACACAGAGTATTTTCACACTCTGACATTTTCCAAGCTGAGAATTGTAGATTGCTTTCATAGAGGAAACCAGAACAATTACAAAGAAGCCAGGAGCATAAACACAATCGAAAAACACTTTGCTGCATTGAATACATATGTTTTTATAGAGAGTGAAAGGGCTTATACTCTGACACAAACATCCCTTTCATGGTTCTTCTTATCAATATTCTGTGCTTCATTCTGTATTAACCTTCCTGATAGTCAGTATATTGATTACAAATTCTAAAATTGTTAAATTCATAGGAAAAACTAAATGTTATATCCCGCTTAAAACTGGGATTTCTATTGTTATGAGCTTCCAAGTAACTTTCAATACATTTTTCTACATGTTTCCAATTTTCTACAGTGGCATACATCATTCATAATTAGAAAAGCTGATATGATATTTAGGATATACTACTCTGAAAATATCATTCAAAATTGAAATAGGTATAGAAAAAGATAGGAATTCTTTAATATTTCTTCCTTCAAATTTTCTACACTTATCAAATTTCCCTAAGTTTTCTATAACTATTATAAAGGAAAAAAAGGCAACCTCATTCTAAAGCATATCTGACTTCTTGGAATGAAAGAGAATACAGCAGAGGGGTACACATGCCAAAGTGAAAGTCGCTCAGCCGTGTCTGGCTCTTTGTGACCCCATGTACTATACAGTCCATGGAATTCTCCAGGCCAGACTACTAGAGCGGGTAGCCTTCCCTTTCTCCAGGGGATCTTCCCAACCCAGGGATCGAACTCAGGTCTCCCACATTGCAGGAGGATTCTTTACCAGCTGAGACACCAGGGAAGCCCGCGAGTGCCAAGGTCTGGCATAAACCATCAAAGACATCTACCTGCAAGTGATCTATGATGCTCCTAAGCAAGATCTTTTGGATAAGGTGGAAAATTTCAAGGTAACAACTTTTTATATTATGCCGACTTCTTTTCAAAATGGTATTGAGGCTTTAGGCCCATCTCAAAACCTTTATCTGTATCATCACAAAACTGCACAGGTATTTCAATAATAGGATTTCCAGAAACTAAAATATCTCACATCAGATTTTAAAAAATACAGGAATCAGCACCTTAAAGTAACTCTTATGCGAGTTATCAGTCTTAGAGGTTATTGGAGCCTGCTAAGAGTTCCTGAAGTTGATTGCTTAAGGACGTCAATTTTATTTCACAAAATATTCAATTTTGTGTATTACTCAGAGTTATTAATAAGCAACAGCATTTATCAACATTAATATAGATAGTTAACAGACATTTAAGTGTTTACTCTGGGCCCACAATTGTTCTAAGAATTTTAAATGTGTGAGCTTATTTGATCCTCACAAAAATCATGAGGTAGATGCTAATACTACCTCCATTGTACAGATGAAGAAGCTGATAAAGAGACTAGGTAACTTTCTCACGTTCACTCCAATATCATCCAATTCATATACAGACAATCTGCTTTGAGTGTTCCCCTCTATGATAAACCACTCATATCACCCAGGGTTCTCCAGAGGAATAGAACCAACAGAATATCTATGAGCTTCCCTGGTGGCTCAGATGGTAAAGAATCCACCTGCAATGCAGGAGATCAGGGTTTGATCACTGGGTCCAGAAGATCCCCTGGAGAAGGGAATGGTTACCCACTCCAGTATTCTTGCCTGGAGAATTCCATGGACAGAAGAAGCTGGTGGGCTATAGTCCATGGGGTTCACCTCTCTGCTTTGAGTGTTCACCTCTATGATAAACTGCTTGTATCAGCCAGAGTTCTCCAGAGGAATAGACCAATAAAATACCGATATCTGTATCTATATCTCTACATATAGATCTATCATTAGCTCAATATCTAGTTATCACCCATCTCTCCATCATCTACTTATCTGTCGTCTATACCTTGAACTGCATTTATTGCCACACTCTCCACTCTTCATTCAACCACAGTAAACACTTAGAATTTTGGAAAATGCTATGCTACTTATTTAACTCATACATGTGTTATTTTAATAGAAGAATTCTTGCAAAAAAAAAAAAATGTCACCCAGGCCCTGTGTCCCAAACACATTTGGGGTCCTGCAGCTAAGAATCAGACATGACTGAGCGACTTCCCTTTCACTTTTCACTTTTATGCATTGGAGAAGGAAATGGCAACCCACTCCAGTGTTCTTGCCTGGAGAATCCCAGGGACGGCGGAGCCTGGTGGGCTGCCGTCTATGGGGTCACACAGAGTCAGACACGACTGAAGCGACTTAGCAGCAGCAGCAGCATCTCCCAGGTGGCCAGTGCACTGCCGTCACTGGGCTTCGGGGTAACTCTTGAGTCTTAAAACGGTGGGTGCTATACTTCTTATCTGGCTTTCATGAATGATCTGCCGTCTCTATATCCACCCACATCACAGAGAAGTCTTGGCAAAGGTTCATTAAGGATGTCAGCTGAAGGGAAATTTTATGTGTCTTATGAAGGACTGGGCTTCCTTGATAATTCAGCTGGGAAAGAATCCACCTGAAATGCAGGAGACCCTGGTTGGATCCTTGGGTCGGGAAGGTCCCCTGGAGAAGGGATAGGCTACCCACTCCAGTATTCTTGGGCTTCCCTGGTGGCTCAGATGGTTCAAGAATCAACCTGCAATGTGGGGGACCTGAGTTTGATCCCTGGGTTGGGAAGATCCCCTGGAGAAGGGAAAGGCTACCCACTCCAGTATTCTGGCCTAGAGAATTCCATGGACTGTATAGTCCATGAGGTCACAAAAGAGTCAGACACGATTGAGTGACTTTCACTATGAAGGACTGGGGATCAACTTCCCTGCACAGGGCAAGCATTCTAGAAGCTCTGTGATTGCTCTCCCAGATGTAACTGGCATCTGCAGTGGTGAAGAGCCGCCCTTCCCTGCCCCATGTCATCTCATTTCAGTGCTGCCAACACAGCACTAACACAGGTACTCCTCTTCCCACTTCTGGAGTTTGGAATAGGGCATCGTCAACTAAAAAATACAGTTGCAACCTGAACGTTAAGAGTTATTTTATTTGGTGGGAATATTTAGGACTCCAAGCCCAGGAGACAGCATCTCAGCAGCTCTGAGAAAACTGCTTCAAGGAGGCAAGAAGAGAAGTCAGGCTATATCCAAGTTTGCAAGAAAGGGAGCAAGCAGTCTGAATATCAAAGATTAGATATCGAATTAAGGAATTTAGCATTCTATGTATGGGAAGATGCAAGCCTCTAGGCTCACTGAATTCATTCCTTTCACATTCACCTCAGCTATCTGGGGCCAAACCTGTTTCCTTGTTCCGCTTCAGGGGTGGCAGATAACTGCTCTTGCATTCCCCTAGGCCCTCAGCAGTCACAGTGGGGTGGGTGGCACCATCAGCTGGATCACAGTTTGGGGAGCCCTCGTTCACATCTGGAGGCCAGAAATTGCTGATGGATGTGACATTTCTTGTTTATGGATATGGCAGGTGACATTTTATTTTCACAGCATGAAACTTTTTCTCATCAGGTCTCAAACCTGGAGCTCTCTGTGATATAACTCAAGAGCCCTTCACGTCAAGGCTGAAGGGAAGCCGTTCCTTTGGCCTGTACTTCAGACCTTCCAAACCTTCCAGAGAAGCTCTTAGAAGCTCAGGGAGAATCCATTCAGCCTGAGCTCTTCTCTAAGGAGACTGTCTGTTTTCTCAGTCGCTGGAAAATGAACTAGGGACCACCAGGGAGACAGACCCCTGCAACTTGCAAACTCAGAGACAAAGGCAGCTTTGAACCTTCCCTCTTTCACTGTTAGGACTTTTTTCTGCCCTGAGGCAGCTGGGATTTGGCTCTGCACCTGGATTAGCTAGACGTGGAAAGTTACCGTCAGTGCTCATGGGAGATTTGTTCTTCTCTTTAAAACCTCATTTTCCTCTTTGGTTTGAAAATAGAGTCGAACCTCATAAACCTAGCTTCATTTCAGGATTCCATGGAGCCTACTCAATTGTCAGTTGTCAAGCCTGGTTTGCATGCTGCAGAGATGGCACAGCTATGTTGGTTTTATTTATCTCAGAGTTGAGAATTCTGTTTTTTCAAGTCCCTCTTTGATTATAGAATATTCCAGTCAGATATGAATATTTTTGAGGATTAAAATGCACATGGGGTTATTTCTCGAAGCACTGTAAGTTAAATCTGCCCTGTTAATTCCTAAAGAAATAGCCCAACAGCACTCCCTGGACCATTCTGATAACCCCATTATTAACCTTAAAATTCAGATCTCTGAAGATATTGATCTGAGCTGTCAGTCACAGAGAATATAAGTAGTTGAACCATTGGCCCCAGACATCTGTGTGAGCAGTATGCACCTGAGTGGGAGATATGCAAACCCAAAGACATTATTGAGAGATTTTTAGGCAGAAAAATTATTAGAAATAAATCAGCTCCTATTGGAGTGTCTCCGAAGCTCAGTGATATTTTTCTGACAATGATAATATAGCAAGTCCAAAGGAAAAGGGTCTGAAGCCTCTAGAAAGGGGCACATTAATTTTTGAGACATGTTAATATCGTGGCCTCGAGGAATGTGAACCTACTGGGACGATCACGTCTCTGCGTCCTCCCTGCCACGTTTCAGAGGGGAAAGTTGTCCACTGGAGGAACAACCTGGGGAAGAGAAGAGTCTGGTTCTGAGAGGGCACACCCACAGGGCTTAAGGAGCCTTGGGTGGCTGGAACCACAGGCTCCATTGCAGGCTGTGGTTTGAAACAACCCTCCTTGCTGTCCAGAGATGAGAACAGCAGGACACATTTCTAAACCGTTCTATTTCTAAAAAGGAGTCGCTCAGCAACTTGAGTTTGCCTAACTTGGTAAAACCAAAATGCTGAGGCAGCTCGTGCTTTTCCTCCTTTCCTTTAATCGAGAGAAGCAAGTGCATTCTGCTTGCTGCTGTAGTTCACTCAGCGTCGCTCAGTCACTCAGTTGTGTCTGACTCTTTGCAACCCCATAAACTACAGCCGGTAGGCATGGGAAGAACGAGGGACCATCAGACCAAGGACTGGGTCTTCAAAATATCCATACATAAAGGATGACAGTCAAGAGCTACCTCACTAACCAGAGATGGCCCTGTGGAGTGGCATGGGCTGTATGTTGCAATTAGCTGTGAAGAATCCATTGGCCTGCCTGTAATATTCCTCCGTTAAAGCAGTTACTCAATTAACGTGGTTATATTAGAGGATGATTCTACAGGTCAACACTCCCAAAATGAAACTGTTAAGGACAATCCTAATGTGAGTGCCAAATATTTGGTTCAATTGTTACAATGAACCAAAAGTTTCCAATGTTTTGTGTGTAACAATTCAGTCAATTGTTAACTGATTCAAGCACTGATAAATACTTATACTTCTACAGGTAACATATAATTCATATGTTTTAAAGATTGCTTGGCACAGTATTCCTTACCTTACAAAGTCATAAGAATTCGTTGGGCATGACTTAGGGACTGAAAAACAAATATGACTGTCTGCCTCCACAGAGGAATATTACAGTCAGGCCAACATACTTTCATGGTTAGTGACAACATACAGCCCACACCACTCCATAGGGCCATCTTTGGTTGACTGAGTAGCTCTTGACTGTCTCTCTTTAAGTATGGAGTCTGAAGACCTAATACTTGGTCTGATGGTTCTTCTTACTTCCCATACCTCAGTTCAGTTCAGTCACTCAGTCTTGTCTGACTCTTTGCAACCCCACAGACTGCAACACGCCAGGCTTCTCTGTTCATCACCAAACCCAGAGTTTACCCAAACTCATGTCCATTGAGTCAGTGATGCCATCCAACCATCTCACCCTCTGTCATCCCCTTCTCCTGCCTTCAATCTTTCCCAGAATCAGGGTCTTTTCAAATGAGTCAGTTCTTCACATCAGGTGGCCAAAGTATTGGAGTTTCAACTTCAGCATCAGTCCTTCCAATGAATATTCAAGACTGACCTCCTTTAGGATGCACTGGTTGGATCTCCTTGCAGTCCAAGGGACTCCCAAGAGTCTTCTCCAACACCACAGTTCAAAAGCATCAATTCTTCGGCACTCAGCTTTCTTTATAGTCCAACTCTCACATCCATACGTCACTACTAGAAAAACCATAGCTTTGACTAGACAGACCTTAGTCGGTAATATCTCTGCTTTTTAATATGCTATTTAGGTTTGTCATAGTTTTTCTTTCAAGGAGCAAGTGTCTTTTAATTTCATGGCTGCAGTCACCATCTGCAGTGATTTTGGAGCCTAAGAAAATAAAGTCTCTCACTGTTTCCATGGTTTCACCATCCATTTACCATGAAGTGATGGCACTGGATGCCATGGTCTTAGTTTTCTGAATGCTGAGTTATAAGCCAGCTTTTTCACTCTTCTCTTTCACTTTCATCAGGGGCTCTTTAGTTCCTTTTTGCTTTCTGCATATCTGAGGTTCTTGATATTTCCCCCTGCAGTCTTGATTCCAGCTTGTGCTTCATCCAGTCCCATACCTACCAGGCATTATTCATTCATTCATTCCTTGAAACATTCATCATTTCACCATTTCAACCAGTAAATCTTTACTGAGTCCCCACTGGGCCTCTGCAGTACTCTGGATAGAATATATTTTGTAAACACAACAATTTTCATCCTCATGGCACCAAACCTTTGATGTTTTTCTTCCAAGTCCTTTCTTCATCTCAAAGGATCATTGGTACCAAAAATAATGACAATACAACTTTTTCCTTTTTTCCTTTCAGTTACCTTCAGCTTTACAGACATCAGTGTAAGCCCAATTCATGCTTGGAATTATTATCACAACTTTTAACTACCAGTTTTATTGTTTTGTGGGTTTGTGTCTTAAACCCAAAGCACTAAAATTTAGTCCCAAGAGGACTTCAACTGTTCAGTTCTTAAAATTGTCTCACCTAAATAGCCATTATATACATGCATTAATATACTGCACCGGTGTTTTTCTTTCTGGCTTACTTCACTCTGTATAACAGGCTCCAGTTTCATCCACCTCATCAGAACTGACCCAAGTGTGTTCTTTTTGATAGCTGAGTAATACTCCATTGTGTGTATGTACCACAGCTTTCTCATCCATTCGCCTGCTGATGGACATCTAGGTTGCTTCCATGTCCTGGCTATTATAAACAGTGCTGCGATGAATATTGGGGTACATGTGTCTCTTTCAATTTTGGTTTTCTTGGTGTGTATGCCCAGCAGTGGGATTGCTGGGTCATAAGGCAGTTCTATTTCCAGTTTTTTAAGGAATCTCCACACTGTTCTCCATAGTGGCTGTACTAGTTTGCATTCCCACCAACAGTGTAAGAGGGTTCCCTTTTCTCCACATCTTCTCCAGCATTTATTGCTTGTAGACTTTTTGATGGCAGCCATTCTGGCTGGCATGAAATGGTACCTCATTGTGGTTTTGATTTGCATTTCTCTGATAATGAATGATATTGAGCATCTTTTCATGTGTCTGTTAGCCATCTGTATGTCTTCTTTGGAGAAATGTCTATTTAGTTCTTTGGCCCATTTTTTGATTGGGTCATTTACTTTTCTGGTATTGAGCTGCAGGAGCTTCTTGTATATTTTTGAGATTAATTCGTTGTCAGTTGCCTCATTTGCTATTATTTTCTCCCATTTTGAAGGCTGTCTTTTCACATCGCTTATGGTTTCCTTCATTGTGCAAAAGCTTTTAAGGGTATGGCAGAAACCACTACAATATGGTAAAGTAATTAGCCTCCAATTAAAATATATTAATTAATTTTAAAAATAACCATTATAGTGCACTGCTTGTTAACAGGTAAATATTCTTTTTAAAAAAGGTGTTTCTTCTATTATTGTAGCACTTCATTTTTCTCATAGACTTAAGAACAATAATTGAATATAAGGTGATAATTGTGTAACATTTAGAATGCAGCACATTTCCTTCAAAAATGCTCTCTTTTTACAAAGATTGAGTTTTGGTCCAGATTCTGTCCTGTCGCCTTGAAGACAGACAGCCCTGGCAGTTGGGTGACAGAAAAGGGAGAAAATGGCATTCAATTCTCCTGAATTATGTTGTTCCTTTTCATTTAAATGTATTTAAATGAAGGGGTTGACTCTCCTTCAAAGCATGCATTTCTTCTCCTTTATTAGCAGCAAAATATAGCAGGCCAAGGAGCTGGAGATTTACAAGCCTTCTGGGCACCTCATTTGCTTTTCCACCCATCACTCTGACATTGTCAAATATTGGCTTTGGCAAGATGGCAGAGGCTGGCAGAGGCTGCTCGATGGCTTGACGGCTGTTCCATCATACATTGTCCAGCAACGGCAGAGCTGTAGACAGTGCCCACATCAGCAAGGAAGAACACATCCATCAAGCTGCCTTCTACAATTTACCAGACTTGAATGATGTACCACATGCTGGCCAATACTTGCCTGCTGATAATGGCCATGGCAGCTAAGAGGAGGTACCATGGGAAAGTTCTGCAGAGCCTCAACGCCAACAGCATCACATGTAAGAACTCTGTCTTTGGGGCTTTTCCCCTGGTGAATTTATAATATAAAGTTGTACTGGGTTGTTTTTCTACAACAATTCTTCCAACTTTCACATCTTGTTTTTGCTTAGCAGAGGCCAACCTTCAAAATGACCTGGGACAAACGTAATCAGAAAGTGGGAGCTACAGAGAAGAGATACTCACCCAGATTTTTTAAAAGTTAAATGGAACTTAGGGGAAAATGGATACATGTTTATGTACGGCTGAGTCCCTTTGCTGTCCACCTGAAACTATTACAACATTGTTAATCAGCTATAACTCCAGCAGAAAATAAAATGTTTTTTAAAACAACAAAGTTATGTATATTGTCATATGTTAAACAGATCGCCGGTCCAGGTTCGATGCACGAGACAGGGCGCTCAGGGCTGGTGCACTGGGATGACCCTGAGGGATGGGATGGGGAGGGAGGTGGGAGGTGGGTTCAGGATGGGGAACAGATGTACACCCATGGTTGATTCATGTCAATGTATGACAAAAACCACTACAATACTGTAAAGTAATTAGCCTCCAATTAAAATAAATAAATTAATTAAAAATAAAGAAAACAAAGTTAAATAGAACTTAGTATTTCAACTAAAATGTGTTTCTCCACTTCTATCAACTGTGATGGGATTATTTTTAGAAATATGCAGCATTATTTTGCTAGAAATAAGTACAAGTGCTTACAATATTTTTGAAAGCATGATGTCACACCCTGGGTGCTCATGCAGTTACTGCTGATGGACACGGAAATTGATATAGTGATTCTAGAAGTGATGTCACACCCTGGGTGCTCATGCAGTTACTGCTGATGGACACGGAAGTTGATATAGTGATTCTAGAAGTGATGTCACACCCTGGGTGCTCATGCAGTTACTGCTGATGGACACGGAAGTTGATATAGTGATTCTAGAAGTGATGTCACACCCTGGGTGCTCATGCATTTACTGCTGATGGACACGGAAGTTGATATAGTGATTCTAGAAGTGATGTCACACCCTGGGTGCTCATGCATTTACTGCTGATGGACACAGAAGTTGATATAGTGATTCTAGAAGTGATGTCACACCCTGGATGCTCATGCATTTACTGCTGATGGACACGGAAGTTGATATAGTGATTCTAGAAGTGATGTCACACCCTGGGTGCTCATGCAGTTACTGCTGATGGACACAGAAGTTGATATAGTGATTCTAGAAGTGATGTCACACCCTGGGTGCTCATGCAGTTACTGCTGATGGACACGGAAGTTGATATAGTGATTCTAGAAGTGATGTCACACCCTGGGTGCTCATGCAGTTACTGCTGATGGACACGGAAGTTGATATAATGATTCTAGAAGACAATTTGGTCTCTGGGGGCAAAACCCTTTAAACAGATTTCATAGCCTTTGATTCTGAAATTTTATTCTCAGGAAGGCATTATAGCTGTAATATTTGTTTCTTTTCCTTTACATATTGTGAGTTTTTCATGCTTTGAGACATTTTTTCCCTTTCTCCAGAGAGTATATAAAGGAATGCCTTCATTTATATTCCTGAAAACTAAAGGCCAGCCTGACTGCTGGTGAAAGAAATCTCAGAAAAAGAAAAGAATGAAAATATTTATTTTTCCTACAACTAAAGAAGAACCAGCACTGATCTGTGAGTGTGTGTGTGTGTGTGTGTGTGCATGCACTCAATCATGTCTGACTCTTAGTGACCCCATGGACTGGAGCCTGCCAGACGTCTCTCTCCATGAAATTTTCCAGGCAAGAATACTGGAGTCGGTAGCCATTTCCTTCTCCAGAGGATCTTCCCAACCCAGGAATCGAACTCATGTCTCTTGTGTCTCCAGTGTCTCCTGCATTGGTAGGCAGATTCTTTAACTACCTGGGAAGCCCCTGATCTGTGAATATGTTAACACAAATTCTGGTTTTTACAAAGTAGGGAAATCAAGACCACGTAGGAAATCCCCAGTTCTCATGCTCTTATCCATATTTACTAAAATATATAACCCTATCCTGATTCTATTATGAAAAGTGCCCTTGAAAGGGTCTGTGAAACAGACACGAAAACTTTAGTAGAAGTTATTGCTACACCCTATGATATATGAACTATAACCCCAAAGTCTGCAGTGTCTCTGGTGACTCAGTAGTAAGGAACCCATCTGCCAATGCAGGAGATGCAGATTCGATCCCTGGGTCAGGATGATCCCCCAGAGAAGGAAATAGCAACCCACTCCAGTATTCTTGCCTGGATTCTCCTCCTAGACAGAGGAGCCTGGTGGGCTGCAGTCCATGGGGTCACAAAAGAGTTGGAGACAACAACTAAATAACAAGAACAAAGGAAAAGAGTAAGAAAACTGAACAAAAAGATATATGTCTAAGAATATTCATGGAGCATCACAGATAACGGCTAAGAACAATCAGCCCATATCCAGTGGGTACAGGAGAGGGGTTTGAACATCTAGGCACCTCAGTCCTCTCATTTTGCATACCAAGTAACTGTGTAATGTCTCCCAGATAAGTGGAAATACATTACATGTCAAAGAAAAAAATATAAAACAAGGTACTAACCTCATAGGTCAAATGAGAAAAAAATTTACTAAAAGGATTAAAAAATGTACAGAATGGTTGGCTCTGACAGAATTATTGATGGTTTCAGTCTTTTTTCTTTATATTCCTCTGAATTTTCCACTTTACTATTGAGGTAATGTTGGTTTATAACAGTATACATTGCATGTGTACATTATATTGCTAATTCTGTATACATTTTAGCATACTTAGGTTCAGTCATTCAGTCGTGCCTGACTCTTTGAGATCCCATGAGTGCAGCATGCCAGGCTTCCTTGTCCATCACCAACTCCCAGAGCTCACTCAAACTCATGTCCATTGCGTCAGTGATGCCATCCAACCATCTCATCTTCTGTCGGCCCCTTCCTCTGTTGGCTTCCAGATGTTTAAGCTGGATCTACTTCTGCTTCATTGACTATGCCAAGGCCTTTGACTGTGTGGATCACAACAAACTGGAAAATTCTTAAAGAGATGGGAATACCAAACCACTTCCTGCCTCCTGAGAAATCTGTATGCAGGTCAAAAAGCAACAGTTAGAAGTGGACATGGGACAACAGACTGGTTCCAAATAGGAAAAGGAGTATGTCAAGGCTGTACATTGTCATCCTGCTTATTTAAATTATATGCAGAGTACATCGTGTAAAATGCTGGGCTGGATGAAGCACAGACTGGAATCAAGATTTCCAGGAAAAATATAAGAAACATCAGATATACAATGACATCACCCTTATGGCAGAAAGTGAAGAAGAAACTACAGAGCCTCTTGATGAAAGTGAAACAGGAGTGAAAAAGTTGGCTTAAAACTCAACATTCAGAAAACTAAGATCATGGCGTCCAGTGCCATCACTTCATGGCAAATAGATGGGGAAACAGTGGAAACAGTGAGACATTTTATTTCCGGGAGCTCCAAAATTATTGCAGATGGTGACTGAAGCCATGAAATTAAAAGATGCTTGCTCCTTGGAAGAAAAGCTATAACCAACCTAATTCAGTTCAGTTGCTCAGTTGTGTCCAACTCTTTGTGACCCCATGAGTCACAGCACGCCAGGCCTCCCTGTCCATCACAAACTCCTGGAGTTTACCCAAACTCATGTGCATCGAGTCGGTGATGCCATCCAACCATTTCATCCTCTGTCATCCCCTTCTCCTCCTGCCCTCAATCTTTCCCAGCATCAGGGTCTTTTCAAATGAGTCACTTCTTCACATCAGGTGGCCAACGTATTGGAGTTTCAGCTTCAACATTAGTCCTTCCAGTGAAAACCCAGGACTGATCTCCTTTAGAATGGACTGGTTGAATCTCCTTGCAGTCCAAGGGACTCTCAAGAGTCTTCTCCAACACCACAGTTCAAAAGCATCAATTCTTTGGTGCTCAGCTTTCTTTATAGTCCAACTCTCACATCCATACATGACTACTGGAAAAACCATAGCCTTGACTAGACGGACCTTTGTTGACAAAGTAATTTCTCTGCTTTTTAATATGCTATGTTGGGCATAACTTTCCTTCCAAGGAGTAAGCGTCTTTTAATTTCAACCTAGACAGTATATTAAAAAGCAGGGACATTACTTTCTTGACAAACGTCCATCTAGTCAAGGCTATGGTTTTTCCAGTCATCATGTATGGATGTGAGAATTGAACTATAAAGAAAGCTGAGCGCCGAAGAATTGATGCTTTTGAACTGCAGTGTTGGAAAAGACTCTTGAGAGTCCCTTGGACTGCAAGGAGATCCAACCAGTCCATCTTAAAGGAGATCAGTCCTGAATATTCATTGGAAGGACTGATGCTGAAGCTGAAGCTCCAATACTTTGGCCACCTGATGTGATGAACTGACTAATTAGCAAAGAGCCTGATGCTGGGAAAGATTGAGGGCAGGAGGAGAAGGGGATGACAGAGGATGAGATGGTTGGGTAACATCACCGACTTGATGGACATGAGTTTGAGCAAGCTCTGGTATTTGGTGATGGACAGGGAAGCCTGGCATGCTGCAGTCCATGGGGTCACAAAGAGTCAGACACGACTGAGCAACTAAACTGAACTGAATGAGCAAAATTATACAGTATTTATCTTTCTCCCTTTGATTTATTTCTCTAAGCTTAATACTCTCAAGGTTTACAAATGGAAAGAGTTTATCTTTTATGCATGCATGCATGATAGGTTGCTTCAGTCTTGTCTGACTTTTTGTGACCCAATGGACTGTAGGTTGCCAGGCGCTTCTGTCCACAGGATTCTCCTGGCAAGAATACTGTAGTGGGTTGCCATTTCCTTCTCCGGGGGATCTTTCTGACCCAGGGATCGAACACAGGTCTCCCACATTGCAGGCAGACTACCATCTGAGCCACCTGGGAAGCCTCAGTGTGGAGAGTTATCCTTAAATACAAAAAGTTTTTAAAAATAAAACTAAGGCTGTCATTATGAGTAAAACTATATTCTCATTTGCAAATGGTTGTAAAGTACACAAAATGGAAGGCAGATTTTAGCAATTTACCTCTCCTTGCAGGTGGTGAAAGGAGCATTGAAGCAGAAATATTTTATCAGTTGTTTAGGCAAGTGTTGACACTGCTAGGAGATCAGTTCTTTAAAAAAAAAAAAATAATAAGATTTGTGGGGAAGTTAATCTTGGCTAAGAGCTATAAAAGAATCTATAATTTTAGCTCAGAAACCAAGAAACAATAAAAGTGCCTATTGATTTTTTTTCCTGTGGTTTTCACGATTTACAGATCCATTGCTTTTCATATCAGTGATTTGCTGAAAATTTATGGTGAGAACAAGAGAATGACTAAGCAAGCTTTTTCCTGGTAGAGTCACTTCAGTCTAGATGCTGTGACATGTCTCCCACTGAATCAATCCTAGCCTGAGTCAGCCAAAGTTCACATGGACTTGCTGTGCCCAGGTGGGACACCAGGTTTGGGCACAGGTCCAGGAGGACTTCAGATGTCCACAAAGAAAGAAGCAATTCAAGCAATTTCAAGGAGAAAAAAAATAGGCAGAGCACTAGAAACTGCCACTTAAAGGTTCACTGAAAGCCTGAATGTCTGCAATTGCACTGTAACCAGTTCTCTGCAAGTTCTATTAAGCTCTGACCCACAGAATGGAGTGGAACCTACAGAAGAGGATTATTCAGAAACACCACTGGGTCATGGAGAGAAGGGGTCTGAGCAGACATCAGGGGCTGCAGGTGACAGGTTCATGGGTGCTCATAAGAGGTGCAACAGAAGGTCACTGAGGTAGGCTGCAAAATGTCTCCCTACAGCTATAAATATCATGGTCTCTAGACTGTGAATGTCACTTTACATGGAAATAAAAGGTTTTGCAGATGTGACTGAGAATCTCAGGATAAGCAGATATATCCAGACGAAACTCTAATTTAAAAAGATATATGCAAGGCTATATTCATTGGGCCTCCCTGATAGCTCAGTTGGTAAAGAATCCACCTGCAATGCAGGAGACCCCAGTTTGACTCCTGGGTCAGGAAGATTCACTGGAGAAGGGACAGGCTACCCACTCCAGTATTCTTGGGCTTCCCTTGTGGTTCAGCTGGTAAAGAATCCACCTGTAATGCAGGAGGCCTGGGTTCAATCCCTGGGTTGGGAAGATCCCCTGGAGAAGAGAAAGGCTACCCACTCCAGTATTCTGGCCTGGAGAATTCCATGGACTGTATAGTACACGGGGTCACAAAGATTTGGGCATGACTGAGCGACTTTCACTTTCACTTCATCTTCATGGCAGCACTGTTCACAATAGCCAAGACATTGAAGCAAGCTACATGCCCATCCGCAGATGAATGAATAAAGAAGATGTGGTACATAAAGAAGATACGCACAAAGGAATATTCCTCAGTCGTGAAAAGAATGAAATGGTGCCATTTGCAGCAACAAGGATGCAGCTAGTAATGATCATCTAAGTGAAGGAAGTCAGAAGGTGAAAGACAGACATGATATCACGGATATGTGGAATCTAGAATAAGACACAAATGAACCTGTCTACGAAACACAAACAGACTCACAGGCATAGAGAACAGACTTGTGGTTGCCAAGGCTGAGGGGAGGGGAAGGACTGGGAGTCTGGGATTAGCAGATGCAAACTATTGAATATGGAGTGGATAAACAACAAGGCCCTACTGTATCACACAGGGAACTACCGTCAACATCCAGTGATAATTCAAAATGGAAGAGAATCTGAAAAAGAATGCATATGTGTGTGTGTGTATGAATCCCTTTGTTATATAGCAGAAATTAACAAGATATTGTACATCAGCTATACTTCATTAAAACAAAAACAGAAAGATTGTCTAGGATTGTCCATGTAGATCCAATGCAACCACAAGTACCATGGTAAGAGGAAGGCAGAAGGAAATTTTTCACACAGAAAGAAGAGGACGAAGCAGTGCAACCACAGAGGCAGAGACCGAAGTGATACAGTCAAAGGCCAAGGCATTTTGGCAAACCCCCAGAAGCTAGAGGAAGCAAGGAGCACATTCTTCCTCGAGCCTCTCGGGAGGGCAACTCTGCTGAAACCTTCATCTTGACCTGGTGGCACCCTCTTCAGATTGCTTCTCCAGAACTGTGAGATAAGAAGTTTCTCTTGTTTTAAGCCCTGCTATTTGTGGCAGTTCGTTACAGCAACTGCAGGACAGTCATACTGTCCTCTTTGCAGCTACATTTCTTAATATGTGTCGTTGGTTACAATTCCCTGATTTCTTATGGGTCCAATCATCTTCTAGATTCCTTTTGTTGTTATTACAAGCACACAAGTTTTGACAACTCCTTTTGTAAGATCACAGAGGACTATCTGGCCCAGGTCAATGGCAGCAACAGTCACCAAGAGCTCAAGCCCCAAGCTAAGACTCCCTAACCATATGGTTCCTGCCCCTGAGGAGAGTAACCACACAAGAAAACTGTGATCCGTGGTGTATTTGCTAAACCCATTTGGATCCGTATAGTCATGTGCAGAAGGGAGCCACTGAGGATTGTAGGGGAGGAACCAGACCATTCTGATGTGGGATATAGAAAGGATGATGAGGGGAAAGATAATGTAGGCTGTGCTCACTCATTGCTGCAGAGAATCAAAAAGAAAATGCAGCTGCAAGTAAACGTCAGCTCTCTATCAGACCCCCCGAGAGCCAATTTTTCTCACAGAATCTCACACAGCATTACTGGGACCTCATATACAAAGTGAGTCTCAAGGTGGTAGGTAAGAAAACCAAGATCACATCTCTGTTCCGTGCTAGAGGAGGAATATAAGCCAAGGTTTGTCTGACTCCAAAACCAGAGATCTTTGGCTTAATCATGCAGCTGTGCCTGTTCAACCCTCCTCCCAAGGCTGCTATAAGATGCAGATGAGGTCGTGCTCGTCCAGGGCTATACCTATTAGAGCAATGGGATCATTACAGTAAAATATTAAAACAGCAGCACAACACATAATAGTGACCAGTTTCTGAATTATAATTAGTTGGAAATAAAAGGAAGGGAGCAGATAAATAGTGCGGCACAGGTGTGTGAAGCCCTGAGGGAATCCTGCTCGGGTGAACTTGGCCTTGGAGGTCCCTGCCATCTCCTGTGCCATCTCAGGAATGGCACAGTCCCTCTGTCCAGGTGGTTCAAAGCATCCATGGCAGCACTGAGTATTGGACACACCTCCATTACACTTCATCTTTTAAAACCCCAATTTTAAAATCCTTACATAGAAACACTACTACAGAATTCTTCAGAAGTAAATAAACCCCTCCCTCACCCCAGCTGGGCTACTGCTTGCTAACTCAGGTTCCATCCCAGGTCAATAGCCTCACTTCTCTATATGGAATATCCTCACACACAAAGCTTCCCCTTCTCCAGGCTTTCGCCTGCCACCTAGACATTTCCCTAAACATCTATCCCTCTTGAAGCTTTTTAGGCATTCCAAATTGCTTTATCCAAATAGAAGCTTTGTATATTTCAAAGCTCACCTTCCTTTGGATATTTCAAAGCCCCCTCCTCACCTTCCTTCTATAAAGAATTCTCTGGGCACAAATCAGGTTTCCTTGACATCAGCCAACACCTGGGAGCTCCAGAAAGGCCACCCTCCTCATAACCACGGGCCAAGCCAATTCTCCTTCAAATGCTAACCCTCCCCAATGCCATTGCCTTCTCTCCTGCCCTGATGACAGCACCATGGTTCCGTATTGTTGCTCAGAGGTCTTGGCTACTCCCCTGGAACCCCATCTAGCCTCTCCCCTTCTTCCACTTTGGCTCATCCTATTACTGAGTCCAAGCTCCCTCTGTTACCCACATGACAGGCCATTAAATCGAGAAATGAGGTGTTGAGGCAAGGAACAATGACTTTATTTGGAAAGTGGGCAGACCGAGAAGATAGCAGACTAACGTCTCAAAATAACCATCTTATCGGAGTCTGGATTTCAGCGTCTTTTACAGAACTGAGAGGGGGAGGAGATGGGGAAGCAAAGTAAAAAGGCCATTAGTCTTGCAAATATCCCCTGGAAATGAGCAGCCTCGGGGATAGGATGGACTAATTTCTTTCCTCCTTCTTGCAGCCATTCACAGGTGGACAAGGTCCAGATGTCTCCTTGAAGAAAGGCACCTTTGGCTGAAGACCCAGGCAGAGGGGCAGGGCTTCCCAAGGCGGGCCAGTGTGCATGGCCAGTATCCTTTCAGTGAACAAAAGCCATGGCAAGCAAAGCTTAAAGCAAAAGAAGCATACCCAACACACAGGCAGATTTTGCCTTCCCTGCAGCAATCCTCTGTCATGTTTACCAACACAAAATCTATGAAAGTCCTTCACAGAGATTCCACTGTTCCCATACAAATATTTCACTCAGGGTCTTTCCTGATTTTTCCGCACCCCTGACAGGCACTCTGCTCCCACTGCACAAGTGCATAGATGGTTTCCTGCCTCCTTGTCTTGGCCCAAGACATTCCTATCCCCTTGGTCTGAAATATTCTTCCCCAGATACTCAGCTCAATGGATCCCTATTTCCTCCAATTCTCCATTAAAACAACCTGTCAGGGAAACTGACTCCTCTGGAGCCTCAATGCATGACCTTGCATGCATGATGTGACCTTCACACAGCACCCACCACCCTGCACAGAGATGATTCATTTTATTTGTTTCCACCACTAAGACCTTGCACGGGAGCTTGTCTGTCCATCTTCATCACCGTTTCTGATATTACCAAAAACATATGCCAGAAAGTTCTGTGAAATAAAGAAATGAATACATGGTTCAAATAAGCATAGCTTTACAGCACTACTATACAGTCCATGGAATTCTCCACGCCAGAATACTGGAGTGGGCAGCCTTTCTGCCCACTACTGTCTTCACAACCCAGGGATCTAACCCAGGTCTCCCACATTGCAGGTGGATTCTTTACCAGCTGAGCCACAAGGGAAGCCCAAGAATACCAAGAATACTACCCCTTCTCCAGGAGATCTTCCCAACCCAGGAATCGAACCAGGGTCTACTGCATTGCAAGTGGATTCTTTACCGTCTGAGCTATCAGGGAAGCCCAAGTGGTAAAGAAACCACCTGCCAATGCAGGAGACTTAAGAGATGTGGGCTTGATCCCTGGGTTGGGAAGATCCCCTGGAAAGGGAAATGACAACCCACTCCAGTATCCTTGCCTGGAGAATCCCATGGACAGAGGAGCCTGGCAGGCTTCAGCCCATAGCGTCGCAAAGAGTCAGACACGACTGAAGTGATTTAACATGTACACATGCACACAAACACAAGTAAATCTAATCAGATCATGTCCCATTTGTGTTTAAGGATCATGAGAGAATGAACCAAGTTAAAAATGATGACATGGTAAAGGGCATAATGTGAGAGAAATGAGGCAAAAATTAAGAAGCATACTAACAAGAGAAATATAAGACTCATTAAGAGGAGATTGTTAAGACATAGAGTTGACTTTGTTCTGAAGGCAGTTTCTCTCTGTAGTTAATGGCCAGAGCAGCATCCTCAATGGCTTTGTGTTAAATGCAGGAGACGGACCCTCAGAATTCAGCGGGAGGTCTGGGAGAGGCGCAATTCCCTCCACTGAGCAGCTCAGATGACATGTGTTTGGCTGCAGGGTTCTCACATGAAAGCCATTCTGCACTTCCCCTAATTAAAAAGCACCCGACTTCCCTCTTGAGTATGCCAGATATACAGCGCCCTGACTGCAGTGAATAAAAACGTGTGCTTTTCCCTCCCTCCACGGCGGAGCTGATGGAGAGATGCCAACAGGAGCCCAGCAGGCTCAGGAGACACAGGGCTGACAGCGGTTCAGGCAGCAAGAGGCTGCATCCAACCTACTTTGTGAGCTGCTTGCTGCACTCAAAGCTTTCTCCAGGTTTAATGAGGAAAGGCTTCAAGGGGGAAAGCGTTCGGTTGGCTTGTTTTAACCCTGGCTTCTCATCTTTTTTTTTTTTTAATGAAACTCATTTTTTTTTAATTTATTTTTATTTCTTTATTTTTGGCTGTGCCGCACAGCATGCGGGATCCTAGTTTCCCCACCAGGGATCGAACCCACGCCCTGCAGCAGAAGCACGGATCCTTAACTCCTGGACTTCTGAGGAAGTGCCCGGCTTCTCATCTTTGATGGAGCTCTGTTTGCAGTGTCTCACCCAGGCCATGAATTTGGAACACAGATGACTGCCACAAACTGCGCCTAGGCATTTGAAGTTTGCAGTTTATCCTCAAGATCCTAAAAGAAACAGGGCACACAGGATATGCCCCGGTTTTTCCCAGTGCATAGACTGTGGGAACTTTGTGGTGAACATTGCGTAAGTCTTAATTATGTTGAGCTGGTTCACGGTGCTTTTCAGGTCTGCTCTATCCTTCTACTTTTCTGTATATTCATTCTAATAATTTTGGAAAGCTGGGTATTGAAACTCCAACTGAAAATTTTAATTTATCGACTTAAAAAAAAACAACTGTAATATATGGTGGAACTATATGTAACTTTGTTCTGTATTTTCCAAGGCTCCTGTAAATGCGTTATCGTACTTTTATAATTTAAAAAATAAAAAGGAAAGAGAAAAGGATACATAAATAAGAGAAACGAAATGGGGCACAGAATACAAGTGTACACCGCAGATCCTGCTTTAAACACGTAGTCGGCCTCTTCTGTCCACACTCCAGAGGTAGGTCCTGGGTCAGTTTGCATCACCCTCTGGGCAGGCAGCAGAGATTGCCCTTCCCATTCATTTAGGAGTAGAAAGAGGGAGGGCCTTGAGCAGAAAGCCGGTCCTGACAAGCTGCTGTGCCCCCACTCAGGTGCGCGTTTCCAAGGTGTGAGGCTGATGTCCTCGCCTCGCTTTGTATTTCCAGCTGGTCCTTTTTGCCTGGAGGTGTCGTGGCTGCCCTCATCTTTCTGCTATCCCTACACAACCTCTAATGCAATTTTCACAATGTCTCCTTTGTTGACTCTTTCTTGAAAGATGGATACTGGCAAGTCAGTAAAGGGTGAATCCAATTTCTGAAATGGCCTGTGTAAAGAAAAGGCAAACATTGCTGTCTGTCAGCTTTTTTTTCGTAGAATGTAAGCAATAATTAGAGTTGCGTGGGCCATCTCTCCTGCAGCAGCTGACGACAGACACCACATGGTTGAGATTCCTTTGCCTGCTTTCCGTAAAGAAAAGAAACCAACCTCACGGAGATGACGGCCCTGTGTGTTGTTGCTGTTCAGTCGCTCAGCCGCATCCGACTCTTTGTGACCCCGGGGACTGCAGCATGCCAGACTTCCCCGTCCTTAACTATCTCCCTGAGTTTGCTCAAACTCATGTCCATTGTGTTGGTGATGGCAGCCAACCATCTCACCCACTTCTCCTGCCCTCAATCTTTCCCAGCTTCGGGGTTTTTCCAGTTACTCAGCTCTTCATATCAGGTGGCCAAAGTATTGGAGCTCCAGCTTCAGCATCCATCCTTCCAATAATTATTCAGAGTTAATTTCCTTTACTCTTTGGAGAAATTTTGACCAACAAATTGCTCCATTATTAAGGCCCGTGTTCTTGTGTTAAGTGGTGATGGCTCTTTGAGGTTATTTAAATGAATTGTTTCACATAAAATGCACACAGCCATGCCTGGCACAGGAGAGCTGGTGGATTAAGAAAAGACAGAGTTATTCCTTCTTGGAGGACAGAGAGTGACTTGTTAGCAAGTCACTAACATACCCCAAAACACAGGTGTCCAAAAAGACCAGATGCAAGCCAAGTTCATAGAGAGAGATGGTCTCAAATACTCCAGAAGCCCAAATAGTATATCATCCCTCACACCCCCAGTTTCTGCACCCACTCAAGATCCACAGCAGTTAAGTGTAGTGGCAGGAGGTCTTGAAGCTTCCCCTTGCATGGGGATAGTTCAGGTCCATGCCACCATCTGCAGGATGGAACATATCAACATTGTTTGCTCCCTTCCAGGCCACTGTAGAAGGATTATTGATATTCTAAATTAACTTTATAACACCACAGAGCAGAAAGGGCTAGTAAGAAAATTATTTTGTACAAGGCTTTCCATTGAAGACGTTCTGCTACGAGGAGCCTGGAAGGTAAAAGAGACAGCTAGAAATTTAAACAGTATTTTACCTGAAGTTTAGGGTCTCCTTACATTTTAGTACCAGCATTTCTTTAAATGAAAACATTATTTCTACAAATACTTTTTTATTTTGCCACATTAGGCAATTTCTTAAAATGTATTGTTAATTACTGTTTTCCTTTTCTCTTGATATTAATAAATACCTAGGAATTACTCAGAGAAGGCAATGGCACCCCACTCCAGTACTCTTGGCTGGAAAATCCCATGAGTGGAGGAGCCTGATAGGCTGCAGTCCATGGGGTCACTAAGAGTCAGACACAACTGAGCGGCTTCACTTGCACTTTTCACTTTCATGCATTGGAGAAGGAAATGGCAGCCCACTCCAGTGTTCTTTCCTGGAGAATCCCAGGGACAGGGGAGCCTGGTGGCTGCGTCGCACAGAGTCAGACAAGACTTAAGTGACTTAGCAGTAGCAGGAATTGATAGCACTCCAGTGTTCATAGTAGAATTATTGACAATAGCCAAGATATAGAAGCAACCTAAATGCCCATCTATAAATGAATGGTTAAAGAAGTTGTGGTACATAAACACACACACACACACACACACACACACACTCACATACTCACAATGGAATACTACTGAGCCATAGAAAAGGATGAGATCTTGCCATTTAGATGGACCTGGAGGGTATTATGCTAAGTGAAATACATCAGATCAGGAAAGACAAATACCATATGATTCCACTTACATGTGGAATTTAAAAAACAAAACAAATGAACAAGTATGACAAAACAGAAACAGACTCACAGGTCAGAAAGCAAGCTAGTGTTTCCCAGAGGGGGAGGTTGGGGGAGAGGTGGAGCCAGTGAAGGGAACTCAGAGCTACAGACTTCCAGCCATAAAATAAATGTAACCAGGATATGATGCACAGCAGAGGAAATGTAATTACTGTTTTACAATAACTTTCTGTGGAGTGTAATCTATAAAAATATCAGATTACTACATTATACCCCTGAAAGTAGCATAATATGGTAACTCAATTATATCAATTAAAAATGTATTTCGATATCCTGAAATACTCTCAGAAATCCGGGCTAATATTCTTGCCTTCATTAAGTCTTTTACAAAGAACGGCCATTCTGCTTATGTGTGTGTACTCAGTCATGTTTGAATCTTTGCAACCCTATGGACCGTAGCCCTCCAGGCTCCTCTGTCCATGGAATTTTCCAGGCAAGAATACTGGAGTGGGTTGCCATTTCCTCCTCTAGGAGAGCTTCCCAATCCAGGGAATGAACTCGTATCTCCTGCACTGGCGAAGATTCTTCACCATTGTGCCACCCGGGAAGCCCGGTGTGCAAATAGGAAAACGAGGCCACGCTACGTACTGGATTTTACATCCATGAACCTTAGAAACAGTACTCCTAGCCCAGGTCGACTGAGTCATGAGAGCATCCTTAGAATATGGGGGGCATGCTTTTATTAGCCTTTTTCACAGAAGTTGACTCATCTGCTGTCTCATGGAGATGGCATGATTAGCTTATTAAAATAGCTCTTAGGAACTTCAAAAGGAAGTCATGAGGGAGACCAGTTCTTTCAAAGAGATTCTTTGCTCCTGGCCACGGTTCAGTAGAAATGTCACCTGTTGCTGAGTTTACTCCCTTTACTTCATAATTTAAAAGCAGAGTTTGCAAAATTTTTAGCAAATTTGCAACCAAGTTGTACTATTTTTAAAAGATGACAGAAGACGTTCAAACCGGGACATGGCTCTCAGTGATAATGAGCTCTTAGAAACAAGCAAACAAACCTGAAGTGAAGATGTGTGTGTTGAGTGCCCCTGTGTCTGCGCCTGTGCAACTTTTGAAGGACTTCGAGCATATCAGTGAAAAACTCCTGCAAGCCAGAGGATGGTGAATAGAAGCAGACTGAGAATCTACTGGGTGCGTTATCTGCTGCTAATAACCCACCCATCAAACTGTGGGACGAGGACATGTGTCATGGATGGATGGGACCTTACATTTACCTGCTGTTTTCAGAAACATCTGCCTCACCATGTCTACCTGTGGTGAAAGAGGCTTTCAGAACCAAAGACTTAACAGAGACAAATGAGGCTTTTGTTACTGAGTTGGTCAAAAAGTTTGCTCAGGTTTTTCCATACATTGTTGTGGAAAAACCCTAATGAACATTTTGGTCAACCCAATACAACGAAACAGAACGTGTTCCAAGAAACAGGGATGGTGCCTGCCAATATTTGTATCTTCTCCCTGCTTCTCACTGATCTTATTGATGCAAAGTGGGCCTGTCCTGGAGATGACCAGCCCTAAACTCAAACAATGTTGACCAAGAGGCTGAAAGAGATTTTTCGTTAATTCTGCACAACCCTTTAGTAGAAATTCTGACCTGCTGTCATCTTAAAATGCAAATTTTGGATGCCACTTGGGCTTCAAATTCCGTTGACAGCAAATCATGTGAGATCTTACAAAACTTTGTGGACTGATATATCTGTAAAACTGTCTTTACTTAACCATGATGACTTTAAAGCATAATACGAGTCACTAAGACACAAATCATAGAAATTATCACATCGCTGAGGAATGCCCATGCTTCATCACACTCTACCAGCCAGCAGCACAATATGACATGAAAAGAAATAAAGCCAGCAGGATCGAAGAGAAACAGAGCTACCGCAAAAATACAAGAATCTTAAATGCTTCTCACTATCAATCACTGACAAGGGTTTTCTGGTACATAAAAAAAAGGACTGGGGAGAAGGTTACTTGGATTTTTTTATTTAGTACCATCGTTGTAGAAGCTAACCAGGACAGAAGGTCCACTAGATCATGCAATTACAAATTTCTGCATGCAAATTACATGAAAAAGTGCAAATGATGAGAAGGCAAGTTATAGTCAATAAATCACATGTGGGGGCATGTTCCCCAGCTCAAAAACGATTCAGCCAAATACCCTAGTTGTTCACCTGGATAGAACAACCCAGCAATCAATGTTCATAGTCACACTACAGCAGACAAAAGGAGATAACTGCCTTAAGTATAGAATAATCAGTTTACAAAGTCAGGAAAATTTTTAATATGGTTCACAAAAATTTCCATATCAGATGCAAAAAAAGGAGGGAATGGCACATAAAAGGACTGTTGGATTTCAGAAATCTTATTGTGTGATATGCTTTTGTATTTGGTTTTTCCAGATTACCCAGGAGTTTTTATTTTCACTGACAAGAAAATATTATTCATGGACATTGGAAGAATAAATAGGTGGTATATGAAAACACAATTTGTAGTAGAGCCTGAAGTCAGGTAGGTTGATTCCTCCAGTTCCATTCTTCTTTCTCAAGATCGCTTTGGCTATTCGAGGTTTTTTGTTTTTCCATACAAATTGTGAAATTATTTGTTCTAGCTCTGTGAAGAATACTGTTGGTAGCTTGATAGGGATTGCGTTGAATCTATAAATTGCTTTGGGTAGTATACTCATTTTCACTATATTGATTCTTCCAATCCATGAACATGGTATATTTCTCCATCTATTAGTGTCCTCTTTGATTTCTTTCACCAGTGTTTTATAGTTTTCTATATATAGGTCTTTAGTTTCTTTAGGTAGATATATTCCTAAGTATTTTATTCTTTCCGTTGCAATGGTGAATGGAATTGTTTCCTTAATTTCTCTTTCTGTTTTCTCATTATTAGTGTATAGGAATGCAAGGGATTTCTGTGTGTTGATTTTATATCCTGCAACTTTACTACAGTCATTGATTATTTCTAGTAATTTTCTGGTGGAATCTTTAGGGTTTTCTGTGTAGAGGATCATGTCATCTGCAAATAGTGAGAGTTTTACTTCTTCTTTTCCAATTTGGATTCCTTTTATTTCTTTTTCTGCTCTGATTGCTGTGGCCAAAACTTCCAAAACTATGTTGAATAGTAATGGTGAAAGTGGGCACCCTTGTCTTGTTCCTGACTTTAGAGGAAATGCTTTCAATTTTTCACCATTGAGGATAATGTTTGCTGTGGGTTTGTCATATATAGCTTTTATTATGTTGAGGTATGTTCCTTCTATTCCTGCTTTCTGGAGAGTTTTTATCATAAATGGATGTTGAATTTTGTCAAAGGCTTTCTCTACATCTATTGAGATAATCATATGGTTTTTATTTTTCAATTTGTTAATGTGGTGTATTACATTGATTGATTTGCGGATATTGAAGAATCCTTGCATCCCTGGGATAAAGCCCACTTGATCATGGTGTATGATCTTTTTAATGTGTTGTTGGATTCTGATTGCTAGAATTTTGTTAAGGATTTTTGCATCTATGTTCATCAGTGATATTGGCCTGTAGTTTTCTTTTTTTGTGGCATCTTTGTCAGGTTTTGGTATTAGGGTGATGGTGGCCTCATAGAATGAGTTTGGAAGTTTACCTTCCTCTGCCAGAAGGAAAAACATAAATACAGTATACTAACGCATATATATGGAATTTAGAAAGATGGTAACAATAACCTGGTGTACGAGACAGCAAAAGAGACACTGATGTATAGAAGAGTCTTATGGACTCTGTGGGAGAGGGAGAGGGTGGGAAGATTTGGGAAAGTGACATTGAAACATGTAGAATATCATGTAAGAAACGAGTTGCCAGTCCAGGTTCGATGCGCGATACTGGATGCTTGGGGCTGGTGCACTGGGACGACCCAGAGGGATGGTGTGGGGAGGGAGGAGGGAGGAGGGTTCAGGATGGGGAACACATGTATGCCTGTGGCGGATTCATTTTGATATTTAGCAAAACTAATACAATTATGTAAAGTTTAAAAATAAAATTAAATTAAAAAAAAAAAAAGAAAACACAATTTGGTGCCCAATCAAAGGTTATTCTTAAGCACGAACTTGAAAACATTTTCCCTCCTTAAATAATATCTGGTTCCTGGAATAAATGAGTGTACTCCGTGGGTGCTGATAGGAGAAAAGATGATGTCTGTAAAATGCCATGACTGGTTCCTGTTGCATCTTTGGAACTTGTTTTACTCCAGAGAGTTCTGGGGCTGCACAGGGAGCGTGGTGGGAGCCTGCAGGCATGTGTTTTCAGTGTCCTGGGATTGGTAAAATTTGAAGCACCTGCTGCTAAATGGAGACATGCGTGTGCTACTTTATGCTTACCTGGCAACACTGCTGATGCGTGCATGTGTGTGTGCTCAGTAGTGTCTGACTCTCCCCGACTGTATGGACTGTAATCCACCAGGCTCCTCTGTCCATGGGATTCTCCAGGCAAGAATACTGGAGTGGGTTGTTGTGCCCTCCTCCAGGGGATCTTCCTGACCCAGGGATTGAACCTGCATCTCTTATGTTTCCTGCATTGGCAGGCATGTTCTTTACCACTAGAGCCACCTGGGAAGCCCACCACTGCTGATAGGAAATCTCTAAGCTCATCTGGATTTTTTAAACACCTGGGATTGCAAAACAGAGGCATTTTGTTCCGGTTGAGGAAGGAGCAGTCATGCAATCCCCATGCAGCACTGCTCACATTTGCTTGGTAAGTTTCTTTTGCTATGTGGGTGTCTGGCTCTGTTTAGATGAGTTCTGATCCAACTGATGATTCCAGAGCTTTTAATTAAGCAAAGACTCAGGTTCTTACCTCTGAATAATTGAGTTAACTATACCCTTGAGGGCAATGCTTATTTAAATAAACAAGGCAAGGCAAACTCAAAAGCCCATTTCCAAATATGATGCAACAGAGCAGTTCCTAATTAAAAGATGACTGCTTCACATTTGCCTAAATGGACATTTGAATTTCTATCATGGAGACTAAGCACAAAGCAAATGGAGCATGAATAACGAAACATGGTGAAGTATCATGAAACCGAAAGGCAGATTCTAGGGGAAAAACAAGGGGCTCTCATAGCAAATAGTGCATAGTGGTAACATGAGAACTGATGCCTCTATGGGATCAGCAGGTAACAAATGGTGATCTATTGACTAGGTCATAAATTCTGTCTTTATTATGGGGGCTTGGGCCCCCATAAAAAGAACACTTGTCCTGTTATCGCCAGTAGATCATGCAATTCCAAGTGGCTTTGTGCAAACTTTCTGAAAAACTGCAAATGATGAGAAACCAAGGTACTGTCAATAAATCACATTTGGTGGTGGGTCCCCAGCTCAGAAAGGATTCAGCCAGCTATCCTAATAATCCACATAGACAAAACAACCCAGCAAATAATGTTCACAGTCACATCACAGAAGACTAGAGGAGATCATTGCCTAAGTACAGAATCATCAGTTTACAAAGTCAAGAAAATATTTAATGCGGTTCACAAAGAATTCTATGCTAGGGACAAAACAACAAAAGAGAGAGAGACGGGGGTGGCATAGAAGAGGCCTGCCTGCTGCTCAGAAACCTTGCTGTCTGGCATCCCAGATCTTCCACTTCCTGTGTGATGCTGGGCAAGCTACTTTACTTCTCTGAATCTCAGCTTCCCCAATTGTTCAATGGAACGACCAGTTTCCTCAAAGAGCGCAAACGGAACCAAGGCTAGACAGAGTGCTTGCCAGTTGTGTAAACTATTAGTATTAGTTTAAAAGTCTATTAAATTTTGTGTTTAAAAATCCAGCGGGTACATCAGTATAAGTTTTCGTGTCTGTGTCTTTGCATACCTATCTTCATCAGGAAGGCACAGGGAAGTTATATTTCATAGAACAGTTAAGCATATGACAGGTCAGACGTTCCCTTGAAAAGAAAAGACGTCCTTTGGAAGGAACACGATTCAATCTGGCACTGTTCCCGTCTCTTAAGAAGCTGTCCACGCAGTCCACACACTGAGTTCTCGCTCCATTTCTCCCACCCTCCAGTTCAGATGACAGGTCAACTTTCCACAGCGTGCCAAGATCTGTGCACTTGATTTCACATTCAATATTTTTTCACTGCTCAGAGAAACATTCAAGGTATAATCAATTCAATGTTAAAACTGATTAAACAGTGACTCAGATCTCCGGAGGGGCATCGCCAAAGTTGCATCAGTGCAGAAAAAAAGCCAGTGCGGGATCCCGTGTGACAACCTCTGCAGCTGCTGCTGCTAGGTTGCTTCAGTCGTGTCCAATTCTGTGCGACTCCATAGACGGCAGCCCACCAGGCTCCCCCATCCCTGGGATTCTTCAGGCAAGAACACTGGAGTGGGTTGCCATTTCCTTCTCCAATGCATAAAAGTGAAAAGTGAAAGTGAAGTCGCTCAGTCGTGTCCAACTCTTAGCGACCCCATGGACTGCAGCCTACAAGACTCCTCCGTCCATGGGATTTTCAAAATATCCCACGTGGCTGAAATCCCCAGGCACAGACCGGGTTGCTGATGCAACCCCAGGTGCACATGTGTGCACTTCCTCTTTCCCACAGAGCAGAGTCACCTCTGAAAAATACAGGTCTGGCTGCTTCTCACTCTGCTGACCAGCGCTTTAAGAGCTGGCCACTGCACTCAGGTTGAAAGCCCAAAGCTCAGCCCTTCATGGCCAAGCCAGCTCTCGGGCCTCACCTTTGCCTACTCCCTCTGCCCCTGCTCATCCAACCATCGCATCGTCATCACCAGCTTTTCCCTGCTTCTGCCTGCATCATCCTTTGCTTGACTCTCTGCCACACACATTTCAAACTGAATGAAAATCAACGTCTTCCTCTCTGACTCATTCTGATTACACCAGACCCCACCATGTCACTCCCTCCTATGCTCAGAGCTCAGTTGTGTCTGACTCTTTGCGATCCCATGGATTGTACCCCTCCAGGCTCCTCTGTCCACGGGATTTTTTTTTCAGGCAAGAATACTCGAGTAGGTTGCCATTTTCTCCTTCAGGGCATCTTTCTGACCGAGGGACCGAACCTGCATCTCCTGTGTCTCCTGCATTGGCAGGCAGATTCTTTACCACTGAGCCACTTAGGAGGTCCCCATAATATCTCATGATCTTTCTCAATTGCATATGGCATGATTTTTAATTATCTCTGTGTGTGAAAATTATTTAATAAGTTCCTCCACTACACGATAAATATAGGAGCTCAGGATCCATTTCTGTTCACCCAACTGTTTACCTAGCTCTCTGGTCTGGCACGTTCCTGGCATACAGTAGGTGCATTGCGTTGAATGCTAGGATGACTGGGTGGATGAATGACTGGTTTATTGTAGTGTGTGCATTGATTGCAACGTGCTTGAGAAGAGCTCACACTTTCTAAATTTGACACATTTCCTTCTTACCTCAATGTTGACATGTCCCTGCAACCAATTATACAAGCCCAACCCTGGTGATTCAGCTGGTAAAGAATCCATCTACAATGTAGGAGACCCTGATTCAATTCCTGGGTTGGCAAGATCCCCTGGAGAAAGGATAGGCTACCCACTCCAGTATTCTTGGGCTTCTCTGGTAGCTCAGATGGCAAAGAATCTGCCCGCAATGCAGGAGACCTGGGTTTGATCCCTGGGTTGGGAAGATCTCCTGGAGGAGGGCATGGCAGCCCACTCCAGTATTCTTGCCTGGAGAATTCCATGGACAGAGGAGCCTGGTGGGCTACAGTCCCTGGGATGGCAAAGAGTCATACAAATGACTGAGGGACTAAGCACAGCACAACCTAGTGGAGAAATGAGACGACAGGAACCCGGGAATCTTCACAGAAACCAGAGATGCTGATATGCAGTTCTTTTTCACATTTTGGGGGTTGGCTTTTTTATTGTCTCTAATGCACAGATCTGTACCTCCCAGCCTCAATCCTTTTAAAAGCCACCCAGAAATAGCTTCCAATTAGTGGAAATTTCATTTCCTCTTAACCCGTCTCACAGCTCTTTAGGAAAAATTCAGATAAGTAGCATAGGGCACAAAGGGCCGGTTATATCATAGCTGATGTGTATCTAAGCATTAAGAACTTCACAGCGACCCTGCAATTGAATGCATATGATTTCTCTCATTTTTATCTCTAAAGAAACTAACCCTGAGAGGTTGATTCAAGCTCAAGATCGCAGGGAGTCAGAGGCAAGCTAGGGCAGGCAGGAGGCGGAGGTCATCATTCACTGAGAGCTGCGTCGGAGCCTGGTCCACTGGTGCTCAGTGGTCCTGGGGTGTGAGATGCTGCTGCTGCGGGGAAACAGCATCCCTACAGCGGCCACTGGGGCATCCTGTGCCTGGAGAGCCTGATGCTGTGGCTGTAGCTCCGCACCCATGTTGACTCAGATTTGTATTTAAGAGGGCAGAAAGCATTCCCCTTCCCAACAAACCTCTCTGGGCTGATGACTTGCTCCTCTGAACACCCACGTCGTGCCATACCAGGAGAGAGAGCGAGGACGGAATCTGGAGCTCTTCTGCTTTGTTTCCCTTTTTTGTTGTTCTTTTAAAAAATTATTTATTTTCAGTTGGAGGGTAATCGCTTTACAGCGTCGGGTCGGTTTCTGCCACAAATCAGCACGAATCAGCCATGGCGGTGGTGGTTTAGTCACTCAGTCGTGTCTGACTCTTGCGACCCCGTGGACTGTAGCCTGCCAGGCTCCTCTGTCCATGGGGATTGTCCAGGCAGGATACTGAGTGGGTTGCCATTTGCCTCTCCAGGGGATCTTCCGACCCAGGAATCAAACCTGGGTCTCCTGTGTTGCAGGCAGATTCTTTACCAACTGAGGTACAAGGGAAGCCTTTTGGCTTTCAGGTTTCTTAAAGGGGATGCACCCAGATTTCCATGGACTGGACTGTAGGTCCTTAATTCTGTACACTCTCTTCCCACTTAGCCAGTTACTGGAACACATGCCCGTTTAAGGGGCCTATCCACCCTACATCGCTGCAATCTCCCCCGGTCCCTACTGACCCAGTCACTGTTTCTGTACCTGATATAGTCCCCACCCTAGGCCTTCTGAGATCGTAAGTCCACGGATATATACCTACATGAGTTTTTTCTTCAGGACACACAGCTCCTACGGTGGGCCTCAGAAGACAACTGTCCCTCACTTTTGCTGTGGGACATGCACTAAGTCAAGGGCCCCAACTCAGGCTACTGCCAAATACACATGTCCCCTCCCTCTTGGACCTCCCTCCCACCTCCCACCCAGTCTCACCCCTCCTGGTCATCACAGAGCACCGGGCTGAGCCCCCTGGCTGTACTAAAACTTACCATTAGCTGTCTATTTTCCACATGGTCATGTATATATTTCGATGCTGCTCTCTCAATCCGTCCTAGCCTCTTCTTCCCCTGCTGTGTCTGTATGTCCGTTCTCTACATCTGAGTCTATTTCCTCCCTGCAAATAGCTTCAGCAGTACCGATTTTTCTAGATTCCATATACATATGGGTTCATATACAATGTTTGATTTTTTCTTTCTGACTGATTTCATTCTGTATAACAGGTTCTAGGTTCATCCAGCTTACTAGAACTGACTCAAATTCATTACTTTTATCCTGAGTAATACCCTGTTGTATATATGTCCCACATCTTCTTTATCCAGTCATCTGTCAATGGACTGATGGGAGGTTGCTTCCATGTGCTGGGTATTGTAAAGAGTACTTTTACAGTATTTCTTGCACCATCTACTCTGGCATAATCCTCTTTGGAATGACCCATTACAGGCATTCTCAGCCCTGAAAAAACTGTGTCTGCACAAAAGCAAATTAATTTCACATTTATACCCACATGACTCAGTATGTCCTAAAGTCTCTGTTCTAAGCAAAACTGGTGTAATGACAAGAAACCCAGATCAACCCAACAAGTAAAAATGCTGGCTTAGTGTCATTATTTACTCACTGTGGGGACTAACTTTATGTGTCAGCTTGGAAAGGCCGTGGTGTCTGGTGCTTGATCAACACTGGTCTAGATGTTGCTGTAAAGGTAGTTTTTAGAGATGATTACCATTTGTCAGTGAGCTTGGAGTACATCAGATTACCCTCCATAGTGCGTGGGGACCCCATCCAGACACTTGGAGACCTAAGAGCAAAGACCAAGGATTCCCAGAGTAGAACAAACTCTTCTTCATGCCGGCAACACAGAAACTCTGCCTGAGTTTCCAGCCAGCTGGGCTGCCAAAGGATTTTGACTTGCCAGTCTTCCTAATAACACAAGGAGATCCCTGAAGATAAATAGATAGACAGATATAGAAATATGGGGTAGATATACTATAGATAGATATGATGCAGATGGATGATAGGTAGGTAATAGATTATTTCTTTCTACTCTTTTCTTTTGGCTTATTTTGTTATCCTTAAGTTCAGTTCAGTTGCTCAGTCCTGTTCAGTACAGACCCTTTGCGACCCCAAGGACTGCAGTACGCCAGGCCTCCCTGTCCATCACCAACTCCTTGAGCTTGCTCAAACTTGCGTCCATTGAGTCTGTGATGCCATCCAATCATCTCATCTTCTGTCATCCCCTTTTCCTCTGGTCTTCAATCTTTCCCAGCATCACGGTCTTTCCCAATTAAAAAGCTAAAAATAGAGCTACCATATGATCCAGCTATACCAGAGAATATATAGGTATATAGAATATACCTATATAGGCATATATAGAATATATCCAGAGAAAACCATGGTCTAGAAGGATACACGCACCACAGTGTTCATTGCTAGACTGTTTACAAAAGCCAAGACATGGAAGCAACCTGTGTTCATCAACAGATGAATGGATAAAGACGTGACATATACACTGGAACGTCACTCAGCCATTAAAAAGAATGGCATAATGCCAGCGACACAGATGGGCCTGGAGACGATCGCACTAAGTGAACAAAGTCAGACAGAGAAGGACAAACACCACGTGACATTGCTTGTACGGAGAATCTAAAAAATTGATACAAATGAATTTATTTACAAAATGGAAACAGACTTACAGGCTTAGAGAACAAATCTATGGTTATAGGGATAGGAGAGGCAGGGAGTTAGGGAATTAGTTAGGGAATAGGGACTGATATATACACACTGCTGTATTTAAAATAGATAACCAACAAGGACCTACTGTATAGCACAGAGAACTCTGCTAAAGACTCTGTAAAAATCTGAATGGGAAAAAAATCTGAAAAAGAATAAATGCATGTATGAGAAGTGAAAGTCACTCAGTCGTGTCTGATTCTTTGAGATCACGGACTGTACAGTCCGTGGACTTCTCCAGGCCAGAACACTGGAGTGGGTAGCCTTTTCCCTTCTCCAGGGGATCTTGACAACCCAGGGATTGAACCCAGGTCTCCCACATTGCAGGCAGATTCTTTACCAGCTGAGCCACAAAGGAAGGCCAAGAATACTGGAGTGGGTAGCCTATCCCTTCTCCAGTGGATCTTCCCAATCCAGGAATTGAACCAGGATCTCCTGCATTGCAGGCAGATTCTTTACCAGCTGAGCTATTAACTGAATCACTTTGCTGTACACCTGAAACTATTACAACATCGTCAGTTAACTATCCCCCAGTATAAAATAAATTTTTTTTTTAAATAAATGAATTCCTATTTTGTAGTTCATTCATTCTCAGACTTTTCATCTAATAAATGCTTTTAAAATGATGAATTTCTGGGTCTCATATGTTTTGAATGTGGCATTACAATTTTTATTGAATTTTAAATATTTCCTAATTCTATTCTGATTTATTCTTTACATTCAGTTTAGTTCAGTGCAGTTCAGTCGCTCAGTCATGTTCAACTCTTTGTGACCCCATGAATCGCAGCACTCCAGGCCTCCCTGTCCATCACCAACTCACGGAGTTCACTCAGACTCACGTCCATCGAGTCAGTGATGCCATCCAGCCATCTCATCCTCTGTCGACCCCTTCTCCTCCTGCCCCCAATCCCTTCCAGCATCAGAGTCTTTTCCAATGAGTCAACTCTTCGCATGAGGTGGCCAAGGTACTGGAGTTTCAGCTTTAGCATCAGTCCTTCCGAAGAAATCCCAGGGCTGATCTCCTTCAGAATGGACAGGTTGGATTTCCTTGCAGTCCAAGGGACTCTCAAGAGTCTTCTCCAACACCACAGTTCAAAAGCATCAATTCTTCGGTGCTCAGCTTTCTTCACAGTCAAACGCTCACGTCCATACATGACCACTGGAAAAACCATAGCCTTCACTAGACGAACCTTTGTTGGCAAAGTAATATCTCTGCTTTTAAATATGCTATCTAGGTTGGTTATAACTTTCCTTCCAAGGAGTAAGCGTCTTTTAATTTCATGGCTGCAGTCACCATCTGCAGTGATTTTGGAGCCCCCAAAAATAAAGTCTTACACTGTTTCCACTGTTCCCCCATCTATTTCCCATGAAGTGATGGGACCAGATTAGGTTTTGAAAAAGTGTTTCTTAATGAAAATACAAAGGAATTTTTTAGTAATGTGTTTTTATTGATCTCTAACTTACTTGAATTGTGGTCAAACTATTTACTGTGTAATTGTTATGAGGGGGTACTTCTTCAAATCTACTAATCTTTGCCTCAAAACTTACCTTTTTTGATACTAACATAATTATATCTGCTTTATTTTACCCTTTTAACTGTCAATCTTTCTGTGCCCTTATATTTTAGGTGTTCAAGCAAATAGGTTTGGGTTTTTAAACTCAGTCTCATTATCTCTGAATTTACTAAATTATGATACTTATTTGTCTATTTCATCAGCCAATTGTGCAAAAGTTTTATTAAAATTTGGTTATTAAAATATCCATGTTCTATAGTGTCAATTATTTTTTCTTATGCAGTAATCAGAATATGCACCCTTTATGTGACCTGTTTTTAATTCATCTCTCAGTGACTTTGAAGTTTCTTCTTCTATTTTAAAAATTCACATGACTGTTTTAACTTTTTACTTTATATTGGAGAATAGTGATTAACAGTGTTGTGATAGTTTTAGGTGTACAGCGAAGTGATTCAGTTATACATATACATATCTTTTCTTTTTCAAATCCTTTTCCCATTTAGCTTGTCACATAATACTGATCAGGGTTCCCTGTCCTATACAGTAGGTCCTTGTTGGTTATCCATTCTATGTAGAAGTGTATACGGCAATCCCAAACTCCCTAACTATCCCTCCCCGCTTCCCTCTTTTAACCATCAGTTTGTTCTCTGTAAAGCTGTGAGTCTGTTTCTGATTTGTAAATAAGTTTATTTGTGTCACTTCTCTTAAATTCCACATATAAATGATATTATGTGCGATTTCTCTGTCTCTGACTTACTTGGTGTGACAATCTCTGGGTCCGTCCATGTTGCTGCGAATGGTGTAACTTCATGATTTTTAATGGCTGAGTAATAATGCACTGTTTAAATATCACCTCTTCTTTCTGCAGTCCTCTGTCAGTGGACAGCTCCTGCCTCCATGTCTTGGTGATTGCTGCAATGAATACTGGGCTGCGTGTATCTGCTCACATTATTGTTTATTCCTGCTCTGTGCCCGGGACTGGGATTGCTGGATCATATGGCAGCTCTATTTTTAGTTTTTGAGGAACTTTCACACTGTTCTCCATAGTTACTGCAATGATTTACATTCCCACCAACATGTAGGAGGTTTCTCTTAGAAGGCACACTGTTTTTATGTGTTAAATAGGTTTAAAACTCACTGAAAGTCATCATTTAGAAGATTATTAAATGACAGAAAATCATTTACAATTTTTAAGTATATGGACATGAGTAATTTTAAAGAGGACAATAGCTTTGGTGATACCGTCATATGGCTCCAGTTACAATGAAGGAAACATGTCCATATGTTTACTTCCCAGTGCTTTTGTCAGCATGCACATTTCTTCCAAAATGTAATTGCTTTCTCATGCTTTGCTAAAGTGCTGTCTTCACCTGGAAGAAATACACTAGCAGCTTTTTAAAGTTGAAGCACAGTAATTCATTATATGATATTAGTTTCAGGTGTACAGCAGAGTGAGTCAATATTTTTACAGATCATGTTCCATTCAAAGTATAAAAAACAGCTATAATTTCCCATGCTATTCAGTGTATCTTTGTTGCTTATTTATTTTATACATAGTTCATGAAGAGGCAGGGACAAATTAGGGGTATGGGGTTAAAAGCTACATTAGCTGTTTTTTCATTTAGACACTATAGCTCCTGCCATCATTTCTCAGGAAGTGATCTCGTGGGAGGCAGCGGGAAGGCTCTCTCCCCTCTCGAGCCCCATCCTTTCCCCCACAACTGAAAAGACTGCGCTTTGCTGAAGCAGCCAACTTTTTCCAGGTGTCAGAACACCTGGAGAGAGTCCTTTGGCACCGCACAGAGCTTCCTTATGATGTGTGGAGAGCAGCAAAATGTGAATGCAGATATCCAGAGAAAGAGTTCTAGTTTATCATGCCCTGAAGAGCTGAATAAGCCCAAGGTCTTATAACATGGAAACTCTTTAGAAAGGATTGTCAGAAAACGTTTTCTCCCCCAAAGGGAAATTACAACTTCAATGGAGCAGGTGCCCAAGATCCAGCAATCCATCTCATGAACACCAAAAATTCATTCCCTTTGGCCAGATGGCTGCGTGAGCTCAGCTGGCAGAGATGGGGTGAGGGCAGAACCCAATCAGGACAACCTGGCCGACAGGTAACAGACACGCAGCCTGAGGTTAAACCCAAGTATCTTCTTCAAGTGGTTAACACACCACGGAGAACTCAGGAACGCCACTGGTTCTTATTGCACCTTGATACTCAGAAAGCTACATATATCTGAAACTGAAATGTTGTTTGCTGTGAGTTGAATGGTCTTAAATGTCATCAGTATTCATATTATTCACAAATAAGATAAATGACAAGCTTACTTTCTGTTTTGATAACTATATTATGAAAAAATGATATCTACCTAGATTTGAAATTTTCTAAAATGAGGGGGGTGAGGAGATCAACAAATCAATGTAAGATCAATGATCTTACAGCAGTTAAAAATAATGTGTGTTCATTATGTGCAAATAAAACATTTTCTCTGGAGATCAGGTTCTATTAAAGTATATTGTTGAAGTTCTGTGAATTCAATTTGTTCTTTGCAAAATAATGCTTGTCTGGTTTGAATATTCTTTCTTGCTACATCAGTGCAGCACATGCTCACTTTGAGCCACACAGGCTGCAGGTGACGGACAAAGATGAAAACCTACTGATGCCCCCATTCTACTTTAGTCATGTGTTTCCTTGTCTTCCTTTCCTACTAGGAAATGAGTGTCTTGAGGACAGAACCTGTGGGACTCATGCCTACGTAGCACATGAAATATTGTCCCGTAGCATCTCAGATATGCTGGTTGATTTAGCAAAAGAATCAATCCAATTACTGTTTTTTCTTAAACTCAAAGTCTTGGCTCCAAGTGAGCAGTGGTTTCATTTTCGGTGAGAGTCAGTGATTCTTGACAAACCCAACAGTTTCTTCTCTGAAAGATGAGCCAATTAGTAGTGACACCTTTCTCAAAGTGCTTGCATTGTGATTTCTGTGTTCCCAAGAGGTGGAGAGCTATTGCATCCCAATGCTGACCTGCCTTCACCACGCTTATCTGCGTGGAATAGCCTCGCAGGATTACAAAAATGGCTTCGTTGTAAAAGATGAAACCCCAGTCTCTGGTGATGCCACGTGTCAAATCTGACATCTGTCCCACCCGTCCCCCACTAAGGAGTTTATAGCGGGGGACAGGGAACCAGGACAGATAAACAAATATCCCGTGTAAGGCTGACGACCTGTACGGTGATTGCCCAGAGAAAGCAGATGCTCTGGGAACACAGAGGAGGAGCAGTCCCTCCTGAGTATCCTATGGGATAACGAAGGTATGTCATTTTTTTTCACTCCATTTTGGCGATTTGTTACAGCAGCAACAGGAAGCTAAGACGTTAGTCAAGAGAAGCAGATGAGCTCAGAGGGGACAAACCCAAAGAGCAGTTGCAGCCCTGGCTGCCTCCCAACACCAACGAGGTGAGCCAGGAGGCACACAGCAAAGTGTGTGTGTGTGCGTGTGTGTGTGTGCTACAAAACATGCGTGCCACATAGTGCCTGCAGTGTTGTTCTCAACACAAAGGGCAAAATGATCACTGCTTCACTACCACCCTCCAAACCTCATGCAAGAATGCCTCCCGTGGCTCATCACAAGTGGGAATATACCAGGAAGGGAATTCTAGTAAACACTCTCCAGCCTGGTCAACAGGACACTTTCAAATCTGCCACAGTCCACCCTTTGCCAACCTGGCACTCCTATGTATCTCTCTGGGGCTTCTCTGGTGGCTCACATGGTAAAAAATTTGCCTGTGATTCGGGAGACCTGGGTTCGATCCCTGGTTTGAGAAGATCCTGTGGAGAAGGAAATGGATACCCACTCCAGTAGTCTTACCTGGAGAATCCCATGGACAGAGGAACCTGGTGAGCTACAGTCTATGGGGTCACAAAGAGTCAGACAAAACTGAATGACTAACTTTCTTTCACATATCTCTCTGAACCTTCATTCGTTTTCAAATAAAGATAACAGAGTCAGGCTTTTCACTAATGTGCCACAACTATCTCATGTATTAATACAGCCGCAAGCACACTAATGCTTTCTGCAGAAGAGAGTACACGCAGCTCATGTCTGTGGACTTATAGACTATCCTGAACAGCCAGAAAAAAGAGGAAAATCCCAAGCTGGGTATTATGGGCAGACTGACTCAGCATGTAGGTGCCAGCTGAGAGTAGGTGGCTGCGGATGGCAGCCTCTCTCAACTACAATCTTGAAAGACAGTGGAGAGGGAAATGCCTCCACTGGGCAGAGCGGTGGGCAATGCACTTGGGCGTCCACTGTGTCTAAAGAGAAGGGACCTCCAGGTAGAATAGATACAGGATTGGTGGGGCCATGATGAATGACCTGACTGGCTGGCCAGAAGCCTGGAGAGCAGAATATTGATTGATGGTGTGAAATGAAATATCTCCTGTCATATCAGTGGGCAAAAAATGTCACAGCTGTCACCAATTTCTGGCCTCCAAATGTGAATGAGGGTTCATTGGAAGGACTGATGCTTTTGAACTGTGGTGTTGGAGAAGACTCTTGAGAGTCCCTTGGACTGCAAGGAGGTCCAACCAGTCCATCCTAAAGGAAATCAATCCTGAATATTCATTGGAAAGACTGATGCTGAAACTGAAGCTCCAATATTTTGGCCACCTAATTCGAAGAACTGACTCATTACAAAAGACCCTGATACTGGGAAAGATTGAAAGTGGGAGGAGAAAGGGACAACAGAGGACGAGATGATTGGATGGTATCACAGACTCAGTGGACATGAGTTTGAGTGAGCTCCGGGAGTTGGTGATGGACAGGGAGGCCTGGCATGCTGCAGTCCAGGGGGTCGCAGAGTCAGACACGACTGAGTGACTGAATTGAACTGAACTGAACTGAAAACAGAACACAATGGCTGCAATCCAGCAGATGCCACCCCCCCACACACACACGGTGACGGCTGAGGATCTCGGGGGAATGCAAGAAGCAGCCATCTGCTCCATCTGCCACCCCTTAAGGTGAACAAGGAAACAGGATTTGGCCCCAGGGAGCCAAAGTGCGTTTCAAAGGAATGAATTCAGTGAGCCCAGGAACTTGCATCTTCCCATACACCGAATGCTAAATTCCTTAACTTGATAATCTAATTTTCCCTACCTCACCATAAGCTTTGATGTTCAGACTGTCTACCCTCTTTGTTGCAAACTTATATATAGCCTGACTCCCACTCCCGCCTCCTTGGAGCAGTTTTCTCAGAGCTACTGAGATGGTGTCTCCCAGGCTCGGGGTCCTAAACATTCCCACCAAATAAAATAGCTCTCTACTTTGGGGTGGTGACTGTATTTTTTAGTTGACAATGGACACAAAATAGGTTGGACAGAGGCATGTGCCAGGACATGCAGGAGTGGGTGGACATTCAATAGAAGAGCGTCCACCACAGAAGATACATTGATTAAACAAAATGGCTCAGCTAGTTGGCACCCGCCAGTCTCTGTCACTGACTCACAGTCACAATGGCGTGCCTTAGACTCTGAGCTCCTACGGGGCAGGGACCTGACTGTATCGATCAACCTTTGTGTCCTTGGCATTTGGCACTGTAGCATGGAAAAACGAGTGTCTTCATTTATTCAGCATCTTTCTTTGGGTTGTCATTTTATTCTTCCCTTTGCTACTCGGAAATAAAAGGGGGAAAAACCGACTTATATAAATCACTGTGCCTTGCACAAATCACTTTTACATACAGGATCAAAAGAATTTGTCTTTTAAAAAATGTGACGAGAATGACCTTGGTGGTCTTTTCTGTAGCTACCATGCTTCCCAGATGGCTCAGCAGGTAAAGACTCTGCCTGCAATGCAGGACACACAGGTTTGATCCCTGGGTCAGGAAGATCCCCTGAAGGAGGAAATGGCAACCCACCCCAGTATTCTGGCCTGGAGAATCCCATGGAGAGTGGAACCTGGCAAGCTACAGTCCACGGGGTTGCAAAGAGTCAGGCACGACTGAGCACGCACACATGCATGCCTAGTCCTGAGTCCAGAGAAGTGACAAATGCCTGGCTTGCTTGGTGACAATAACAGCAATAAATACCTATTTTTCCAGACACCATAAACAAAGTTCAGAGCCTCCAAGGTACTGTAGTGTGCAATAACAAATTTATATTTGTGCTTTAGCAGGAAGAAAACCTCAGTCTTTTTTTAGCTAATAATTATGTCAACCAGGTTTGGCAGCCCGAGGCTGTTTCTCTTCTCCTCTGACAAGGACTTTCCTACAGTAAGATATAAATAATGGTGCAACTTTTTTAGACCCAGTTAGCCCCCACACACCGTAAATTTATAGTTGTCCTCCATCTGTGAGGGCAATAAGTGCATCTTAGTAAAGAGAAAAACAGAAAACTCGAATTTCTTCCGCTCTACAACTAGTCTTTTATTAAAAATAAAAAGGTAAATCTTTTCAGTCTAAATGTGGTTAGCTTTACCCTAAATATCTGTACAAAAGTACATTTGAAATTGAGTTTACATTTTAATTGAATACACCAAAAAAATCACTTTAATCATACTATAAGGCAATAGTATGGATAATAAGCTGGATTGTTCCTGTATATTTCTATGGTTTGGAAAACAGGAAGCTTCAGATACCAGGGGTAGGATGGAGTAGAGACTATGAGGGGCTCTTGATGGCCACCTCTGATGGAGGCCCTGGTTGTATCCTTTCAGCCCATGCTGAATCATCTCAGCCACACCTGATCCAGACAGATTCTACTGTGCCTGCCCCACAGAACTCAGCCCAGTGCCTCAAGCAGCCAATGGTATTTGTTAGTTGAGCAAATGAATAATAAATACGTTTGCAACATTACCATTTAAGTCCAAGGAACTGAACTAACATATTTTTAAATTTCCCTGGAAACACATTTTAATCAAGCAAAAAAAATCAGAGCTACTGCGAAGAGTAGACGACCAGTTCATCGGCCATGTTGTCCTGCGTGTGAAGTACCACAGTGATGGTTCCCGTCTACCGGACACGTGGCTTGGCAAGTGTTGACATTCACACTGGGGCACCACTATTCTACAAATCTGTGCAAGATGGGCTGGTGGTGGTGGTTTAGTCACTAAGTCGTGTCTGACTCTTGTGACCCCATGGACTGTAGCCTGCCAGGCTCCTCTGTCCATGGGGATTCTGTAGGCAAGAATACTGGAGTGGGTTGCCACTTCCTTCTCCAGGGGATCTTCCCAACCTAGGAATCGAATCTGGGTCTCCTGCATTGCAGGCAGATTCTTTACCAACTGAGCTACAAGGGAAGCCCTGCAAGATGGGGGAAGTAGGCTAAGAGATATACAAGGACCATAGGAGTCACAAGGCTGGTGATGGGAAACCAGCCACTCAAGACCTTATTGCCTGACTCCTGGGACCACACTCTTCAGCAGCTCCAGGGACACAGGTCTCAGGCTAAGTTGGCCGGGTTCTAGGAACCAGAAGAGAAGCCCCCTCCACCATTTGCCCTGGAAGTGCCATTGGTGTAACAGCCACAGCCTTCATCACTGGGCAGTTCTTTTTTTAACATGTTTTTTAATTGGAGGATAATTGCTTTACAATGTTGTGTTGGCTTCTGCTTGTAACAACATAAATCAGCTCTAGGTACACATACATCCCCTCCCTCTTAAGCTTCCCTCCCAAGCTTCCCTCCCACCCCCCATCAAACCCCTTTAGGTCATCGCAGAGCACTGAGCTGAGCTCCGTGTGCTATATAGCAACTTCCGCCCAGCTATCTATTTTACACTTAGTGGTGTATGTCAATGCTGGTCTTCCAATTCATCCCACCCTCCACTTCCCCTGTTGTGTCTACAAGTCTGTTTTCCAATCTGTGTCTCTATTCCTGTCTTGCAAATAGGTTCATCTGTACCATTTTTCTTGACTTGATATATGTGTGTATGTGTTAATATATGAGCTGTGCTTTTCTCTTTCTAACTTTCTTCACTCTATATGACAGACTCTAGGTTCATCCACATCACTATAAATGACCCAATTTCATTCCTCTTTGTGGTTGAGTAACACTCCATCGTATGTATGTATATATATACACACCACATCTTCTTTATCCATCCATCCGTTGATGTCCATCTAAGCTGCTTCCATGTCCTGGCCACTGTAAATAGTGCAGCAATGAACACTGGGGGACATGTGTCTTTTTGAATTATGGTTTTCTCAGGGCATATGCCCAGTAGTGAGATTGCTGAGTCACGTAATGGTTTTATTCCCCGTTTCTTAAGGAATCTTCATAATATTCTCTATAGTGGTTGTATCAATTTACATTTCCACCAGCAGTACAAAAGGGTTCCTTCTCCACACCCTCTCCAGCAATTACTGTTTGTCAATTTTTTGATGATGCACATTCTAGGAGAAAGCATAGACAGAACACTCTTTGGGCAGTCTTTTTGATGGCCAAACTCATGCCTTTTTGTGGCCCTAAATATATACACCCAAATCTTCACTTTCTTATTAGTAACGCTGGGCGCCTGGGGATATGTTGCTCCACCATTCGTCACCCTTTTCTCCTTCGTGGCATTCCCCCGTCTCTCTGCTAGCTCTTGCTCTCCTCCTTGTGGGCCCAGATCAGTCCTTGTGCGTTACATGTCCTGCACACTCTCCTGGCCTGTCACTGGCCTTCGACTGTGCCTGTGCTGTGTTTTGCTCAAAACTCTCTTTTTTCATGCAGTGAAGCAGTCAATTTGCATTATATTATTGCTCTTCGGTTTCATTTGTCAGAGCAAAATTTAAGGTCTCAAGTTATTTTATTAAATGAATCTGGAATTGAAAAAATTTGGGCTGCATTCCATCAAGCACAAGTGCAGATAACATCTCAGCTCAACCATCCTAAAGGTACTTATTTTCTCCCTTTTAATGTGATGTCTCGGTCTTATTGTGAATGCTTTTGATGATCTAATTTTAACTTGAGAAGGAATGGGACACAGAGGTTAGAGCTGCACGAATAGAATAGCTACCAGCCACATGTGTCTGGTTAGATTCAATTAGAAGAGTCCCTCATTTGACATTTCAAATGCTCAGTAACCATTCTGCTAGGGGCTACCATGCAGGGCAGTGTGGATATGAAACAGCCCATTATCTCAGAGCGTACCATTGACAGTGTTGGGTCAGATCCTGGATTTCAGAGGCTAGTTGCTTCGGACAATATCTCAGCCACTGTGCTTTGCTAGTTAATGTTTGACCTTGGGTAGGTTACTGACACTCCGTGCCTCAGTTCTCTCATCTGAAAAATGGGTACATGACAGAACTACACCTTCCGATAGTTGTGTGGATTAAATAAGTTAGTACTGTTTAGAACTGTTAATACATTTGAGAACTCTATCTAGTTAGAACTTTGTCTGGAATGTAGGTTCTCAGTGAGTATTGGCTATTATAATAATGCTTATTATATAATCAGATTAATATTTTATTACTTATATTGCATATTAACAACACTGATTTTTTTATTCTTCCAGAACAGCCTGAAGCTAGGATATAATCACAATGCCAAAGACCTTTTTCTCAAATCATGTTTAGACTAAAGTGATAAAAGTCCGTGTCTATTACCGTTAGTCGTACTCTGAACAGGTTAACATTTGGACTCACATTAATGAGTTACACCCAATCAACCCAACTCCTTAAGTGTGCACTGTATATAATAAGTATAAAAGCAATTATGATTTGTTGAAATCTCACTATATGGAATGTTCCATGCTAGGCACTATCATACAATGTTATTTAATCTTCACCAAATTTTTTAATGAGATGACTACTTTCATTTCTAATTTTTAAAAAATAGGCAGCTCAGCTTGGTGCTGTGTGATGACCAAGAAGGGTGGAATGGTGGCACAGGGGAGCCAGACACAAGAGGGAGGGGATATATATCCTTGTAGCTAATTCATGTTGCTGTACAGAAGAAACTGCCACAACATGGTAAGCCAATTATCCTGCAATTAAAAAAAAAATAGAAACTAACACTTGGAGAACAACCTAAATAACCAAGACCCAAATTTTCTGGAAGCTTGGCATGAGACAGTCCACGGGCTCTCAGAGTCAGACACGACTTAGCAACTGAGCAAAAACAAATTATCCAAGACAGCTATTAGGAGACAGGAAAGCATAGCTGGGATTTGAATACAGCCCATCCCGTCTCTATGAATGCCTATGTGCTTAGTCACTCAGTCGTCTGACTCTTTGAGACTCCACGGGCTGTAGCCTGCCGGGCTCCTAGTGACAAAAGACAGAACTCCTGAGTGAAGGTCTATGACCTCAGAATATAAACAGGATTGCATTATTTCTACACAGGGGGGAAAAAAGTGATATATGTGCCATTCCAGCTAATAATTTACAGTGGCAGCTGAACTTCAGAGAAACAAAGGATTATTAAGTAAAAATCACTGTTCACTTAACAGAAGTTAAAAATGGGATAGAAATCGTAATAAGCTCATGGGAATAAAACTAGACAAACAATTGAAGTTACCACCACCTCAAACAGAGCAAAGTGAAAGTGTGGGTAGCCTTTCCCCACTCCAGGGGCTCTTTCCAACCCAGGGATCAAACCCAGGTCTCCCACATTGCGGGTAGATTCTTTACGAGCTGAGCCACAGGGGAAGCCCAACAGAGAAAAGCATCCTAAATATTAGCTGTAAAAATCATGAAGAGAAGGAAGAGAGGAAGAAAATGACATAAATAGAGAAGAATAAATGAAGAAAAAGGGAGAAATTGATGAGGAAAGAACTTCCTTTTCAGGAAGTTTTCACACCTGTTTTTTAGCTGCTATCCTTAAAAATGCTGCTGTTATCACTAAGCCATGTCCGACTCTTTGCAACCTGTGAACTGCAGCACACCAGGCTCCCTGTCCTTCACTGTCTTCTGGAGTTTGCTCAAATTCACGTTCATTGAGTGGGTGATGCCATCCAACCATTTCATTCTCTGTTGTCCCCTTCTCCTCCTGCCCTCAATCCTTCCCAGCATCAGTGTCTTTTCTAGGGAGTTGGTGCTTCGCATCACGTGGCCAAAGTATTGGAGTTTCAACTTTAGGGTATGTTGGACTTATCCTCACAATAACCCTATGAACTAACACAAGAAGTATTTCCATTTTATAGGTGAATATACACTTTCAAAGACATGAACCGACCAGTGTAGCCACAGTGGCATTAGAATGTAGGTCTTTGCTACAGCAGCATTGGCGGCAATCTTTTCCTGGTCAGAAAGGCTCTGTCTCCATCTCCCTGTGGCAAACTAACCACTGGATATTGAGTGCTTACTGATTAACTTACACCCCACGCTTACTTGGGCAACCTGCAACCCTTCACTCATCTGCTCGACCGCTGTTTGGTGAAACTTTCTAAGGGCCATGTCCTGAACTTGACACAAGGAACACAGAGGCAAGTGAGGCAGACACAGACTTTGTCCTCATGAATCTTACAACCTGAGAGCAAGAAGCATAGGCCAAGCAATGTTTAGTGTGATGAAAGATGATTCAATAGAAGCACTAACCCAATATATGGAAGAAGGAAATGCTTTCCCAAGAAGGGAATATTTGAGCTGATTATTATGTCCATGTTGTGGGGAAGAGAGGGTGGGGAGAGATCTCAGACAAAGTCTGACAGAGTCACCCAGTCTTAGGGTTGTTATATACTCCCCCTGTTGACTTAAGTGTGGTCCCAGGATGTGATAAGGAAATGGCAACCCAGTCCAGTGTTCTTGCCTGGAGAATCCCAGGGACAGGGGAGCCTGGTGGGCTGCCGTCTATGGGGTCGCACAGAGTCGGACACGAATGAAGCAACTTCGCAGCAGCAGCAGCAGGATGTGATCTAGCCAGTGGGATGGGAATGGCAATATCCTGAGTCAGCCTAAGGCAAGAACTTTTGGAGTCAGTGTGAGGTTTGCTATGTTCTCCTTTCCTGGTTCCTGCATTTATACAAGCACATGTTGAGATGGAACCTGTCAGTCTGGGTACCTGAGTCACTGTGATACACTGAGCCACATTGCTGACCAATCTGGACACAGGCAAAGAATATTTTTGAAGCATTAATTATGAACATTGGATTAAGAAGATTAGAGATGTTTGTGATTTAGCCAAAAACAGAAGTAGAGGGGATAGGAAAGAATCGATGTGTTTGAGAGATATTTAGAAGAATTGTCGACTAGATTGGGACAGTGAGTGACACTGTGGAACTAAGAACTGAAAGGGGTGAAGAATGTGTAGCTTAGGGAAAGATAAGGGAATTGATTTGCCAAGAGGCATTCAAGTAGAGTTGTTTTAGGTGGGGCTCTGCAGCATGCTGGAGCTCACAATAAAAGGTCTTCTCTGGAGACATACCTTCAAGAACAATTCATACATGGGTGTCGATGAAGCCACTGGATGGATGACCTCACTCAGAAAGAGAGTTTAACTGTCAGGAGGATGAGGAGACCACGATAAAGCCCAACAATCAGACGGGAAAGAAGGAAATCAACAGGACATTTTTGAAGAAGAGAAAAGACAACAGAATCAAATGATTTGGTATGTTAAGGAAAGCCAAGGACTGAAAATGTGCATTGAATGTGGAGTCGGTTGGTGACTTCATACAGGGAAGTTCTGGTGGAGGGATAGTGAGAAAACTCAGAATGGTGTGGGTTTAAGAACGAAAGAGGGTGGACTAGAAAATCTGGACCAAAACTAACACTGAGAGCAATCGAAAACCTTGGATGTGATCTAAAATGCCTGCTGGAAGATATTAGAGAGAGATGATAAGGTTGCGATGCATTCAGAAGTTGGATCCAAGAGAAGGAAGTTTGTGGCACAACTGCATTTAATTCCATCTTCCAAATTATGGAAAGTATGGGAAAAAGACGAAAATCATGAGTGGTACTTCTGACAGCTTAATAGGACTATGGGGGAAAGAATGGACCTCGGGTCCTGCAAATAGCAGGATGAGATCCTAATCTTTGCTGTTCTTGTTGCTGTTTAGTTGTTAAGTCATGTCTGACTCTGCAACCTCATGAATTGCAGCATGCCAGGCTCCCTTATCCTTCAACATCTCCCAGAATTTGCTCAAACTCATGTCCATTGAGTCAGTGATGCCATCCAACCATTTCATCCTCTACAGCCCCCATTCTCCTTTTGCCTTCAATTTTCCCAGCATCGGGGTTTTTTCCAATGAGTCAGCTCTTTGCATCAGGTGGCCAAAGTATTAGAGTTTCAGCTTCAGCATCATTCTTTCCAATGAATATTCAGGACTGATTTCCTTTAGGACTGACTGATTTGAACTCCATGCAATCCAAGGGACTCCCAAGAGTCTTCTCCAACACCACAGTTCAAAAGCATCAATTCTTTGGTGCTCAGCTTTCTTTATAGTCCAACTCTCACATCCATACATGACTACTGGAAAAATCATAGCTTTGACTAGATGAACCATTGTTGGCAAAGTAATCTCTCTGCTTTTTAATATACTGTCTAGGTTGGTCATAACTTTCCATACAAGGAGTAAGCATCTTTTAATTTCATGGCTACAGTCACCACCTGCAGTGATTTTGGAGCCCCCAAAAGTAAGATCTGTCACTGTTTCCACGGTTTCTCCATCTATTTACTGTGAAGTGATGGGACCAGATGCCATGATCCTAAGTTTTGAATGTTGAGTTTTAAGCCAACTTTTTCACTCTTCTCTTTCACTTTCATTAAGAGCTTCTTTAGTTCTTCATTTTCTGCCATAAGGGTGGTGTCATCTGCATATCTGAGGTTATTGATATTTCTCCCTACAGTCTTGATTCCAGCTTATGCTTCATCCAGCCCAGCATTTCTCATGATGTACTCTGCATAGAAGTTAAATAAGCAGGGTGACAATATACAGCCTTGATGTACTCCTTTCTCTATTTGGAACCAGTCGGTTGATCCATGTCCAGTTCTAACTGCTGCTTCCTGACCTGCACACAGATTTCTCAAGAAACAGGTCAGGTGGTCTGGTATTCCCATCTCTTAAAGAATTTTCTGAAGTTTGTTGTGATCCACACAGCCAAGACCTTTAAAACTAACACCCACAAAAGATGTCCTTTTCATTATAGGGAACTGGAATGCAAAAGTAGGAAGTCAACAAACACCTGGAGTAACAGGCAAATTTTGCCTTGGAATACAGAATGAAGCAGGGTAAAGACTAATAGAGTTTTGCCAAGAAAATGCACCGGTCATAGCAAACACCCTCTTCCAACAACACAAGAGAAGACTCTACACATGGACATCACCAGATGGTCAACACCGAAATCAGATTGATTATATTCTTTTCAGCCAAAGATGGAGAAGCTCTATACAAGCAACAAAAACAAGACCAGGAGCTGACTGTGGCTCAGATCATGAACTCCTTATTGCCAAATTCAGACTGAAATTGAAGAAAGTAGGAAAAACCACCAGACCATTCAGGTATGACCTAAATCAAATCCCTTATGATTATACAGTGGAAGTTAGAAATAGATTTACGGACCTAGATCTGATAGATAGAGTGCCTGATGAACTATGGAATGAGGTTCATGACATTGTACAGAAGACAGGGATCAAGACAATCCCTATGGAAAAGAAATGCCAAAAAGCAAACTGGCTGTCTGGGGAGGCCTTACAAATAGCTGTGAAAAGAAGAGAAGCGAAAAGCAAAGGAGAAAAGGAAAGATATAAGCATCTGAATGCAGAGTTCCAAAGAATAGCAAGGAGAGATGAGAAAGCCTTCCTCAGCGATCAATGCAAAGAAATAGAGGAAAACAACAGAATGGGAAAGACTAGAGATCTCTTCAAGAAAATTAGAGATACCAAGGGAACACTTCATGCAAAGATGGGCTCGATAAAGGACAGAAATGGTATGGACCTAACAGAAGCAGAAGATATTAAGAAGAGGTGGCAAGAATACACAGAAAAACTGTACAAAAAAGATCTTCATGACCCAGATAATCATGATGGTGTGATCACTGACCTAGAGCCAGACATCCTGGAATGTGAAGTCAAGTGGGCCTTCGAAAGCACCACTACAAACAAAGCTAGTGGAGGTGATGAAATTCCAGTTGAGCTATTTCAAATTCTGAAAGATGATGCTGTGAAAGTGCTGCCCTCAATATGCCAGCAAATTTGGAAAACTCAGCAGTGGCCACAGGACTGGAAAAGGTCGGTTTTCATTCCAATCCCAAAGAAAGGCAATGCCAAACAATGCTCAAACTACCACACAATTGCACTCATCTCACACGCTAGTAAAATAATGCTCAAAATTCTCCAAGCCAGGCTTCAGCAATATGTGAACTGTGAACTTCCAGATGTGCAAGCTGGTTTGAAAAGGCAGAGAAACCAGAGACCAAATTGCCAACATGCACTGGATCATCGAAAAAGCAAGAGAGTTCCAGAAAAACATCTATTTCTGCTTTATTGACTATGCCAAAGCCTTTGACTGTGTGATCACAATAAACTGTGGAAAATTCTGAAAGAGATGGGAATACCAGACCACCTGACCTGCCTCTTGAGAAACCTATATGCAGGTCAGGAAGCAACAGTTAGAACTGGACATGGAAAAACAGACTGGTTCCAAATAGGAAAAGGAGTACGTCAAGGCTGTATATTGTCACCCTGCTTATTTAACTTCTATGCAGAGTACATCATGAGAAACACTGGACTGGAAGAAGCACAAGCTGGAATCAAGACTGTAGGGAGAAATATCAATAACCTCAGATATGCAGATGACACCACCCTTATGGCAGAATGTGAAGAGGAACTAAAAAGGCTCTTGATGAAGTTTAAAGAGGAGAGTGAAAAGTTGGCTTAAAACTCAACATTCAGAAAATGAAGATCATGGCATCTGTTCCCATCACTTCATGGGAAATAGATGGGGAAACAGTGGAAACAGTGTCAGACTTCATTTTTGGGGGCTCCAAAATCACTGCAGATGGTGACTGCAGCCATGAAATTAAAAGACGCTTACTCCTTGGAAGAAAAGTTATGACCAACCTAGATAGCATATTCAAAAGCAGAGACATTACTTTGCCAACAAAAGTCTGTCTTGTCAAGGCTATGGTTTTTCCTGTGGTCATGTATGGATGTGAGAGTTGGACTGTGAAGAAAGCTGAGCGCCGAAGAATTGATGCTTTTGAACTGTGGTGTTGGAGAAGACTCTTGAGAGTCCCTTGGACTGCAAGGAGATGCAACCAGTCCATTCTGAAGGAGATCAGCCCTGGGATTTCTTCGGAAGGAATGATGCTAAAGCTGAAACTCCAGTACTTTGGCCACCTCATGTGAAGAGTTGACTCATTGGAAAAGACTCTGATGCTGGGAGGGATTGGGGGCAGGAGGAGAAGGCAATGACAGAGGATGAGATGGCTGGATGGCATCACCGACTTGATGGACGTGAGTCTAAGTGAACTCCAGGAGTTGGTGATGGACAGGGAGGCCTGGCCTGCTGTGATTCATGGGGTCGCAAAGAGTCAGACACAACTGAGCGACTGAACTGAACTGAACTGAACACAGCCAAAGGCTTTGGCATAATAAATAAAGCAGAAATGGATGTTTTTCTGGAACTCTTTTCTTTTTCAGTGATCAGTAGATGTTGGCAATTTGGTCTCTGGTTCCTCTGCCTTTTCTAAATCCAGCTTGCACATCTGGAAATTTATGGCTCACTTACTGTTGAAGCCTGGCTTGGGGAATTTTGAGCATTACTTTGCTAGCACATGAGATGAGTGCAATTGTGCAGTATTTTGAGCATCCTTTGGCCTTGCCTTTCTTTGGGACTGGAATGAAAACTGACCTTTTCCAGTCCTGTGGCCACCTCTGAGTTTTCCAAATTTGCTGGCATGTTGAGTGCAGCACTTTCACAGCATCATCTTTCAGGATTTGAAATAGCTCAACTGGAATTCCATCACCTCCACTAGCTTTGTTCATAGTGATGCTTCCTAAGGCCCACATTCCAGGATGTCTGGCTCTCGGTGAGTGGTCTCATCATTGTGATTATCTGGGTCATGAAGATCTTTTCTGTACAGTTCTTCTGTGGATTCCTCCCACCTCTTCTTAATATCTTCTGCTTCTGTTAGGTCCATACCATTTCTGTCCTTTATCGAGCCCATCTTTGCATGAAGTGTTCCCTTGGTATCTCTAATTTTCTTGAAGAGATCTCTAGTCTTTCCCATTCTGTTGTTTTCCTCTATTTCTTTGCATTGATCGCTGAGGAAGGCTTTCTCATCTCTCCTTGCTATTCTTTGGAACTCTGTATTCAAATGGGTACATCTTTCCTTTTCTCCTTTGCTTTGTGCTTCTTTTCTTCATGCAGCTATTTGTAAGGCCTTCTCAGACAACCATTTTGCCTTTTTGCATTTCTTTTTCTTGGGGATGGTCTTGGTCACCGCCTCCTGTATAAAGTCACAAACCTCCATCCATAGTTCTTCTGGCACTCTGTCTATCAAATCTAATACCTTGAATCTATTTGTCGTGTCCCTGTATAATGGTAAGGGATTTTATTTAGGTCATACCTGAATGGTCTAGTGGTTTTCCCTACTTCTTCAATTTCAGTCTGAATTTGGCAGTAAGGAGTTCATGATCTGAGCCACAGTCAGCTCCTGGTCTTGTTTTTGTTGCTTGTATAGAGCTTCTCCATCTTTGGCTGAAAAGAATATAATCAATCTGATTTCGGTGCTGACCATCTGGTGATGTCCATGTGTAGAGTCTTCTCTTGTGTTGTTGGAAGAGGGTGTTTGCTATGACCGGTGCATTTTCTTGGCAAAACTCTATTAGTCTTTACCCTGCTTCATTCCGTATTCCAAGGGCAAATTTTCCTGTTACTCCAGGTGTTTGTTGACTTCCTACTTTTGCACTCCAGTCCCCTATAATGAAAAGGACATCTTTTTTGGATGTTAGTTCTAGACGGTCTTCTAAGTCTTCAAGTTCAGCTTCTTCAGCTGAAAGGAAAGAAACAAACTAGCTTTATCAATTACTTAGCAAAGCAAATCATTTCAGACTCTGAGATTGGATTAAGATGATGCCAAAATCTAGTGCCAATGTCTGCCAAAAGTAAAATTCAATTTAAAATTAAATACTCTCTGGAGGACGGAACCATTATTCTAGGCCGTAAGGGTATTTATTCAATTCTATATACAATGCATTGCACTCAATTGCAAATGCTCAACATGCAATCAGATAAACAACATGAATTAAAATGAAGAAAAAAACAAATAAATAATAGAAAAAGACCTGCATTTTAAAGATCTAAACCAGAAGAATGAGGACTAAAAACAAACTTGAAACTATAAAATGAAAAAATAAAAATTATAGTAATAAAAATTAAAAGGACTTAATAACTGATTAGATGGATTATCAGCTAGTTGTGTGTGTGTGTATGCGTATGTTAGTCACTCACTCTTGTCTGACTCTTAGTGACCCCAAGGACTCTAGCCCACCAAGCTCCTCTGTCCATGACATTCTCCAGGCAAGAATACTGGAGTGGGTTGCCATTCCCTTCTCCAGGGGCTCTTCCTGACCCAGGGATCAAACCTGGGTCTCCTGCATTTCAGGCAGATTCTTTACCACCTGAGACACGAGGGAAGCCCACAGACACAACTAAACAGAAAATGAGTGAACTGAAAGATGAGATGGAAAAAAATCCAAAAGGAAGCACAGAATTTAAGAATTAGAAAAAAAGGACAGGGTAAATGAAAATATCTAACGTATATATGATTGTCCCAGGAAGAAAGAAGATGTAAAATAAGGGAGAAAAAATACCTGAAGAGAGAACAGATGAGGATTTTCAAAAGTTAATGAAAGATATGAAGACACAAATTGAAAAGGCTCCTGAATTCTCAAGCCAGACAAATAAGTGGAAAGTCACAAATTTCAGAGTAAATTTGAAGAAAAATACAAACACACAAAAAAATTATTAAAATAGACCAAAAAAATTTTTTTTAATTTTATTTTATTTTTAAACTTTACATAATTGTATTAGTTTTGCCAAATATCAAAATGAATCTGCCACAGGTATACATGTGTTCCCCATCCTGAACCCTCCTCCCTCCTCCCTCCCCATACCATCCCTCTGGGTCATCCCAGTGCACTAGCCCCAAGCATCCAGTATCATGCATCGAACCTGGAGTGGCATCTCGTTTCATACACGATATTTTACATGTTTCAATGCCATTCTCCCAAATCTTCCCATCCTCTCCCTCTCCCATAGAGTCCATAAGACTGTTCTATACATCAGTGTCCCTTTTGCTGTCTCGTACACAGGGTTATTGTTACCATCTTTCTAAATTCCATATATATGCGTTAGTATACTGTATACTTTTATTCCAAGAGGCAAGCATGTTTTAATTTCATGGCTGCAGTCACCATCTTCAGTGACTTTGAAGCCCAAGAAAATAGTCTTTCACTGTTTCCACTGTTTCCCATGGAGCACAGAGAAACTGCTTTACCAGAGCTCTTCTCAGAGAGTATTAGAAATGAATGAAAAGGATATTTTAATAAGCTGCTGGAGGTGGGAACCACCGTGGGACCTGCTGGATGACAGGACTTGGCGGTCTGGTCCTCAGCATCCCTTGGTTGGCATGCAGATGAGACAATCAGAAGGCCAGCTGAGCCGTGCCCCTGGTGACCTTTTTGTCTTGTTTGTCTTTAAGGAATATTAATGTGAAGAGGCCAAACCATCCATTTGTCTAGAAGTTTGAGCCTCAGCCTAGCCCTGCCAGTAAGAGACTGAGAGAAACTAGAGACGTGACATGCAAGGATTTCAGATATGTTTCCTTCCATCTTGCAATCAAAATGCTAGAAGAATGTCAAGCTATTGGATTTAAATAATAATCAATCACATTGTGAGTGATTTAAATCAACATTGTCTGATGACAGTAACTGGGGAAATTTTTTCTGACTCCAATAAAATCACTTTTCCTTTCTGGCCTTTTCCAAGATAGATTATACTACATGGCAAAATGCCAAGCCCCAGAGTGGGCAAGTCTGGTATTCCTTTCTCTTTGTACTCTTTCTCCTTCTTGTTCATCTCTTTCTTCTTTGAAATGACAAAATATTGTGTTTGGGGAAGATTTTGGCCATTTAAAAAATAGTAATTGGGGTGCATGTACAGAGTGTTTTGTGTTAATTTTGAAGATTTGCATCCAAGGAGGTACATGCTTATCCTTGGCTACTGGCTCCTCCCCAAAGGCATATAAACATTTCCTAGTTTTCCTACACTAGACAAATATGTCCTCATCCTGCTCCTCCTTTGTCTCCATCCCCTCACAGATGGGCACAGATGAATTCCATGAGAGCACGGCTGTCTATCTCATTTTATATTCAATGGTTATCCATATTCAGTGGGTAGTCCAGTGCCTGTCATACGATGTTCTCGTTGAGTATTTGCTGAATGAATAAACTACAGAGCTACTTTGTCTGCTCTTCTGTATTCCATTCTGAACATATGAATAAAATTGCATCACATAGGTATGGCCAGCTTAATAAATCATCAAAACACAAATTCCCGTATAGCTACTGCTCAGATTTGTTGTTTTTGTTCAGTCACTAAGTCACATCTGACTCTGCAACCCCATGGACTGTAGCACACTAGGCTTCCAGGCCCTTCACTATCTCCCTGAGCTGGCTCAAACTCATGTCCATTGTCAGTGAGGCAATCCCACCACCTCAGAGGATGACATGTAACTCTGTCAGCACCCAGATAACCTCTTGGCCCTCTTTCCACCCTCCCTCCCTTCAAACTTAATTACTATCTTGATTTCTAGTTTTATCTGTGTTTCGATTCTATTTATACAGATTGACTCTATATAAATGAGATCACACAATATGTAATCTTTCTCTGGTTCTCAATACTAAACACTGTTAGGATAGATCATAATCTCATTTATCAAATGCATCATTGAAGGATACTTGCTTTATTTCAATTTGAGGCTAACTGCTGCTATTACCGTAACCAATTTGCTCATGCCTCTTGGTTGCAAAGACTTATGGTTCATAGGAGTATGATTGCTGTGCTGTAGAATAGGTATGTTTTCAATTGGAGGAGAGAATTGCAAGTGCTAAGGTCAGATTACACTTCCACTAGCACTCTATGAGAGTTTCAGATGCTCTAAACCCTCACAGAAACATGATATCCTGGTATTTTGATTTTTAGCTCTTCTGCTAGCGAGAGTGGCAGTTCATTGCAGGTTTCATTCGCATCTTCCTGATTGTAATTTAGCCTGAACACTTTTTAAATGTGTATGAACCAAAATCACTGCAGATGGTGACTGCAGCCATGAAATTAGAAGACGCTCACTGCTTGGAAGGAAAGTTATGACCAACCTAGACAACATATTAAAAAGCAGAGACATTACTTTGCCAACAAAGGTCTGTCTAGTCAAAGCTATGGTTTTTCCAGTAGTTATGTATGGATGTGAGAGTTAGACCAGAAAGAAAACTTAGCACCAAAAAACTGATGCTTTTGAACTGTGGTGCTGGAGAAGACTCTTGAGAGTCCCTTGGATTGCAAGGAGATCAAACCAGTCTATCCTAAAGGAAATCAATCCTGAACATTCATTGGAGGGACTGATGCTGAAGCTGAAACTCTAATACTTTGGCCACCTGATATGCAGAACTGACTCACTGGAAAAGACCCTGATACTGGGAGAGATTGAAGGCAGGGGGAGAAGGGATGACAGGATGAGATGGTTGGATGGTATCACTGACTCGATAGACATTGAGTTTAAGTAGGCTCCAGGAGTTGGTGATGGACAGGGAGGCCTGGCGTGCTGCAGTCCATGGGGTCGCAAAGAGCTGGACACGACTGAGTGACTGAACTGAACTGAACTGAAATCAGGCTCTCTGTGCTCTTAGTTATGGGAAATCCACCACATTAGTGGAAGTTCAGCTCCTTTATTTTGTCTCCATAGACATTATTGGTCCATCCACTCAACCAGTATACAAGCCTGTGTACAAGTCATGACCTGAGGGTCACCAGTAGGTCCGACTGATAACATGGCCCAGTGTTCCCACATACCGTTGGTGTTCCTCATGGGCTTTTGGAATTTGCTGTTGTTTAGTCACTAGGTCCTGTCCAACCCTTTGCGAACTCATGGACTGCTGTACACCAGGCTCCTCTGTCCTCCATAGTCTGCCAGAGCGTGCTCAAACTCATGTCCAATGAGTCAGTGATGCCATCCAACCATCTCATCCTCTGCCACCCCCTCCTCCTTTTGCCTTCAATCTTTCCCAGCATCAGGGTCTTTTCCAATGACTCAGCTCTTTGCATCCAGGGCCTTTAGGGTATCAAGTCTTAAAGGCCCATTGTCTTAAAATACATGTGTATCATTTAGTATGAGTCATACATGGAAGTGTGACTTTTCATAAAGATGGTATCCCAATTAATATTTTGATTAGTCCATCAAAAACCATTTAGCACTTACCACCAGCCCCAAGAGAACTGAACATAAGACAGATGTGTTTTAAAAGTAACAGGAAAAGAGTGTGAGGGACACCTTGTCAACAGTTTCTGTGTCCACACGACAGCCATACAAACGGGGTAAAGAGGGGAAGTGTGGTAGGGAGGGGCAGGAGGTAGGGAAATTAAGGCAAAACTAATACAATTATGTAAAGTTTAAAAATAAAATAAAATTTAAAAAAAACTAGACGAGTGCTGATGGCAAATTATGGAGGACGGAATCCACCGAGGGCTAACTATTATTCCTCACAGCTTTGTAGATCCAAAACAGGTAATCAGGTTGGTGCGTTCAGTGTTTCAGAAAAATGAAGCAGTGCTTCAGTACTCATCGCCGTTTCTACATGGTCTTCACCTTGCTGTGATAAAATAACAGGTTTTTGTGTAAAAAGCCATTAACTTGATATCACTACCTTGGATTTTAGATAGGATTTATGAGGAAAGAGTTTAAGTTTTGTTTCTTTTTAACAACAGTTATATGAAAAACATAATTCTAGGATGCAGTGTTCCATGATTAGGTCACAAGTTGTATTTTTCAGGGGAAAAAAAATCAACTCTCCATGTTGGTACTTTTCCGTGTAAATAAGGCCACTTTTCTGGTTCATATTTATAATAGAGCTGGCAGGATACAGTTTCCTTTCCTCACAATATCTCACACTGGGAACTTGAAATATTGACAGGATTTTTTACCTGCATGTCTTCAGACAAGTGCACAGGCACTTTGCTTGGTTTTCATAAAGGTGTCCCCAGAAAAGGCTGATCTAAGTTGTCTTACGGCAGATTGGAATTTACTCAGCCGTGAATGTTTAAGTCCAATCGGATAAAGATAATCCATGTTCATCTGCTTTTTTCCAGCAAGAGGTATTCAATGTTTATCTCTTCTCCCATCATGCCCTTGGAGAGGGATCTGGGGAGGGGAGTGATTTTCAGTACTTTCCCCACCCTCACCACCACCAGGGTAAGTTTTCTTATGGCTCCTGGAGTTGTGTGAAGACCCAGACTAAAAGGACCAGAAGCAAATCAGCTTCTGCTGATCCATACCCCAGGGAGCAGTAGCCATCCGGCCACCTGACTATAGAAGCCCCGGTGGTCCAGGCCGCACAGGATGGCACCCCTGGACAGCTGGCAGCTCCCACACACGACCTGACCGGTCCCGCCCAGAGATGAGCTGCCTCTGCTGCTGAGCTTCTGATGCTGCAAGCTCTGCGCTTTCCAGCCTGGTGGGGGCGGGGCTGGGGGGCATCCAGTGGGGCTTGTCGCTAAGGGCAAAGAGGTTGGCCCCACCTGCTGACACGAAGCCTCTAACACTCCTGGGGAAATGACGGCATCTCAAGATGGCAGGCTCTCTGTGATGGTCAGGCCACTGGGCTATTCAAGCCCCACGTGTGGCTTCCCTCTCGGAGGTGGGGCTATCCTCTCAGGGGACTGCAGTCAACCTCCAGTCCTGCCCAGAGGCTGCCGGGCTTCCCTTCCTCCCTCTGTACTCCAGCCCCCATGCCAGACTCTCCCAACTCCAAACACACTCCCCTTCCTTCTCTTTTCTCATCTCTCAAAAATAGGAGACTGTTATTAAAGGTAAAACTATGCACGCATGTGCATGCATATGAATGCACACATGCACACACGCCCAGATGCCCCTCGTTGAGCAGGAGGAGAAGGAACGAAAGGAGAAGGAAGGACAGAGGAGGAGTCTGCAGTGGACAGGCTGGCAGAGGAACGCTGTCAGCTGCAAAACACAGGAAGCCACCTATCAGTGTCTTAAGCGGGTCAGCATATATTTTTCTCCTCTAACAAGAACTCTGGTGGGTAGAGTGTAAAGAAGCCACCTGCAATGCAGGAGATACAGGTTTGATCCCTGGGTTGGAAAGATCCTCTAGAGAAGCAAATGGTAACCCACTCGAGTATTCTTGCTTGGAAAATCCCATGGACAGAGGAACCTGGCAGGCTACAGCCCATGGGGTCGCAAAGAGTTGAATATGACTTAGCGACTGAAGTGAGTGAAGTCGCTCAGTCGTGTCCAACTCTTTGCGACCCCATGGACAGTAGCCTGCACCAGGCTCCTCCATCGGTGGGATTTTCTAGGCAAGAGTACTGGAGTGGGTTTCCATAAACACAGCAGTAACAACAACCACTAAATAAAGTCGAGGACATTTAGTTCTTCCGCAAAGGCTAGAGGTAATCTTCTGAACCATATCCTTTGAGCAACTTGACAGATACTGATATCCCCACCAGGTGGAAGAAGGTAACTGCTGCTGCCCACAAGCTGCAGACCAGCTGAGGTTGATGAAGGTTGATGAAGCTGACTCCTAATTATGTCACCAGCAACCAATCAGAAGATCGTCCATAAGCTGACCACACACCCCACAATCCCCCTTCTGTTCCCTGAAAGTCATGGGGAAGTTGGGGCCTTTTAAGCCCCAGCAGGTCTAGCTCCCCTGGACCCCTTCCTTGGCGCCTGCAATAAATCCTGCGCTTTCCTTCCCCATCACCCAGTGTCAGCTGATTGGCGTTTCTGTGTGAGGGCATGGGCATGCAAGTTTGGTTCAGTAACAGAATAGGAGGATAACTGTCAGGCAACCAGCATCTCTGATGAGCACTCCTGCTCCACGTCCTCTGCTCCCTGCCTCCGTGCTTCTCTTCAGCCACCCCACTCAGGAGTTTCCGATTCCGGCTAAACTGTATGGCACATGGGCTTATGATCAGGCATCAGAAAAACTCGAATTCAAGCTTTTGGAATACAATAAGTTTGCACATTTTGAAATGTCTTTCAGATATTAGACAGGAGTCCAGAGTCTATTTCAAAGAAGCAAATGCGTTCCTCTGCTGCAGGTTGGTATTGTTGTTCAGTCATTAAGTCGTGTCCGACTCTTCGCCACCCCATGGACTGCAGCATGCCAGACTTCCAGGTCTTTCACCATCTCCTGGAGATTGCTCAAACTCAAGTCTATTGAGTTGGTGATGCCATCCAACCATCTCATCCTCTGCTGCCCTCTTTTCTTCTTGCCCTCAATCTTTCCCAGCATCAGGGTCTTTTCCAGTGGGTCAGCTCTTCACATCAGGTGGCCAAAGTACTGGAACTTCAGCTTCAGCATCAATCTTTTTGATGAATAATCAGGATTGATTTCCTTTAGGATTGACTGGTTTTGATCTCCTTACAGTCCAAGGGACTCCTCAAGAGTCTTATCCAGCACCACAGTTTGAAAGCATCATTTCTTTGGCACTCAGTCTTCTTTATGGTCCAACTCTATGGTTCAACTGCGTATGACTACTGGAAAAACCGTGTGTGCATGTCTGCCTGTGTGCTCAGTCATGTCTAACTCTTTGTGACCCCATGGACTGTAGCCCCCCAGGGGCCTCTGTCCATGGGATTTTCCAGGCAAGAATATTGGAGTGGGTTGCTAGTTCCTCCTCCAGAGTATCTTTCTGACTGTGGGATGGAACCTGTGTCTCCTGTGTCTCCTGCACTGGCCGGCAGATTCTTTACCACTGTGCCATCAGGGATGCTCCACCTGGGAAACACCATAGCTTTGACTATATGGAAATTTGTCAGCAAAGTGATGTCTCTGCTTTTTAATACGCTGTCTAGGTCTGTAATAGCTTTCATCCCAAGGAGCAAGTGTCTTAATTTTGTGGTTGCAGTCACCATCTGCAGTGATTTTGGAGCCCAAGGAAATAAAATCTGTCACTGTTTCCACTTTTCCCCACTCATTTGCCATTAATTTGAGAGGACCAGATGCCAAGATCTTATTTTTTTGAATATTGTGTTTTAAGCCAGCCTTTTCACTCTCTTCTTTCACCCTCATCAAGAGGCTCTTTAGTTCTTCTTTGCTTTAGGTACTTGTCCATAGCTAAGAATCTATAACTTGTGAATGCCTGAGTATTGATTTTCCTATGACTGTGCAAAGTTTATCAAAATTGTCATTATAAAAACTAATTAAATAGTAAGGAAAAAAATAAAACCAAGAAAGCACAAAATTGAATCATTAGGGGAAAAGACAAGTTATTCAAATAGACTTACTAATTTGAAAAATATGAAACATTTTATTGTCTGTTTTGACTGTCTTGAATTTTTAATGCAAAGTGCTTATGAGTTTTTGTCTTAGTTAAGAAAATGTCAGGATTAAAACTGACTTCTTAAAATGGCAGAACTATATTTAATGGTTCCGAAGGATAAATCTGCAGATAAGATTGTCTTCACCAGGAAGGGAAAAATCTCTGAACCAGAAAGGGGAGTCTTGGTCATTTTCGGTTCTATTTATTTCTTCATGAAATTAGGAAAACTTAAAAATAAATAAAATCTCTTTCTATAGCTCTTTCCTCCACAGATATGTTTCCTGAAGAAAGGACAGCTCAAGTGACAGGAAATGGTTCCTTTTCTCACATCTTTTACATTGCAAGTCTTCATTTTGCCTGATTGTTGGATCAGTGATCTCCTTATCTCTGTGTAGTGAATCAATAGCTAAATCATAGTCAAGAGATCATTATATTTGGCAATTGTCCCAACTCACCAAGATTTATTAGATATCCCTAGCAATTTAAAATGTTCATTTCCTATGGATGGGCTTATGGATGGACCCATTTGCCTACAGCCGTCAACCACATAATAATACTTGGTATAAGTGGCAAATGTATTCACTGGAGAGTTCTCAAAACCCAAATTACACTGTTCATATAGACTAAATTTATTATAATGGATATTCTTCAATTTCATTCCCTGATGAAAATCTGGTTAGTCAAAGCCAGGAGAATATTAAAAGTCATTAAAGGCAAACCTCTATGGAGATATCAAGTATATATGGGTACCCATTTGCTTCTGGCAACCTAATATTTCTTACTAGTAAGTCATTACATTTAAATTTAAAATTACTTTAGCATAAGTCATATTTAGTGTATAGTCTATTCATAATTATTTTCTCTAAATGTATAGTCCAAAAGACATTATTCACAGTGAGAACATTAGCATTAATAATGACAATAATGAGGAAAACAGCAAGAGAAATGTGAAGGAATATAATAGGTTATTCATTGTGAAACTTTATATGATTAATATTTGATTAGTGTGGTAGTCACTCAGTCGTGTCTGACTCTTTGCAAACCCGTGGACTGTAGCCCACCAGGCTCCTCTGTCCATGGGATTCTCCAGGCAAGAATACTGGAGTGGGTTGCCATTTCCTTCTCCAGGGATCTTCCCTATCAAGGGATCAAACCTGCATCTCCTGCATTGGTAGGTGGATTTTTTACCATCTGAGCTCCAAGGGAAGCAAATTAATCAAATGTTAATTGATAGGATAGTTTTGTAAGCTAGAAACAGTCACATCCTTGATGTATTAGAATTTTAAATATATAATTATTTTTATGAATTAGTACATCTTCCCTGTTTTTCCTTTAAAATGAAGGAACTCATTTTTTGTGAAAATTATAATTTTTACACAAAAACAGTGTACATAACTATGAAGTGAAAAAAATTAATGCTAAAACAAAATAACAAAATAACATGTGTATTCAGTCATATCTGACTCTTGGCCACCCTTTGGACTGTGGCCCACCAAGCTCCTCTGTCCATGGGATTCTCCAGGCAAGAACATTGGAGTGGGTTGCCATTTCCTCCTCCAGGGGATCTTCCCGACCCTGGGATCTAATCCTCTTCTCCTGCGTCTCCTGCATCAGCAGGTGGAGTCTTCACCCACTGAGCCATCAGGGAAGGCCTTGATCTTGACAGTCTGTCGTTAGTATGCGACAACTGAGTCCATGAGGCTCACTTTCCCACCCATAACATGAGGACACTAGTACTTCCTTCACACAGTTGTTGGATGATAAAATGCAATAATGTAGAGAAATTACCACGTGAAACTCTTCACAGTTCATAGCAGACACCTCTTAGCAGAAGCAGATACTACGGGTTGAATCCAGTGTAGGGTTACCAGAAATTTTAATTTTCTTCTTTACCAACTTTTTATAAGTATTACTTTATAATCATAAAAAGTTGACATACTTTCATTTTGAAATACACATTCACACACAAACACATAGAAAGAGTTACAACTGTTATTTATGTTAAGATTTCCAATTTAAATGTGGACATAATGGGAGGAAGTTTCAAAAAGGAGGGGATATATGTATACCTATGGCTGAATCATGTTGAGGTTTGACAGAAAACAGAAAAATTCTGTAAAGCAATTATCCTTCAACAAAAAATAAATAATTTTTTAATTCGAAGCAGGGGAAAAAATAATAAAAGTGGACATAGAAACCAAGGGAACAGAATATAGAGACAAGAAATAAACTCATGCATTTACAGTCAACTGATCTTTGACAACTGTGCCATAAATACATAATGAAGAAGAGATAGTCTTATCAACCAATGGTGTTGGGAAAACTGGATATAACATCCAAAAGAATGAAACTGGATACTTATCTTGCACCGTATAAAAAAATCAGCTCAAAATGCATTAAAGATATAATTTTATGACATAAAATTATTAAATTTCTAGAAGAAAATATAGGGTTAAATCTTTGTGACATAGATCTTTTCAATGATTTCTTGGATTTGGCATTAAAAAGCACCAGCAACTAACTACAAGCAAAACTACATCAAACTGAAAAGTTTCTGCATAGCATTATTTACAATTTTTAAGATATGGAAGCATCTAAGTGTCCATCAATAGATGAATGGATAAAGAAGATGCAATATATATATATATTGATGTGATATATATATATATATATATATACACACACACACATCACATCACATACTCAGTTCAATTCAGTCACTCAGTCGTGTCCAACTCTTTGCAACCCCATGGACTGCAGCACAACAGGCTTAGCTGTCCATCACCCAACTCCCAGAGCTTGATCAAATTCATGTCCACCTACTCAGTAATGCCATCCAACCATCTGATCCTCTGTCATCCCTTCTCCCCCTGCCTTCAATCTTTCCCAGCATCAGGGTCTTTTCCAATGAATCAGTTCTTTGTATCAGATGGCCAAAGTATTGGAGTTTCAGCTTCAACATCAGTCCTTCCAATCAACACTCAGGACTCATCTCCTTTAGGATGGACTGGTTGGATCTACTTTCTGTCCAAGGGACTCTCTAGAGTCTTTTCCAGCACTACAGTTCAAAAGCATCAGTTCTTCAGTGCTCAGCTTTCTTTATAGTCCAAATCTCACATCCATGCATGACTACTGGAAAAACCATAGCCTTGACTAGACAGACCTTTGTTGGTAAAGTAATGTCTCTGCTTTTTAATATGCTATCTAGGTTTGTCAAAGCTTTTCTTTCAAAGAGCAGGCATCTTTTAATTGCATGGCTTCAGTCACTGCCTGCAGTGATTTTGGAACCCAAGAAAATAAAGTCTCTCACTGTTTCCACTGTCTCTCCACCTATTTGCCATGACGTGATGGGACCGGATGCCGTGATCTTAGTTTTTTGTATGGTGAGTTTTAAGCCAGCTTTTTCACTCTGCTCTTTCACTTTTACCATGAGGCTCTTTAGTTCCTCTTTGCTTTATGCTATAAGTGTGGCCTTCCGATTCTCTCATCCGCATGCCAACCAAGGGATGCTGAGGACCAGACCATCAAGTCCAGTCACCCAGCTGGTCCCATGGTGGTTCCCACCTCCAGCAGCTTATTAAAATATCCCTTTCATTCATTTCTAATACTCTCTGAGAAGAGCTCTGGTAAAGCAGTTTCTCTGTGCTCCATGGGAAACAGTGAGAGACTATTTTCTTGGGCTTGGAAGGAAAGTTGGACATAAGTGTGTCCAACTAGGGACACGAAGTGTCCCTCGCAACCTGTGTCATCCACATATCTAAGGTTATTGATATTTCTCCCTCCAATCTTGGCTCCAGCTTGTGCTTCATCCAGTCTGGCACCTCGCATGATGTACTCTGCATGTAAATTAAATAAGCAGGGTGACGATATACAGCCTTGATGTACTCCTCAGCCATAGAATGCTAGTCAGCCATCACATACTACTCAGCCTTAAAAAAGAATAAAATTTTACCACTGGCAACAACATGATGGACTTGGAGGATATTATGTTAAGCGGAATAAGTCAGACAGAGCTACATGTGAAACTAAAAAATGCAACAGACTGGTGAATTTAAGAAAAAAAAGCTTTTGCACAGGAAAGGAAACACAATCAACAAAGTGACAAGGTAACATACAGAAGAGAAGAAAATATTCAAAAACCATGTATCTGATGAGAGGTTAATCTTCAAAATATGCAAGGGACTCCCACAACTTGATAGCAGAAAAAAAGAAAAACCGGAACAATGCTGTTTTTAAAAATAAAAGGCAAAGGACTTAAATAGACAGTTCTCCAAAGATGACATGCAAATGGCTAACAGGCCTATGAGAAGAAGCACATTATTACCAATTATCAGGGAAATACAAATCAAAACCAAAATAGTACATCACCTCATACTTTCTAGGATGGACATTTTTTTTAAGATAACAAGTGTTGGCAAAAATGTAGAGAAATTAGAACCATTGTGTTTGTTCACTGAATTGTATACATTTCATGGGGACATGGGATGGTGCAAACACCAAATGGGGGTTCCTCAAAAAGTTAAAGATAGAGTTGCCATAGATCCATCAGTCTCATTTCTGTCCATACATCCAAAAGGATGGAAATCAGGGATTGAAAGAGCTAGTCACACTCTCACTTTCACTGCAGACTCATTCACAATAGCTAAGATATGGAAGCAGCCCCAAAGTCCTGCAGCAGATTAATGCACAAGGAAAATGTACTCTAAATGCACATTCGTATATACATATACACACAACGGAAGGTTATATAACCTCTTCAACTTTAGAAGAGAGGGAAACTGTGCCATATGTGAGAACACTGATGAACCTGGACAATATTATGAAGTGACTCTGAAGTGAAACCAGCCAGTAACCAAGGAACAAATTGCGCCTGGTTCCACTTATATGAGCTCTCTTAAAAGTCAAATTCATAGAACAGAAAGGAAAGTTGTGGTTTCCAGGAGCTGGGGGGTGAGGGGAATGTGAAGCTGCTGTGCAGTGGGTGTGTTGTTGTTCAGCCATTAATTCACGTCCATCTGTTTGTGAGCACGTTAGACCTCCCTGTCCTTTACCGTCTCTCAGAGCTTGCTCAAACTCATGTCCATTGAGTCCGTGATGCCATCCAACCATCTCATCCTCTGTCACCCCCTTCTCCTGCCCTCAATCTTTCCCAGCATCAAAGTCTTTTCCAGTGAGTCTGCTCTTCACGTCAGGTAGCCAAGGTACTGGGCTTCAGCTTCAGCATCAAACCTTCCAATGAATATTGGAAGCATCAAACCTTCAATGAATATTCAATGATTTCCTTTAGGATTGACTGGTTTGATCTCCTTGCAGTCCCAAGAGACTCTCAAGTGTCTTCTCCAGCACCACAATTCAAAAGCTTCAATTCTTTGGTGCTCAGCCTTCTTTACCCTTCAGTCACATATGATGATTAACTTCTAGAGATCTGCTGTACAACATAGAGCCTAGATTTAACAACTGTGCTTGCTGTGCACTAAAAATTTGCAGAGAGGGTAGGTCTCATGTTAAGTGTTCTTGCAGTTAATTATTTTGCAAATCTCTGTTCCTCTTATTCTTCAGTCTATGGTTCTGAACAATAAAACTTGTTTATGAGAATCATGACCTACTCTAAAATGTATATATATTTGTCAATTGAAGCCAAACATTTTAATTATAAAATACCTAATTTATACTTCAGTTCTTAAGTTTATGAATTTCATATTAAGAGCACTTGTTTGGTCTTCTCTGTGTTTCTAAAGTTCTCAATTTCTGTGATTTTCCTGCTGAGGATTTATGCCTCCCTGAGCCCAAGAAAGGGAGAATACAGTGTTTATCAATGTGAGCTCGGGGGTTGAAAGGGCCAGGTAAGACTTCGAGTAAGTTGCTTACCATCCTCATGGAAAATTTGCATAATAATACTTTTATATCATAGATATGATCATTAAATAAAATATACATGTAGTGTATTCTTTTCTTTTTCTGACACATATTAAGTTCCCTACCACCTCCTGTGAAATTAACCTTGTGAGCCACACTCTGTTCTTCCCTTTACCTCTGAGGTGTATGCACAAAAAATGGAATGGAATGGAATCACCCAGGGTTGGAACCACACAGGGTTGGTACTGTCAGGAAAAGCAGTGGAGACCAAGTCCTTTATGGATTGTTTTCAGGATCCAGACTCCAGAGTATTAGGGTGTCAGTGGTACCCTTTCATCTTCAAATAAATATATGCCTCCCCCCACGGAAGATAGAATGGGCCTTCCGTGAGAGGACCTCGAGAAATCTGATTAATCAAGTGAACTTCTAATCTTGAATTTGGACAGATGAGATGGAAGTCTTTGAGGACCACACACAATCCAAACTAGCCCTCCAGCTGAGAGCAGAGCCCAAGCCAGTGATGGGGAATGAGTCTAGCCTGGTGGCCTCGTGTGTCCTATGCCTAAGGGATTCTAAGTCCTGAGGCCATGGGAGCCAACAGTTAGTGAAAAATTAAAAGAGCCTCAGCATCCAGGAGAGTCAATCATCCAAGTCAGTTATTATACTTTTCCCAGGCTTGTCTCCCAGGTGGAGCCCCTCCCGTGTCCTAGAAACTCTGGTCTGATCATGGATGAGTCTTGTGAGTCATCTTCTTCTTCACATGTGCAGCCCAGCCTTCCCACCAAGGTTTACATCTGGAGCCCTCTGTCTTCTCATGGTGATAATTGATATTGAACTGCCCTTGACTTCTCCTCCATCTCAGTGAAGGAGGATTGGATTGTTCTTGCCACACTTCTCAAATTTGAAACGCTCTCTAGGGTGACCTTCATAATCTTTTGCCACTTATTTGAAAGCAATAATTCCTCATTTTCAAAGGGAAAGAAAAGGTACATAAAAGTTCTGCAAAATAGGCAAAAGTGAAGTCCTGTTATAGCTTAATTGCTGATAAAGTTAATTAGGAAAATGACCAATGGTCTTTCCCATGGCTTTCTAAGTGTTTCAACAAAATTGACTTAAGTAGTCGTACTCAAGGGCTTCCCAGGTAGCTCAGTGGTGAAAAATCTGCCTGCCAATGCCGGAGACGTAGGAGACATGGGTTGGACCGGTGGGTCTGGAAGATCCCCTGGATGAGGAAATGGCAACCCACTCCAGTATTCTTGCCTGGAAAATCCCATGGACAAAGGAAGCTGGTAGGACAGTCCATGGGCTCACAGAGAGTTGGACATGACTGAGAGACATAATAACAACAGCAATCACACTCAAGAATACAAAGGTAATGACGAGGATCCATGGGGACTGATGACACTTTCAAAGTCATCCACAGAATAATAAGGAAAAGTCTAGGAGCCAATTCCTTGCCACTCTCTAGGACCTAGGTCTCAGCTAGCCCCTCCAGCCACTTCTTTAGACTTCCTCCCTTTGGATGTCTCCCTGCCTCCTTTCTATTATGCAAAGAAGCCCAGTCCCTTCCCATTTCAGAAGCTTGTTATGTGCTGTACATCACAGGGTTCTATCTGGGGTTCTTTTTTCCAGGCTTTTTACATCTCCTCTTGTGGTCTTCACCTCTCCACCTGCTTCTGCGGAGGTCTTCCCTGTCTGCTCCCTGCATACAGCCCTCAGCAGCTCCAGTTACTCTCATCTCTTCTTTTGAATTCTCTTCATATCTTTGATGACAAAGGGTCAATCTGTTTTATTTTATTTCTATAATGATTGTGTACCACTTCTCTCCTTGTCCTGGAATCAAAGTGTCATTAGGTTTCTTTATCGCCCTTTCGTGGTTCAGCACCTACAACAGTGCCTGAACCACAGCTAGTACTAACAAATGTTTGTGGAATGAAGAAATAAATGAATAACTCAGTGAACTCCATGTTCACAGTTTACATTTACAACCTATAATTTGTTTTTACTTTTAATTGGAGGCTATTGTTGTTCAGTCTCTAAGTCATGTCCGACTCTTTGTGGCCCCATGAACTGCAGCACGACAGGCTTCCCTCTTCTTGCTCTATAATGTCTTGTTGGCTTCTGCCATTCAACAGCATGAATCAGCCACAGGTCCACATATGTCCCTTCCCTCCTAAACCTCCCTCCTCCCCCGAACCCCATCGCACCTCCCTAGGTTATCACAGAGCACCAGGTTGAGCTCCCTGTGTTACACAGCAGCTTCCCACTGGCTACCGATTTTGCACATGGTAGTGTATGTATGTCAATGGTAATAGAAACGCAGACATAGAGAACAGACTTTGGACACAGAAGAGGGAGGAGGGGGTGGGACCAACTGAGGGTATAATACTTTAAACAAAATAATTTAGACTGAACACATCACTGGGTGGCTTATTTCTTCATTCACTTACTTCTCGTTTGTTTCTAAACTACATGCAGTAGCTAGGGGGTTGTTGACTATCTAAGACTTATTTGAGGAGAATAATCTGGTCAGTGTCATGGGGAGATTAAGAGGATTTATAATCTGAAGTCTACCTTCCTGGTCAGAAACCATGTTGGACTGTCACGGGGTTGGGGAGGGAGTTGTCAGCAGCATTTTTTTTTTTCTTGCTTTATATCTAGAAAAACTGGGGGGCTAGAGTATCTGAAAACTAAGATCATGGCATCTGGTCCCATCACTTCATGGGAAATAGATGAGGAAACAGTGGAAACAGTGTCAGACTTTACTTTTTGGGGCTCCAAAATCACTGCAGATGGTGATTGCAGCCATGAAATTAAAAGACACTTACTCCTTGGAAGGAAAGTTATGACCAACCTAAATAGCATATTAAAAAGCAGAAATATTACTTTACAAACAAAGGTCCGTCTAGTCAAGGCTATGGTTTTTCCTGTGGTCATGTATGGACGTGAGAGTTGGACTGTGAAGAAAGCTGAGCGCCAAAGAATTGATGCTTTTGAACTGTGATGTTGGAGAAGACTCTTGAGAGTCCCCTTGGACTGAAAGGAGATCCAACCAGTCCATTCTGAAGGAGATCAGTCCTGGGTGTTCATTGGAAGGACTGATGCTGAAGCTGAAACTCCAATACTTTGGCCACCTCATGCAAAGAGTTGACTCATTGGAAAAGATCCTGATGCTGGGAGGGATTGGGGGCAGGAGGAGAAGAGGATGACAGAGGATGAGATAGCTGGATGGCATCACCGACTCAATGGACATGAGTTTAGGTGAACTCCGGGAGCTGGTGATGGACAGGGAGGCCTAGCATGCTGTGATTCATGGGGTCGCAAAGAGTCGGACACATCTGAGTGACTGAACTGAACTGAGAGTATCTGAGCTTCTCAAGATCTTTGTTCAACAAAAGACAAGATTATAAAGACCACTTTCTGTCTGCTGACATATTTTCCAGGCAGATCAGAGTGACAGTGTGCTTCATCTCCCATCAAGGGCTATGTGTGACCTCTGGGTCACCTCCAGCAGGCATCTACCTAAGGGTCTTATTATCAGTGCTGACAAGCCTCGGGGGTAACATCCCACTTCACGTCTTTGCACACAGATGCACACTGCATTTCTTTTGCTCTTCTGTGTGTGTGTGTGCCTAGTCATTCAGTCATGCCAAACTCTTGTGACCCCACAGACTGTAGCCCACCAGGCTCCTCTGTCCATGGGATTCTCCAGGCAAGAATACTGGAGTGGGTTGCCATGCCCTCCTCCAGGGGATCTTTTTCACCCAGGGTTGAACCCACATCTCCTGTGGCTCTTGCATTGCAGGCAGATTCTTCACCCCTGAGCCACCAGAGAAGCCCACTATACATCCGTACACACAAGCAAATATGTGTAAACGTTTATTAGGAAAAATATTCTTTGCATACCAGTGACACATTTAGACTCATTAAATAGGCACTAGTCTATCTATATGGCTCATTTTAATTTACAAAATAAAGTTCAAATTTTCCTATAATTTCAACAGAGGCTTTCCGGTTAGTGATCAGAACGTCATCCATGGAGCCCTGTTGTCCAGGCTTGAATCCTAGACCTCTCTCTCTTAGAAGTATGATCTTGGATCGTCTTTGAGTCTCAGTGTCCTTTAAACTGAGGATAACGACAGTGTCTACCACATAGCTTTTTTTTTTTTTTTCAGATTTAAATAGCTAACATTTGTATAGTTTGTAGCACATGGTCATCTTCACAGATGACTTTGACAAGTAAAAAAGACACGTTTCTAAACTGAGGACTGTTGCCCGTGTGCTAATGTGCCCTGGGGTACTTGGCTCCACAGGATGCACTCCAGAATCTTCCTCATGTATCTATTTTAGTCAACTATAAACAATAGAAAACTGCTTTTAAATTTTAAAATTAAGACAGATGCATTATGAAGTAGACATCTTAAGATAAAACGTGCTGTCAGGAGGCTTATTTTCTGTAGCTGCCTCCTGAAGCTCTAACCGCAAGGCACTCCCTTCTGGTCCACTGTCTCTTCCTGGCCTTCTCTACAGTAATCTGATTCTCATTCAACTCTCATTGTTCTGGCACCATCCCATACTTTCCTGTGTCTGGGATTTTTGTCCTGTCTGCCCACAATGACTGCCTTCTCCCAGTACAGCCACACACAGAAGTACAGCCACACACAGAAGTCCAGCCTTCACATTTTATTTTCTGTGAGGACTGTTCTGAGTCTACTGCTCTATGTGATCTCCCCTGGCATGAATGGCCAGAGCTCTGTGTGAGTGAGGTTTCACGATGGGTGCCACATTCTGTGTAATAAGTGGCATCTGCCTGCACATTAATCTGCCCCGCTTCTCCGTAAGACTGTGAACAACTCGAGCTTGAATACTATTCCCACCCTTTTACACCTTCTCTCTCCCCACAAACTGCTAGCACAGTGCCTTTCCCTTCGCTACATGTTTGTGGAGGCCTCTCCAGCACATTCCTCCACCCAGAATAGCCTGCCTCAGGGCACTTAGAATGCACTCATCTACTGTCACTATGACATTCCCCAAAAGACAACTGTATCGAATGGGTCATCGGCTACAGTTCCATGAAAGGAGCAAGACCAAGTGCTCTCATTCATCATCTGACCACAAATGCCTAACTTTCAGGTGAGCCCAATCTGTTTCCCCCCTGGGAGCCTGTTAGCTCTGCTCAGCATCTGCAAAGAGGAATGAGTCCATAAAGTAAGCAACACCTTTAATAAGAAGCCTACTTGCAACAAGCTCTAATCCATACCTCAGTGTGAAAAGAAAAACTCAATCATCTTCCTGGGATATAAATTGACAGGTAATTTCATATTTAGACATGCCCTTGGAGATTCAACCTGCCTTATTTTTGTTTTGCTGACTTTCTTTGGAGATGGCTGCTGTTATGATTTATTGAAAAGCAACCTAATAGCATTAACTAGTTTTCTTGAAACAATTTCCTGAGTGTCTACTATATACTGGACTCTAAGGTAGAAAATGAAAACAGAAGTGATCAAGATAGAGCTTATTCATAGTCAGCAAGGACATTCAGACAAATAACAGGAAATTAAATACAAGGTGATGTAGATTATGATAGTGGAAAATACATTCTGGCAAAAGAATACATGGGAACTAGACCTATAAGATTTGGCTATGGCTTGTAGGGTCTTGGAGAAACCAAGAATGAAGTCCAGGCTTTCGTCCTGATTACTCAGAGGCTAGTAGAAGAAAAGCAGGTTCATCTGGAGTAAGGCTGAGGATAAAGATAGTGAAGATGATGTTGGGCAGGTTGAGAAGAAGTCATCGGGACATCTAAGCAGAAATGCACAACAAATAGCTGAATAACAGCTCAGAAATTCAGCAGAAATCCCAATACAGACAGAGATTTCTTAGATACAAAGCAATTCATCGTAATTGAAACAACAGAAATGCTTGAGATCAATACGAGAAGATGAGCTTTAGAGAAATGAGAGCAAAGGATAAGCCCAAGAGGTAGGAGGAAATGCAATAGTCATGGATGTTAGGGAGGAGATTCAAGGAGAAGGGACAGACAATGCACATCTAACATTAATGAGAGAACAAAAAAGATGGGGACAATAAACGGCTGTTGTGTGTGTGTGCTCAGTCGTGTCTGACGCTTTGTGACACCATAGACTGTAGCCCACAAGGCTCCCCTGTCCATGAGATTTTATAGGCCAGAATACTGGAGTGGGTTCCATTTCCTTCTCCAAGGGATACTCCCAACCCTGGGATTGAACTCACATCTCTTGTGTCTCCGGCAGTGGCAGGCAGACTAGTTACCACTAAGCCGCCTGGGAAGCCCAAAAGTGGTACTGGATTTTGGCAAAAGAAGCTGTGGTAACTCAGAGAAAGTAATGTCAGTGTGGCAGTAGGGATAAAACCCAGCAAGCAGTCGATGGAGAGTGCAAAGACCGTGGTCAAAGCAGAGATGAAAGTGTGCACACTTCTTGGGAGCTTGACTGCAGAGAAAGAGGCCATGTCACCCCAGAAGAAGACTTTTGAGCAAGGAAGGAATTTTAAATATTTGGACCTTAGGTATACTAATACGTTTAGAAGAAACATCCAGTAGTGAGCAGAGTTCCTCACTCTTCAGAAGTCTGGTACTCAGCTCAGCAACATCAGCTGAGAGCAGAATCTCAGGTCATCCTGAACCTACTGCATCAGGACCTGCATTTTGACGTGACTGTGTCCACACTGAAGTCCTCGAGGCATCACTGTAACAAAATTAACTTATACACATACTATGGGTGCATAAGTTATTCCAGTTGCGCTGTGCCTACTGGAGAATGACAGTAATTAAGCAACTCCAACTCTGAGACTCTCTGCAGAGGGAATTGAGAAATAAGGAGACTAGATCACCAAGCACCTGCTAAGAAGCAGTGGGGGTTCAGACTCCTGACCCATTCGCTCTTTCCCACCTGGCCTCCCCTGCACCCTGTCTCCAGCTTTATGTTACAATATCGCCCTGGGCATCCCCGATGAAATATCCCTGATGCTCAAATTAGAGGCACAACGTGAAAGCTACCAAAGTAGTTCCTTTAACTGTCCCCTCAATTTCAAGCATTAAATTAGATAGAAAAAAAAAAACTGACTTTCTCTCAAAACATTTCTGTATGTGCTAACGATGGGATTCCACTGTAACATTTACAAGCTTCACACACCAAATTAAAAGCTGTATTTGACTTATCTTCTGGAGATGAAATGACCCCTAGAGTCTGACCTTGGATGAATGTAGCCCGGCTGACAGATCAGTCTCATTACAGCAAGCGATGAGGGAGACCCTCCTCTGCTTCCTAAGCAGCTGAAATATGTACAGCCGTCTCTCTACATATTTTAATTAAAGATGCTTATTTTTCCGTGCCCTGAGGCTTTTTGTGAGGGTATGTTTCTTAAGTCTCATGACAGAAATGATGCTGTTTCATGGTGCAAATTTATGCAACAGAACACAGATGTCTAAATTTTCTACCTATCTGTGTCACCAGTGAAGGATGACAAAGGTAGGTGTCAAGCCTGAAGGTTAGGGAGGAGAGTGCACCAAAGGAGGTGAAAGGAAGCAGCATCCTGTGGAATTTCAGAAATGCCGTCACAACCTCTAAAGTCCAAACATTTCCTTTCTTTTTCTACTCAGAGCCGTGAGAAGACAGCATGGCAGAGGAGACTCTCGTCCATTTAGAGTTGACTGACAACTCTCTGTTGCAGATTTATGTAGGTAAATTCCAAGATTTTATGGTGTGAATTCCCCTGGGCAAGAGGTTACTGCATGTGAATTCATCTTCATTTCCCTCTGTCACCCTGTTCCATCTTCCCTTTTGTGAAAGGACATTCAGTAAAAGCACTCTTTCGAGAACACTGCTATCCATCCATGTACAAAAGCCTCACTCCCCTTCCTATCATTGAAATGCTTCTTTGGAGCCCAGTCCTCCCCAGCACCACCTCCTCATCCTTCACACACACAGACACACACACACAGACACATTCAAGCACCAAAAACACAGTCAAATGCTGGGCAGATACGCTTACTGTTTGTAATCACCTTCAGAATTGAATTGAAAGAACAGCCATAGCTGAATTTTTTTTCATTCATTAGCCTTGGAGGTCAGGAGGAAAGGGCAGAAGGGTCAGAATGGGTTTTGATTTAAAATAATATTTCTAACCTAGATCCTGAGTCATTCTTTGCCTTTGACTCCAAATCCTCTTTTCCCTCTCCTGTTCGTTATTATACACATAAAACTGCCCAGTTCACAGATTCTTTCATGTAATATTGTGAATACTCAGACATTAATGTTTTTTACCTCTTTTACTCCATGTGGATCCTAAGACAGGAACTGAAAAGCTAGAAGGAACAATTAAGTTGGTTGTTGTGTTTCTCTGAGATCAATTAAAGCACTGCAGCATCTTTAAGAGCATCCAGAGGCCCAGGTAACGACCCTTCAAGAGACTGAGCTCAAGTCGGGGAGGGTCCCTCTCCACTAACACCTGATTTGTGATCAGAAGGTTTCATGCACTGTGACAGTGCCTAAGTCATGGATTTCCCATGCCTAGCCCCAAAGCTGTTGACTCTGGGCAATTTTTTAGCATTCAGCTATTACATCTTTCATATGAAATTTGAAGATATAGCCCTGCCCTAAAATATCTGTTTTAAAAGTGCCACTTTTTCAAAGGTACCGTTGGCTTGTATTAGGATGATTGGTGCTGAATGCTTAAACATATGCCCGCCACATCTTGGGAGATGAAGACAACACATGTTCATTTCTCTTACAGGCAAAGCCAAAGACTTTGGGAGGGTTTCGCTCACGATTACAATCACCAGCCCAGGCTGCTTGTTCTTGCGACACCCCCACCTTCAACATAGGCCCGCCATGTTCGGCATCCGAGGTAAGTAAATCATGGAGAGCCCTGTGGGTGACCTTGGGGCCAGGCCAGGAGTGGTCTGCATCACTGCCATCCTCAAGCCCTTGGTGGGACTCAGGACTGGGCTCCAACCACTGGAAAGGAAACAGAAACCGTCTCCTGCGTGGCCAAGAAGAAGAAAGGAAGCAGGTTTTCCCTTTCAGCAGGCATGCTCTCTCTGTTAGGAGTCTTAACTCTTCTGTGTCTGCGCACCACAGTTTCCTATCAAGTGGTACATGGTTGTTGTTGTTCAGTCGCTAAGTGCTGTTTGACTTTGTAACCTCATGGACTGCAGCACACCAGGCTCCTCTGTCCTTCGCCATCTCCCAGAATTTGCTCAAACTCTAGTAATGACCAACTAGTAATGACCAACGTAGATGGCATATTAAAAAGCAGAGACATTACTTTGCCAACAAAGGTCTGTCTAGTCAAGGCTATGGTTTTTCCAGTAGTCATGTATGGATGTGAGAGTTAGACTATAAAGGAAGCTGAGCGCCGAAGACCTGATGCTTTTGAACTGTGGTGTTGGAGAAGACTCTTGAGAGTCCTTTGGACTGCAAGGAGATCCAACCAGTCCATCCTAAAGGAAATCAGTCCTAAATATTCATTGGAAGGACTGGTGCTGAAGCTGAAACGCCAATCCTTTGGCCACCTGATGTGAAGAGCTGACTCATTTGAAAAGACCCTGATGCTGGGAAAGATTGAAGGCAGGAGGAGGAGGGGACAACAGAGGATGGGATGGTTGGATGGCATCACTGACTCTATGGATATGAGTTTGAGTAAACTCCCAGAGTTGGTGATGGACAGCAAGGCCTGGCATGCTGCAGTCCATGGGGTCACAAAATTCAGACATGACTGAGTGACTGAACTGAACTGATGTCCTTTGAGTTTGATGCCCCTTAACTGGACCTTGCTCCCCAACCTGGCTTTACAGAAAATTGTCTGTAGATCTCATAAAAAGCAAACAGTTGAATAACTCCCAACCTGAGCCATGGTAATAAATTTTACATCCTCAAAATTTTAAACTTGAACATTAGAAATATAGAGAAAATTATTTGCTGATTATTTACCATTATTTTTCAATGCAGAAAGCTACATGCTATAAATAATGCCAAAGATAAACTGTGAATTTTAAAAAATAATTTTTAATATTTTTGTTTATTTAAAATATTTCATTATTTTTGGCTGCACTGGGTCTTCGTTACTGCATGTGGGCTTTCTTCAGTTGCGACAACCAAAGGCTCCTCTCTAGTTGTGATGCTCGAGCCTCTCATTGGGCTGGTTTCCCTCGCTGCAGAGCATAGGCGCAGGGGCACGCAGGCTGCAGGAAGTGCAGCACATGCGCTCAGTAGTTGCAGCTCCCGGCCCTAGAGTGTGGGCTCAGTAGCTGTGACAGCCGGGCTTAGTTGCCCTGAGGGATACAGAGTCTTCCTAGACCAGGAATTGAGCCCGTGTCCTCTGCATTGGCAGATGGATTCTTAACCCCTGGACCACCGGGGAAGTCCTGTGAATATTTTTGAACACGCACTGAAGAAAGAGGACTCTGAAGGAATCCACCTTGCCAACACCTTAATCTAGGACTTCTGGCCTCTGGATTGTGTGAAAATAAATTTCTGTTGTTAAGCTGTCTGGTGGGTGTTACAGCCTCAGGGAAATGACACAAGGGCCTCATGTGTGCTTCTGGCTCAGAGGCTTCCTTGCTGTGTGTAAACACAGGTGGAGTCTTGAATCTACTGGATAGACAGGGAGATTTTCAAGGGCGAGACTCTGTCCCCTACCTTTCGTTTCTGTGGACACAGCAGGCTCACTGCCCACCTCCACTCGGATGTCAGTCCTGCCCCCAGTCTGTGCTGACTTTCCCTCATTCATATGCACGTTCATCTTGCCGTGTTGCTCATTAAAGTTCTTGTCCTACCGGGGGTCAAGTGTCCATTATTTGAGTGCCCACAACTCTTCTCTTGAGCTGAAGTCAGTGATCAGTGCCTGGTGGGTGCCCAGCGATGACTGATGACAGACTGACAAGAGAACAGGCATCTGAGAAGCATCTGGGAAACAATTTCCAGAGCAAACAGTGACTGAACAGGGTTCTCTCTTTCCTTCATATCCAGGATAAGAAATGAATGTTGTACATTATCAATTCTGTTTAGATAACTGGGGAATCACACAGAGCTAGGAAGCACCTCCTCTGGGCAGAACAAGCTGGAATAATTTCAGTTAGAGTGCATATTAGACCATGACCATCAGAGTGAAACCTCGTAAAGCCTGGAGCCACCTCTGCCTCCCATCGTCAATTCCATTCATCATGGTTCACACATGTCTGCTGCTCAAGCACAGAAGGGACATGACAGCATTCATAGCCACCTGTCAGAGGGATGACCTTCTGTTTGGAAGCAAGAAGAGAACAGGAACCCCAAGTGACTGAATGAGATGGAAAGAATGGTTTCTACCCTTTTGGCTCATGAATATGTTATGGTAAAGGCAAAATTACACAAATTGAAAGCAAGAAGTCACAAGTCACAGATGGTCACTCGTGTCCAAATCTTTGCAACCCCATGGACTGTAGCCCACCAGGCTCCACTGTTCATGGGATTCTCCAGGCAAGAATATCGCTGGTGTGGGTTGCCATTCCCTTCTCCAGAGGATCTTCTCTTCCTGACCCAGGGATCGAATCCATGTCTCCTGCTTTGTAGGCAGATTCTTTACCATTTCAGCCACCAGAAAAGCCCTCTATAACATATACATGCTTTTTCATTAAGGCAGAAACACACTAACATAATGAAGAGCAGTCTGTTTTACACATACATGGGAATTAAAATATAAAGAGAACCATATTTCTCTTTAAACACTAATATTTTTTATAGATTCTGTTGATTCATAGAGATGTAGTTTATTAATCCAATTTCTTGCATTTTTTGCTATGTGTCATAGCTAGTAGACAGTTAAATTTATTTCTAAATATTTCAATACCATAATCAGCAAACCAGTTAATGGCTTTTATGTGTATCAATTGTTTCATAATCTCTTTAAATGAAATGCACTATCAAAGTGAATTCACTTATAGGGACTCCCCTGGTCATCCAGTGTTTAGGACTTCACCTTCCCTGGTTGGGGAGCTAAGATCCTACATGCCTCACTGGCAAAAAAAAAAAAAAAAAGCATAAAATGGAAGCAATATTGTAACAAATTCAGTGAAAACTTTTAAAAGGAAGATGGAAATTTCTAATAAAGTCGCTGTGTGTATTTATGAGTATTAACATATAAAAACTGTTTGGATGGTTAAAAAAATGAACAGACTTGTAGAACCTTGATAGATACAACCAACCAAGGGGACCTTTCAAAACACAATTTTACTTTCTGTTCTCAAGTCGTATTTTGTTCTTCTCAGGGATACACACAACTCACTTTCCCAACTATACTCAGAGCACCACTCAAAACACTTTTCTATGGAAATATTCTGTTTCCAAAACAAGACCCCCAAGACACTCTAAGTCCCCACCTTTCTTTATTCTTCATTCTACAACTTAGGTAGATTTACTTGGCAACTGTTTGTTAGCTCGCATGGATGTTTCCTTTACTGGATGATGCACTGAGTCTGTTTGGTTCCTGGAGGACTTTGACACTTGGACTTTCATTGGAACTAAATCTGTATTTACTGAATTCAGGTTAAAGTGTCCATGGGAGCAATCTTACAGATACACGTTCTTCATGAAGCACGTGTAGGTACAAGTCTACAGCACATGGTCCTGGAATTTTTTCTAGTCTGTTACTGTCAGACAAAAGAGAAATCAAGACATTCTGTAGAGAAGGAAACTTTTCTCTCACTCACTGCACACACCTTCAGAAGGGCGACTCTGGAGTTTTCCGTCGTTGATGCTGGTTTTTGTTTCCAACCTGGCAGTAGCTAAGAGTCACCAATTACTGGAGGAGAGTGGAGGGTCAAAAAATCCAATTCCTATTTAACTGATGGTAAAACACTTTGATCAAGGACTACATCCAGAAGCAGACTGACTGAAATATCCACAAAGGAATTAAGTGTCCATCGTTTAAAAATAAACACCCATGATGAAATGAAAACAGACACCGACAGACAATTACCAAGACCGGAACATAATAACAAAGGTGCCCAGTGCTGAGACACAATGAGACCTTTCTCTGTGGGACCAGTCCTCAACTTGTAGGAAATTTCCTACTGTCCACGTCAACAGTTCAGTTCAGTCGCTCAGTCATGTCCAATTCTTTGCCATGCCATGGACTGCAGCATGACAGGCTTCCCTGTCTTTCACCAAATCCCAGAACTTGCTAACTCATGTTCATTCAATCAGTGATGCCATCCAATGATCTCATCCTCTGTTATCCCCTTCTAATCCTGCCCTCAATCTTTCCCAACATCAGGGTCTTTTCCAATGAGTCTGTTCTGTGCATCAGGTGGCCAAAGTACAAGAGCTTAAACTTCTGCATCAGTTGACTGGTTTGATCTTCTTGCAGTCCAAGGGACTCTCAAGAATCTTCTCTAATGCCACAGTTCAAAATTATCCATTCTTCAGCACTCAACTTCCTTTATAGTCCAACTCTCACATTTATACAAGACTACTGGAAAAACCATAGCTTGGACTAAATGGACCTTTGTCAGCAAAGTAACGACTCTGCTTTTTAATATGCTGTCTAGGTTGGTCATAGCTTTTCTTCCAAGGAGCAAGTGTCTTTTAAATTCATGACTGCAGTCACTATCTAGAGTGATTTTGGAGCACCCCTCCCCCCCAAAAAAAAAATTGTCCCTCATTGTTTCTGTTGTTTCCCCATCTATTTGCCATGAAGTGATAGGACCGGATGCCATGATCTTAGTTTTTTGGATGTTGAGTTTTAAGCCAGCTTGTTAACTCTCCTCTTTCACTTGTATCAAGAGGATCTTCAGTTCCTCTTCATTTTCTGCCATAACAGTGGTGTCATCTGCTGAGTATACTGATACTTTTCCTGGAAATCTTGATTCCAGCTTCTATCTTGACTCCAGCTTGTGCTTCATCCAGCCAGGCATTTCGCAGGATGTACTCTGCATATAAGTTAAATAAGCAGGGTGACAATATACAGCCTTGAAGTACTCCTTTCCCTATTTGGAACCAGTCTGTTGTTCCAGGTCCAGTTCTAACTGTTGCTTCTTGACCTGCATACAGATTTCTCAGGAGGCAGGTAAGGTGGTCTGGTATTCCCATCTCTTGAATGTTCCACAGTTTGTTGTGATCTACACAGTCAAAGATGGAAATACCAGACCACCTGACCTGCCTCTTAAACCTATATGCAAGTCAGGAAGCAACAGTTAGAACTGGACATGGAACAACAGACTGGTTCCAAATAGGAAAAGGAGTTCGTCAAGGCTGTATATTGTCACCCTGTTTATTTAACTTATATGCAGAGGACATCATGAGAAACTCTGGACTGGAAGAAACACAAGCTGGAATCAAGATTGCTGGGAGAAACATCAATAACCTCAGATATGCAGATGACACCACCCTTATGGCAGAAAGTGAAGAGGAACTCAAAAGCCTTTGATGAAAGTGAAAGTGGAGAGTGAAAAAGTTGGCTTAAAACTCAACATTCAGAAAACGAAGATCATGGCATCTGTTCCCATCACTTCATGGGAAATAGATGGGGAAACAGTGGAAACAGTGTCAGACTTTATTTTTTGGGGCTCCAAGATCACTGCAGATGGTGACTGCAGCCATGAAATTAAAAGACACTTCCTCCTTGGAAGGAAAGTTATGACCAACCTAGATAGCATATTCAAAAGCAGAGACATTACTTTGCCAACAAAGGTTCGTCTAGTCAAGGCTATGGTTTTTCCTGTGGTCATGTATGGATGTGAGAGTTGGACTGTGAAGAAGGCTGAGCACTGAAGAATTGATGCTTTTGAACTGTGATGTTGAAGAAGACTCTTGAGAGTCCATTGGACTGCAAGGAGATCCAACCAGTCCATTCTGAAGGAGATCAGTCCTGGGATTTCTTTGGAAGGAATGATGCTAAAGCTGAAACTCCAGTACTTTGGCCACCTCATGCGAAGAGTTGACTCATTGGAAAAGACTCTGATGCTGGGAGGGATTGGGGGCAGGAGGAGAAGGCAATGACAGAGGATGAGATGGCTGGATGGCATCACTGACTCGATGGACTTGAGTCTGAGTGAACTCCGGGAGTTGGTGATGGACAGGGAGGCCTGGCGTGCTTCGATTCATGGGGTCACAAAGAGTCAGACACTACTGAGCGACTGATCTGATCTGATCTGACGCAGTCAAAGGCTTTGTCAAAATTCATAAGCAGAAGTAGATTTTTTTTCTGGTATTCTCTTGCTTTTTCAATGATCCAACGGATGTTGGCAATTTGATCTCTGGTTCCTCTGCCTTGTCTTAATCCAGAAGAACATCTGGAAGTTCATGGTTCACATAATGCAGAAGCCTGGCTTGAAGAATTTTAAACATTACTTTGCTAGTGCGTGAGATAAGTACAATTCTGTGGTAGTTTGAACATTCTTTGCCATTACCCTTCTTTGGGATTGGAATGAAAACTGCCCTTTTCCAGTCCCGTGGCCACTGCTGAGTTTCCCAAATTTGCTGGCATACTGAGTGCAGCACTTTCACAGCATCATCTTTTAAGATTTGAAATAGCTCAACTGGAATTCCATCATCTCCTCCAGCTTTGTTCATAGTGATGCTTCCTAAGGCCCACTTGACTTCATATTCCAGATGTCAGCTCTAGGTGAGTGATCACACCATCATGATTATCTGGGTCATTAAGATCTTTTTTGTATAATTCTTCTGTGTATTCTTGCCACCTCTTCTTTATATCTTCTGCTTCTGTTAGGTCCATACCATTTCTGTCCTTTATTGTGCCCATCTTTGCATGAAATGTTCCCTTGGTATCTCCGATTTTCTTGAAGAAATCTCTAGTCTTTCCCATTCTATTGTTTTCCTCTGTTTCTTTGCATTGATCACTGTAGAAGGATTTCTTACCTCTCCTTGCTATTTTTTCAAACTCTGCATTCAGATAGGTGTATCAACATTCAGAAAACGAAGATCATGGCATCCAGTCCCATCACTTCATGGGAAATAGATGGGGAAACAGTGGAAACAGTGTCAGACTTTATTTTGGGGGGCTCCAAAATCACTGCAGATGGTGACTGCAGCCATGAAATTAAAAGACGCTTACTCCTTGGAAGGAAAGTTATGACCAACCTAGATAGCATATTCAAAAGCAGAGACATTACTTTGCCAACAAAGGTTCGTCTAGTGAAGGCTATGGTTTTTCCTGTGGTCATGTATGGATGTGAGAGTTGGACTGTGAAGAAGGCTGAGCACCGAAGAATTGATGCTTTTGAACTGTGATGTTGGAGAAGACTCTTAAGAGTCCCTTGGACTGCAAGGAGATGCAACCAGTCCATTCTGAAGGAGATCAGCCCTGGGATTTCTTTGGAAGGAATGATGCTGAAGCTGAAAGTCCAGTACTTTGGCCACCTCTTGCAAAGATCTGATTCATTGGAAAAGACTCTGATGCTGGGAGGGATTGGAGGCAAGAGGAGAAGGGGACAACAGAGGATGAGATGGCTAGATGGCATCACTGACTCGATGGACGTGAGTCTGAGTGAACTCCGGGAGTTGGTGATGGACAGGGAGGCCTGGCGTGCTGCAATTCATGGGGTCGCAAAGAGTCGGACATGACTGAGCAACTGATCTGATCTGATCTGATCTTTACTCTTCTTTGCCTTTTGTTTCTCTTCTTTCCTCATCTATTTATAAGGCCTCCTCTGACAACCATTTTACCTTTTTGTATCTTTTTCTTGGGGATGGTCTTGGTCACCGCCTCCTGTACAAAGTCACGAACCTCCGTCTATAGTTCTTCAGGCACTCTGTCTATCAGATCTAATACCTTGAATCTGTCACTTCCACTGTATAATTGTAAGGGATTTGATTTAGGTCATACCTGAATGGTCTAGTGGCTTTCCCTACTTCTTCAATTTAAGTCTGAATTTGGCAATAAGGAGTTCATGATCTGAGCCACAGTCAGCTCCTGGTCTTGTTTTCACTGACTGTATAGGGCTTCTCCATCTTTGGCTGCAAAGATCATAATCAATCTGATTTCAGTATTGACCATCTGGTGGTGACCACGTGTAGAGTCTTCTCTTGTGTTGTTGGAAGAAGATGTTTGCTATGACCAGTGCACTCTCTTGGCAAAACTCTGTTAGCATTTGCCTTGCTTTCGTTTTGTACTCCAAGGCCAAATTTTCCTATTACTCCAGGTGTCTCTTGATTTCCTACTTTTGCACTCCAGTCCCCTTTGATGAAAAGGACATCTTTTTTGAGTGTCAGTTCTAGAAGGTCTTGTAGGTCTTCATGGAACCATTCAACTTCATCTTCTTCAGCGTTACTGGTCAGGGCATAGAGTTGGATTACTGTGATATGGAATGATTTGCCTTGGAAATGAACAGAGATTATTCTTTCATCTTTGAGATTGCACCCAAGTACTGCATTTTGGACTCTTTTGTTGACTATGGGAACTTCTCCATTTCATCTAAGGGATTCTTGCCCACAGTAGTAAATATAATGGTCATCTGCATTAAATTCACCCATTCCAGTCCATTTTAGTTCACTGATTGCTAAAATGCTGATGTTCACTCTTGCCATCTCCTGCTTGACCACTTCTAATTTACCTTCATTTATAGACCTAACATTCCAGGTTCCTATGACATGTTGCTCTTTACAGCATTGGACTTTACTTCTATCACCAGTCACATCCACAACTCGGCATTGTTTCCACTTTGCCTCCTTCTCTTCATTCTTTCTGGAGTTATTTCTCCATTCTTCTTCAGTAGCATGTTGGGAACCTAACAGCCTGGGGAGTTCATCTTTCAGTGTCATATGTTTTTGCCTTTTCATACTGTTCATACTGTCCACGTCAACAAGCAAGCCTAAGAGTTTCCACAAGTATTAGGAAGGTAATGTATATGTCACTTTTCTTTCTTTTCACATCTCTCTTTTCCTCTCCTTCTGGAGAGCTTTGAGAGATTTGTTGTTCATTCACTCAGTTGTATCCAACTCTTTGTGACCCCATGGACTGTAGCACACCAGGCTTCCCTGTCTTTCACCATCTCTCAGAGCTTGCTCAAACTCATGTCCATTGAGTCGATGATGCCATCCAACCATCTCATCCTCTGTCGTCCCCTTCTCCTGCTGCCTTCAATCTTTCCCAGCATCAGGGTCTTTGCAAATGAGTCAGTTCTTCGCATCAGGTGGCCAAAGGATTGGAGCTTTAGTGTCAGTCTTTTCAGTGAATATTCAGGGTTGATTTCTTTTGTGATTCACTGGTTTGATCTCCTTGTGGTCCAAGGGACTCTCAAGAGTCTTCTCTGATGTCTTCTCTTCTTCAAGAGGTTCTCAATGGCAAATCCGAGCTCAAAGGAAGTGCTGGGTGGTGAGGAATTTTAATAGGAAACTTGAGATAAGGTATGGATGTCAGCTCCTCTACTCACATGGATAGTTGATCTGCCCTCTGCTTGGGTTGTGTGCACCTCACAGTGCTTCCCTGACACTTGGTGGAAGACTGATAGATCTCCCCTGTTCAGACTAACGTGGCCTCCTTGGGAGCTCTGGGTAACTATTTCAGAGGAATCCCTCCTCTGTGTTAACCTGGTTCTAGGTGGGGATTCCCTAGAGGACAGTGTGCATGTCTTCCTCCATCTTTGTTCATTCCTGATTGTCTTACTGAACACTGATGGCCATCTTTCCCTGAGGTCACAGGTCTCAGGGACAAACAGTCACAGATTGGGGTGCTGGATGACTTCTAGACACACCTGGGCCAGTGCCCCTGGCATTCTAGAGCCTTCTTCCTTGTCCACTAGATGGTGATGATCTGGACCCCTTCTACTAAATTCATACACCCATGTGTGTGACTGAAGGATCGTTGGACATGACTCTGGATTCTAGTCCTTAATAGGTCCTTTGATGTTTCTTTTCACCAAGTAATGCCTCAGTTATACACATGTAGGCCCAAAGTGGCTAATCAAAACCCCAAACCCCAGGAAACACCCTGACTTACTCATTCACCAGCTCTAGCACTGGGGACTCAGCTACTCCGAAATCCAGAACCTGGCAATGTGGAAATTTCTCATCAAGGAATGAAGATTGTTTATAAGAAGAACAAGAGGTGATAACATGGGAGGAAGAAGGAGTTAGGGAGCATGGGGCTGTGACACTGGAGGAGAGCACACCCTGTAGAAATCTACAGGTCCCTCCAAGGACTGAGACTTCATGCTGGGTCAGAGGAGCAAGTTAACTCATGTCATCCAGGATTTCTCAGCCTCCCCATGGTGGACATGACTGGATAATTCTCTGTGTTGAAGTGCTGTCCTTGCATTATAGGCTTCACCTCTAATGACCAGATGGAAGGTGTCACCAACCACCTCTCACATGAGAAATGTCACCATACATGACAAGTCTCTCCCTTGGGAGGCACAGAGTCCCCTGAAAAGAAAGTGAAGTCGCTCAGTTGTGTCTGACTCTTTGCAACCCAATAGACTGTAGCCTACAAGGCTCCTCTGTTCATGGAATTTTCCAGGCAAGAGTACTAGAGTGGGTTGCCATTTCCTTCTCCAGAGGATCTTCCCTACCCAGGGTCAAACCTGGGTCTGCTGCATTGCAGGTAGACACTTTACCATCTGAGCCACCTAGGACATCTGAGCCAGAGTCCCCTGGTTAAGAACCAGTAGCCTACAAGCAGACTTAAAAAACACTTTCCAGATGTGGTCAAACCAAAGCTGCTAGTTAAGGACAGAGAAATCTACAGGGGGAACCAGGAGAAGCTTTGGGAAGTCCCTAGGGAACACTTTGCTGCTAAATGTGTGGTTTGGAACCAGAAGCAATAACATCTTCTGGGGTGCTTGTTAGAAATGCAGATTCCAAGCCCAATGCTAAACATGCTCCATCAGAACCAGCATTGCCAGTAACTTTCTCTGGGGTCACTGAGCTCATTCTCAAATAAGAGGCACTGTGTGGAGAATGTTACCAGGGTCAGACCTCAAAAGGTGGGCTTATGGTTTATCATCTTAACCTAGATTCTATGTATGTTGAACCTCTTCAGGAATCCTTGAGGGAACCGGGTATTTTTGGTGACCTAAAAGTTGTCAAAAGCTCCCGTGCACTGCTTATATAGACACTATGTAATCGAAGATAACACAGGCAATGATCACAGAGAAAACAGAGAAGTAAGACGCAATTAATAAACTGGAAGAAAGAGGCTTCATCATTACAGAAGGCGGACAAAATGGAGGAGGAGACTCCAAGAAGATGTACCAAGCATGGCTTAGCATTGTTTGTTGGGCATTACAAGAGTACTATTTGAGTAAGACGGTTTTGTTTTTATCAATTTGTTGCCTACAGTTTTGTCAACATGCATGAGAAAGTTTGGAATCAAGGTCCTATGACTTCCTTTACTTATAAAATAATAAGATTGCCACAACCTGTTGCAATCATCTCTTAAAGTAACTCTGTTAATCTCCCCCTGATTGGCAGTAAGAAAGGTCTTTCCAGAATGGGAGAGTCCTAGGATACCTTCCCAGGGGACACATGTTGTTAAGAATCCAAAAGAAAAACCTGGGAATGTTGAAGAGGCCTAAGGAGAGACAGAGGGTGATGAGGGGTGGATAAAGGGTTTTAGCAGAGATCACGCTCCTGTCAAAATTATCTGAATCAGGACTACCCTGGCGATCCAGTGGGTAAGACTCCACACTCCCACTGCAGGGAGTGCTGGTTCCATCCCTGGGTGGGGAACTGAGATCCCTGGTTGAGAAAAATTTACAATGAAGAGATTTTTTGGAATTTTGAGACACTGAAAATAACTAGACATTTAGAGTTAGGTAATCTGGGTTTTTTCCCTCAAAATTCTAGAAATTACAAGAACTACTGCCATGCTTTCTTTCTTGCCCGAGAAACAATTGAGTCAGTGAGTAAATGATATATCACAGATTAGAAGGGTAAAAGGTTGTCTGGAAGAGGAGTGATGGGAATGAATTCCTGCCATGCCTTCTTCAGAGGAGCTTAAGGGGGCATTTGAACAGATCCTCCCGTTGGTTATAAGAGGGTCTCCTGCTGCAGGGCAGGAGCAAGTGATAAACATGCTTTGTGCTGACTGACGTGCCCCACAGCTCAGAGAAATGAGAGGTTTTTCAGGGGTCTCTTGGAAAATCATTTAATTATGCTAAACCACACACTGAATTTTACTTTTCGGAAATTAAATTTAAACCATCTCCTCAATGTTAAGGAAACAATACAGGAGTGGGGAACACATGTCCTGAACAGTTTATCCCATTTTGGATCTCAGGCTATAAAGGAAAATAAATGTTCCTGACCTTGAAATATGGGATGTGTATTGTGATTTCTCACTCACTCTAAAGGTCAAATGTCCAGACTCACTTAAGCTTCTCCTAAAACAATCCTCCTTATTTAAAGGACAAAATGCCAGAAAAGTTCATCCCTGCCAAGCAGGATATTGAAGATGACTTCTGGGTAACCTTGGAGGAACAAACATTGGTTCATGACGCGTCACACCAACATAATGTTCCTACAAGAAATGGCACCAATTCACATCCTCTCCAATAACTGGAGCCCTCTCACCCTCTGCAGAAGAAGGGCTCTGAGAGCCACAAGATGAAGGTTCTGGTATTGAGTCTTCTACTTGGTCTGGTTTGTGATGCCCAAGAAGCAGACGATCAGAAAGGTCTCTCACAGGTACCAGGGATGTTCTGACCTGGGAGGAGGTCTTGAGGGGTCAAGAGATGCTGTGTGTGTGTGTCCCTTTTGTGGTTTTGTTATATGGATCCATAAGCTGAGCCACTTCCCTCCAACTCCATCGTTCCATTTACTGGCTGTATACTTGTCCTACTGGGTCTCTGTATTATCTCTACTGTGTATTAGATGTGACTCACGCATTTATCAGGGCTCCCTCAATAGCTCAGTTGGTAAAGAATCCACCTGCAATGCAGGAGACCCTGGTTCAATTCCTGGGTTGGGAAGATTTGCTGGAGAAGGGATAGGCTACCCAGTCCAGTATTCTTGGGCTTCTCTTGTGATTCAGCTGGTAAAGAATCTGCTGGCAATGCAGGAGACCTGGGTTGGATCTCTGGGTTGGGAGGATCCCCTGGAGGAGGGAAAGGCTACCCACTCCAGTATTCTGGCCTGGAGAATACAGTCCATGGGGTCGCAAAGAATCAGACACGACTGAACAGCCTTCACTCACACATTTTTACTGCTCTTGTTACAGAGATAGAAGATCAGCCAAACAAGTGTTGGATTGGAGTTCTTGCATTTGACAAGAGACCTTAAGCTATTTCAGAAATGTCTCTATTTCTTTTACTTTGACTTTTTTTTTTTTACTATTTTATAAATCCTGTTTTGTTCAGTCTTAGACAATGTGTGCTGATGAGCACAAGGGATGGGGAACTCACGAGGGTGATGCTGGATGAAATAAAAAGACAAGGATACAAATTTCTGAAAGGAATTTTACCCTTAGCTTTCAGGAAAATGGAGAACTGTGTACATTGCCTCCACTATCCCAGACAAGATCGCTGAGAACGGGCCATTCAGAGCTTACTTGTGTTACCTTGTCTTTGATGATGAACAGGGTACAGTAGACTTCTATTTTTATGTCAAGTAAGTAAAAATAATCCAGAAGGAACACATATATAAACCCCAAGCCTGAGGGAGGGTGTGGCTTCCACGTCTGCAGGGAACTCTCGGGATTTTGTTGAGAGCAGGACACCCTGAGCTGTGTAGCTGAGCAGGGTCTCTGAACTGGGGGGTTGCGGGGAGGCAGTTCCCCTAAGAGCCTCCAGGGAATGTTCTGGAGCCTTTGCTTAGACGGGAGAGCCCCCGAAGCTCCACTGGCATCAGCTCATTAAAGGAAAGAGGGACACAGCTGACAGAAGAGGTCCGTGCCTCAAACCCCACAGTTCCAACCAGGGACTTGAACCTTCCTGCGGAATTTGTAAGAGAAAGTTCCCACTGAGCCCCAGAAGCTGAGGGCGGGGGAGAGCACACAGTGACCTCTGCCTGCAGGGCCTCCTCAGGAGGTGACTAATCACCACTGAATTTACTAAAGCTGTCACAGCCCCAGGTACCACTCAGGGAAGGTCCACTAGGCAGCAGGCAGTTTATAAGGAACATGCAAGTTCAGATATGTATTTTTAGGAATAAAAGCATTACAAAAAAAACACCTGAGGATTTTATGCTTGGAGAGATTGGTTTATAGATATAAATGTTTATATATTATATATCACATGTGTAGATATTTGATAGAGTGTGTGTGTGTGAGCTCAGTCATGTCTGACTCTTTGTGGTCCCATAGACTATAGCCAGCCAGGCTCCTCTGTCCATGCAGTTTTCTAGGCAAGAATACTGGAGTAGCTTGAGATTTCCTTCTCCAGGAATCTTCCCAGGCCAGGGATCGAACCCCCATCTCCCGGTCTCCTGCACTGGTAGGGGAGTTCTTTACCACTGTGCCACCTGGGAAGCCCATTTGATAATACGGGTGTGTGAGTGCTCAGTCACTTTGGTTGTGTACAGCTGTTTGTGATCTTATCAACTGTAGCCAGTCAGACTCCTCCATCCATGGGATGTTCTAGGCATGAATACTGGAATGGGCTGCCATACCCTCTTCCAGGGGATCTTCCTGACCCAGGGATTGAACACAAGTCTCCTGTGTCTCCTGCATTGCAGGCAGATTCTTTACTTCTGAGCCACCAGAGAAGCCCTCTCTGATAGCATTCTTACAATCAAATCACAACCACATAAAGATACAAACTCACAGACACACACATATATGTATATATTATATCCTAGGAGGATATATTTGGAGAAGGAAATGGCAACCCACTCCAGTGTTCTTGCCTGGAGAATCCCAGGGACGGGGGAGCCTGGTGGGCTGCCGTCTATGGGGTCACACAGAGTTGGACACGACTGAAGTGACTTAGCAGCTTAGCAGCAGCAGGAGGATATATTATATTATAATTATATCCTGTCTGTTTTCACTAATTTTTTAAGAATATCATAGTATCTTCCTCTTTGCCATTTTAATATTTGAGTTCTATGTTTGAATTTTCATGTGGCTAATCTTTCTGAAACCAACTTTGCAAAAGTGTCAAAGTGAAGTGAAACTGAAAGTCACTCAGTCGTGTCCAACTCTTTGCAACCCCATGGACTATACAGTCTATGGAATCCTCCAGGCCAGAATACTGGAGTGGGTAGCCTTTCCCTTCTCCAGGGGATCAACCCAGGGATCAAACCCTGGTGTCCCACATTGCAGGCGGATTCTTTACCAGCTGAGCTACCAGGGAAAGAGAAGTGTATTTATGGTAATTATATGCATCTTTGCATGCATGCATGCTAAGTCGCTTCAGTCGTGTCCGATTCTGTGCAACCTCATAGACGGCAGCCCACCAGGCTCCTCTGTCCCTGGGATTCTCCAGGCAAGAATACTGGAGTGGGTTGCCATTTCCTTCTCCTATATGCATCTTAGTGGAGGGCATAGTTCAGTGTGTTTTGACAGGTACACACATTTTTCACGACCTCCATAGTCCAGATATAAAATTCCTCCATCACTGCCAAAAATCTATTCTTCACCATTCAACGTCGACCCTTTAAGCCACAGATAAGAACAGATCTGTTCATCTTACCTCTTCTAGAACTTCAGAGGCCAACATTATGCATCCTGCATCATTTTCCCTGGCCTCTATCACTTAGCATAATGTTTTAAAATTTTACCTCAGTGTCTGCATATGCAAGGAGTCCCATTTTTCAAGCCAAGTGAAAGGATACGGTTTATATAAAAAATTTATTATATTTTGCAGATATTGGAAAATGGTTTTGTTCCCATGTTGTGGTTATTTTGAGTAACTGCAATGCATTTTCCTAGTGACTGAGAACACTTAGCACAATTCATTGCGGGCATTCTTTCCCAAGGTGTCTGTTCAAAAATTAATTCTTGTTATTTCCCTTTTAATATTTATTTTGCATGCATGCTGCCTATGTGCCATATACCCCTATTTCACACATGACATATATGAAGACAGTCAAAGTCTTCAGTTATGTAGTTGACAATATGTACTTTCATATACTATATACATATATACTTCCTTATGTAATATAAGCATAACTTGTGTACTTGTGTGTTTACTTGTGTGTGTGTGTATGTTTCAATGTGCATGTATACTGCATGTGTCTTTCACGGATTAACCCTCTTACGTTGTTGTGATGGAAGAATGGTGTGTGTTTTGATAAAATTAAGCATTTCTTTCTCTAATTTTTTCCCCCTATCATATTATCTGAAGAGTCATTGCCAGGATAGTGAGAACCCCCAAGGTCTGCCATGATGGCAACAGGTCTCTGTTTCCAGGAAGTATTTTGTTTCAAGCTGCATTCATTTAATTTTCCCTAAAAGTTTAGATCTGTCCATGTTTATTCTCCTTTCAACATGACTTGCTTTCTATTTGCAGTTTATCCTTGGAACTACTGCTCAGATTTAACGTGTAGACAAGCCAGCCTTGTCACTTGATAGTTACTTGACCTTAGAGGATATATTTCTTCTCTTTTGAAGGTCACATTGCTCACAGGCACTAAGGTTACATCTCACACTTAATCTTTGGGGAGAAACAAAGAAAATCCTAATTATATGTTACTGTTTTCATTATTTTAATCAACCACCTTGAATATGTTTTGTTTTTAAGGTTGAACGGAGAATGGGTAGCAAAACATGTCATGGGGAAAAAGACAAAAAACAACACTTATGTTGTTGAGTGTAAGTATGACTGTTTCACTGGTCAGAGTGTGTTTGGGTGGAAATCTTGGTCTCAACTTCCTTCAGTTATCCCACACACCTGAATTCTACTCCGACTATTAGAGGTGTGGGCAGGCTGCAGTCCCTGAGATCTCCAAGCACTTTTTCATAAGCAAAGGGTTCAAACACACACAGTAGAGGTCTCCTCCCAATTATGCGTGCTTCTCTTGAGAATAACATGTGCAGACATGTATTTCATATGGTTCTCACAGATAATCTACAACGGCCTTACAAACTGACGTCTCAATGGTCTATTTGAGTTTGCACACCGTCATTCAATTTTTTAAAACAGTCTTAAAATGTCTTAATTCGCCCAAGGTGGAATGGATGAACTTAAATGCAAGGAAATCATCCTGAATTCAATCATAAAAGCAGCTTCTGTTCAAAGCACTTGAGATGCAGCTAAGATTTATATCTCTAAGTTCTTAGTAACGGCAGTAAACAGCATTCCTAATCTTACGTGGCTTAAGGGGTACATTTTTTACTAAAATTTAAGTATATCAGGTCAGTTGTATGAGAAGGTGGGAATAGAAAAAGTCTTAGCTGCCTTCCTTGCTTTTGTAACAACTGTAGCATCAGGACACCCTTGGAGTGAGGCACACCAATACAGGGTGTACCATCGCTAATACACTCAATCTACCACAATAAATCAAACTGACAATCAATTAAGAGAGGGTTGTACATATGTATATATATATACACGTATGTATTTATCTTCTCTCTCTCACAGATGAGGGTGAAAATAAATTTGAAGTTATATATGCATCTGACACTGTTCTGGTAGTAAGTGTTGTCAACAAGGATAAGAATAAAAAATGTGGGGAGATACAATTGGCTGCAATATTTGGTACGTATGATATCTCATATTTACATCGACATGGTCATGAAACATTTCCATTGTCAATACTTTTATTCAGAAAATCAGCATGTGGTGATAGTATCCATTCTTCAGTGTATAAGACCTGCCTCTTTTTGTTCAGTGAGTTAAGGACCCTGGAACTTAACCTACCAAGAAAGAGGAGCTGGTAGGGATGGGAAGTATCAGGTCATCAAACATTTCTAAATAATTCCCACTGTTGACATTAATAAATAAAAAAATTAATTTTACTGAAAGTAGTTTATTTTTAATTGGAGGAAAATTATAATACCACATTGGTTTCTAGATTTTTTTCTTTTTTAAATTTTATTTTATTTTTAAACTTTACAATATTGTATTAGTTTTGCCAAACATCAAAATGAATCCACCACAGGTATACCCGTACTCCCCATCCTGAACCCTCCTCCCTCCTCCCTCCCCATACCCTCCCTCTGGGTCGTCCCAGTGCACCAGCCCCAAGCATCCAGTATCGTGCATCGAACCTGGACTGGTGACTCATTTCATACATGATATTATACATGTTTCAATGCCATTCTCCCAAATCTCCCCACCCTCTCCCTCTCCCACAGAGTCCATAAGACTGATCTATACATCAGTGTCTCTTTTGCTGTCTCATACACAGGGTTATTGTTACCATCTTTCTAAATTCCATATATATGTGTTAGTATACTGTATTGGTGTTTTTCTTTCTGGCTTACTTCATTCTGTATAATAGGTTCCAGTTTCATCCACCTCATTAGAACTGATTCAAATGTATTCTTTTTAATGGCTGAGTAATACTCCATTGTGTATATGTACCACAGCTTTCTTATCCATTCATCTGGTGATGGACATCTAGGTTGCTTCCATGTCCTGGCTATTATAAACAGTGCTGCGATGAACATTGGGGTACATGTGTCTCTTTCCCTTCTGGTTTCCTCAGTGTGTATGCCCAGCAGTGGGATTGCTGGATCATAAGGCAGTTCTATTTCCAGTTTTTTAAGGAATCTCCACACTGTTCTCCATAGTAGCTGTACTAGTTTGCATTCCCACCAACAGTGTAAGAAGGTGCCCTTTTCTCCACACCCTCTCCAGCATTTATTGCTTGTAGACTTTTGTGTTGTTTTTTTTTTTAGAATTAAGAAAAGAAATAAAAAGCATTTTATTTATTTTTTTCATTTTTTTTTACTTTGAAAGTATTTGTTTTATTTTTTATTTTTATTTTCTAATTTTATTTTATTTTTAAACTTTACATAATTGTATTAGTTTTGGATCACAGCCATTCTGACTGGCGTGAAATGGTACCTCATAGTGGTTTTGATTTGCATTTCTCTGATAATGAGTGATGCTGAACATCTTTTCATGTGGTTCCTAGATTTTTTTAAAAAACACATCAATTAATTTCAATCCATTACCTAATGAGGTTACTCTCAATTTCTTCAGCATACCATTTTCTCGATGAACTATAAGCCTTGAAACAGAAACTTTTACAGTAAATCTTTGTCGTGCTCAATTTTTCAAATACACAGTTCTATGAACCTTGACATCATCCCCAAATAAGCACCTAGAAGCTTGAGAGGTGTGCACCACTGGGACATCAGGGGTCTATTTCAGAAAAGGCAGTGGGTGGAATGGTGGGTTAAGTAAAGAATACGTTGCCTCCCATTTTCATGTGTGACGTGGTGAATGAGTCTCTGTCAGGGCAGAACTGTGTTTCCTCTTTATCTGGATCCAGAACAAGACCTGAGTGGCAGGTACAGGTTCCAGGAAGTTGATAAAGGAGCAAGTAGGTTCCATACTGTGATGGGTTGAGCCCCAAATTCCTGGAGTTCCTGAGAGTCTTTGGGGTCCTCTTGCTGATGCTAGTGGGGCCCTAGTTAGAGAGTTGCACTGGAGTTGATTCTTAAGACAAACATCTGTGTCATGGGAAATGATAGCTCCTGGAGGCTTAATTTATAACGAGGGAAGAGCTGGTTTGCACACTCTACTTCTTGTTCTGCTTTCAGAAATTTCTCTGGGTTCTTAGGGGCAAAATTCTGCTTTGTGTTTGGTGTTTTTCAGTTAAAGTAAATGATATTGAAGAGAAAGCCTTGGAGATGTTCAAGGAGCTGTTGAAACTGAAAGGAATTGAAGAAAAATATATTGTGAATTTCTTTGAAAGCGGTAATTGAATTACATTTTTCCCTAAATATATCATTTACCTCATACATAAATATACTATTAGGAAGCAAATCAATTTATTTGAAGTTCCTTTCTCCATAAATAATCTTTTATATATTTGATTATTAAAAAAAAGAAACTTGGAAATACTGGAGAAATGTAGTGGTCAGTGGATCATTTTCTCCTGTTGTTTTGATCTTCCCACAGGTGACTGTCCTCCCTGTGCAAAACTATGGAGCTCAGTAAAAGCTCAGTGTAAGTGCAAATAGTTTGTTACTAATGTCTTTCCATTAAAATCAGCAGCACAATTAAAATCAGTAAGGACACATGGTGATTTCATATGTGCCAAATTTTGCAGGTAATGATTTTTTGTCCCAATAATTTACATTCTATAGCCAGATAATTCTTCTGTTATATTAGGTAATTTGTCTTCTCTTGAGCCATATTAAATCTCAGATGGGTTTGTTGATTAATGCTGAGCAGTTTTGGTGGAAAAGCCTTATCCTGCAGGAATCTCGCAAGCCAGGGTCATCAGGGAGAAGCAGAGACCACCACAAGTTGGTAGAAACCAGTTAGTGTTCCCGTAAGTGAGGGAACAGGGCTGATCTTACGGTTGTCAATACACATCCCTACACTAGGAGAGCTGGGATTAAAGACAGCTCACGTTTTCTGCAAGACCAGTGTTTAACCTCACATGATTCTGATAGAACTAGTAAAGGCTTTCCAAGCACGCTGTCTGAAACATGCGTTTGGTTTACACTCCCCCTCAGAGGATCTTCTTAAAGTGAGATTTTTAGCTTTCCAAACTAAGACAATCTCAGAAAACAACACTGATCTAGGCTAAAGTGTGGCTTTTGATTTTCTTCTGAGGAAAAAAAAAAGGAAAATAAGCAAAGAAAAACACTGGCTTCCTGGTGAATATGATAAGAAAGATGTAATGCATATAGTCAATGAAATTACTCAGCCATAAAAAAGAATGAAATCATGCCATTTGTGGCAACATGGATGAGCTATCATACTAAGTAAAGTGAGTCGGACAGAGAAAGACAAATACCACATGATAGCACTTACATGTGGAATCTAAAATATGACCCAAAGGAGCGTCTTTGCAAAGCAGAAACAGTCTCGCAGATAAAGAAAACAGGCTTGTGATCACCAAGTGGGAGGAGGACTGGGGACGATCACTGAGTGTTTGGGGTTAGCAGATGCAAATTCTTATTTACAGGATGGACAGACAGCAAGGTCCGACCGTAAAGCACAGGGAACTATGCTCAATACTCTGTAAAACCTAAAAGGGGAAAGAATCTGGAAAAGAATAGATATTAATACATGCATGTATAAACAACTGTGCTGCTGAACACCTGAAACCAATCACCATTGCTAATCAAGTATACTCCAAAATAAAATTAAAATTAACTCTTGAAGACCCAAAAGACAAAACTTGTGGAATTACAGGCATGTACTCCAATCACAGAGTCTGTAAACAACCTTTAGATGAATCATCCCAATGAACATGCAATCGGAAATCTCCTAGAATGAATTCCAAATGGGAAAGGTCACCCCATATGAACATTCTTGGGAAAATTCCACATGGACCCACATATCACAGAGATGTGGAGTATTGAGGTCCACCAGAAATCTGCCCATTGGATCAGCCACCAGCTCCTGTAGCTTGGACATCCTATTGCCTGAGGCTCACCCTCATCAGCCATCACACTGTCAGCTCTACTAAACTTTGGTCCTGTTTTATTCACCTACAGAAAGAGTCACTGAGGCCAGACACATCTCCTGCATGGAATCAAGATCACCGAGCGAAGACGACCTTCCTGATTACCATGGTCCTTCTCTCCTCACAGTCCACTCGCTTTCCCATCTCATCTCTCCTGGTCACTAATCATGTCCTGTCTGGCGGCATTTGATTTCTGAGGGTTTAAATAAATTGGTTTAATACACAGCTGACTTACATGTGTCTGTACAAAAGTTCCCTATTTTAAAAAACACAAATATGCACGCTAAATTTAACTCTCCAGAAAAAATAAGCCTTTAATAAGATAAGTGTTCATCAGAGACAATTCTGATGAGGAGTAAATAGAGACGTCCTAGAGGTGTTCAGGGGAGAAGGAGAAAAATGACTAGATCATCAGGGGACAGGGTTATGCATCCTCTTATTGTAGGGAAGGGGGTAATCAGGTCATAAAAGATGTCCCTAGAAAGCATCTTATTGATTACAGGGAAAGGAACTTGCATTCCACTCACTGAACTGCATAGAGAGACAGTGTAAGATGCCATGGGCTATAACTGAGGAAAAAGTGCGTATTCTGAGAGCACCAACACTTCTGCAATTGAGCTGTAGGACTGATATTTCTTAATGACTTTATCTCTAGTGATCAACAGTGGCCAGCATATAAGCCTTGGTCAATCCATCGCACCATGAAGTCAGTGCAGCACGGTACCAAGATGACTGACAGTTCAGTCAGGAAGCTGTCATTGTTCACAGCATCTAAGGATGGTCTTCCCCCATCCCATGCGTCAAAGAACAGTGGATGCTAGTATTTCGAAGGAGAGGCCATTCCCACTGTTCTGGGCAGGGCACCTGACCACCCCCCTTTACAATCCAAAAGATCTAGCACCCTCAAGAGGTAGAACTAAAGGGGCTTCCCTGATGGTCAAGTGGTAAAGAAACCGCAGGGGTTACTTTGCCAATGCAGGGTACACGGGGCTTGACCTCTGGTCTGGGAAGATCCCACGTGCCTCGGGGAAACTAACCTGTGCACCACAACTCCTGAGTCCACACACCTAGAGCCCATGCTCCAAAGAGAATCCGCTGCGATGAGAAGCCTGAGTAGTGCATCCAGAGAGTAGTTCCACTCACTGCTGTGCGAGAAAGCCCATGCTGCATCGAAGACCCAGCACAGCCGAAACCAAATCAATAAATCTTTGGGGGGGAAAAAAGGAAAAAAAAGTATAAAATCTATTTGAAAGTTTGGGCCAAAATTTAGAAATCTAGTCCAAGTCCTGGGAAAATAGTACTAGACCTGCTGCTGCTGCTGCTGCTGCTAGGTCGCTTCAGTCGTGTCCTACTCTGTGCGACCCCATAGACGGCAGCCCACCAGGCTCCGCCATCTCCAGGCAAGAACTGGAGTGGGTTGCCATTTCCTTCTCCAATGCATGAAAGTGAAAAGTGAACGTGAAGACGCTCAGTCGTGTCAGACTCTTAGCGACCCCGTGGACTGCAGCCTACCTACGTGATACTTAATAGAATAAATGTTTTGGCTCCTACAGAGATATGGCCTCCAAATGGGCTACAGTTGGCAAATTTGAAAGGCACAAGTAGCAGATATTTCTGTCTTAGCTGTAGTGACAGAGGTCAAGGGCGACGTTTAAATTCCCCCACTTGTAGAGCACAGTACATGCAGCTCGAGTTCTGACTCTGGTCTTCACAGCTGGTCTGGAAATGCTGGATTTGATAGGTGGATGCATATATGCGATTGAATACAGAGTAAGGGGATGAATCTCTTAACGGATGTTGAAAGACAAGACCTGGCATAGCAAGTCAAAAATTATGAAATTCCATATAGACATAGACATATATACACTGACATATATGTGCATACATGTATTGATACATGCATGTGTGTACCTGTGTGTATTTGTGATGTAAACATGAATAAGAAAAAAAACAAATTATCACCACAAATCCAACAGCTAAAGAGCACAAGGAAACTATAAGCAGATTTATGTTACTAGGATTAACACTCCTGATGAAATGAACACATTACTTGAAAAATGTGTGACTAAAATTGATACATGATGAAACAAAAAATTTCTATTGTCCTTTATCTATTTAAGAAACTGAATACAATTTTCCACAAAGTTGAAGGTCAAGAAGATTTAACTGAAATTTTTCCAAGAAGAAGAAATATCACTAAACTTAGAAAAACCCATTCATAGAAACATATGAGTTCATAAGAAAGTATTCTCCATCCTAATTTGCTCCTTTATCCCCTAGACAGAATTAGGTACTTCTGACAGATTTGTTTCAACTCTGTATATGTCCACATGCTTTTTCATGAACACACTAATATACTAAGATATTGGAGAGTTCAACAGTCTTGAAACATATTCGTGTTTATTTCAAATGCTAATATTTTTACAGAATGTATGGATTCTTAGAGATCTAATCCGTGAATCCAATTTCTTACCCTTTTCACTATGAATGTGTCATAGCTACTAGACCATTAAATATATTTTTAAATGTTTCAACACCACAATCAAAAAACCTGTTAATGTCTTTTATGTGTAGAAATTGTTCCATAAGCCCTTTGAACTAATCGCCTCATCAAAGTGAATGCACCTCTGGGGACTTCCCTGCTGATCCAGTGGATAGAATTTGCCTTCCAATGCAGGCGGTACGGTTTCTACCGCTGGTCGGGGAGCCAAGAACCCACAGGCATTGGGGCCAAAATCCCAGAACATAGACAACAGAAGCCATATTGTAACAGATTGAATAAAAACTTTAAAAATGGTCCAGGTTAAAGAAAAATCTCTGAACAAAAGTGAAGGTACCGCAGAACTTTGACAGATGCAACCAGCCAAGGGGACCTTTCAAACCACATTCGTGTCTTCTGTTCTCATGTCCTACTGAGTTCCCACAGATTCACTCTTAACTCACTCTTCCAAGGATCCTCAGAGGGTCACTTAAAACCCTTCCCTATAGAAATATTCCCTTTCTGAAAGTAGACCTCAAACACACTCTAAGTTCCCATATTTTCTTAAGCAAAGTATTTATATTTTATTTACCTACATTTAGGTATCATTCAGACAAGGAAATGGCAACCCGCTCCAGTGTTCTTGCCTGGAGAATCCCAGGGACAGAGGAGCCTGGTGGGCTGCCATCTATGGGGTCGCACAGAGTCGGACACGACTGAAGCAGCTTAGCGGCAGCAGCAACACATAACATTTACTTTTTAAATTTGCTTTTAATTGGAGGATAATTGCCTTACAAAGTTGTGGTGGTCTCTGCCATACATCAATGCCAGTGAGTCATAATTAGACATACCGCCTCCCTCTTGAGTCTCCCCCCGACCCCCCAGCCCACTGCTCTGGGTCATCACGGGCTCCGAGCTGAGCTCCCTGTGCACACAGCGGCTTCCCACTTGCCATCTGTTTCACACACGGTCACGTACGTGTGGCAGCATGACTCTCTGAATCCTCCCCTCCCTTTTCCCCGACCTGTGCTCACAAGTCCGTTCTCTACATCTGTGTCTCAGTTCCTGCCCTGAAAATGGGTTCCTCAGTACCATTTCCCACCTTTCTTTATTCTTCATCCTACAGCTTATAAACAGATGATTCAATTTGGCAATTACTTGAGGGCTGGTATGTATTCTCTTTTCATTGGAAGACAGTTCTCCGCATAACGCAAGTCTGTCTGCTTCCTGCTTAATTCTGAGGCTTAGGCTCTTGTTGGCGCTACATTTGCATTTGCTGAATTCAGGCCAAAGGGTGGACAGGAGAATCTTCCAGAGCACACGTTGTTTGCTACGCGCATGTAGGTAAACGTTCGCAGCACATTGCACAGAACTTTTTTTCCTTGTAGTGTGCTACTGTCAGATAAAGGAGAAATTAAGACGTTCTGCAAAAAAAGGAAACTTTTCCTCCCTTGGGGCACATACCTCCAGAAGGGCAGGCTACTGTTGCTGATGCCTTTGGTTTTGAACCTGGCACACGCTAACGCCACGGCTACTAGAGTAGGGTGGACGGGCGGACAGCTCAAATCCTATTTAATTGGTAATAAAACATTTTGATGAAAGACTACATCCAGCGGGTGACTGACTGAAATACCTACAGAGGAATTAACCGTCCATCATTTAAAAACAAACACGCATGCTAGGTGAAAACAGACCCTGGAAGGGACCGTCCTCTTGGTTAGGAGGAGGACAGGGCCGCTGTGGGGCAGGAGGACGCGATGAGCACGGTGCTCACACACTCCTCACCTCAGAGCAACAGGAGGCTTTTAAAGCGTCTCAGGAAATCGTCTTACCTTTGTTAAACCACACACTCAATTTTAGTTTTAGAAAATAAATTTTGAGCCATCTCCTCAATGTAAAGGAACTAATACAGGAGAAGGGGATGTGTGTCCTGGACAGCTTATTCCAGTTTGGATCTCAGGACATAAAGGAAAATAAATGTTCCTGACCTTGAAATATAGGATCTGTATTGTGATTTCTCACTCACTCTAAAGGTCAAATGTCCAGATTCACAAAAGTTTCCTCAATCCTCATTATTAAGAGGACAAAATGCCATAAAAGCTTATCCCTGCCAAGCAGGAGATTGAAGATGACTTCTGTGTAACCTTGGTCTTAGGAGGAACAGTCAGTGGTTCAAGATGCATCATGCTAACACACCGATTCTATAAGAAGTGGCACTGATTCCATCCTGTCCAACCAGTGGGACACCATCAGCCTCACCAGAAGAACCACAAGGGCCACAAGATGAAGGTTCTGGTGCTGAGTCTTCTCCTCGGTCCGGTTTGTGCTGCCCAAGAATGTGAAGCTCTGAAAGGTCACTCAGAGGCACCAGGGGCAGTCTGAGCTGGGAGGAGTCTTGGGAGTGTGTGTGTGTGGGGGGGGGCACGCGTCCCTTTTGAGTTTTGTTTTGTATATCCATAAGCCTGGCCATCTCTCTCCAACTCAAAACTCAGCTCATTAACTGGCTCTATACCTGCTCTATTTGGCCTTTGTATTATCTCTACTGTCTATTGTTGACTCTTACGCATTTTTACTGCTCTTGTAACAGAGACAGTTCTTGTTGTTGTTTAGTCATACCCAACTTTTTGCAACCTCATGGACTGTAGCTTTCCTGGCACCTCTGTCCATGGGATTTTCCAGGCATACTAGAGGGGGTTGCCATTTCCTTCTCCAGGGGATCTTCCTGAACAAGGGCTTGAACCTCCATCTCTTAAGTCTCTTGCATTGGCAGGCAGATTCTTTACTGCTGAGTCACCTGGGAAGCCCAGCAGAGAGAGAGGACCAGCTGCCTGTGGGACTTCCTCATGGGACAACTGATCACCACTGAATTTACTAAAGCCGTCATCGCCCCAGGTACCACTCAGGGAATGTCCACTGGACAGCAGATGGTTTACTAGGAACATGCAAACTCAGGTACGTATTTTGAGGAATAAACGCATTAAGAAAATACAACTAAGAGCTTTTATGCTTGGAGAGATTTGTTTATAAATATGTAAATATCTATAACATTAATTTTATATATCATATATGCATATATTTGTAAGTATACTTATAATCAAATTCCAACCACACATACAGATATAGACACACACACATACACACACACGCACACACACACATATCCTATCTCAAGAGATATATCTGTCTGTTTTCTCTAATTTTTTGTGATTTTGGCCCTCAAACTCTCCTAAATCACTGCTGTGATTGTGAGAATCCCCAAGGTGGCTACACCTCTCAGTTTCCAGAAACCACTTAAATGAATGGCTTGTTCTTTTTTCCTAAAATTCTGGTTTTCTCACTGTTCATTTGTTTTTAAACATGTTTCATTATGTATTTATACTTTATCTTTGGAACTACTAGTCAGATTTAATGCATCAGCAAGACATACTTGTCACTTGATAGTTACTTCACCTTAACCAACGTATTTGGAGAAGGAAATGGTAACACACTCCAGTACCCTTGTCTGCAAAATTCCATGGATGGAGGAGTCTGGTAGGCTACAGTCCATGGGGTCACAAAGAGTCAGACACAATTGAGCGACTTCATTTTCTTTCTCTCTATATTTCCTTTTGGAGAAGGAAATGGCAACCCACTCAAGTGTTCTTGCCTGGAGAATCCCATGGATGGACGGGCCTGGTGAGCTAGTCTATGGGGTTGCAAAGAGTCGGACACGCCTAAGCAACTAACATACACACACATACAAACAATGTATTTCTTCTCTTTTGAAGATCTCCTTATACACAGGCACTGCGGTGATACTTGATACAAGATCTTGGGGGTAAAACAAAGAAAATCCTAACTATATGTCAAACTTCAGTATTTTAATCAACCAACTTGAATGTGTTTCGCTTTTAAGGTCAAGAGGAGAATGTGTAAAAAAACATGTCACGGGAGTAAAGCAAGAAAACAACACTTACTCTATTGACTGTAAAGTTTGAGTCTTTCTCTGGAAAGAGAATGTTTGGGTGGGAATCTTGGTTTCAACTTCCTTCAATAACCCCTGAATTCTACCCCTACTAAGAATGGGAGGTATGACTGGGCACCAGTCACTAAGATTCCCACGCACTTTACTTTGTGATGAGCAGAGTTCAAACACTTGGCTTGGGGGTCTCCTCCCGATTAGGAATGTTATTCAACAAGAATAAGTGCATGTGTAGAACCTGTATTTCATACCATTCTCATGGACGAGATACAACAGCCTTACAAATGGCCATCACACGGTCTATCTTGGGTTTGCCCATCTGTGTCGATCACTTTGCAAAAACAATCTTAAAAAGCCTTCATCCATCCAAGGTGTGGTGGAAGAACTTACATCCAAGAAATCCTATTGAGTTCAGTCATAAATGCAGCTTCTGTTCAAAGCAATGGGGATGCTGGCTGGGATTTATATCCTGAAGCTCTTATATGAGGATACGATTGTTAGATAACATCACCAACTCAACAGACATGAATCCGAGCAAACTCTAGGAGATAATGGAGGATAGAGGAGCCTGACGTGGTACAGTCCATGGGGTCTCAAAGAGTTGGGCATGACTTAGCAACTGAACAACAAGTTCTTTATAGCGGCCCTAAACAACATTCCTAATTTTACATGGCCTAAGGTGTACATGTCTGATTGAAATTTAAATGTATCAATATGTGATATGACCCCCACCTAGAGGAGCCTGGTAGACTGCAGTCCATGGGATCGCAAAGAGTCGGACACGACTGAGCAAATTCACTTTCCCTTTCACTTACAGTGCGTATATGATGAACACAAATAACTAAAATTTATGCCTGAAATATTTTTCCATACTTTCATTAATGACTTTTAATAAATGATGATTTTTAATTTATGCTTTCATTTTCTTATTCCAATATTTTTTATTTTTGGCTGAATCATGAATACTCTACTGGCCTTACTTTTCTCCATTTTTGCAATCGTTTTTAGCTGGATTTTTACAGAGTGACCAAAAAGGGAGAAAAACAGAAGAGCAGCCCTTCTTGTACAGTCTTGGGAAGCAGCAAGTGCAGCCCCCAGCCTGGTTTCGGGGGCCGTGAGGCACACCCGCAGCAAGCCAGCACCAGCAGTGGCCTCCATGGCAGCAGGATGCCCGGCGGATAGACTTACTCTCTGTCCCATTGCCGTCGTTAACTTCACAGTCAATTCAGTGATGCTGCAATGCCCACCTCTTCTCAGTTACACCACTGGTGATCACTGACAATCCTAGAGCATGCGTAATCTGACTTAAATTGTCACCCTGTGACCCAAGCTTGAGGACTAAGAGTGGCTTTGGGCCAGTTGTATGTACTAGTCTGGGGCTGTGAGACTGTGACGCTGTTTGGGCTGCTATTTCTTCTCTTCCTCAAGCATACTGATGATTTTCAGTGTTTCAGATACTGAGCAACAATGCTTCCATGTTTCAGGAACTGGGCCAGGCAGTTTCACATCCCACCTTGCTAGGTAATTCCCACCAGGTGTGATGGAGGCCAGGGGAGAGAGAATGGATGTAGAGGATTTAGAGGTAACACACAGCAGGTCAGAGCTGCTTCTTGTCCAGACACACGAGGCAGAGAGGAGGGGCAACCCCCCCGGTGGGGAGGGAGCTCATTGCTAGGTTGTCACTGCCTGTACATCCCAGCCAGTAAACCTGTCTTCATACCAATAGGCATGGCAGTGGGCTTTGTCATAAGCCAGGCTGAGGGGCAGAGGAAACCCAATAATGAAAATAAAGTGTTGAGAAGGTTGCCTGGACCAGCGCAGGCACTCAGGAACACAAGGTGGGAAAAGTAAATTGACTTTCGCCAGTGATCAGTGCCTGGTGGGTGCTCAGTGACGGCTGACAACAGATGGACAAGAGAACACGGGCCTGAGAAGCATCTCAGGAACAATTTCCAAAGCAAAACGGTGACTCAGCAGGGTTCTGTCTTTGCTTCACAGCCAAGCTAAGAAATGAATTTTGTACATCACTGACTTTGTTTAAGTAACTGGGGAATCACACAGAGCTAGGAAACACTTCCTTTGGATGTAACAAACTGGAATGATTCCGATGGGAGTGCACATTTGGACCATGACCATCAGGGTGAAACCCCATAAGCCCTGGAGCCACCCCTGCCTCCCTTGACTCTGCTCATCCTTGTCCATGCCTGTCTGCTGCTCAGGCACAGAAGGGACCGTGACGGCGTTCACAGCCACCTGTCAGATGGATGACCTCCTGTTTGGAAGCAAGAGGAGGGCAGGACCCGCAAGTAGCTGAATGAGATGGAAAGAATGGTTTCTACCCTTTGGGCTCCTAAATATGTTCTGGAAAAGGCAAAATTACCCAAATTGAAAGAAAGAAGGCACAGATACGTCTCTGAGAAAACTTCTCCAAGATTTTGGAGGAGCGGAAAGCATCAGACTTGAGCATGTGATATTTTTAGTCAGAAGCAACCCTCAGAGAGAGGTTTTGGGAGCCCATTTACCCGGTGGCCTCAGCCCATCCCCCAGACCACAGTCTCTTATCTGAACACACACTGATTCTCACCCCGTCATGCTTATTACGAACCAGCCTGCATTTCTTTCTTCTTGTTTTTAGCGTTTCCATCCCACGTTGACCATTGTTTTTCCTCTATTACTTTCAGTAAATACACCCCGAGTTTCTGCACATACTCACCCCACGCCCACTACGCCAGTCTTCTCTGGAGAGTCACCTGTCATCTCTGAAGTGTTGTTATTGTCGTTGCCTGTTTCCCTGAAACCCAGCATATGGTGTTTTATAAGGGATGTAACGCATTGTTATTCAACAGTGAACCATCAGGAGAGGCGGAAACCAGGCTTGATATACCTGATTTAGAACAGGAAGAAATTGATTATACCCTTGGAAACGAAGAATTATCATTTACTGTGCTCTGCTGTTCACGAACGTATTGCACATCAGGAGCTGAAGACAAGCTTCGGGAAATTAACATAAACTGAGGTTATTTTTACCTTGTCTGTAGTTTGAAAGTAGCACTCTTTGGAAGAGAAAGTCATGAAGCACCATTACCAGATGTTGTTTGGGCAGACTTTAATTATTCTCCTAACTGGTGCCTGCCTTTTTAACAGTCTCCATCAGAGATCGCTACTAATTCATTCGTCCCTGCGTTGTTATCCATGGAGGGACATGCCCCTGGGATGTGGAGCCCTTCTTATGTGTCTGCTGTTCCCCACAGGCCTGAATTGTCAATTACAGAATGTCACCAGCAACTCCAGCAAATGGGCCACAGGTTTGGGAGTGTACACGGGCAAAAGCATTCTCTCTGGATAACAAGTGCTAGAGATTGTGACAATGCTCCTCTGGAAACGCCAAAAACTGACCATAGACAAATAGAAGTGAAATAGTTTTAAAGGGGATTATTAAGGGATGGGTCACTTTTATGAGGACGAACTAGGCTGTACCACACACATAGACAATGAGACTATGACCTGTAAACAGCGGACAGCCCCCATAATTTAAAAACAGAGTTTCTAATATAAGCCATTGTAAAGTTGAACCAGGACATTACTTTCCGTTTGTCTGACCTGAAGAGGATTGCTAACAGTGTATTAGTAAATCACCAAATTACCTAGAATGTTCCAGGCTCATCCAAATATCTAACTTCTTTTCTCATAGAATGAATATCTTCCAATGTGCATCATTTACATTTATTAAAATCATGCCATAGACATACCAGCATGGGGTGACTTTTTTCAATATTATTGTACAATTACCATTGTAATACTAATAGAAATAAAATGATTTCAAGTCACTTGTAGTACTGACAGCAAGGAAATCAACTCACTGTTGCCATTCAGAAATTTTGAAATCAATTGAAATAGTTGATCATGCTTGCCTCTTGAGAAATTTGTATGCAGGTCAGGAAGCAACAGTTAGAACTGGACATGGAACAACAGACTGGTTCCAAATAGGAAAAGGAGTTCGTCAAAGCTGTGTATTGTCACCCTGCTTATTTGACTTATATGCAGAGTACATCATGAGAAATGCTGAGCTGGAAGAAGCACAAGCTGGAGTCAAGATTGCCGGGAGAAACATCAATAACCTCAGATATGCAGATGACACCACCCTTATGGCAGAAAGTGAAGAGGAACTCAAAAGCCTTTGATGAAGGTGAAAGAGGAGAGTGAAAAAGTTGGCTTAAAACTCAACATTCAGAAAATGAAAATCATGGCATCTGGTCCCATCACTTCATGGGAAATAGATGGGGAAACAGTGGAAACAGTGTCAGACTTTATTTTGGGGGGCTCCAAAATCACTGCAGATGGTGACAGCATCCATGAAGTTAAAAGACGCTTACTCCTTGGGAGGAAAGTTATGACCAACCGAGATAGCATATTCAAAAGCAGAGACATTACTTTGCCAACAAAGGCCCATCTAGTCAAGGCTATGGTTTTTCCTGTGGTCATGTATGGATGTGAGAGTTGGACTGTGAAGAAGGCTGAGCGCCAAAGAATTGATGCTTTTGAACTGTGGTGTTGGAGAAGACTCTTGAGAGTCCTTTGGACTGCAAGGAGATACAACCAGTCCATTCTGAAGGAGATCAGCCCTGGGATTTCTTTGGAGGGAATGATGCTGAAGCTGAAATTCCAGTACTTTGGCCACCTCATGCAAAAAGTTGACTCATTAGAAAAGACCCTGATGCTGGGAGGGATTGGGGACAGGAGGAGAAGGGATGACAGAGGATGAGATGGCTGGATGGCATCACTGACTCGATGGACATGAGTCTGAGTGAACTCCGGGAGTTGGTGATGGAAAGGGGGGCCTGGCGTGCTGTGATTCATGGAGTCGCAAAGAGTCAGACACGACTGAGCGACTGAACTGAACTCAAGTGAACTGAAACCTTATTGAGGGAAATAGCCTTCAAATATATTTCAGGTTCCAAGTCTATATGCATTTCTTTTAAAGATTTTTGATGTGGACCATTTTATAGTCTTTATTGAATTTGTTCCAGTATTGCTTCTGTTTTACGTTTTGGTTTTTGGCCGTGAGGTATATGGGATCCTAGCACCCCAACCAGGGACCAAATTCACACTCCCTGCACTGGAATGGGAAGTGTTAGCCACTGGGCCACCAGAGAAGCCCATCCATATGCATTTTTAAAGGAGTCGTTGGACTTTCTGATCACAGAGGTGGAGAGGAGGTGATGGAAGATCAACTTTCCAGACAAGAAGACCTGATACAGTTGAAATGTTTCCCTTCATCAAGTATCTTAGGGAAAAGACCAATCTCTTTTCTCTTAGATAATCAGAATCTGATGAAAAAAGAGAAACCGAAGTCTGAAGCAAGTGACTTCCCTGCAGAAAGATCCTGTGAGTCTAAAATTCCATGATCACCTGTGTAAGACTTTATTTCCAGAATCCATCTGGATTCGAGGCTAAAGCGTGGAAGCAAAACCAGCTCACCTGGGCTTCAGTTGGTATTTACGTTGCTTGAATGTCAGCTTTCCTCCAGTCTAAAACGGGGAAGGTAAAATTCACTGCTCTTGTACTTTCTAACACGTCATTTACAGAAATACTCTGAATTCAGGAAAAGATCAACTCCTGTAAGCTGGAAGTTTAAGAAAGTATCATTAACATGCAAAATGCTACCTTGTACATTATTCAGAGTTTTCCCCAAAAAGAACTCAAAATAAAGAATAGAAATTGCCATTTGAAGTCCTTTGTGAAACAAGTAAGTTTTCCAGATTCATTCATGCCTGCATCCACATGAAAGTAAATAAAGTCAGTGTGCCCTAATGAGCAATTAATATGAGAATGATTTCGGGGAATTTCCTGGCAGTCCAGTGGTCCTTGTTTCCTCTTGCCCAATCCTGACCACATTATGCTAAAAGGTAACACCAGCATTAAAAAAAAATGCATAGACTTCCCATTGGACCATTTTATAATTAGCAGATTATAAACCCCAAAAATTACTGTCGGAAACAGCAAGTCTAGGACGAAAAGACTGCTAACTACTAGAGGAGACTTTTTCCTTCCTCCTTAAGGAAAAAATTTCTACTTATAAACTGGGTTTTCAAAAATTCCTGAAATTAAAAAAAATAATAAAATTGCACATTCCTTCCCTAAATAGATCTATGACTAAGTTAGCTAAATATAGGATCTTTGGGAAAGGGCAACATCTTACAAATGTTAAAATTAGACTCTGTGCTAGAATAGTACTTGGATCATTGTTTGACCAAAACTGTCATTGACATTTATTCATTGTAAGTGTCTCAGGAAGAACTGGAAATGTAGACTAACGATAGGGTGTTTTGAACACAACGGTAATCCTCACCATGGAGTATAGGAAGCCCCACCTGGCTGACTTCAGCTCAGTTCAGTCTCTCAGTCGTGTTCGACTCTTTGTGACCCCATGGACTGTAGCACACCAGGCCTCCCTGTCCATTGCCAACTCCTGGAGTTTACTCAAACTCATATCCATTGAGTGGGTGATGCCATCCAACCATCTCATCCTCTGTTGTCCCCTTCTCTGCCTTCAATCTTTCCCAGCATCAGGATCTTTTCAAATGAGTCGGTTCTTCACATCAGGTGGCTAAAGTATTGGAATTTAAGCTTCAACATCAGTCCTTCCAATGAATATTCAGAACTGATTTCCTTAACTTCAGGCAGTGGGAAAAGAAGGAGGGATTTCTTTCAATCCTCCTTCATTCTCCTCTGGTCCTTCCCCCCAGAGTTTTAGCACATTTTCCTGGGTATCCAAATTCTTATTCTGCTACCTGACTCCCACCCTTTCAGTCAGCAGATGGTGCCTGTTTTTCTAGACTGTGTGTGTGTGTGTGAAGTCTCTAAGTTGTGTCCGACTCTTTGTGACCCCGTGGACTGTAGCCCGCCAGGCTACTCTGTCCATGGGATTCTCCAGGCAAGAATACTGGAGTGGGTTGCCATTTCCTTCTCCAGGGGATCTTCCCAATCCAGGGATTGAACCCAGGTATACTGCATTGCAGACAGACGCTTTATCCTCTGAGCCACCAGGGAAGCCATTTTATTTTTCTAGACTCAGTTCAGTTCAGTTCAGTCTCTCAGTTGTGTCTGACTCTTTGCCACCCCATGAGTTGCAGCACACCAGGCCTCCCTGTCCATTACCAACTCCTGGAGTTCACTCAAACTCACGTCCATTGAGTTGGTGATGCCATCCAGCCATCTCATCCTGTCATCCTCTTCTCCTCCTATCCCTAATCCCTCCCAGCATCAGGGTCTTTTCCAATGAGTCAACTCTTCGCATGAGATGGCCAAAGTATTGGAGTTTTAGCTTTACCATCAGTCCTTCCAATGAACACCCAGGACTGATCTCCTTTAGAATGGACTGGTTGTATCTCCTTGCAGTCCAAGGGACTCTCAAGAGTCTTCTCCAACACCACAGTTCAAAAGCATCAATTCTTCAGCACTCAGCCTTCTTCACAGTCCAACTTTCACATCCATACATGACCACAGGAAAAACCATAGCCTTGACTAGATGGGCCTTTGTTGGCAAAGTAATATCTCTGCTTTTCAATATACTATCTAGGTTGGTCATAACTTTCCTTCCAAGGAGTAAGCGTCTTTTAATTTCATGGCTGCAATCACCATCTGCAGTGATTTTGGAGCCCAAAAAAATAAAGTCTGACTACAGGTCTCCAAATAGGATCTGACTTCTTCGGTCTATTTAAAAGAAACAAAAATAACATAAATGCCTTAGATTTTCTGTGATTCAGTTTTTCAGAGTAACATTCAATAACAGAAGCAAATTCCAGTAAATTACCAAATTACTTTGTATTAAAATGGTTCTATCCTCGGATGTCCCCTTATCAACAGTGTTAAGAATACCCACCCCAAACACTTCATGGGCCAAGACTTCATCATCTCGCATTGAGATACTAACAAAAGATAATTTGAGGTTGTGGTGATGGACAAGAAATGTTTAAATTATATCCACTTTTGTTTAGTATAAGATTTTCCATTTCTCTTTTAGGACACATTCCATGTTACATATAATACATATAATCTGCTGAATGATACTGAGAACTAGAAGGACCATGAGCTTTGAAATCTTGATAATAATGACAATTTTAGTGAGATTATTGGGTGAAAGTTTTGCTTGAAATACACTCGAATGAGAATGAGAGGTAAAAAAGCGAAGACAAGAAAAGACCACTCTTCTTAGGAAATTTGCTTTAAAGGGCCGTAGTGAAGTGAACTAGTAGCTGGACGGGTAATCATCCCGGAAAAGGATGCTTTTAAAGGGAAAAAAAATACAGTGTTTTTAAATGTTGATGCATATGACATTGTAAAAAACTAAAATTTGATTATGGAAGATGGGAAGGGAGTATTTTAGGAGCCAAACGCTGGAATAAAGGAGAAAGGGTGGAGTCCAGTACCCAAGGCCAGAGCTGGACTTTGCCAGGACAAGAAGAAGCCACTCCTGTCACTAGAGGGACCGCAGAGTTTATGGAAGGAAAAAGATGATGGAATCCCCTCTTATTGCTCCCCTGTGAACTCAGGAGCAAGGTTGTCAGGGGGAAAAAAGTCCATGCTCACCAGTATCTGAAGATGCTCATCACCTAGTGACCACAGGAGACTTCAGGTAACAACCCACATTAGAGAAATAGTGATGTCTGGGTTTACCCGAGCTTGACTGTCATCACATCCAGCCAAGTACATACAGGCTTCCTTTGTAGCTCAGTCAGTAAAGAATCTGCCTGCAGTGCAGGAGACACGGGTTCAATCCCTGGGTTGGGAAGATCCCCTGGAGAAGGAAATAGCAACCCACTCCAGTATCCTTGTCTGGAAAATCTCATGGACAGAGGAGCCTGGTGGGCTGCAGTCCATGGGGTCTCAAAGAGTCAGGCACGACTGAGCGACTAACACTTACTTACTTACTTACTTACACACATATACACATAGGATTGACCAGAAAGCTCTTTCGGGTTTTCCATATGTTGCAGAAAAACCCAAATGGACTTTTTGGCCAATCCTATTATAAATATACTTATCATATATATTTTATATACTACATATCTATATATAGAAAGAAACTGAAATACCAAGGTACTTTCTGTTTTCTGTAGTGTGTGGAGTTGCCCCCTGACTGCAGGTCCAGGAATCTACCAGCTTCCAACTTGCCTCTCAGTAAGTATCTTGCCAACATGGCCAGTAGAAGCAGTTCAAGGTGATCAGGCAACGCAGAGAAAGGAGTTCGTGAAACTGACTGAGTTGGGGCACCAGTTCAGTTCAGTTCAGTCGCTCAGTCGTGTCACTCAGTCGTGTCTGACTCTTTGCAACCCCATGAACCACAGCACACCAGGCCTCCCTGTCCATCACCAACTCCCGGAGTTTACCCAAACTCATGTCCATTGAGTCAGTGATGCCATCCAATCATCTCATCCTCTGTCATCCCCTTCTCCTCCTGCCCTCAATCTTTCCCAGCATCAGGGTCTTTTCCAATGAGTCAGCTCTTTGTGTGAGGTGGCCAAAGTATTGGAGTTTCAGCTTTAACATCAGTCCTTCCAATGAACACCCAGGACTGCTCTCCTTTAGGATGGACTGGTTGGATCTCCTTGCACCAGGGTTCACAGCAGAGTCCTCTGACAGCTTCAAGTCTGCTCAGCCCACTTCTTTTCCGTGTACTGGACCAAACAAACCCTGTTGTCCCTCTCGCTCTCCCACGGCTCTTCTCCATGATTTGTCACTTTCTGCACAAATACATGCAATCCTGCTCGTTGACGCACACACAGGCCAGAGGCACTCCAAGTGAAACCGTCATTTTAAACAGCACTCTCAGGCACTGTGAGAGCTATTAATTGTGGCAGAGAAAAAAAACAAGTTACATAACTCGCTGCTCTCACACATTGCTCTTATTATCACCACGTGACTTAATTCAACCAGAAGGTGAGCTGAATTTCAGAAGCATCCTTTCTGATTCAGGAAAAGGCACAACAAATTCAGGAGACAGGAATGTGGGGAAAGCAGTCCCATAAAAACTTGCCAAAAAGACTCTGCAGTTGAAGGCCACATATGATGGGCTCCGCTTTGCTGAAAACAGTTGTTGGCTTGAGGGGCATAGATGACACAGGGCAATGTGAGGTCATGGGATGGTCCACAGAAGGAAGGACAGGCATGTCTCCCTCTGCACTGGGATTGCTGGCTTTCAGACCAAGTCCATCATGCGTTTTCTGTGCCTCTCTGTACCTACTCATGTCTAGTTTCCTTTATCAGGGAATTCTGTCTGGAAAGAGCTCAAACCACTGACCTGCCATATTTTTTCACACCATACACAAGAGCCAGGGGGTTTCTGGTGATGAGGGAAGCTACTAAAAAGCTATAAGTGCACTGAAGTTCTCTTCCAGTTAATCATTTTGTGCTTCACACTTAAATTTTTAGGAAGAAATTTGTACCATGATTGTTAGTAGAAGGCACCTCCTCCTCCAGTCCACAGGGCTGATGAAATGCAGCACCAACTTTGGAAACCTGAAAACTGCTCAGAGAAGAAAGCGGGTGGGTGAGAGAACTCCATGGCCTGAAAGGCACTGGGAATTGTGGAGAACTAGATGTTTCAATCTTCCATGAAGGAAAAGAAGTTTGTACATCAGTCATGCAAACACTATTAATGACTGCACTCCACATTCAAACCACTGAGGCTTACTTGGCTAAAAATGGAAGCTACTCGCAAATTCCGCAGGCATCTACTTAGTTGATGCCTCTAAGCAACAAAGCCCTTCACACAGAATAGCAAAAATAGGACTTTAGTCCTCCTAACACATTTGTTCATCACAGGTAAGAAAAATCCAGACAAACCAAATTTTGCAGGCTTTTGTTTCTTAGGGAGAATAATTCGATTTGATTAATTCCATGAAAACGTCATCTCGATTTATAGATTTAGGCCAAACTGCAAAACTCATTTTAACTTTATTGATCGTCCACATCATCTGATCTTGCTATCATTTTGCATTTGGTCACATACTGAAAAGAAGTATGTTTTAAGGTAGGAATAAAATTTAGGAGCTAGCAGCATTAAACTTGACCACTATTCCCATTAACATTTTTCTAGCTATATTTTAGTTAAAGTGGAGTTTTCACTTGTATGTTACGTTTTATGGTTTGGTGGACTGGATCCATTAGTGCTGCTCAAATCTGCCAGTAAATACTTGCCTCTTCAGTGTATTTAATTTTCCTGAGGATAAGCCTGGACAACATAAATCTTCATTCAGGGTCCAAGGATTTAAAGTCCAGTCCATGGTTCTTTGTCAAACAGAAATTCAGAACCAAACAGTGAATGCTAACAGAAGACAGAGTAGAAATGAAAAGGGACCGAGGTGGTCCAGGGGGTGTACAGGAATGTCTATCCTGAGCCGAGAGGTGGACGTGACCACAGTACGTGAAGGGCACTGGGGAAAGCTCCAGGGTAAAGACAGTTGACCTGAGCCTTGGAAGCTGGGCTGGCTTTGGCGAGATGGTGAGGAAGACTGAGAGGGAGGTTCCTACTAGGCCTCCCTGCTGGCTCAGTCAGAAAGAGTCTGCCTGCAATACAGGAGACCCAGGTTCCACCCCTGGGTTGGGAAGATCCCTGGAGAAGGAAATGGCAACCCACTCCAGTATCCTTGTCTGGAGAACCCCATGAACAGAGGAGTCTGGTGGGCTACAGTCCATGGGTTTGCAAAGAGTCAGACACAACTAAGCAAGGGACACTTTCCCACTTCCTATTAGCCAGATGAAGAGGGTTAGCAAAACTGGAGGCTTAGTAAAACTCGGAACAGCTGCAGAGGGTGGTTTCTGAGGGGTGAGTCTCATGGAGAGGAATAAAGGCCATAAGAGAGTCTTGAATTAGACTATGAGAAGCCTGGAACACCAAGTCAAGGAGTTTGACACTGATTATCAGTAAAGTAGGGAGGGACTTCCCCGGTGGTCCAGTGGTTAAGAATCCGCCTTCCAATGCAAGGGATGCAGGTTCAATCCCTGGTCGGGGACCTCGGATCCCATATGCTGCAGGACAGCTGGGCCCACATGCTTTAACTGAAGCACGCGTGTGCTCCAGGGCCTGCACACCACAGCTGGAGAGCCTGGCACCACAACTACTGAGAGCCGCACAACTAGAGAGAAGCCTGCAGTGAAGGACATGCACACCACGGGGAAAAGGTCCTGCATACCGCAAGTGAGGCTCATCACAGCCAAACACTGAGTGATGAATAAGTAAATGTTTTAGAAAAGAAACTAGGGAAACCCCGAGCATTTTGGGGCTGAATAATGACATAAGAGAGCATCATTTCAGAAGGGTTAGACTCACATTTGTGTGTGTCATGGAGGGGCAGGAAATGGTATGTGGAAAGCTGTGGCATAAGCACCAGGCAGAAACAATAATGACCCGAAGGGATAAGTGGGGGGAGGCGGCTGGGGGACTGCATGACCAGAGAGGCAGAGCCAGGAGACTCAGAAATGATGTTTTAACCTGAAGGGACTTAGAAAAAGGTTATGGTTTTCCCAGTAGTCATGTATGGATGTGAGATCTGGACTATAAAGAAAGCTGAGTGCAGAAGAATTGATGCTTTTGAACCGTGGTGTTGGAGAAGATTCCAACAGTCTTCTGGAGATCCAGCCAGTCCATCCTAAAGGAGATCAGTCCTGGGTGTCCATTGGAAGGACTGATGTTGAAGCTGAAACTCCAGTACTTAGGCCACCTCATGTGAAGAACGGACTCATTGGAAAAGACACCCTGATACTGGGAAAGATTAAAGATGGGAGGAGAAGGGGATGACAGAGAATGAGATGGTTGGATGGTATCACCGACTCAATGGACATGAGTTTGGGTAAACTCCAGGAATTGGTGATGGACAGGGAGGTCCAGCATGCTGCAGTCCATGGGATCGCAAAGAACCAGATATGACTGAGAGACTGAACTGAACTGAACTGAAAGGAGTTGGGGGCTTCCTTGGTGGCTCAGAAAGTAAAGAATCTGCCAGCGATGCAGAAGACCCAGGTTCAATCCCCGAGTCGGGAAGATCCCCTGGAGGAGGAAATGGCAACGCACTTCATTATTTTTTGCCTGGAGAATTTCATGGACAGAGGAGCCTGGCAGACTCTAGTCCATGCAACAGCGAAGAGTTGGACACGACTGAGTGACTTTCACTTCCTTTCAAAGGAGTTGGAGAAATTGAGATGAGATGCATCTTTGCAAATGATGTACATGCAAGCTCAAGGGTGTTGAGGCTGAGAGAACAGAATCACTGCCGATGCCAGGATGAAGTTTGGGATGTGGGACAGGACCTGGGAAGAGAGGTCAGGGCTTGACGTCCATGTGAGAGTCGACCTGTGTCGTGTGGAGGACACATAAGTAAGGACTGGAGAGAGAATGAAGGGGATGACATTGGACTCCTAGAGAAGGGCAAGAACAGCAGTGATGGAGGCAGACACTAGAGAGTTGAGATGAGAAAGAGAAAGGCGAACCATGAAATATGCAAGAGAAGTCAGAGGTAAAGAGAGAATGGGTAGCAATGTGGAAGGCTTGAAAGGTCCAAACGAAGGCTTATAAAAATGTCACTGGATGTGCTAACCTATGGGTACTGATACCCACCGGAGCCTGCAAGTTCATCAGGGTGAGGGGGACCATGGCAAGTTTGTAGAGGAAAAGGGTGGAAAATAGAAGCTATAATTGGGTCACAAGTATTAAGACATAGTGAAAGCAACATGAACTTGGGTTGCAACCAGAGCAATAGAAAGCAGGAGGAAACAAGTAACCCAGAGAGGAAGGAGCTGTTGGTTGTGAGTGGACTAGTTAGAAATTTCATAGAACTGAGAGTTCATGGAAGGCGTGGTCTGACCTGTTTACTTCTGAAATTTGTCAGAACATATCCTCGCTATAGTCCAGACCCAGGTCTCCCCCATATAGAGCTGGAAACACTAGTAAAATGAGACCTCCAGGGGCAACGTTCAAGTCCAGAAAAGAGGTGCAGTCTCCTTAACCTGCCACCTTGCAGAAGCTGTTCAGGGAGAGAGAAAGCGACAGAGAGAGAGAGAGACTTGCGGGAACATTGATCTGAAAGATCAATCTTGTTATCAGCTGCAGGAAAGAATTAACAGAATAAGATTTTTAAAACACCCAGAAAGTACTGAAGGGAAAACACTTGTTTCAGATTCCAATGATTTCAAAATTCGGGTTAATCTAAATTGTATGGTTAAGCCCTGTCTTTATGGTGTTCGTTAATTTTATAAAAGAACACAGAAAACTGGTGAAAATATGTGGGAAAATTGGCTATTTCTGAGGATTTTTACATTATCAGTTATTAAAAATAGTTGTCATGCTATTATCAGTGCTTTTGTTATTTTATGGAATGTAGGCCAGGCACCTAAACCCACTAAATAAGTGTTCACTGAATGGATGGATATACTCTCAAGTACCAAAGAAGTATTAGTTCTTATGGGCTTACCTGGTGGCTCAGCTGATAAAGAACGCGCTTGCCAATGCAGGAGAGACCCGGGTTCAATCCCTGAGTCTGGAAGATCCCCTGGAGAAGGAAATGGCAACCCACTCCAGTATTCTTGCCTGGGAAATCCCATGGACAGAGGAGCCTGGTGAGTTTATCTTTAATGAAAGAGGACATTTGTAACCTGCCTGAAGTAGTGCACACTCCGCAAATCCTCCTTCCATCGAAATGTTTGGAATCCGGTTCAACCTCATGACCATGGAAAAGTTGCCATCCAAACTGAGGCAGGAAGCAAGTGTCTTAAGCTCATCCCCACCCTGCTTACTTACTGAAAGTCTCAGGCCATTGGTGGCTTCAGCTACTGCTGTGATAGTTTTGCCTTCTTTCACCTCTAGTTAAAAAAAAAATTCCTCAGAGTTCACTTCCTTGCCTGAGGCCTCTGACACAGATAAGTGGAAGGGACAGTCCTTCCAGGTCAAACATGGCGGGTAGAACCCACACAACAAGCTATGGGTCCTCCTGAGCTGCCATACCAGGAGGGTAATGGATACAAGAGACCTGGGTTTGATCCCTGGGTCAGGAAGATCCCCTGGAGAGGAAATGGGAACCCACTCCAGTATTCTTGCCTGGAAAATCCCATGGATGGAGGAGCCTGATAGGCTACGATCCATGGGGTCGCAAAGAGTCAGACACGACTGAGCGACTTCACTTTCACTTTCAATGGATACAAACCTCATAAACCATGAAGGAGACACAGACAGAAGGAGAGACAATAGTGAATAAAGGATGTCAACAAAATTCTAGGAGATACGTGAGTGGTAACTGACGAGCAGAGTGCAGCAGTGTAAATAAAGTGCTCGCAGTGAGGCAACAAGAAGGGGTTAACTCACATCGTCACAGAATGAGGAGAGTCCAGGACAAGCACCGAAGAACTGATGCCTTCGAACTGTGCTGCTGGAGAAGACTCTTGAGAGTCCCTTAGACAGCAAGGAGATCCAACCAGTCCATCCTAAAGGAAATCAACCCTGAATAGTCATTGGAAGGACTGATGCTGAAGCTTCAATCCTTTGGCCACCTGATGCGAAGAGCTGACTCATTGAAAAAGACCCTGATGCTGGGAAAGACTGAAGGCTGGAGGAGAAGGGGACGAGAGGATGAGATGGTTGGATGGCATCACCGACTCGATGGACGTCAGTTTGAGCATGCTCCAGGAGATGGTGATGGACAGGGAGGCCTGGCGTGCTGCAGTCCATGGGGTCGACATGACTGAGCGACTGAACAGCAGCAGGACGAGGCCACTGTCCTGGGAGGAACTGCAGAAATCAGACTGCGGGAGAAGCAGAGCCCCTGCCTCCACACCAGGCAACCCTGGAGCGTTCTTTCTGGAGAGGTTGAACCGCAGAGACATTAATCCCAGGAGCACCAGCCCAGACTAGGGGGATGAGGCTTGCCTTCCTGAGGGGGCTAGAACTAGGGCAGTGCCCTACAGCTTCCTGAGAAAAGGATGGGAATCTATGTGAGCCGCCTGACCACTCAGAAGTCAGTTCTGCCCTTCAATGCTTAAAATGTGACAAGTGCAATGGAAGGAGTAAAATTTTGTATTTGTATTCATTTCAGTTTATATTTATACAGTCATCTGTCACCCCATACAGGGCTTCCCTGGTGGCTCAGATGGTGAAGAATCTGCCTGCACTGCAGGAGGCCCAGGTTTGATCCCTGGGTTGAGAAGATCCTTCCTCCTGGAGAAGGAAATGGAAACCCACTCCAGGATTCTTGCCTGGGAATTCCCATGGATGTGATGGGTTATGGTCCACGGGGTCACAAAGAGTTGGACACGACTGAAGCAACTGAACATGAGCGCAATAATCTCAGAGAGAAAATGAAAAGATGGTGCCCCCATGGAAGGACAGGATGCTGTGGGCGGAAGCATGATGGTTATCAGAGAACAGAACCTCAGAGGCCACGAGGAACTTAAAAAGCAAGGCAGAGGACATTCAAGAGGAATTAGAAGGCAAGAAAGGTGGAGGAAACCTCAGGACGAAGGACTGAGACCAATGTTAGGAACAGACACTGCGCAGGAGAAGCTGACTCCAGGAGGAAACTCTGAGCCCGCTTGGTTTCCTTGGAATTCAAGGGGCGGCTCAGGATACCAGGGGCTGTGCAATTGCTTCAGTGCAGTTTCAGGGACCAGGAGATTCAGACAAGTTTCCTTATTCTATGGGGCTGAGAAAGTCTAGCTTACATCTGGATTTCATTTGAAACATAGAGTAATTTAGCCCAGGAGCCCGTGGACTGCAGGGCCCCTGGGAGTGGCCCTCCATGTGGCAATGAAGGGCAGTCCCCAAACCCTGACAGCCACCTCATCTCAGGATGGTACTGAGTGGCTTGGGCTTCATTAACTCCCTCCTGAAGTAGGCATACGACAATGAAAATGCTGCAATTTAGAGCAGCTTCATACAAACATTTATTTAGAACAAGGAGATAATGAGTGATTATTTTCACTTCTAGAGCATCGCAGATGTTGTTCATTAAAGTGTGTCAGTCAGAAACAATTCTTTCATATATATGAGCTCATCTTTAAGAATTCCCAGGGGATTCATCTGAGCCTAACTGAAAAACTGCTTCAAAACCCAATTCTAAAATTGAAGGAAGCCACCAAGGGGGAAACGTACAGGCTGGGATGAGAACCCCTCACTGAGACACTTCAATTGAATCTTGGCTTAATAAACAGGGTCTTTCTATTTAAGTACCTTACAATCGATAGAATGTTTTTCTAATTGATTTTTTGCCCTGGGTTTGCTTTTTTGTAAAATGTGAATCAAGTAAAATAACCTCCACATATTAAAAACTGAAAAGCTTGGCATAACTTGCATTGCAGGTCAGACTCCTAGCCAGCATCCGGTCATCAATACACAGAGAAGTAGCAGAAGACTGGTGTTCAAATCCTGGCTCTAATATTTGGTAACTGTGACTGCGGGTAAATCATCTAAGCTGTCTGAGGTTTGGTTTCCTCCTCTGACACATGCGGTATTATGCTGTAAACTGAAAAATGTCATAAAAATGAAGACGGTAGTTACTGAAGAGAAGCCAGAGTCTAGAAAAATCATGTGTGTGCCCCAACAATCTGTATCTAACAACAGTAGTCAAGATTTAGTTGTCCAAATAAAAATACATCAGTCACTTGTTTAACTGAGCATGGTATGTGTAACAGTATAGTTCTACCTTCATCAAAAGACATTCATCAGGATTTGCATCCCAATTCCCTGCCTATTGAAGTTTCACAGAAAATGGCTGTTGGTATTTTACATAAAATTAGCAGAAAGCGTCTTTTTGAAGCTATTTTTTAAAATATTGCACATCTCTGCCAACACACACACACACGCACACATGTACTGTGCCTACTCACCCACATCCAGAGGATGCTTCATTACCAAATGTTACTCATTTACTGATTGTGCTTGCTTGTTTCAGATTGGTTGAACTCAGGAAACTGTTATTCATTTTCCTCCTTGATATTTCTTGAAGACTAGGGTAATGCACTATCAAGGACTTCCCTGGTGGTCCGGTGTGTAAGAACCCACTTGCCAATGTAGGGGACAAGTGTTTGGTCCCTGGTCTGGGAAGATCCCACACGCAGCAGAGCAACTAAGCCCCTTTGCTACAACCATTTATCTCACACACCCTGGAGCCTGTGCTCCAGCAAGAGAAGACACCGCAATGAAACGCCCACAAACCACAACAAAGGGTAAGGGACCCCCGCTCAGCACAGCTAGAGAAAGTCTGTGCATGGCAACCAAGATTCAGTGCAGCCAAAAATGAAATAAATAAACAGATATTTTAAAATGCACGCTATGATAAACCTAGACATCACTTTGCCAACAAAGATGCATATAGTCAAAGCTATGGCTTTTCCAGTAGTCTTGTACAGATGCAAAAAATGGACCACAGAGAAGGCTGAGCACTGAAGAATTGATGCTTTCACACAAAATTGAAAAAGACATATGTACCCCCAATGTTCATTGCAGCACTATTTACAATAGCTAGAACATTTAAAGTAACCTAGATGTCCATTGACAAATGAATGGATAAAGAAACTGTGGCACATGTATACAGTGGACTATTACTCAGCCATAAAAAGGGAATGCATTTGAGTCAGTTCTAATGAGGTGGGTGAACCCAGAGCCTATTATACAGAGTGAAGTAAGTCATAAAGAGAAATATTGTTACTAACACATATATACGGAACATAGAAGATGGCACTGATGAAACTGTTTGCAGGGCAGCAGTGGGGACACAGACATAGGGAACAGACTTCTAGACACAGGGCGGGGCTGGGAGCATGAGACGTGTGGAGAGAGTAACACAGAAACTTACATTACAGTTTGTGAAATAGATAGCCAGTGGGAATTTGCTGTATGACTCAGGGAACTCAAACAGGGGCTCTATAATAATCCAGAGGGGCGGGATGGGAAGGGAGATGGGAGAGAGGTTCAAGAGAAGGGGACATAGTATACCTGTGGCTGATTCATGTTGATGTTTGGCAGAAATCAACAAACTTCTGTAAAGCAATTATCCTTCACTTAAAAACTAAATAAATAATTTTTAAAAAATTAAATTAAAAGGTGAACATAGACAAAATGTACTAGAGTAGGACTTTGAAAATGGAATTAAAAGAAAAAAACAAAGAATTGATGCTTTTTAATTGTGGTGCTGAAGAAGACTCTTGAGAGTCCCCTGGACAGTAAGGAGATCGAACCAGTCAATCCTAAAGGAAATCAACCCTGAATATTCATTGGAAGGACTGATGCTGAAGCTGAAACTGAAGCTCCAATACTTTGGCCACCTGATGCAAAGAGCTGACTCATTGGAAAAAGCCCTGATGCTGGGAAAGATTGAGGGCAGAAGGAGAAGTGGGCAACAGAGGAGGAGATGGTTGGATGACATCATCAATTCAATGGACATGAATTTGAGCAAACTCCAGGAGATAGTGAAGGACAGGGAAGTCTGGCGTGCTGCAGTCCATGGGGTTGCAAAGAGTCAGACATGACTGAGTGACTGAACAAGAACAGCAACCAAATTTTGTAAGGGATCACTGTTGCAAAGACCTCATTTGTCATTTAGAGCTGCAACTCTAGAGACCTCACTTGGAGAATGACTGCCCTACAGAGAGCAAAGCCCAGGGAATCTGCTTCCCTCCCCTGGTCTAGTTTGTAGACCACTTAGCAGAGCAAACAAGGAAACTGCTTCATACATTTGTGCCAAATAATAACTGCTAGATTCAGTTATATTTCCAGTGGCAAAGCAACACACACAAATGGAGGAAATAGCAAGATGTTCAAATGAGCATTGCTGATCAGTGGAAAGATCCAAGGATCCTCACAGCTATTGCCAAAGAATGCTTTGTGAAGGCAGCAGGAGGAGGCAGTACCCACCACTGGGGTTCCGATGATCATTCTTGGATCTTGGGAACTCTGGGACGATTCTTCACCTAAAGGAAAAAATAAGATGGTAGCGTAGAAGGACCTTGAGCTCAGCTCCTCTTGAGGGAACACCAAAATCACAACCAACTGCTGAACAACCATCGATAAAAACAGATGGGAACCTACAAAAGATATTCTACTTCTGAAGACAAAGAATAATCCATGAGACAGCAGGAAGGGAGCACCTGCAAAGTAATCAAATCCCATTCCCTCTGGGTAGGCTACCCACCAACTGGGGGACGATCATATTGTGAAAGCTCTCCAACAGGAGTGAGAGCTCTGAGCCCTGTGTCAGGCTCCCCAGACTAGGGGTCAGGCACAGGGAGGAGGCACTCAGAATCAGCGTCATTTAATTCAAGGTCCTTTACAATATTCTTGACAAGTGTCACGAAGTCTCCACGCAGGGTCCCCACTGGTGTAAAATGATCACAGTGATGATTGTGGGTACCTGGTAGGCTAGTTGACGGCTCTATCACATTTAAGAGTTTATTGTATGATAAGTGGTTCAGTGACTGTTGGCTACTCAGAAACCTTTGGATAAGAAAGTGTCACAAAGGACAGTGTTTTGAAAGGTAAAAACCATGCTCCTTTAGATTTTCCTTCTTCAGAATGAATGGCAAAGGAACTAGATGAAATTGAGCTCTGTCCCAGTGAACATAAATTTTACTAAGATGATAGAGATGAAAAATGTTGCTAGAAAGATTAACATTGGTGTTTTTAAGAATGATCAGTATGATGTCCATATTTTCAGCCTTTAACCTCTTGGGTCTTTTCTATAATGGTTACATTCACATGAATAGGCTAAGATTTGTGTGAATATGTATCAGCCTGTAAAGTGTATTTTGATAGTATCTACGCTGCCAACTGTGAAAAATTCATAATCTGAGTTCATGCATGCTTGTTAAGTCACTTCAGTCACTTCAGTCATGTCTGACTCTTTATGACTCTATGGACTGTAGCTCACCAGGCTCCTCTGTCCATGGGATTCTCCAGGCAAGAATACTAGAGTGGGTTACCATGCCCTCCTCCAGGGGATCTTCCCCACCCAGGGATCAAACCCACGTCTCTTATGTCTCCTGCATTGGTAGGCAGATTCTTTACCACTAGCACCACCTGGGAAGCCCATCATTTACTGTTTTTCCAAAACTAATAATTAAGCAATTCTAACAATCCAATACATACATTAAATTGTTAAGATCCTGATACAAGAATCTTTCTCACTTCAGGCTTTGACAAAAATTTATTATCTGTTTGACTTACAGAAGTCAATATTTAAAACCATCTGGTTTTATAAAAATCCTCCTTTTCTATTTGATTATCAAGAGAGAAAACTCATATATATGCGTTAGTATACTGTATTTGGTATGGGGAGGGAGGAGGGAGGAGGGTTCGGGATGGGGAACACATGTATACCTGTGGCGGATTCATTTTGATATTTGGCAAAACTAATACAATTATGTAAAGTTTAAAAATAAAATAAAAATTAAAATTCAAAAAAAAAAAAAAAAGAGAGAAAACTCAAAGTCTAATATAGTCAGAAAAGGCTTTCACAGTTCTTCAGGAGCAAGCCTGTTTTTCTCACAAAGGTCTGATCCACCAAGCTATGAAGCTGGGCAGGCACGTCATCAAAGCAGTACCACGTCATCAAAAGGAAGTGGGTTACACAGGACAAGCCGAGCAGGTACCAAAGACACAAGTAAGTTACATGGAGAAGTGGTCCACGTGCCCGTGGTGCCCATTCCTGCTCCCCCACCTTCTGCCCCACTGCCTTCTTTTCACAGGTGAGAATCCATAAGGAAGTGAGTTTTCCAAGGTCACGTTGCTGGGTAGGGTCACCCAATTCCCAGTCTGAAAGTTCTCCATTCTACCTGGACTCTAAAGAGCAAAACAATATTTAATAAGCTGACCTTGAACCCAGATAATGTCAGTGGGCACATTCACAAGACGAGCACAAGGTTTTATCCAGCTCTGCACCGGCAGAATTCTGAATTCTCTCTGATTTTCCATTTTAACACTGGGCAGTACTTTGAGTCGTGAGTGGCTTTAAATTATTCAGTTGCAAATAATACATATTAAAAATAAGTTTTTATGCATCGCTCTTTGTGTTCTGGGCATAAACACCTGTCAGTGACTTGGTTGTATACAGGCTGTTACGGGATGAGTGGGTCATATGTTACCACTCCAGTACCACTGCTGGGCACCAGACAGTGATGGGAGGTGGATGCCATTGAGGGAAGCTGAGAAGCAAGTGTCTGTGGTTAAATATTGATATGTTTTGCATAGTCCTTGTCAATTAAGTGCTCCTTGATAGCCAGCTAGAGATCTGTTTACAACCCAGTCTCCTGAGCACTGATTATATTTTAGTCATTCCAATGTTGAAATACTCAGTCTCAAGTGAAGAAAGAAAGAAGCATCTGGTTGTATTTGCTTTCTGTAACACATCAGAATAGGTCCCTTAGAAAAATAAATAGTTGTAAACAAAAGTAGTTGAAAAGAAGTAGATACATATGAACTCTTTAAACAAAAGGATCAAAAGTGGTGGTCATGATATTAAGGGGTTCAGAACTAAAATATGCAAGCATACAACTCCACGTTGACAAAGCAAACAATCTGATTAAAAAATGAGCTGAGAACCTGAATCGATGTTTTTCCAAAGAAGCTTTAAAAATGGCCAAGAAACACATGAAAAGACACTCAGCATCGCTAGTCATCAGGGAAATATAAATAAAAACCATGAGATATCACCTCACACCTGTCAGAATGACAAGTATCAAAAAGATAACAAGTGTTGGTGAGAATGTGGAGAAAAGGGAATCCTAGCACACTGTACACTGTGAACTGATACAGCAACTGTGGAAAACAGTATGGAGGTTCTTTTCTTTTTTTTTAATTTTATTTTATTTTTAAACTTTACATAATTGTATTAGTTTTGCCAAATATCAAAATGAATCGGCCACAGGTATACATGTGTTCCCCATCCTGAACCCTCCTCCCTCCTCCCTCTCCATACATGTAAAATATCATGTAAGAAACGAGTTGCCAGTCCAGGTTCGATGCACGATACTGGATACTTGGGGCTAGTGTACTGGGACGACGCAGAGGGATGGTATGGGGAGGTTATGTAAAGTTTAAAAATAAAATAAAATTTAAAAAAAAAAGATGTACTAATAGAAAATCAAAAAATAAAAAAAATAAAAATTGAAAATAAAACTGTCATATGACTCCCCTTCTGAGTATTTTTCCAAAGAAAATAAAAACAATTAGAAAAGCTACATGCACCTGTATGTTCGATGCAGCATTACTCACGATTGCCAGGTTGTGGGAGCAACCTCAATGCCCACTGATAGATGAATGGCTAGAGAAATCATAGTGCATATCTGTGTAAAATGGAACGTTATTCAGACATAAAAAGGCATGAAGTCTCATCACTTTTGACAGCATGAACGGACACAGAGGGTATTATGGTAAGTTAAATAAGTCAAATTCTGTGTAATCACTTACATGTGGCTGCTGTCGTTCAGTAGCTCAGTCGTATTCAACTCTTTCTGACCCACATGGACTGCGGCATCCCAGGCCTCCCTGTCCATCTCCATCTTCCAGAGTTTGTTCAGACTCATGTCCATTGAGTTGATGATGCCATTCAACCATCTCATCCTCCGCCACCCTCTTTCCCTCCTGCCCTCTATCTTTCCCAGCATCAGGGTCTTTTCCAATGAGTCAGCTCTTCACATCAGGTGACCAAAGGACTGCAGTGTCAGCTTCAGCATCAGTCCTTCCAGTGAATATTCAGTGTTGATTTCCTTTAGGATGGACTGATTTGATCTTTTTGCTGTCCAAAGGATTCTCAAGAATCTTCTCCAGCACCACTGTTCAAAAGCATCAATTCTTTGGTGCTCAGCCTTCTTTATGGTCCAACTTACATGTGAAATCTAAACCAAAACAAATGAAAAAATAAACAGAAACAGACTCACAGATATTGAGAACGAATAGGTTGTTGCCAGAGGGGAGGGGAATGGGCAGATAAGTGAAGTAACTGTGGCTTTCAGTTATAAAATAAATGAGTCGTGGGGATGATGGGTACAACATGGGAAACACAGTCACTGATATTGCAATAATTTTGTATGGTCACAGATGGTGTCTAGACATGGTGCTCACTTTGTAATGTATAGACATATGGATTCACTGTGCTATACACCTGGAGCTAGTATAATGCTGCAGGTCAATGTTACTTCGCTATAAGTAGATAAGTAAATAAATAAATAATTGAATAGTCGTTCAGGCTACTATGACAAATGTGCCATAAACTGGGTGCTTATGAACAGCAGACATTTTCAGTTCTGGGGGCTGGGAAGTCCAAGGTCCTGGTAGCTTTGATGTCTGGTGAGACCTTTTTCCTCATTCATAGACAGCACTGTTTAGCTATGTCCTCACATGAGAAGGCAATGGCACCCCACTCCAGTGCTCTTGCCTGGAAAATCCCATGGACGGAGGAGCCTGGTAGGCTGCAGTCCTTGGTGTCGCTAACAGTCGGAGACGACTGAGCAACTTCATTTTCACTTTTCACTTTCATGCATTGGAGAAGGAAATGGCAACCCACTCCAGTATTCTTGCCTGGAGAATCCCAGGGACAGAGGAGCCTAGTGGGCTGCTGTCTATGGGGTCGCACAGAGTCAGACACGACTGAAGTGACTTAGCAGCAAGATCACTTATAGTGAGGCCACTTATACATAGTAAGACCCATGAACAGTATGAAAAGACAAAAAGATATGACACTGAAAGATGAACTCCCCAGGTCAGTAGGTGCCCAATATGCCACTGGAGAAGAGTGGAGAAATAACACCAGAAAGAGTGAAGAGATGGAGCCAAAGTGAAAACAACGCCCAGTTGTGGATGTGACTGGTGATGGATGTAAAGTCCAATGCTGTAAAGAACAATATTGCACAGGAACCTGGAATGTTAGGTCCATGAATCAAGGCAAATTGGAAGTGGTCAAACAGGAGATGGCAAGAGTGAATATTGACATTTTAGGGATCAGTGAACTAAAATGGATTGGAATAGGAGAATTTAATTCAGATGACCATTGTATCTACTACTGTGGGCAAGAATCCCTTAGAAGAAATGGAGTAGCCCTCCAGTCAACAGGAGTCTGAAATGCAGTACTTGGGTGCAATCTCAGAAATGACAGACTGATCTCTTTGTTTCCGAGGAGAACCATTCAATATCACAGTAATCCAAGTCTATGCCCCAACCACTAAGGCTGAAGAAGCTGAAGTTGAATGGTTCTATGAAGACCTACAAGATCTTCTAGAACACCATAAAAAGACATCCTTTTCATCATAAGGGACTAGAATGCAAAAGTAGGAAGTCAAAAGATGCCTGGAGTAACAGGCAAGTTTGGTCTCAGAATACAAAATGAAGCAGTGCAACAGCTAACAGAGTTTTGCCAAGAGAACGCAATGGTCATAGCAAACACCCTCTTCCAACAACACAAGAGGTGACTCTACACATGGACATCACCAGATGGTCAACACCGAAATCAGACTGATTATATTCTTTGTGGCCAAAGATGAAGAAGCTCTATAGAGTCAGTAAAAACAAGACCTGGAGCTGACTGTGGCTCAGATCATCAGCTCCTTATTGCAAAATTCAGACTTAAATTGAAGAAAGTAGGGAAAACCACTAGACCATCCAAGTATGACCTAAATCAAATCCTTTACAATTATACACTGGAAGTGATGAATAGATTCAAGGGATTAGATTTGACAGACAGAGTGCCTTAAGAACTATGGACGGAGGTTTGTGACATTGTACAGGAGGCAGTGATCAAGACCATTCCTAAAGAAAAAAATGCAAAAAGGCAAAATGTTTGTCTAAGGAGGCCTAACAAATAGCTGATAAAAGAAGAGAAGTTAACAGCAAAGGAGAAAAGCTCTGAATACAGAGTTCCAAAGAATAACAAGAAGAGATGAGAAAGCTTTCCTCAGTGATCAATACAAAGAAATAGAGGAAAACAACAGAATGGGAAAAACTAGAGATCTCTTCAAGAAAATTAAAGATACCAAGAGAACATTTCATGCAAAGATGGGCACAATAAAGGACAGAAACGGTATGGATCTAACAGAAGCAGAAGATATTAAGAAAAGGTAGCAAGAATACACAGAAGAACTGTATAAAAAAGATCTTCGTGACCCAGACAACCCCGATGATGTGATCACTCACTTAGAGCCAGACATCCTGGAGTCCAAAGTCAAGTGGCCCTTAGGAAGCATAACCATGAAAAAAGCTAGTGGAGGTGATGGAATTCCAATTGAGCTATTTCAAATCCTGAAAGATAATGCTGTTAAAGTGCTGTACTCAATATGCTAGCAAATTTGGAAAACTCAGCAATGTCCACAGGAATGGAAAAGGTCAGTTTTCATTCTAATCCCAAAGAAAGGCAATGCCAAAGAATGTTCAAACTACCAAACAGTTGCATTCATCTTACATGCTAGCAAAGTAATGCTCAAAATTCCCCAAATGAGGCTTCAAAAGTACATGAACCGAGAACTTCCATATGTACAAGCTAGATTTCGAAAAGGGAGAGAAATCAGAGATCAAATAGCCAACATCCGTTGGATTATCGAAAAGCAAGAGAATTCCAGGAAAAAATCTACTTCTGCTTTATTGACTATGCCAAAGCCTTTGACTATATGAATCACAACAAACTGTGGAACATTCTTCAACAGATGGGAATACCAGACCACCTTACCTGCCTCCTGAAAAGTCTGTATGCAGGCAAGAAGCAACAGTTAAAACTGGACATGGAACAACAGACTGGTTCCAAATTGGGAAAGGAGTATGTCAAGGCTGTATATTGTCACCCTGCTTATTTAACTTATATGCAGAGTACATCATGAGAAACGCTGAGCTGGATGAAGCACAAGCTGGAATCAAGATTGCCGGAGAAATATCAATAACCTCAGATATGCAGATGACACCACCCTTATGGCAGAAAGTGAAGAGGAATTGAAGAGCCTCTTGATGAAAGTGAAAGAGGAGAGGGGGAAAAAAACTGGCTTAAAACTAAACATTCAAGAAACTAAGACGATGACATACAGTCCCATCACTCCATGGCAAATAGATGAAGAAACAATGGAAACAGTGAAAGATTTTATTTTCTTGGGCTCCAAAATCACTGAAGATGGTGACTGCAGCCATGAAATTAAAACACGCTTGCTCCTTGGAAGAAAAGCTATGACCAACCTAGGAAAGTGAAAGTGAAGTCACTCAGTCATGTCCAACTCTTTGCGACCCCATGGACTGTAGCCTACCAGGCAATAGTACTGGAGTGGATTGCCATTTCCTTCTCCAGGGGATCTTCCCAACACAGGGATTGAACCCAGGTTTCCCACATTGTAGACAGACGCTTTACTGTCTGAGCCACCAGGGAAGTCCATGATCAACCTAGAGAGCATATTAAAAAGCAGAGACATTAGTTTGCCAACAAAGGTCCATCTAGTCAAAGCCGTGGTTTTTCCAGTAGTCATGTATGGATGTAAGAGTTGGACCATAAAGGAAATTGAGCACCAAAAAATTGATGATTTTGAACTGTGGTGTTGGAGAAGACTCTTGAGAGTCCCTTGGACTGCAAGGAAATCAAAGCAGTCAATCCTAAAGGAAATCAGTCCTGAGTGTTCATTAGAAGGACTGATGCTGAAGCTGAAGCTCCAATACTTTGGCCACCTGATGTGAAGAACTGACTCACTTGAAAAGACCCTGATGCTGGGAAAGATTGTAGGTGGGAGGAGAAGGGGATGACAGAGGACTAGAGGGTTGGATGGCATCACCATTTCTATGCACATGGGTTTGAGCAAACTCCAGGAGTTGGTGATGGACAGGCAAGCCTGGCATGCTGCAATCCATGGGGTCGAAAAGAGTCAGACACGACTGAGTGACTGAACTGAACTGAAAGAGCGCTTAACATAAGATATGTAAAGGTGCTCAACATAACTAATTATCAAGGAAACACAAATGTAAATCACAGTGCAATATCACCTCACACCAGTTGGGATGGTTGCAGAAAACGGAAACAAACAAACAGAAAATGACAAGTGTTGGCAAAGATTTGCAGAGAAGGGAAATCCATGTACACCGCTGATGGGAATGTAAATTGGCAAGCCACTATGAAAAAGAGGTTCTCCGAAAATTAAAAATAGAACTACTGATAATCCAACAATCCCTCTTCTGGGTATATACCTAAAGGAATTGAAGTCAGAATCTCCAAGAAATATCTGCCCTCCCAAGTTCACTGCACAATAGCCGAGACATGGAAGCAGTCAGTGTTTATTGATGGATGCATGGATAAAGAAAATGTGATGTGTACACAAAATGCAATATTACTTGGCCTTAAAATAAGAAAGATGTTTTTCCATTTGTGACAACATGGATACACTTGGAGGATATTACGTTGAGTAAAACAAGCCAAATCCATAAAGACAAATACTGCATGATCTCACTATATGAAGAATCTAGAGTAGTCAAACTCATAGAAACAGAGAGAAGGGTGGTTGCTAGGAGCCAGGGGAGGAGTAAATGGAGAGGTATTGGTACAGGGTTTTAGTAATACAAGGTGGATAAGTCCTAGAGATCTACTGTGTGACATAGTGCCTATGATTAATAATGCTGTATATGGTACACTCAGTAACTTAAGAGCGTAGACGCTGATTTTAGACAAAGATTAGAAGAATTATACAAATAAAACTTTATTTCAGTTTGCAGTAATTTGAATCCATATTCTGAAAGGTAAACTCACTTTAATATTTTTGAGCTATAAGTGATAAAAACACTATATGCTGTGACAATTAGTAATATTAAAACATTTCATGATAAGAAAAATAAAATATCCAAGGACTAGCTTAACAAGGTATATACAGGACTTTTATGAAGAAAACCAGGAAGGTGTTTCTGAAAAGAAAATAAAGATGACTTGAAAATATGAAATATAATGTTAGAAAGACTGAATACAATAGTTATTGCAAATTTCTTAAAAATTAAATTAAAATCCCAATGAAAGTGAAAGTGTGTTAGTTGCTCAGTTATGTCTGACTGTTTGCAACTGCAACCCCATGGACTGCAGCCCGACAGACCTTTCTGTCCAAGGGATTCTCCAGGGAAGAATACTGGAGTGGGTTGCCATTCCCTTCTCCGAGGGATCTTCCTGACTGAATGATCAAACCCAGGTCTCTTACTTTACAAGCAGATTCTTTACCATCTGAGCTCCCAGGGAAGCTCTGAATATTAATGCACTGTCTGGCAAATACCATATCACGGCAAACAACTGAGGTCCTGTTGGGTGGTATGTTATGGTCCTTCGGTGAAACAGAACCCATAGTATACAGAGATACAAGAGGTTCACAATAAACATAGGCTCACACAGTTATGGAGGCTGAGAAATCTACCATCTGCTGCTTGCAAGCGGGAGAAGCAGGAGAGCCAATGGTGCAATTCCATCTGAGCCCAAAGGCCCCGGAACTGGATGGCCACTGGGGCCCAAAAGTCCAAGAACCAGGCGCTCTGATATCTGAGGGCAGGAGGAGATGAGCATCCAGCTCAAAGACCAAATTCACCCCTTGCCTTTGCTCTTTGTGCCCTGAATGAACCTGAGTTTGCATTCCCACGTTCATGAGGGTGGATCTTCTTCACACAGTCACTGATTCAAATGCTAATCTCTCCCTGGAACACCCTCACAGACAAATCCAGAAAGGACATTTTACTAGCTAGTAGGCACCCTTTCCCTAGTCAAGCTGACACATAAAACTAACCATCATAGGTGGCAAAAAATACCAGTTATCTAAGTATGTATTATTTCTATCATAAAGGTATTTTTCAAGTCGTCCCAACTTTGAGTTGGAAGGAGCTATATAAAGATGAAATAGATATATTAACAGATATAGATATGGATATATTAACAGATATCGATGATATAGATAGATATGGATGATACAGATAGATATGGGCTTCCCTGGTGGCTCAGTAGTAAAGAATCTGCCTGCAGTGCAGGAGACATGGGTTCAATGCCTGGGTCAGGAAGATCCCCTGGAGATGGGAACGGCTACCCACTCCAGTATTCTTGCCTGGAAAATCCCATGGACAGAGGAGTCTGGCGGGCTACAGTCCACGGGATTGCAAGAGACTTGGACACCACTTAGTAACTAAACACACAACACATAGATATAGATAGATAGAGGTACTGTGGCCACCTGTTGCAAAGAACTGACTCATTTCAAAAGACCTTGATGCTGGGAAAGATTGAAGGTGGGAGAAGGGGATGACAGAGGATGAGATGGTTGGATGCATCACCAACTCAATGGACATGAGTTTGGGTAAACTCCGGGAGTTGGTGATGCACCGGAAGGCCTGGTATGCTGCAGTCCATGGGGTCACAAAGAGTCAGACACAACTGAGTGAGTGAACTGAACTGAACTGATCTGAAGTAGATAGATAAATAATCCAGTGTTAATTTTATCTACTCACTCTAACAACTATGAGTCAGTCAAGTAGAATTCATGCTATGTTTTAGTGGTGCTCCTTTGATCTTTTGTCTGACAGACATTTTTAGCATACGATAATTTTTCTAAGTACTTAGTTCTCTTTCTAGATGCTATACAAGCTATTGTCTTTTACTCTGCCAGTAATTTTTCAGAGGTTGCAGTTAAATACATTGCCTCAGCTGATATTAGTTGTGCTTTAGTGCTCTGGATGAGATTAGAAATAAATCCTAAATCTTTGATGAGGCAGGAACAGTCTACTGTCAACAGTAGGAAAGGTCCTGAGGGAGTTTGGGACTGTTTGCATGATCACACATAGACACAAACTGAAGCCTCGCTCCGTCTGTCTGTTCACTTCTAGTGACTGATTAGCTAAGGGGGAGGGTAAGCCCGGAGTCTGTCATCACTGGGCTGGCATCTTGAGGTTAGAAACAACTCACAAACGCTAACTAGGGAAGTAGGAATCCAATCCATACAAGGTCCAAAGCGCCCATCCAAAACTAGACATTCCAGCTGTTTGGGATCAGTAAACACAGCTAATAGTCTCTTTAAGGGGAAATGGCAAATCCGGGCCAGTGAACTGGAAATAAAACCCCCTCAATTGATATCCATCCTTCTCTCAACCATGTCACGATCTGACAAGGAATGAGACCACAAAGATTAAGTTTCAGACCATCATTTAGGATTGTTGTTGTTCAGTTGCTGTCACGTTCGATTCTGTGAACCCATGGACTGCAGCATGCCAGGCTCCCCTGTCTGTCACCAGCTCCCGGACTTTGCTCAAACTCATGTCCATCGAGTCGGTGATGCCATCCAACCATCTCATCCTCTGTCATCCCCTTCTCCACTTGCCTTCAGTCTTCCCAGCATCAGGGCCTTTTCACAGATGGCATAACTAGAAAGGGTCACATGGCTTATTGTCTCACTGAAATATTTCTCAAAACTCCTAAGAAGCCTTATTAATGGGGAAATAACTGCAGAACTCAGAAAAAAAAAAAAAAAAACTGTGTATGACAAGGTCAGAGTTGGCTGGTTCATCTCATAACATCTATTGGGCAGTTAATGCCACACTGATGGTTAACAGAGACATAATTAAAAGGTTTGTTAAAAGGTCCAAGAACCCATGGGACTTCCCTGATGGTCCAGTGGTTAAGAATCCACCCTGCAATGTAGGGCGTGTGGGGTTCAACCCACACTGGTGGAACTAAGATCCCACAAGCTGCAGGTCAACTAAGCCCAAGTACTGCAACTACTGAGCCCACACACTGCAACTAGAGAGAGCCCTGCACCGCGAGGGAAGACTCCACACGGAGCAGCTGAGGCCTGATGCAGCCGCGTTAATTAATAATAATAATAATAAAAAAGGTCCAAGAACCCAAGCAAGTCAAATAGCCCCACCACTTGTAGCTGCTTTGCTTCATTTCACTTGTTTGTGTGGAAATCTCAGCGGATGTTTGACAAGGAAGCTCCTGACTGTTGAGCGTCACCTGCACAGTGATGGCTTCGCCTGTTGGGGGACAGGGAGCAGACTCACTCACAGGGTGACAGTGCAGCCGGTTCTTGGCCCAGCTGGGAAGGCCCACCTGAGTCCCGGGTGGGTGAGTCACCCCGTCCAGGTCTGCTGTCAGCAAGGAAATGAGACTATTGAGAAGAATAGATTGTTGGCAAAGGTATTCAGCATAAACCAAGAACAAGTTACCTCCATAAATGACATCATGGAGCAGACCTTCAGAGCGCGTGCTCAGTGTGTGATAAAATGTGTAAGTGACAAGCATGATGACAAGGCCATTCTTCCTAGGACCCTGTGCACATCTCACTCGAACAACTTCCAACCTGTGGCCAGAAGACAGGGTTTAGCATCTTTTTTAATATTTTCATTTTCATCAGTGTTACAAGCTGCGCATAGTTTAACAGTCAAATAGCACCACAGGGCTTAATGTGTAAAAACATAAAACAAATGGAACGGCTCTCCCCTCGTTACCATCTTTTTAAAGAGAAGTTTCCAAGGATCTCCTGTTTCAGTGGACACACCAAATGTACAGCTATGTGCACGCAAAGTCGCTTTAGTCGTGTCCGACTCTCTGCGACCCTATGGCCTGTAGCCCCCCAGGTTCCTCTGTTGATGGGACTCTCCAGGCAGGAATACTGGGGTGGGTTGCCATGCCTTCCTCCAGGGGATCTTCCCAACCCAGGGATCGAACCTGCATCTCTTATGTCCCCTGCATAGGCAGGCAGGTTCTTTACCACTAGCACCACTTGGGAATCCCATTGTATAGCTACACACAGAGTAATACCCTCTGCAAGAAATCCAGAAACTACCCAAGTGACTCACTCGTTTGGTGAGTTAGAGGTCTCCCTGACCTCTAACAGTTAGGGAGGCTGAAACACACTCTTGCCATAAACCCCTGCCCCTGGCACAGTGCCATAAAAGGAAGTTGCTGCTGCTGCTGCTGCTGCTAAGTTGCTTCAGTCGTGTCCAACTCTGTGCGACCCCATAAACGGCAGCCCACCAGGCTCCCCAGTCCCTGGGATTCTCCAGGCAAGAGTACTGGAGTGGGTTGCCACTTCCTTCTCCAATGCATGAAAGTGAAAAGTGAAAGTGAAGTCGTTCAGTCGTGTCCGACTCTTCACGACCCCATGGACTGCAGCCTACCAGGCTCCTCCACCTATGGGATTTTCCAGGCAAGAGTACTGGAGTGGGGTGTCATCACAGGAACTCCTAATTCCTAGCTTCTCTTTGAAGAGCAGAAGGTTTGCACCTCACATTTAGCACCACAACTTTACGACTCCCACCTGAGGAATGGGCCCCAAACACCTAGCTCTGAAGCCAATGAGGCTTGCATCCACATGTCCCATGAGACTTTAGCAAACCAGGAAGCAGCGATTACTGGGCTGGGAGTAGACCCTGCAGTGACCCACCTGGGCTCAGGCAGACACGTGCAGCCCCCAGTCCCTGCCCGAAAGGGGTCCTTCTGCCTAACTCAGAAGCTGCTGCCTGGGGGTCAGGCTTCCGGTGGAGGCTGGCCACATCTCCCCAGAGACAGGCAAGCTGGTGGACACCTCTCTGGCCACCTCCCTCTAGCTTGACCCATTACCAGCATCTCCCTGAAAGGAGCTTGCACACACAGCTGCACCCCAGCGTTCACAGCTGCTGCCTGAAGTGCACACGCCTGGATCGCTTGGCCCTGACAGCCAATGGGGCTGCAGGCAGTGCTAGAAAATTGCACCAGTTTAAAAAAACGGGATGGTATTTTTTCAAAAGATTAATCGCCAAGAACCAGAGAACTAACAAAGAGCTTTTTAAAGATGATCACACGTATCAAGGGTGCTGGGTGCAGGAGTTAAGAGGGAATCCGAGGAGATCAGAATAGCTTGGAAAAGGGTCAAAAAATTTCTGAGGCTCAAAAAAGTAGGAAAAAAATGATAAATGGAAAACAGGAGGACAATATCAGAAAATAAGGTCAATTTGATAAGTTTAGAATCTAAATAATAGAATTTCTGAAAGGCGATAGAAGAAAGGATGGAATTATCACGTGAACTATATAATATAGTTCCATAGAATTGAAAAGCATGACTTCCCAGATTAAAAGGACCCACAAAATGTCCAATCCAGGGATTTTAAAAAGTGGCTCACACCAATACAGTTAAGTCCAGAACACTGGAGGTCTCAAAACCTGGAAGAAGAGGATGAAGGATCCTAGGTAAGGAGACTGAAAGCTGGATAACTGAACAGAACCGTCGAATGCAAAAGGAAAAGTCATGACTGAACCAGCACTCTATACCCAGAGAAGAAATCGTCAGATATGCAAGGGCCTTAAGTATTTACTTCCTGGCTCCTCATCGAGGAAGACACCAGGGATACACTTCACCAAATAAGTTTGCTAAGAAAGAGCAAAACATGGAGCCTGATAGTGGATCCAACACAAGAAAGAGAGACAATGAGAGTCCCAGGGTTTCATTAAAGTGGATCCTCAGAAAACCAGCTCTGCAAGGTCTATAAATCTCCAGAATGGTGGAGGAAGATGGAAAACTCTAGGGAAAAGACATGAAATATGATGGATAGGTCCCCAGTGTGAAGGAGAGTTTGATATGGGTTAACCTGTGATATGGGGCTTCCCACATGGTGCTACTGGTTAAGAACACACCTGTGAATGCAGGAGATGTAAGAGACACAGATTCGATCCCTGGGTCAGGAAGATCCCCTGGAGAAGGAAATGGTAACCCACTCCAGCATTCTGAAGAATTCCATGAACAGAGGCGCTCTGTGGGCTACAGTCCACGGGGTCACAAGGAGTTGGACATGACCAGCAACTTAGCATGCACACATGCACAGCTTCTCATATATAGAAAGCTAAACAAATTAAAAATATGGCATGATTAACACCAGAAGCAAAAAGTTGTCCAGCAGAAGGTCCAATCCTAGCATATTCTGTAGCTCAGTCATAGACAGCACTCATGCAGACATGATAATTCGATCTCTGAATATTTCTTTAACCAAAAAAATATTGGTTAAAAATATACCTATGTCCAGAGGATTGGGAAAGTGGGTATATGTTGGGGGTGGGTAAGAGAGTGTTAAATCTTCATCTTTGGTAGTATGCAGTTAAAAGAAATTCTTGAAACTAGAAGTTCAAGCAATAGGTTTGTTGTTTAGTAGATAAGTTGTATCTGACTCGCTTATGACCCCATGAACTGTAGCCTGCCAGCCTCCTCTGTCCATGGAATTTTCTAGGCAAGAATACTGGAAGGGGTTGCCATTTTCTTCTCCAGGGGATCTTACCGACCCAGGGATAGAACCCATGTCTCCTACATTGCAGGCAGATTCTTTACCACTGAGCTAAAGCAACAGAAATAAAGACCAAATGTCAGAAGAAACAGCCTAAAGGAAAAGTGGTCCTCTCTAGAGGAGAAGACTCCAAGATGGGGACCAGTGAAACAGAGGGCATGGATTTGCTTAGCACTTTTTCTAATAGTAAACCTTTTCAACATGCATATGTGCCACTTCAATAAAAATTGAAGGAAGCTGACAGTTTACATTCCTAACTCAAATACATCTCACCTCATCTCTAACTAAGGGGTCCACTCTTTCATTCAACCATCCCTCAACCAATGGGCTCAGTTTTGAGTCATTGAGCATTTGTGTCACAGCCTGTAAAATTCAGGTAATGAAAATACACTCTTATGAAATTGACAGTAAAGACCTACAGAAGTGCAAAATGGGTCTTGACTGATGATTACAAATAAAGTGAAGATGGTTTGCTTGCTTTATTCAGCACATCCTTGTGAACTAAAAACACCAGTGTGGAAGCAAACTCAATCAAGCTAATTAAACTGTGTTTCTCCATTTCAATAATAGAAAAAAATCATTCTATGCTTCCAAGCTAACTAACTAAATTGTACATAGAAGGAAAGCCACACCAAACAACAGAAAAGGTCAATGCAATTTAAGACCAAAGACTGATGTGTGCTTTCTGGATCCATCAATAACTTTACTCAGTACTAAGGATGCTCCATTGTTACACTGACCATAATTTTTCAAACACAAAATTACAAACCACTGTCTCAGTGCATTTATAAGGATAACATTAAAAATAAATACTAGAAAATGATCAGGTTCTCTACAGACAATAGTAGAAGAACCTCAAGAATACCAAATTAATCAAGTATTTTTGGACAAGAAGTTAATTCCAGATTATTTGTCCTCAGCATATTGACATTATAAAACTCTCATTAACCAGAAAGCTGGAAGTTATCCTGGTGACAAAAGAACAAAGATAAAGCAATCCAGGATTAAATATTGTGTCAAGTTATTATTCATACATTGAGAAGATGAATTTTTTAAGACAACTATAATTTAGCAATGAGAGATGTCTTTGTTTTCATTAGCAATATAATTTCTAAGACTTTGTTTTTAATATACAAAAAAAGAATTTTACATCATAATGAAATTTAAGCTGTTTTAAGTTAAAATGTACATATTAGCAATCATTTCACCTTTTATGCCCACTTGAGCAGAACTTAGCGACAAACATACGCACACATAGAAATATACACACAGCATTTGGGCCATTCTTTTATGATTTTATCCATTTTGTGAAGACAAATGACAATTAGTACCACAGACTTCTTTGACTTGTTACAAAACATTCTTGCCTACCATCTACTCCACCAATGAAAATGGATTACAGCTGTCTATGATCCTCAGGAGTAATTGGTCTTGGGAAGGACAAAAACAAACAAAAATACTTTTGCTGGCTTGGGCGGAAGGAAAATTTTGTTTTCTGAGTTCTTACCAAATTACTGACTCTATTTTTCACTTGTAATTGCCCTGGGTATTTCAAGTAGACACAGCCTTATGGTCACAGAGGAGAAATATTCTTCTTATTAATTAGGAAAGGCTTTCAGCCTAGGGACAGAATTCTTATTAGAATGGGTGGGTATTTGTGTCTTTAACCCCTCCCAATGATCTTCCTAATGGACTGAGCCTCATTAAATAGAACGAGACAAAAATTATCCCAAACAGAAAGCTAAAGTTTTATCCATTAAGAGAAAATGGGGACCATGATTCAGAACAGCTCTCAACGGTTTGCTTTATATCTTTTATTATTACTATTGTTATGGTAAGAACACATGAAGTTTACCCTCTTAACAAATGTTTCCATACACAAAGTGTTGTTAACTACAGGAACAGTATTACACCGCAGAGCTCTAGAACTTCTTATGTGAGTGTGCTTGGTCACTTAGTCGTGTCCAACTCTTTGCGACCCCATGTACCATAGCACACCAGGCTCCTCTGTCCATGGGGATTCTCCAGGCAAGAATACTGAAGTGGGTGGGCACGTCCTCCTCCAGGACATCTTCCCAACCCAGAGATCGAACCCGGGTCTCCTGCACTGCAGGCGGATTCTTCACCATCTGAGCCACCAGAGAAGCTTTATATCCACTGAACACATTTCCCTCCACACCAGACCCTGGCAACCCTAGTTCTGCTCTCTGCTTGTGCGTACTTGACTATTTTAGATTCCTCAGATAAGCTGACTCATGTAGCACTTGCCTTTCTGTTACTGGCTTATTTTATGTAACAAAATGTCCACGAGTTTCATTCATGTTGTTGCATATGACAGGATTTCATTATTTTTATGGCTGAATAATATTGCCAACAAAGGTTTGTAGAGTCAAAACTATGGTTTTTCCAGTAGTCATGTACAGATGTTAAGAGTTAGACCAGAAAGAAGGCTGAGCACCGAAGAATTGATGCTTTCAAACTGTGGTGTTGGAGAAGACTCTTGAGAGTCCTTTGGACAGCAAGGAGATCAAACTAGTCAATCATAAAGGAAATCAACCCTCAATATTCATTTGAAGGACTGATGCTGAAGCTGAAGCTCCAATCCTTTGGCCACCTGATGGGAAGAGCCAACTCATTTGAAAAGACCCTGATGCTGGGAAAGATTGAAGGCAGGAGGAGAAGGGGATGACGGAGGATGAGATGGTTGGATGGCATCACCAACTCAATGCACATGAGTTTGAGCAAGCTCCGGGAGATGGTGAAGGACAGGGAAGCCTGGCGTGCTTCAGTCCATAGAGTTGCAAAGACTCAGACACAACTGAGTGACTGAAGAACAGCAAATATTCCATGACACGTATATTTCACATTATCATTATCTGCTCATCCAAGGAGGGCTGCTGGGGTTGTTTCCATGGCTTAGTTATTGTGAATAAGGCTGCAATGAACATGGAATGCAGATATTTCTTTGAGACCCTGATGTCAATTATTTTGTATAAATACCCTGAAGTGAGGTTTCAGGATGGGATGGTAGCTCTATTTTCATTTCTCGAGGAACCTCCATATTGTTGTTCATAGTGACTGCACCATTTCACATTTCTACCCACCGTGCACAAAGATTCTGATTTCTCCTGTTCTCACCAACAATCATTATATTCTGGTTTTCTGATAATAAAACATCACACACATCCTAGCCCGTGTGTGATATCTCATTGTGTGTTTGATTTGCCTTTTTCCTGAGTATTGCTTGTTATAAGTGTCTTTTCACAGGCCTGTTGGCCATCTGTGCATCTTCCTTGGAGAAATGTTCTATTCGATTCATTTACTATATAGGTCAGTTTCCATGATCAGATTCCCACTTGCAGCTTAAAATCTTGATTAATTTATTTTTAAGAAGAAAAATGTTACCAGTAGCAAATCCACTGTTGGTTACAAATGTTCGTGGAAATGCACAGTGTGCTAGCAGTAGTCGTGTTAGTCGCTCAGTCGTGTCTGACTCTGTGTGACCCCGTGGACTGATCTGATATTACCTGACGGAGAAATCCCGCACTGAGCCCGGGTCCAGGGCTTCCCCTGTGCTCAGTCACCGGCTGCAAGCAGCCCCAGCAGAGCGAGGAGGGCAGGACCTGTGTCCACAGACACGGCTGCTGGAGGCTGCCCATCCGTCACATTTCCATGGCCAGCCTCTCTTGAGGGGAGATCTGAGGGGGCCTCACAAGGGCCCTGCTCACTTCTCTCTCCTTCCTCCTGGGCCTCTGCTGTGAGAGGCATCTGTTGTTTTTACAGCTGGCATCCATTTCCCCACCTTCAGGTCACAACACCTAGATTTAGGGGGTGGAAGATGGGGAAGGAACCACAACCATGCCCTAGTCTATTTGGATCAGGTGAAACTGACATCTCCCACCTGCCCTCTGTTGTAGTCATCTGACCCTCAACAACCAGAACATGGTCTGGCCCCACTACAAGGGGTTGATGAGGGGATGGACACAGTGTCCAGAGCCATTGAAACCATCAAGGGTTTTTGGTTTGTTTGTTTGTTTGTTTGTTTGGTACAACATAGGAAATCAGTCCTGAATATTCATTGGAAAGACTGATGCTGAAGCTAAAGCTGCAATGTTTTGGTCACCTGAAGTGAAGAGACAAATCATTGGAAAACACCCTGATGCTGGGAAAGACTGAAGGCAGGAGAAGGGGATGACAGAGGATGAGATGGTTGGATGGCATCACTGCCTCAATGGACATGAATTTGAGCAAACTGTGGGAGACAGTGAAGGACAGGGAAGCCTGGCGTGCTGCAGTCCACAGTATGGCATAGAGTCGGAGACAACTGAGCAACTGAACAATAAGTTCAGTTAATAATAAGGTATTAAGACCGTTAACTAGATAGCTGAAAAGGTAAAAGAGACAAGCACTAAGGTGTCTTGTAGGTACAAACTGAAGGAAGTAGCCTGTACCACAAAGGCTGCAGGGAAAACTGGACTTGTTAGAGCTTGCAAGCTTGGAGGAACAGCCCTGTGGAGCTGAAACTCAGTCTCAGAGGAGGGTATCTCTGGGCTCAGAGAAGGGGCTCCACGGGCCTGGATCTGGACATCTTGAAGAGGGTCACCCACCGGCTGGTGCTGTATCTCTGCTTAGGGTGCAGTGAGTGTTGAAAGAAGACCACAGACAGGATCCCACTGTCTCTACAGGAAGTAGATGTCACAGCCAGTATTTGGTGGGTTAAAGGTCACAGGAAGGAAACCAACAGGAAGCAGCCAGTCTTGACTTCCTCCTCCAGTCTCCAGTCTCTACCCCAGTGGGCAAAGCTATCAGGGATTAGCTGACAAATGACACAGCTGGTTTCCAGGGCAGAAGCACCGAAGGGTGTACTGGAAACAGAGTGTCAGAAACTCAACAACTGGCACAGAGCCAAACAAGCCAGGGCCTCCGGCACTCCTGGGCAGAGATGGAGCTCCTTGGAAAGATAAATGACCACAGAGGACCAAGAACACACAGGGTGTTGATCGCAGGAGTGATCACAAGCTTGGCTGTGCAGGGAATGCCCAGAAGGACAACTGCAAACTGGAGAAAGTTTCCGTGAGCTGGAGAACGAGATCATCGGACACAGACTGGTTTATTGACGGGGCCTCAAAGCTCTCAACCCCCCACCTCCTCAGGCCCCGACTGCAGGGGCCTGAACATGACAACCTCCATTTTCAGTGTAAGCTAGGAATGATTTGTCCTGGGTTCAAGTGAAAGTGAAAGTCGGTCAGTCGTGTCCAACTCTTTGCATACAGTCCATGGAATTCTCCAGGCCAGAATACTGGAGTGGGTAGCCTTTCCCGTCTCCAGGGGATCTTCCCAACCCAGAGATCAAACCCAGGTGTCCCACATTTCAGGCAGATTCTTTACCAGCTGAGCCACAGGGAAACCCAAGAATACTGGAGTGGGTCAGTCAGTCAGTTCAGTCGCTCAGTGGTGTCCGACTCTTTGCAACCCCATGAATCACAGCACGCCAGGCCTCCCTGTCCATCACCAACTCCCAGAGTTCACCCAGACTCACGTCCATCGAGTCCAGGGGATCTTCCCAACCTAGGAATCAAACCAGGGTCTCCTGCATTACAGGCAGATTCTTTACCAACTGAGCTATCAGGGAAGCCCCTGGGTTCAAAAGCAAAGCTAAATAGGTAGCTGGATCTTTTAAAATAATATGCATAATAAATATATATGGAATAATATATAATAATATTTATATATAATAATTAAATTATATATATATGTTAATGCCTTTTAGCATACTATTAATTCAAACATAATGCTATAAAACACCAGATCTCTAAATTTACTCTTTCTGTACAATAAACTTTTTGAAGAATAACTACAGTATGTCTTAAAGTCCTAAATAGAAAGGTATTTTTTTAAGGTTTTTTGGGTTTTTTTTTTTTTTGGAGTAGGGGGTGCAGCTTCCCAGGTAGTGCTAGTGGTAAAGAACCCACCTGCCAACGCAGGAGAAGGAAGAGACGTGGGTTTGATCCCAGGGCCATAAAGATTTCCTGGAGAAGAGAATGGCAACCCACCCCAGTGTTCTTGCCTGGAGAATCCCACGGACGGAGGAGCCTGGCGGGCTATGGTCCATGGGGTCACAACGAGCTGGACACGACTGAAGCGACTTTGCACATTTATTTTGTGCTGCACTGGACCTTCGCTGCTATCACAGGCTTCTCTCCAGTTTCAGTGAGCAGGGGCTACTCCCTAGCTACAGTGCTCGGGTTTCCCACTGCAGTGGCTGCTCTCGCTGCGGAGCACGGGCTCTAGGCGCCCAGGCTTCAGTAGCTGTGGTGCATGGGCTTAGTTGCCCTGCGGCATGAGGTTTTCCCAAACCAGGAATCAAGCCTGTGTCCCCTGCATTTGGCAGGCAGCTTCTTAATAGCTGTACCGCCAGAGAAGCACAAAAAAGACTGCTTTTGTTTTCTTTTATAACCTCAAAAGATCCACTTACCATTTTCTATGAGCGGCAGTTCTGATGTATGTAACATGGCATACTTTTCACGTGGGTCCTTAAGTAGGACTATGCTTTAAAAAATCCAAACTAATTGAGATTGAATTCCGACTTCCCCTAAAGGATTTCTAAGATGCAGGGTGAGGAGTGAACAATTCAGGACATTGCTGTTGTTTCTCACACCCCAGTGATCAGGGCACAATCTGCCATTTATAATGATTACCACGTGAGGACAGACAGTGGCAGAGAGCATGTGGCCGCGCCAGTCCTTGGCACAAGCTCCTGATAGAAGAACTGATGAAGCCCATTCACGTGTCAGCCCCTGCCCTGTCGCCCCGGACTCCAGATGCAGGGGCTCAGTGGAGGTGGAGATACTGTTAGATCACCTAAAACAGCACTTTCTTTCTATCAATTTTCGTATTAAGTGTCCCTCCAGGGACGGTGACCTCCAGCTGTAAGCTGCCCTCCTCTGCTAACTCTAGAGCCCAATTTTGCTGAGACCTCAGTACTCAAGACCAAATATTGGAGAGAGTTTTGTCGACTTTCATTTCAATCACAGTAGGTATCCAAAAATTGCTTCCCATGATAGAGTGTTGTTTTTGTCTCTAAACACTGCAATTTTGTTACAAAGAACTTCCAGGGTTATCAATGTCGTTCTAATCTCTTATGTGCTAAAGGGCTGATAACAGGCGGCTTGTCTCCTATAATGCTTAAACTGCTTGCTTAAGGCTAGGGAGATTAAAATTACTTTTCTTCTAGTGTTCCTGAGTACTTAGAGTTTTTATTCTGATTTTTCTCTAAGCTCAAACGTCTATTTAAAAAGTTTAAGATTCCACAGGACTCCCTGGAAATTCAGTCATGGGGCGCATACATGTATTCTGGAACAAAGAAATAACATGTTTGAATGGTTTTCCTAAAACAAGAAGCAGCACCCAAGAAGCACATATTCCTGGCAGTATAGAGCCAGGCTCTGGGAATCTGAGTTGAGGGGTTCACTTGCCACCCCTGAAGACACAACCACCCAGATGATACCTGGGAAAAAGTAGTTTAGTGTTAAAAAGAGCATAACCCTGGTTATACAACCTACTGATCTAACTAAAAAGCATCTGCTTGGGAAAGACATTTTGTAGTCTATTAATAATTTGCTCTCTCTCTTTGAAAAGTGCAAAGCAGCTTATTTCTGGAATTTAAAATTCTTAACTTCAAACAAGATGCATTTTTTGGAAAAGATTTTTTTTTTTTTATCAAAACAAGGACAAGATATGACTTGAGTATAAACTCCTTGAGGGTAGAAATAGAGAGGCGAGGGAGAAAGAGAGAGCCTGTGTGTGCTGGTGAAGGAGGTTCACCCATGAAGACAGCTCACCTTCTGGGTCCCCTGCCGTTTGCTCCCCGGGGCTCTGAGTCAGAAAGCTCCTGTGTTTCTTCCACCTGGAGGGACATTTTCATCTGGACCCATGGGTTCTATGAACCTTAGTTGCTTTTCATTATAGGCATGTAGAGGAGAAATACAGTTCAGAGGATGAGAGAGAGAGAAGAAAAATGGCAAATATATCAAGATGAACCAACTTACTGCCAACATTACCTGCCATTCTTGCATACCGATCTTCAGATGTTCTGCCTCTACAACCGGTGATCTCCCTAGAGACAAGAACAGTATTTCAGATTTCTTGTGGCACCGTCTGGTTATCTGTGGACATCATTTGTACATATTGCATTGAATTCAGTGAAGCAAGCTATAATCTGAAAATAAGCCTTCTCCAAAATCTCAGGGACTGCTGTTCAGAAAGCTCTTTCTTGTCTGAAATCTTCCATGAAATGAATTAACTTTGCCCACTCGAAACTTGCAGCCAAATCAGCTTCCTTATTTGAGACAGCAGCAGCCAGGCACACTGGGAGAGCAATTTTGTAGGTAGGCTGTAGACTCACGTTTCCTCATGATGCATCCCCCCTAAAACTGGTGAATAGGGACTTCTCTGGTGGTCCAGTGGCTAAGAATCCTCCTTGCAATGCAGGGGATGAGGGTTCGATCCCTGGTTGGGCAACTAAGATCACACGTGACGCAGAACAACTAAGCCACAACTACTGAAGCCCCTGCATTCTGGAGACTGCATGCCATGACCAGAGAATCCACGAACCACAAGGAAAGATCGTTCATGATGCAGCGATCATGATGCAATGATCCCGAGTCCCACAGCTAAGACCCTAGGCAGCCAGATAAATAAATACTTTTAAAAAAACAAGCCAATTTAATGAACCAATTTGGGAAATCATAGCTCAGCTCAATAATGCAAGTCAACGGCACCTTCTTGGAGAGCCACCCCTTTATTCACCTAGGAAGGGAGAGGCTGCTCCCCTAGAAAGGATGACTGCAGACAGCGGGGTGGAAAACCAGAGTCCTCTTGGCTCCTGTGGCTCAAGGCAGGCAGGCTCACAGGGTCACGCTCTGTCCAGCACCTCATCTGCTGAAAACCCACCCAACCAGCCTCTTCTCTAACCTCCCCAAGAGGAGGCGGCAAGAGCCACAGTTGAAAACAAAGTGCCAGCTGCTCGTGGGAAACAACCTCTGCTTCTAGACCAACCACCAGAATCAAGCAGCCATTGTCCCTGCTTCCGATGGGAAGAGAAAGAAAGCTTATGGCTTAGAGCTGTCTTCTCAGCCACCGTGGGTAATAAATGCCATGAGGGACATTTGTCAGGAGGAACCTAGGAACCAAATTTCAGAAGTTCTCGTTTCTGGGCTTTTTCAGTTCAGACTGTATATATAACGGCCCTTCTCAGTCACTGCTCATGCAGAGAACTGAGTAGTTTCTCTATTGACTTAAATACAAAAAATTTTCAATTAAAACTTACATTTTGCAAAATAGTTTTCACATTAATTTTCTATGTGTACTATTTTATTTTCTTCCAGAATGACCCTATGAGAGAACCATTTCTTTTTTGGTGGAGGAAAATAACCAAAGGAAATACTAGCAAGCCGAATCATCAACTGGGTTACTGAAAGGGCCCAAGAAAGCAAAAGGGTTAATGCTAATAGTGTGAAAACTTGTCTCTGTAACGCATCTGGCTGTGTGCAGTGGGGGTGACGCTGAGCAGCAGGACATCCTGAGACCATAGAGTGGCAGGGTGCAGATGGCCTTCTTGCTCTGTTCTCTGAATTTTGCCATTCAACTGTCTGGGTTGGATTCAAGTAATGTGTCCCTGGCAACATGGCCTTAAAAACAAACAATAGTGATCTTCTAGCAAGGATCATCCTTTTGAACTACAGCAAGAGTCATGGAGGTAATGTGGGTCATCAAGGTAACAAAACATCTAATGTTCGATGCTAAATGTCGCTTGGACCTATGGCCAGAACCTGGCCTGGACTGCAGTCAAATCCTGAAAAACAAGACAGAGGCTCAGCAAGAGCACCTGGGACCAGGGCTGACCACTCTCCCAATGAGAAGACGCAGGAGTTGCCATTCAGTTAAGTTTGGTGGGCCCAGGTGGGCAGGTGGGTGAGTGAGTGGAGATGGGAAGGAGAGGTCCTGCCCAGTCAACCAAGCACAACATTCACAGTGAATGGCAAAGGCAGGTCAGAATCTAAGCAAGCCATGAGCTGAGAGGAACTTCCTAGTAAGGGGCAGTGGCCAGCACAATGCAGTGCTCAGGGGTGTGGTGGGGAAAACTTAGACACGGAGACTGCAGACCATCAGCTCAGAGAATCTGCAGTCAGCGACTGTCCTCCTCTGGGAAAAAGGGCAGGACTACGTACAGTCTCTGGAAGGATTGTTGTTGTTCAGTCACTAAGTCATACCCGACTCTTTGTGACCCCATTGACAGCAGCACAACAGGCTCCTCTGGCCCCCACTATCTATCTCCTGGAGTTTGCCCAAGCCCATGTGCATTGAGTCGGTGATGCCATCCAACTGTCTCATCTTCCATTGCCATCTTCTCCTCTTGCCCTCAATCTTTCCCACCATCAGGGTCTTTTCAAATGAGTCAGCTCTTCACATCAGGTGGCCAAAGGATTGGAGCTTCAGTTTCAGGATCAACCCTTTCAATGAATATTCAGGGTTGATTGTCTTTAGGATTGACTGTTTTGATCTCCTGAGAGACTCTCAAGAGTCTTGTCCAGCACCACAATTTGAAAGCATCATTTCTTCCGTGCCCAAGCTTCTTTATGGTCCAACTCTCACATCTGTACATGACTACTGGAAAAACTATAGTTTTAACTATATGGACCTGTGTCAGCAAAGTGATGTCTCTGCTCTTTTTTCTGCTTTTTAATATGCTGTCTAGGTTTGTCACAGCTTTTCTTCCAAGGAGCAAGCATCTTTTAATTTCATGGCTGCAGTAAATATCTGCTGTTATTTTGGAGCCTAAGCAAAAAAATTTGTCACTGTTTCCACTTTTTCCCCTTTATTGCCATGAAGTGATGGGACCAGATGCCATGATTTTTGTTTTTTGAATATTGAGTTTTGAGCTACCTTTTTTGCTCTCCTCTTTCACCCTCATCAAGAGGCTCTTTTGTTCTTCTTCACTTTCTGCCTTTAGAGTGGTATCATCTGCATATCTGAGATTGTTGATATTTCTCCTGCCAATCTTGATTCCAACTTGTGATTCATCCAGCCCAGCATTTCTCATGATGTACTATACATAGAAGTTAAATAAACAGGATAGCAGTATACAGCCTTGACATACTCCTTTCCCAATTTTGAGTCAGTCTGTTGTTCCTTGTCTGGTTCTAATTGTTGCTTTTTGAACTGCATACAGGTTTCTCAGGAGACAGGTAAGGTGGTCTGGGGTCCCCATCTCTTGAAGAATTTTCCACAGTTTGTTGTGATTCCCACTGGGTTTCACAAACACTTTGCATTTCTGATATGAGGCAACTAAATAGATTCCTATACTTGGCCTTCAAGGCGTGGTTTCTGAGAGGAGCTTCAAAAGGCATCACCCATCCTTCCACCTCCCCTGGGATCCCCATTGCACTTGGTGAAAGGAGCATGAGAAATTGGAACTGCATCAATTATTAGGTGTTAAACCAGTTCTGGGAATTTGTCCCCCAAATTTTTGATGCCTACACTTTAAATGGCTTCCCTAGTGGCTCAGCTGGTAAAGAATCTGCCTGCAATGCGGGAGACCTGGGTTCAATCCCTAGGTTGGGAAGATCCCCTGGAGAAGGGAATGGCTACCCACTCCGGTATTCCAGCCTGGAGAATTCCATGGACTGTATAGTCCACGGGGTCACAAAGTGTCAGACATGACTGAGCGACTTTCCCACTTTCCCACTTTAAATATAGGACTTTGAGTAAACCCACACACGGTCCAGATATGAGAGAAGGACATTTGGAAAGACATCATCCATTGACAAAGATGAGTGTTAGCTCTTCTTCATCCCATCTCAGGTTTCAGGATTGATGGGTGCCCATGATCAAGTGTTTGTACATATAGGAAGGGTTTGACTGAGCAGGTCATTCAGATTCAGTATATTCTGCAGTGAGAATACCAAGCTTCATTTCTAGAATCTGCTCAAAGAAAATTGGGACTGGGCTAACTACCCTTCCCAGAGTTGTTATAAAGATTTAGACTTAACATAGTGCCAAGTGCACGTGTTGGGTGAGTCTGAACTGGACTTCCAGCATGTTCTCATGGCCACTGGCCTGACCCAGACCTTAGTGGCGGTGCCCTGGGGCCAGCAGATGCCTTTCTCTGGTCCTGGCATACAGCCCTCAGGTCCACTTAGACCAGGGTCTTCCAGGCACTGCTCTGGGAGAAGCTGCCCCATTCTGTACATCCCCCACTCTGTCAAATGGCCACTGGTCTCAGTCTCAGGTCCACAACTCACATAGTCAAAACCCACTTGACACGTGTAAGTTTGAGACTTACCACAAATATAGTATGAAAACTGCTAATTCCAGCATCACTCACCATTGAACATGTTGTTTGTATGGACACTGTGTTTTCCTTTCTAAATATTTGAATAACATTATCATAAATGAGACTTTCCTTGTAAGTTGCAGGGCAATGTTGACATTATGCTTAGACAGCAGTATCTTTACGAAGTTATCTTAGAAATCATTGTATGTTAATAGAAAATGTAGCCATCAGGCATTTCTAGGGCTCATCTGACATATTCTAGAATGTTCTAGTTGTGCCATTCATGTCTACCTCTTAAATTCAACCATGTATGAGTTTTCACTTTATAAGACACAGTTCTTTAAAATATATTTATCACCTCTCTAAGTTCCCTCTGAGTTTCTCTGTATACTGATGGCCTATTTGAGTAAAGGCCAGGAATACATTTGATCATCTGGCCATCACTGCACTACCCAACCATTTTAATGTTTTAAATTTCATGGCCCTCATAGAAATTATACTTCCCATCCCATTAGCATAAATATTGGGTCTGCTTAAAGCATGATCTGGCAGACCTGGGGCTCCAGCATCTCCAACAGCCAAGGGAATCTGGGAGTCATTCCCAGCATGAAAGTTGGGATGCTGGTTTGGCATAATTGCCCTGATGATCATCTATTCACCGAGAAAAATAAGGACCTGTCCAGCCCTGTTCCAGGTGCTGTGAAGAACATCTGTGTGTGCCAAGTTGCTTCAGTCATCTCCAACTTTTTGCAACCCTGTGGACTGTAGCCCACCAGGCTCCTCTGTCTGTGGGATTCTCTAGGCAAGAATGCTGGAGTGGGTTGCCATAACCTCCTCCAGGGGATGTTCTGGACCCAGGGATCAAACCCACATCTCTTCCATCTCCTGCTTTGGCAGGGAGGTTCTTTACTACTAGTGCCCCTGGGAAGCAGAATGGTTATTACAGAATATTGAACAGAGTTCCCTGTGCTATTCAGTAAGTCCTTGATGATTATCCATCTTAAATATAGCAGGTGGACATGTCAATCCCAAATTCCCAGTCTCTCCTTCTCTCCACACCCTTCCCTCTGGTAACTGTACGTTCATTCTCTAAGTCAATGATTCTGTTTCTATTAGGAAGCTTTCTTTCATAAGATAATGAGAGCAATGTGACACCTTGTTCGGTATAATCATAAGACAGTCAACTCCTAAATATAATCATCTGCTAAATATACCCATGTCTATTAATGACATTAACTGTAAATTCATAGAAACTGGCTGATATTGCATTTATATCATACAGAATCAGTAGTTGAAGTATTTATAAAAGAAAATTGATTAGCTCCGGTGGCTATTTACTCCCAAGTTTTGTCACATGCAGGGGCTTCCCTGGTAGCTCAGTTGGTAAAGAATCCACTGCAATGCAGGAGACCCTGGTTTAATTGCTGGATCGGAAAGATCCCCTGGAGAAGGGATAGGCTACCCACTCCAGTATTCTTGGGCTTCCCTGGTGGCTTAGCTGGTAAAGAATCCATCTGCAGTGTGGGAGGCCTGGGTTCATATTTTTGACAAAATTGCAATCTGCCTTAACGTGTCCTAAACACTTGTTTATAGACCTATGGGACTAAAGGGCAGTGGGGGGAGGGGATTCTATCTATTTCATAAATAATTCGACACGAGATTTAAAAATTGAGAATCCTGAGCCTTTATAGATGGCTCACTTTATAGATGGGATGGCCCAGGCTACCCAGGTAGTGCCAGTGATAAAGAACCCACCCACCTACCAGTGCAGGAGACGTAAGGGACACGAGTTCCATCCCTGGATCAGGAAGACCCCTTGAAGGAAGGCATGGCAACCCATTCCAGTATTCTTGCCTGGAGAATCCCATGGGCAAAGGACCCTCGCGGGCTACAGTCCATGGGGTCACACAGAGTCGGATACGACTGAAGCGACTTAGCATGCATGCACATTATGGCCCACCCTCTAATTTTTCAGAGGGCAAGGCTGGAAGCCAATGAGGTTATAGGATTTGTCCACAATGTGACTAGAGTTAGGGGGGTGGGGGAACCCAGCATAGAGGTCGGGCCTGGGCACCCGCTGCTCAGAGGAGCCCGGACCTGCACCTGCCACTCTGTGCTCCATCCTCAGGGCCTGGCACCCAATGGAGCCCTGGTAAGCGCTTTTTACACAGGCTTGAACTCAATCCCTGTTATCAACACCATTAAAGAGTGTGAGAGAAAGATACTGCAAAGCATGAAACTTGCTCTCTAGAAACAAGCACTCCTATGGATATCTCCAAAAGTTGATGAGCAGAGTCAATGGCAAATTGGGTTTTGTTCTGGAAAAGACGAGGAACGGGGGAGGCAGTGCCTTGTCAGCTCAAGCTCTGCAGATGTTGGATGGTTTGGGATGCCAGTGATTCACAGAGAAAACACAGTGTGGCCTCGTTACCATCAAGAACAGGGTTATCTGAGGCCACCAGCTGACTGAGGCACACTTAGTGAACACACTAAGTGAATCAGCAAGAGCTGATTCATAAATGTGGAGATCTATGCCAGAAATAAAAACTCAGACCTTTTCCTTCATCTGTCTGTGCCTCAGAGGAGCTCCCCAGTGCTGCACTGCCCCCAGGAGTGGTCATTGTGCGGAAGCAGGAATGTGCCTTGTCGCCAAGCTTAGCCCAGCATGATCGGCACCAATGCTTGTATGAAGCACACGCCCACAGGGACCATGAAGTGTAGGACCAGGGAGGGGGCTTGATGCTGCCGTCTATGGGGTCACACTGAGTCGGACACAACTGAAGCAACTCAGCAGCAGCAGCAGCAGCAGCTCCATGGTACAGGCCAAGAAACAGACTCCAATCCATTGTGACTTGCCCCACCAGCTATCTGGTAAGTGAAACAGGAAAGACTCATTTCAGGTTCTTCCAAACGCAAGTCCAGGGCTCCCCCATCACCCCAGGCCTGGGGACCCCGAGCCCCATGGTCCCAGCTAGTATCTACAGGCTGTTCTCACAGCTTTCAATGCCTGCCCCCTCCTATTGCTCCATGCTCATCAGACCTTGCTGACCACCTCTTTCCAGTCATCCTGCTCTTCACCTGCTGGTCACCAAGCCTGTAGCTCAAGCTAAGGGCGGAGTGAAGGTGTTAACGGGCATCTTTGAAGTCAAATATCAGATCTGAAAAAGAAGGAAGAAGGGAAGAATTTTAAAATTACATGAGAACAGTGGCAAGTGTAGTTCATTTACCTTCTCTCCTTCCTCCCCTTCTTTCACTAGAACTCACTTCCCTTATCCCTAGACCTCACTGATTACTTCTTATTAGAAAGCATCCTGTCAGTGAAACAACTCAGAGGCAGGATGGGAAATGCTGAACTGTGCCACAATGCTCTCCTTTTGGTGCCTCGGCTCAAGGGACGCTGCACTTGTATGGGCAGCCTCCCTTTCCTAAATTATTTCATCACAGAAGGAACCCCAAATAGGAATACATCTTGTATCTGAAAGGAAGGAAGAGAAGGAAGCAGGGAGGAAGGGAAGTAGGGAGGAAGGAAATGAACAGGAAACCCTACTCGTGGCCTGGGGGAGATTTTTATTTAACTCTTACAACATTTCCAATACATGGTTACAAAATTGAAAACAAAAAAGTGACCAACCGTGAAGCATGACCAGCACCCAAGAAGAGCAACCTGCCTTTCTCAAGCATTTCTGCCTGGCTGTCATAGCGCCTGGTACGTGATAAACACCACCAGTGTCTGGTAAAAAAACGTACACCTTACATGGTGCTATTGTCTCACACAAATTCTTTTCAGAAAGGGAGAAAAATCTCAGTAGTCCCTTAAAAGTTTCTTGTAGCTAGTTCATCTTCATCTGCCTTATCTACAGAAGCCAACAGGCACAGTTGGAAGAAATAGGTTAATAAAACCAAGCCAGATGGCTAGCCATTAATTTTGCTGCTTCTCTGCAGCTGTTACAGATTTATCTTTTAAAGTCTTACACTAATCAGGGTGTAAATTCCCCTGAAGCCACTTGGTGTCTTGGCAAATAAGCCAGACCCATGAATTTCTAAGAATATTGTACCTGCTTTAGTCCCTGTGGACTTCGTCCTATTAGTGATGGTGAAAAAGCAGCCATCTTGAAAACGCCATTCTAAAACTGGGAATTTAAGATTATATCTTGATGTCACACTTTTGGGGCAATTTTTATTTTTTGTTGTTCAGTCACTAAGTCTTGTCTGACTTTTTGTGATCCCATGGACTGCAGCACACCAGGCTTCCCTGTCCTTCAGTATCTCCCAGAGTTTGCTCAAATTCATGTCCATTGAATCGGTGATGTTATCTAAACATCTCATCCTCTGTTGCCCCCTTCTCCTCATGCCCTCAATCTTTCCAAGCATCAGTCTGTTCCAATGAGTTGGCTTTTCCCATCAGGTGGCCAAAGTATTGGAGCTTCAGCATCCATCCTTTCAATGAACATTCAGTGTTGATTTCCTTTAGGATTGACTAGCTTGATCTCCTTACTGTCCAAGGGATTCTCAGGAGTCTTCTCCAGAACCACAATTTGAAAACATCAATTCTTCAGCACTCAGCTTTCTTTATTTTTATTTATCTCTCTTGCAATGTGTGGCCATTAGAATAGAGCCTCAGTTACACAGGAATTCTCTGTGAAGAGGGGAAAGTGAACGTTTGGTTCATCTGGTGTGGAAAGTCTGTAGGTCACATGTTCCCTCATTCTACTACAACCATCACCAAGCCTGGAGGAACACAGAACATCCCACTGAGAAGATTCGGAGGAAACAACAGAGCACAGAGTGGGACAAACATCTTTGTCACCAGAAAAGAAAGGACATATGAAGGAGAGACTGAGCCTGATCTTCCCCAATTGTTCCCCGACTCTGGGGACAGGTTGAGGTGCCTGGGAGGGTGAATTCTGAGTCTGGTAGGCAACTGGGGTCAAAGCCAAGATCTCGGTTTGAACTGACTTGGATCAGATTTCCTTGACATGAAGAGAGGACACATGTGCCACAAAATTGTGCTCAGGAGGATGTGAACTGCTTGTTTAGACAGGCAAGAGGAAGCTGACCCAGTCTGGCAAGCAGAACTTTAGTCTTTGCACCACAAGGCTGTTCATTACTACATCCTAAATACCCAAAGCAGAAGGACAACACTTGTTCTGCACCATGAGCTTCAGGGAGGTCTAGGATACACAAAATAACAACCAGGGCAGGTGAAAAGAGTGGAGGGAGGTGAGAGGAGAAGAATGAATATAAATCAAGAGTGAGAAACACGACTGCCAAGAATGATACTCAACAAAGTCCACCACCATGGAATGAAATGACCTCAGATGAAATAAAGAGAATTTAACACTATGAAGTTCAGTTCAGTCGTTCAGTCGTGTCCAACTCTTTGCAACCCCATGGACTGCAGCACACCAGGCCTCCCTGTCCATCACCAACTCCCAGAACTTCCCCAAACTCACGCCCATCAAGTTGGTGACATTATCCAACCATTTCATCCTCTGTCGTCCCCTTCTCCTCCTGCCTTTAATCCTGCCTAGCATCAGGGTCTTTTCAAATAAGTCAGTTCTTCACATCAGGTGGCCAAAGTATTGGGGCTTCAGCTTCAGCATCAGTCCTTCCAATGAACACCCAGGACTGATTTCCTTTAGGATTGACTGGTTGATATATCCCTGCAGTCCAAGGGACTCTCAAGAGTCTTCTCCAACACCATAGTTCAAAAGCATCAATTCTTCAGTGCTCAGCTTTCTTTATAGTCCAACTCTCACATCCATACATGACTACTGGAAAAACCATAGCTTTGACTATATGGACTTTCTCGGCAAAGTAATGTCTCTGCTTTTTAATATGCAGTCTATGTTGGTCATAGCTTTTCTTCCAAGGAGCAAGCTTATTTTAATTTCATGGCTGCAGTCACCATCTGCAGTGATTTTGGAGCCCAGAAAATAAACTCTCTCATGGCTTCCATTGTTTCCCATCTATTTGCCAAGAAGTGATGGGACCAAATGCCATGATCTTCATTTTTTGGATGCTGAGCTTTAAGTCAGCTTTTTCACTCTCCTCTTTCATTTTTATTATTTCTTCAGTTCCTCTTTACTTTCTGCCATAAGAGTGGTATCATCTGCATATATGTGGTTATTGATATTTCTCTGGCAATCTTGATTCCAGCTTGTGCTTCATCCAGCCCAGCATTTTGCATGATGTACTCTGCATATAAGTTAAGTAAGAGGGTGACAATATATAGCCTTGACATACTCCTTTTCCTATTTGGAACCAGTCTGTTGTTCCATGTCCAGTTCTAACTGTTGCTTCTTGACCTGCATACAGGTTTCTCAGGAGGCAGGTCAGTGGTATGGTATTCCCATCTCTTTAAGAATTTTCCACTGTTTGTTGTGATCCACAGAGTCAAAGGCTTTGGCATAGTCAATAAAGCAGAAGTAGGTGTTTTTTTGGAATTCTCTTGCTTTTTCCATGATCCAACGGTTTTTAACAATATGAAAAGTGGTGTTAAAATAAGTATTTTTTTTACTGCTAAGTCACTTCAGTCGTGTCCGACTCTGTGTGACCCCATAAACGGCAGCCCACCAGGCTCCCCCGTCCCTGGGATTCTCCAGGCAAGAACACTGGAGTGGGTTGCCATTTCCTTCTCCAATGTGTGAAAGTGAAAAGTGAAAGTGAAGTCGCTCAGTCATGTCTGACTCTTAGCGACCCCATGGACTGCAGCCTACCAGGCTCCTCCGTCTGTGGGATTTTCCAGGCAAGAGTACTGGAGTGGGGTGCCATTGCTTCAGGTTACATGTGCTTTAATTTTCTTCCTGTGGGTCCAAGAGGCTGCTCAGACGTTAAAGTGAAAAACAGCATTCATGAAAAAGATAGACATTCTGAAACAAAAGCAGAATAATAGCAATGAAAAAGAGTATCTGGAAATTAAAGCAAAACAGTTTATGAGTTAGAAAATACCCAATAAAAAGAATAAACACTCAAACAACAAATTTTTTAAAACTAAAGAATTTGAAAATATTTTTGAAATTTATACATTATGTAGAAGGCTACCCACTCCAGTATTCTTGGGCTTCCCTTGTGGCTCAACTGGTAAAGAATCTGCCTGCAATGTGGGAGACCTGGGTTCAATCCCTAGGTTGGGAAGATCCCCTGGAAAAGGGAAAGGCTACCCATTCCAGTATTCTGGCCTGGAGAATTCCATGGACTGTATAGTCCTTGGGGTCACAAACAGTTGGACACGACTGAGCGACTTTCACTTCACTTCAGAAGACAGAGATGAAGTTAAAATACAAAAAAAAAAAAAATGGAGAATCTCTACACACATCCTTGTGAACATGCAAAACATTATTGATATTAAGAAAATCTTAAAAGCTACCAGACTGAAATTACTGATTACCTACAAAGAAACAAGCAACTAGTTGGAAAGCTAGTATTCCTTCAGTGGCAATGAATTACAATGCCAGCAAACAATAATATCTTCCCCTAAACTTGGGGGAAAGTAATATCAGGTGAGAAGCTGTCATTATATAGTGAAAGGAAAGACATTTTTCTCTGTTTACAACCCTTGACCATTTCTACATAATAGTCTAAAACTATTAAGCAGAAAAAAACCTAGGGTGAATTAATGGTATTCAAGAAACAATGATGAGCATAGAAATTGGTGAAACAAATTGCATTTAACTATCAAGCATTATATATTTCATAAATACATTATAAAATAATGTACTTAACTATCAAGCAGTTAAAAATCAGAATGATAGAGTACTGATAACAATAACCCGGAAATTGAAGGGAGAAATACTTAAGAAAGTGGGAGGAAGGAAGTTTAAAACATACCAAAGTCCTTTTCTCTTTGAGGAGCATAAAAGAAATAATAAATTTAATTTTATTGGAAAGCTTTAGGTTGACATATATATATTAAAAAGTTAAACTGAAGAAATAGAAATGCAATCTGTAGTTCCCAAACTAGAAGAAAAACAGGAACCAAAGAAAACCAGGTCAATACAGCAAAAGATAGAAACAGAGAAAGAATATAAAAAGCAAGATAAACAGAAGAAATGAGAGAGTAATATTTGTAATGGGATGCTCTGGGTGTCTGTGTGTGTGTGTATGTGTGTTCATGCGTGCTCAGTCGTGTCCAACTCTTTGTGGCCCCATGGACTGTAGCCCTGCCAAGTTCTTTGTCCATGAGATTCTCCAGGCATGAATACTGGCATGGGTTGCCATTTCCTCCCCCAGGGGACCTTCCCGACCCAGGGATCAAACCCATTCCTCTTGCATCTCCTGCACAGCAGGTGGATTCCTTACCACTAGCACCAAATTAGGGCTTAGCCTCAAAAGTGTGGACCCTCCCCAAGCAGCTCCTGTGGCAAAGACTCAGGCAAGATGGTCCCACGAGTACATGTGAGAATGGTAAGTAAGAAACCCAGTAATGTTGCTCTTTAGTGATAGCGCTTCGGATATCTGGGGCTCTGGACAAGCGGGGGCCCTCTGAAACCTATCTAAATGTCACCGATCGAGCCCGGACCCCATCCACCCTTTTCCCTCCCTGCAGCTCTGTTTCTCATTTCAACACTGAGCCTGTGTATGGCAAGGCAGTTCCCAGGGAAAGCTGAAGAAACCCTCAAGCAAACAGGAGGGACCACAGAGCCCTGACATCACTTTGTCAACAAAGGTCCGTCTCGTCAAAGCTGTGGTTTTTCCATAGTGGTTGTGTATGGATGTGAGAGTTGGACTATAAAGAAAGCTGAGCGCTGAAGACCTGATGCTTTTGAACTGTGTTGTTGGAGAGACTCTTGAGAGTCCCTTGGACTGCAAGGAGATCCAACCAGTCCATCCTAAAGGAGATCAGTCCCGGGTGTTCATTGGAAGGACTGATGCTAAAGCTGAAACTCCAATACTTTGGCCACCTCACGCGAAGAGTTGACTCATTGGAAAAGACCCTGATGCTGGGTGGGATTGGGGGCAGGAGGAGAAGGGGACAACAGAGGATGAGATTGCTGGATGGCATCACCGACTCGATGACATGAGTTTGGGTGAACTCTGGGAGTTGGTGATGGACAGGGAGGCCTGGTGTGCTGCAATTCATGGGGTCGCAAAGAGTCGGACATGACTGAGCGACTGAAATGACTGACTGGCACCACCCTGTGTTTCTTCGGCAGCCTGCAGGGCCATCCTCAGGGGAACTCAGCTGGGGACCTGGAGAGAGGCAGCCGCAGCATCTGCTGCGACATGTGATGGGACTGAAATCACTCCCAGGAAGACCGATTTTCAGATTGAAAAAAAAAAAAAGCCATATGCTGCTTACAAGGCAACCCCAACAGAATGAAGCAGAAAGTTTCAAACTATGAGACACGGCAAAAAAATTACATACTGAAGAGGAATCCTCACATTCTTGCATAAGAATCTGCACAAAGATGCTTGCTGGAGCAACAATTGTAATGGCAACAAATCAAATACCATTATATTCAAGAAAGGAGAATAAAAAAGAAAGAGAGAGAGGACAGTCATAAAGGAGTATGCACAGCATCCATGCCCAAAGAATAAAACTCAAACGGGAAAACCTAGGAGAAACACTGTGACTCTCTAATCTAGTCCAAAAAGGGACTTAGAAATAGTGAAATTGCATGTGTTGGGGGGGGTGTTTGTGTGTGTGCGCATGTGTGCTCAGTCGTGTCCGACTCTCTGCGACCCCATGGACTGTATCCCACCAGACTCCTCTGTCCATGGGATTCTCCAGGCAAGAATACTGGAGTGGGTTGCCATTTCCTCCTCCAGGGGATCTTCCTGACCCAGGGATCAAACTCACGTCTCTTGCGTCTCCTGCACTGGCAGGCAGATTCTTACCCCTGCACCGCCTACATTGTGCAACTGTACACACATACAGAGAAACCTGTAGCTCAGTATGTTTCACTAATTTCAACTTACTTTCTAATATAGTTCAACATGTTTGAACTCAACATTGCTGCAGATCTGTGACTGGTTATATTAATTATAAACTTTCCCTTTAACTGATTAGCCATCTAAAGTTTCTCAAGAAGAAGCAGAATTTTAAACAAAGATATTGTCTGTTTTTTAATGTCATATGCACAAAGATGTTCACTGGTTTTACTAACAAAAACTTAGATGTTATGCATGAATAAATGGTCACATGCTTTCAAAAAAATAGGCATTAAAATGAAAGTTTTAAGGGGAAAGTTTATGAACTGAGAAGAGTACAACATGAGTCCAGTTAAGTTTAGAGAGAGAGAAGAGTGAAGGATAGAAGTAAACAGAACAGTAAAGCAGAAAACTCAACTTCAAGTGAAGAAAAAAGAATTCAAGAAACAATGGTAATAATAGAAATAGAAAAAATAAGCTGGTTAACCTAAAAGTCTACCATATGCCATAGCAGCAAAAAAAAAAAATCCTTAGATTTAAATGGAAGATGTACAAGATTTCTATGCTGAAAATCACAAAATGCCAAGGAAAAAAAATCATAGAAAACCTGAAGAAATGGGAATATACACCATACTCATTGATTGGAAGGTTCTATATTGTCTTTTTCCCCCAAAATGGTCTAGTGAGGCAATGTGATTCCAATCAAAATCATGGAAGGAATTCTTGTTGATGAACTGATTGCCAAACTTCTATGGAAAGGCAAAGGAACCAGGATAGTCAAAAACATTTTGAAGAAGAAAAAGTCAAGTTTCAGGACTCTCTCTGGCCTGATCTCAAGGTTCATCATAAAGCTACAATAATCAAGATAATGTTGTACTGATTAGAGTAGACACAGATCAATGGAACAGAACAGAGTCCAGAGGCAGACTCACAAATACACGATCAAATGATTTCCAACAAAGTTGCAAAAGTAATTACTGAGGGAAAGAACAGCCTCAACAAGCAGTGTTGGAACAATTGGCTGTTAGTGTGCAAATAAATAAAAAAGCTGATCTAAGGCTTGCACCATTTACAAACACTGACTTACAGTTTAAACCCCAAACTGTCTACTAGGAAATGTAGGAGAAGCTATTTATGAGCTCAGTTTAGGCAAAAATTTCTTCAGCACTACAAGCAAGAACAATAAAATGTTAAAATCCATAAATTGAACTTCATCAGAAGTAAAAAGTCCTTTTCCTTGAAGGACTATATTAATTAAAATTTAAAAGTCAGCTGCTGACTGGGAGAAAATACTTGCAAAGAATGTACTTGATACTAAACAGCTTGCATACATAAGACATGAATAACTCAAAACCCAATAAACAAATTTTAATTTAATAAATATCAAACATGGCAAAAAGATTTGTACAGCCACTTTACCAATAAGACACATGAATGGAAAGTAAATACATGAAAAAATGTTTAACATAATTAGTCATTGGAGAAATGCAAATTAGAACAACAGTTAGATATCATTATTCACTATTTAGGCTTCCCAGGTGGCACTAGGGGTAAAGAACCCCTGCAAATGCAAGAGACTCAAGAGATGTGGGTTTGATTCCTTGGTCAAGAAGATCCCCTAGAGGAGAGCATGGCAACCCAATCCAGTAGTCTTGCCTGCAAAATCCCATGGACAGAGGAGCTTCGAAGGCTACAGTCCATAGAGTCACAAAGAGTTGGGCACAACTGAAGCAATTTAGCACACACTACTTAGAAAAACTAAAATTTAAACAAAAAATCTTTTAATTAATAACACCAAGTGCTGGAGATTTGGAGCAGGTGGAACTTTCCTACCTGGCTGGTGGCAATGCAGAAAGTTACAACCACTTTGGAAAAGCATTTGGCAGCTTCTTATAAAGTTGCACTTACCATATGACCTAATAATCCCATATCTAGGTATTTCCCCAAAGAAAATGAAAACTGAAGTTCACAGCAAAGCTGCATATGAATGCTTACAATGACTTAGTTCATAATCACCAAAACTGGAGATGACCCAGATGGCCTTTAGCCGGTAAACAGATAAGCAGATTGGGGTGTTGTTCCCATGACCGTGTTTGTAAAAACTAATAGAACTAAACATGAAAGGCTGTGGTTTTACTGCATGAAAATCAGGCCTCAATAAATGTTATAATTTTAAAAGGTATTTGTGAGTTTTAATTCTCACATCTGACTGTCCATGAGCAAAGAAGCGTCTTGAAAAATGCAGTTACTTCATCTGGGTAGGGACAGAATTCAATACTGTAAGGTAGGAATTTCAAGTGAAAGGGCTAGTTTCCACTGAAAGGCTGTGACTCTAAACAAATAGTTAGTGAAGAGTAGAGAAAAGTACTTCCTCTAAGCACAGTCAGAGCGTTAAATGTTACTCGCTCAGTCCTGTACAACTCTTTGGGACTCCACGGACTCCTGTGTCCATGGAATTCTCCAGGCAAGAATACTGGAGTGGGTAGCCATTCCCTTCTCCAGGGAATCTTCCTGATCCAGGGATCGAACCTGGGTCCCCTGCATTGCAGGCAGATTCTTTATCATCTGAGCCACCAGAGGAAAGTACTAAAAATGATGAGATCTTTGGGACCATTTGTTTTGAAACCACTGTTAGAGAATCTGGAGTGACATGTAGGGGAAAAGGTTTCTCAGTGAATTGAGGGAAGGAAGCTAATTTAATTGATCCCAAAGCGTTTGTCCTGGTTCCTTTTAATAAGAAGCTTAAATCAGTTCAATCCAATGAATACTGTCAGACTCTAGGCTGGCCCCTAGGAGCCAGCTCCACAGTGAGCACTGCTCCTTACAACACAGTGGCTCTTGCTGTTTCCCAGTTAAGTAAAAACACTTAAGAGATTAGCACCCTTTGGAGAGCCTCCCCGTCTATTATCTGCTCCCAGGAAGCCCACAGAGAAGCTACAGCCCTTAGGAGCTGAGCAAGCTGGAAATCCACAGGGCACTTTGGATAACTGTGCCATGTGCCCTCTAGCAGGGGTTCAAATTCTGTCCTTGAACATCTTTAAATTGACTTGAACTATATTGCTATTGTTGTTTTTCAGTTGCTAAGCTGTGTCTGACTCTCTTCAACCCCATGGACTGCAGCACACCAGACTTCCCTGTCTTTCACTATCTCCCTGCTCAAACTCATGTCCATTGAATCAGCAATACCATCCAACCATCTCATCCTCTGTCGTCCCCTTCTCCTCCTGCCCTCAATCTTTCCCAGCATCAGGGTCCTTTCCAATGAGCCAGCTTTTCACATCAGGTGGCAAAAGTATTGGAGCTTCAGCTCCAGCATCAGTCTTTCCAATGAGCATTCAGCATTGATTCCCTTTAGGATCGACTGGTTTGATGTCCTTGCTGTCCAAGGGACTCAAGACTCTTCTCCAGCACCCCTCAGCCTTCTTTATAGTCCAACCATAGCTACATACATTTCCTAAAGCCTGGAAGAGTGTATATGGGAAATATTACCTACAAGGGAGATATAAAGATGCCTCAAAATGATGTTGGATTCTTAAGAACCTTGGCAAATGTGAAAGGAAGCTCAGGTCAGGTCAGTTCAGGTCAGTCGCTCAGTCGTGTCCGACTCTTCGAAACCCCATGAATTGCAGCACGCCAGGCCTCCCTGTCTATCACCAACTCCTGGAGTTCGCAACCCCATGAATTGCAGCACGCCAGGCCTCCCTGTCCATCACCAACTCCTGGAGTTCACTCAGACTCACGTCCATCGAGTCAGTGATGCCATCCAGCCATCTCATCCTCTGTCGTCCCCTTCTCCTCCTGCCCCCAATCCCTCCCAGCATCAGAGTCTTTTCCAATGAGTCAACTCTTCGCATGAGGTGGCCAAAGTACTGGAGTTTCAGCTTTAGCATCCGTCCTTCCAAAGAAATCCCAGGGCTGATCTCCTAGGCTATTTATTAACACAGTCTTCCCTCACCTTGGTAATCAGACTAAGTACCATTAGTTCATTCAGTACCTCTTTAAAAATACCACAGACACACGGAAGGCTCAGGAATTGGACCATGGACATAGAATCATCTGTAGGAGTTAGTAAAACCATCAGGGATAAAAAGTAAGGAAAAACATGTAACATTTAAAATTGAACTTTTTAATAAGGCTAAGATCTCTAAGTCTATAATGAAACTGGCAGTTCTATACACAATTAATGGCTTTTGCCACCCAACGTCATGAGAAAGTTAAAGCATTTCTTTGTAAAAACAAGTTTGGAAAAGAACCTCTTACTAAAATATTCACAAAACAGTATGGTTACATAAAAGTAGAGAACATTAAAGAATTTTGAAATCTACATTACAAATGAAAACAGGTATAACCCACACAGGTACTGAATTTTAGCAAAGTGAGAAAATTAAATAGGAGAACAGAAACCTTAACAGTAAATATTCATTATTAACTGAAAACTTGTAAAATTATGATTGCCTCCTTCGCCCCTTTCCTTTTCGTCCTTATTTCCATTTAGATGAACATGAAGCAACCATAGAAGACAATCTAAGTGGGTCACATCTGAAGATTATTCATAGCATATCAATATCTGAGAATTAGAACAGTGCACATGTCAGAGCAAAGCTGAAAGTCGTGGAGGGTTGACCAGAATGGAAAACACAGATCAAGGGAATACTTGCATTAAAGTCAAGTCCAACGGCTCTTGGTGACTTTTCCATAGAGAAACTGACTCTCTTGGTTAGTCATTGTATGTTGCTGATGCTGCTAAGTCGCTTCAGTCGTGTCCGACTCTGCGACCCCATAGACGGCAGCCCACCAGGCTCCGCCGTCCCTGGGATTCTCCAGGCAAGAACACTGGAGTGGGTTGCCATTTCCCCCTGGAATAAGTGGCATGGTTCATAATTGCCAAAAATAAAAACAACAAGTATCTCAAAACTGATAAATGGATAAACAAATTGTGGTACCTTTGTACAATGAAACACAACTCAGCAATAAAAATAAACTGATACGCACATCTAAATGGGAACCTAGTACTTTTCATGTAACCTATTTCATTGTTCTCCCATCCCTGCCAGAACATGGAATAATATCTCCTGGTGAATAATCATAAAAGTAATAATGAAAAAGGACCATGGCTTATATTAATTAAGTGCTTACTGTATGCTGAACCTTGCTCTAAACACTTAACATGTACTCAGTCATTTAACCCTCACAATATCTCAGTGAAGTGGGTCCTATGATTAGCCCCATTTTCAGATGAGAAAATCCAAGCACAGCAAAATGGGTAACTTACCCGGGGTCACACAGCTAATAAGTGGCACAGCCAGGGTTCAAGCCCATCTGTATGAGCGTCGTCTTAACACTCCAGGGTCTAAAACTACCTTCTCTCACAAATGCTTGGCTGTTTCTAAACTCCCCAAGAAGTTCTCCTTGGCTGCACCAGAATTCGTTCCGGAGAAACGCTGCTCTGAGCTGCTAAGTCATGTTTAATACACAGATGTCACATCCTCCAGATTTTCAAACAGAGAAACGTATGCTAATCTGATGTGAGTTGCTTCTGAGTCTGAAATTTTTAAAGTTTATTTTATTGCATATCAGTTTTATAAATTGTTTACTTCAAGAATGCTAGCTTCCCTTAAAGCATATATAGCTTATATATCTCCATATAAATATTCCACTGTGCTTAAAATCACCTAATAAATTTGCACTTTGATAGGGATGGAGATGGGAACTGGCCTATAAGTTTGCTTCATTCTCATTTTCAAAGAGAATTTCCAACGAAACAGTAAAAGAAATGGCACATGTCCC